>NC_069124.1:61337344-62049183 GCF_026914265.1 Mya arenaria | reverse complement strand
CATCATATTTTTTATAAATTGTTTGAAATATATTAAACATTAAACTTATTAATACTATGATGTGGTTCACAGTCTAAAGGTATATTACGTCTGACATTCTCTATTAGCCCCTTTTACCGCTTTGAACATAAATCCCTCTTACTCAAATAGATCCCTGGATATTTTTTAGGATTAAATATTTATTATCAGCTTTTCCAACCCTTGGGATTAGCCACAATTATGATGACAAGATGATTTTTTATTAGCATTTGGACATTCGTTATGTTCCCCATCTGCACAGTAGCCAAAACAAAAAATCCACCTGTAAACACTAAGTTTCTTTCCTGTTTCTCTTTTTAAAGTATTGCCATTGAACTTTAGTTTCGTTGTTTTTTCATTTCACTCCATCACTTAGGATGTCAAATTTATAGTTGGTTGATGCTGAAGAAGTTACATACATTATATTATAATATTTGGTGATAGTTTAATAGTTTATCAAATTCTGGCACGTGTGGTAGCTGACAAAATATTGCCATTTCCGTTAACTATTTTCATAAACAAACACTTACAGTAACTCATTTAACGTCTTTTAAAATGATAGAAACAATTTATTCCTTTTTTGCAGCCGGCACATTGTCAGAAACCAAGTATACAGTTTGATGAAAGTTCTGGGGTAAGTTATGTTTTGTTTTTTTATTGTTTTTCATGGTGATAGAATTATACATTTTTACAAAAATGTTTTGTGGTTGAAGCAAATATAAGAGTCAGCCTTGGACAAGGCCATTTGATAATTTTGATGATTTTTTTTTTAATTAAAGATTTGTCATTTCTTTATTTTCGTCGCCAAATCATTTTGCTTTACAATAATTTTTCGTCATTTGACATTTACTTTCAAACTCTTTTTGTTTAAAGGCAATACAGATACCGGATGGAAATGGGACCAGAACATTTAAATTTACTCTGTCAGCCCTGGAACCAAATGGGAGCTTTGATGCAATTCGCCAGCCACAAACACGGTAAGAATTGCAAATCCGTTTCCAATCAATAACTGAAGAACGCATATGCCCAGAGACAAGTTCACTTCCCCTCCATCTTGCAGTGATTTATCATTTCCATGTACATACTTTGATCTTTCAAAATGCTTCAGATCGATATTTCCAAACTCATAGGGAGTTAGGGTAGGTCATCATTAAAAAAATGTTACATGTCCATACAGGGCCAATAACTAATATAGCAATCTACCCAAGGAGGCCTTTTGGAGGTCATTTGTCACATTCCTGTGACAGCTCTTGTTTAATTGTGTTGTTATAAATAGGGTTCATTTTGTCACAAAGACATTAAACAGATGGCATGTATTGATCAATACAATATAGTAAGGGTTAAAACCAGATTAAAAAAGGGCAGGGTACTTCAAGGGTGGGATGCCATGGGTGAAAAGGGCACATTGTATTGGGCATTTTCAGATATATTTTTTATTTGAAGTAATACTAGGTTCCAACTGCCAATTTTGTATCCATTCTATAATCATGTTATCAATTTAATTGAATAATAATATTACATTATCTTAAGTTTTGAATTATGGGCAGCCAAAAGGGTAGACTTGCTGTTATGAGAGCAGAAGGGTGTTAAAAATAAAGAACAGGGTACAGCACCCTTCAAAACCCTTAAGCTAATATGTAGCTCATGCTTTTACCTGAAATATAATTTTTTTTTTTTTTTTCTCTTTTTTCTAACATTTACACCCAACAATTCCCAATTTTGATGGGTATAGGACATCATCCAAATATAACCACAAAAGCCATAACATAAGGGCTTCCACTGTTTGGATATACAACAGTTTGTTGAGTTAAGCCTCTTAGTGTTAAAAGTTTTGTTAAGTTAGCCTTTAGGTAAATCAAGAAAAACAAACATGTATTGGCAGTGCTCATGAATGATTATTGATTAATTAACTGCTACATTATCCTAGATAATTTGGATATGATCCAGAATATATTTACCTCTTGTACTACATATAACTATATGACAAACAAGTCAATACACTACAAAGTAGTTCCAACATACTTTAACCTTCACGGCATTAACCAGATGACGGGAAATATATATCACTGATATATTCCCAACTTTTTTATTATATTGATCAATGATAAATTTATGATCTTTGTTCCACTAACATTATGAAGAAATGTCACAACATGTTGTTATCTTGCACACATCTTACTGAAATACATCAGATAAATATCATTCCTGAACTGAACGAAGTAGGTACATTTAATTAATACAAGATTTAATCAGTGTTGATGGTTAAGTCAGGTTTGTGCTGCAGACTAGGGGCAAGGTGCTAAGGGAGAAAGGGAACATTGTTAAAGGCTGTAAAGGGGTATAAATATTATGAATTTAAAAGATAATTTTAGGGATTGTATTCAAATAAAATAATAATTATATTAAGTTACAACTGCCAAGTATGTGTAGTTTGTATCTATAAAATTTACAATCAAATCAGTTTTAATCAAAATGAAAGAATATTTCGAAGTCCCAAGCTATTAATTATATAAAGGAAGAAGGGTATGATTGCCGATCTTCTATGGGAACAGAAGGACACCCTTCCATAACTTTTTAGCTTAAATCCCAATATCATTTTCAACAAGACTGGCTTCTTGATTCATCTTATTGCATAGATCTCTGTATGTCAATTTAATTTTTTATCATGCATACAATGCAATACATGAATAGATCAGGTAATATCAGATAATAATTTCACATAGAGGTGAATGAGTGACATGCATACATATATAGATTTGATTTCTTACATTTACCAAATAAATGGTAAATTTCCAATGTTAAATGGAGAATCAGTGAAGTGTCATAACTGTTTGAAAAATTTAGAAAAGAATTTGAATTCTAATTGTCAATGATTTTTATTACAGCACATTTTACATTGTACAAATTAATCAGAAAAAATTGAAATCAGAATCGCTGTAATAAATGTTAAAAAGCATGATGAATTAACAGAAGCAAAATATGAAATTGAGTGGAAGACCAATAATAAATGCTAACTTGTACGAGTGTTTTGTGTGAAATGCCCATATACTAACCAGCAGTGTGTATAAGCCAACTTCTAAAAAAAACTTATTAAAACCAATTAATGACTAAATGGAAATTTGTCAAAAAAGTTTCGTCAGATGCTTTCTTAGCTGCTAAATGAAAATCCCCCTAGTTTATTTAACAGATTTCTCTTAGGTGTTTCAATTAAGCTAAATCATTATTAAATTTATAAAAAGATCTTTTAACTTGTGCCTCTTGGCTTCAGTCCTTTTGGGTGCACAAAACATTGACTTTGCCCTGCGAATATTCTTTTCAATTCTTTCCCAATATAAAGTTGATTGAATAATTATACATAATATTTTACACAAAGGTTACGTAGTATTGTTACTAGTTTTTGATAATAATTTTGTCAGAAGGCAGTCATTTCAACTTAAATATCAACCAGGGTATCATCAAGAAGTGGCATTATCCACTGTATATGTACTTGTAGATTTGGTCAGTCTATGCGAGGGTTACATCACCTGTTTTAACTGCTGATAGATGGGGCCAACATGTACACAGTGAAGTTAAGAGAAGGATGATACAATAGTGTATTGTCTTGTTTTGTTCAGAGTTTGAATGTAAACGTCTCCCTTTCCACACTTTGTTTGCCACTGACCTCAATTTCAAACATTTAATGCATCTGTTGTGGTTATGGTTTAAGATTATCAACTTGATAATGAAGGTTTGAAGTATCTTTAATTTGCATCTACAAATATTGAACAGTCCCTACACAGCATCTTGTTCTACATTTACATCTTGTTATGTAAATACATGTTAAGTGGTTTGAATCATTAAATGTTTTATTAGTAACCAAAAGTGCAAATTTAATTATTTATGTATTTTTCATTTGGAATTTTAGCACACTTTCATGCTTGTTCCTATGCTCATATGCTATTTCATTTGTCTAAAAAAAAATATTCACTGAACGAGCATTTATAACAGTTAAGGTAAACATTTTGATGAAAGGCATACTATTTATCAATTATGATGAGCGTGGTTTTCACAAGGTTAAACTAAGGAACTGTGAACAGCTGTGGGTCTCCCATGAACTCGGCGTGTGGCCAAGTGTCCACATTCTTCTGGTTGTTGACCTCCTACATTTTAGATTGTTGTAATATATCATTCTTTTGATTAAAAGAGTAGAGAAATATTTCTATTTAATATGACTTAAGCCAATGTAATCAGTTTTTGTAAACTGACCAATTAATAATCTGCTGAGTATTTCTGCTGTACATTTATATTTTTTTCCCTAAAGTGATAGTGCAGTCCAGTGAAGCCCGAATTCTGACACTAAGTGCTTGGCATCAATATTCTTAACAAGTCCTGCAATATAAAATCCAGAATTTCAGCAAGCCTGGAAAGCAAATATGCTAATTTCAACCACTGTTTATTATGCTGACTTGATGCTTCAGAGGTGGCCAGCTGACTTTGGAGGGCAGCATGACCAACAAGATCCAGATTCATGCCACCAGCGAGCTCTTCGAAACTACCCGTGAACGGGTCACACAAGCCGAGATTGACAGCAAGAAAAACTCGTATGTATTTGCTATGTTCACAGGTTCTTTTTGCTGTTTTTTTGCTTTCTATTTCCTACATTAGTATATATGACAAGTTTCTGTGCATTTATTGTCAAATTCAGTTTAAATCATACATATATAGACCTTGGTGATGTTCTGACTAATCTAAAGGTATTTCGTTTGAATATTATTAATTATTTGTCCATGCTTTTACATTGCTCCATTTAAGATCAATTATAAGATATAAATATATAAAATGATGGTTTTAATATAAATTTAGCCCTCAACTTAATTTTCAATATGTTGTACAAAAGAAAAATGTAGAAAATGTATGTTTTACATGATAGATTATTATGATATAATTCTAAATTGTCCATCTTGTTTTAACATCATTAACAGTTGTAGAGTCTGTGAAGCATGATTAACATATCCATATTTTACACTATCAACCAATGAACCATCTTTCTGGGTTTGAAGAACATCTTGAAAAAGTCATATCACATAAGCATTGAGATTGTTCTGTTTCGGATAATGTTTCAATGCTGATTCGAAAGTTTGATGTATTGTATGTGACACAGCACAATGTTTTTCCCATTATTAACTTTGATATTTAAGGTCCAGTTAAATTAAATGAATTACAAAAACTTCTAATACATACATTTTTCAATAGTGTATTCATTTTTATATGGATATTACAATGTCAGAAATAGGAAATATTTAGTTATTACTAAAATTATTAGATTTTTATTACCATTGGAAGGAGTAAATTGTTTATACGAGTGCCTCTTAGCTGCTCAAAACACTGTGATACTATTCAAGTCAAACATGTATCAAGCTTTTTGTTCTAACTTTTTTTTTTCGACTAAAGAAACAATGAGCACAGTTGAGGATGTGATGCTGACTAACACACATGTATACAATGCAATTGTTCAAAATCAAATGTATGTAAAGAAAACAGTTTGAATTCTAAGAATTTCCTATTGTGAAGACATGTGAATTACATGAAAAAATGTTGTCAACTTACAATGTAAAAATAGACATGTAACTGCTGTAAATGCTGCTCTAGTCAGTAGAACTTACATGTAATGTACTTTTAACATGAAAGATATTGTCTGAGAAACCTCTGAGGTAAAGAAATTTCAATTGTGCCTTAAGTAATGGCCCAACAGTTATGGCCAATCCTACCTGCTAATTATTGGATTGCTCAAGCACAGAAGTCCGCATTGACATTTAAATATGGGTTTAATGATGTTTATTGAATTATAAAAGCCTATGGTTTTGTTTAGCTGATTAAAAGTAGGGCAATTTCAATCCTTGATTTTATGAGTTTGATAGAAAAAAGCCTTAAACCTGCCCTAAAAGGATGCACATGTGTGATAGGATGACAGCCTTCTGGTTAAACAGCAGTTGAATGAACAAGAGGGCATGTGTCAACAAACTTAACACAGTCATGTTTAGTATATAATTATGATAATTTGTGAAACTTGCATCACTATATACAAAAATAAAAGATAATGGCAAAGGTCGTTAGAGTAGCATGACTTGTACGATTAATTTCTTGTTAACAGAACCAAAGTGATAAAGCAGAGTGGTCCGCGTATTAGTCGTAAGAAGACCACAGTGATCCGCAATTCAGCCCCCACTCACCAGCCATCCCGGCCACCACCAGCCCAGCCAGTCAAACCAAAGCCCCCTTCCTCAGCCCCGGTCAACTTTGTAAAGCGCCCATCCCCATCATACGCAACACAGGGACATGCTGTGTCCCCACACAATCCCACGTCAGCCAAGACAGTGTCGCCCACTCCGGTCAGTCAGCCAAGTGGACACGCTAGCCAGCCCATTGGACACACTAGCCAGTCCAGTGTTCACACAAGCCAATCAAGTGGACACCCCAGTCAACCAAGTGGACACCCTAGTCAACCTGCCGCCCAGTCCACTGGCCGGACAGCGGGCAACTCAGCCATCACTGCCATGCCCTACAGGTGAGAGAGGGAGTTGTTTATAATATGGCTTGCTAAAAAATATGCTTTTTTAAATAAAGTGAAAACTCACCACTGCTCAAATTGTTACACTTACCAGAAAAGAATGAATGATTATTGTAACAGCGTACTGATATTTCTTTTTCAATAGCATAATTCAGTAAAACATGGGGTTTGATGTTCATATTTGTGAAGTCATTTAAATGTACATAAAGTAACAGTTATGTCAAGTTTTTTCTCATGTTTCAGGGACAGGATAATTCACCTGTTGGCCATCCACTCCTACAAGCGACCTGAACTTCTCATCAGACTACGGAAAGGTAGGTCAATCAGTACAAGCCCCTTTTGTTAGATTGTATTGAAGGTGTTAAAACTGCACCGCTCTGCACTTACATTGACTTGTAAGGATCAACCTTAACATTCCATTCTCGATGATAACACGAACCGTAGTTCACAACAGTTAGTTGAGTACAAACTATGTATGATATAATATACAATAGATAAGACACAGACATTATTTTTTCTTGGGAATTATTGGGGGAAAGTGCATCCTACTCATGGTCATTTACGGTACGAGTAATTGGTGCATGTGTTTCATGTTGTGTTTGGGGGTTTTCACTTTGTGTATGAAACTGAAAACTTTGAACAGTGAATTATTTGCTGTGTACAATGATCCAGGAGCCAATCAAACTGCTAAATTATGTATGTTTGACTTAAACCTAAAAACAAATGATAAACACTTTGATTTACAAAGGGTGTTGACTTTAGAACAGATGTAATTATTTGATTAATCAATTAATCCTTGGGTCAAAACATTTGTGTATTTTTCTGTATTATAATTACGGTACTTAGTGTAAAAGTACATAATTATTGTAAGTACAAGTTTATTCCAATGCATTTGCTTCAGGTACAACATATCTATTCTCTTTGAAAAGACAGTAGAATGAAGGGACAATCATGTAACACTTATATAAGCAGTGTAATCTACTCTGAGATTTGATTGTGAGATATATCCAGTTAAATTAGGTGAACACATTTATCCAAAAATAGAATAACTCAAGATATGTATCTAATTTGAAAACATGATCTTCACTCATGACTGAGACTTTATAGTGCTTCACCATTGATTTTAATGTACAATGTTTTCCTGTCATTGGTTACAATATGCCAAATAAACCTTCTATTTCTATTTAAAAATGATTTTATGTATTTGACATAATTTAGTACAGTAGTTTAGTACATTTTACGCTTGCTTACAAACCTTTTATATATCAGAGCAAATACATTAACACTGAAACCTTACTGTTGGGGTCTATTTTTGATATGCCTTATATCAGATTTTAAGCTTGAAAGGTTATGGAACAGGATATTAGGTTTGTGATTGGCCATTTACCAACTACTTGTAATTTATAGAGGTAACAATGCAGACTGACGCAAAAAAGATGTTTTTATTTTAATGCATGGTTATGTTTAAGTCATTTAACTTGAATGATCGAAAAAAATTTGAAAACATATGGTTGTGTACAGATTAAAAATATTAGCCATCATAAATGATTTGTTTTTCAATCAATAGCCTTGTGCCAGTTAAAAAGCGCCAACATATAACTTATATTATTTTATCATTTTGAACTCGTTACCTGAAACAAATGGTCATTACAAAATTCCACCTTGAATATTTATGACACTTGTGATGAACTATATTCTGGTTTGTAACTATGGTCAAAAGTCACTGACCTTTAAATATATTAAAATGGTAAGCATGATAAGAACATTTATGGAAATATACAAAACAAAATGGTAAACAAAATAAACTATTGTGACTTTTGTGTCCAACATATATTCCCAATATAAAGTCATGGCTTAAATATTGATTTATTGGATATAAGACTTAAATACCTTATGTAAAACATATATTTGAAATCGTATATTTAAACGCATGTAGGTAGAAGATGGGTTTAATTAGGAATTCTGGAAATTAATGCCGGATTAAAACATGTTATTCTTATGTTCCTAGCTGGCTGGTCTCTTATTCTTACTCATGCCTTTTTCCAATATAAGGCACACTTTCAATCAATTACTTGCATTTGTTACCTAACATTTTTAATCTGAACCACAAAACAAATACTGGATCATGTTAATTATGATTTCTGGTGTTGTTTATATGGTAGTGCTTTTTCAATCTCTTATTAATCTAAGGAAAGGCATGTTAGTGGTAAATTGCACACTGATGATTGGTCACACTGGTGAAC
Organism: Mya arenaria; assembly: GCF_026914265.1. NCBI lineage: Eukaryota > Metazoa > Mollusca > Bivalvia > Myida > Myidae > Mya > Mya arenaria. The sequence continues at coordinate 62,040,375 of NC_069124.1, read as the reverse complement.
ATTAGTCTTCTCGATTTATTTGCCAATGTTGATTGAATAATATGCAGCCAATCAAGGTACATATGTATGGTGACGTGGTGATGTAATAGTGATGCCGCAATGTTACCTGTGTGATCCCTGGCTGGCCCGAGGCCTCCGAATACCTGTGAACTATGACAGATGCTAATTCACTATCTACTACTCACTGGTCACCAGTGATTTGTCGTGTAAATTAATCATATTGTTGTTGCCAAAGATAACAAATGTTTGTAAATATTGTAGTCCTCAATTTGGACTTCTTATGCCTGAGGGACACTTCTAATTTACTGCTAATTTTATCATTTTTTTTAAATGCTTCCTGTGTGATGTACATTGTATTTCTGTTTTTTGACATTTCATATAAACTGCTATTGTTAAACAAATATTTTTCAGTCCTTTTTCAGTCCTCCAATCAGACTCATGGATTTACAAGCTAATATACTATTTGTCGTCTAAAAACAAAAGAACTGCTATATGAAAAAGATACTTATAAATACTCTGTTAGATACGAGAACAATAACTGATTAACCAACTTTAATAGAGACCGTTGTGATGTATTAAATGATTGAAAGCATGTACTTATAATGACAAACACAATCAGAGATGGTAATAATGTATACATTGATAGTGCAAATGAAACAAATAGTGTACTATATCTTACCAATATGACAAGTCATGTCAGTTCTGACATACATCAGACGCATATGATGTAAACACTTACATTTGAAAATTGAAAACCAATTAAAACACATTGTTTACTGCTTTAGCCATGCTCAGACCATCAGTGACTTTTCAAAGAATGATATATATCATTCTTCGTGTTGTACAGATTAGCTGAGCAAATGCAGACCATAAGACGTCATTTTGTTAAAGTAAATAATCACGAATCATTGATTTTTGTATTATTATCTTGCTTTAGCTTCTTGTGACATCATTCCATTTCCAGAAAGCTCTTCTGCATCATTGTGTTATCACAAAAGAAATTACCCCGTCATAAGAATCTTTCAATATTTGATTAAGGAATTATATTTGTACTTCTAGCTATTCCGCTCATTAGACCTGTTTCTGATAAAGTAACTGCAATGAAGTATTGTATGATAGTGACCTAATTGTATTAAAGCGTATTAGTGTAAAAATTGCTTGTTGACAATAGAAAAATCGGTGAAGCGTCAAAAGTCATTAATGCTCTGTACTGGGAAATGTTTATTAAAAGTTTATCCCTCACATGAATTAGAATATCTTGTTTTGTTCTGTTTCATATTCACTTGCCATAAATGTAATGATTCTTTATTATAATATGATTATAACATCCAACATTCAATGAAAACCATGATTTATATACGAGTACATTTATTGTAGGCATAAATTGAATGTATAATGAAATTAACTTGTGTTTATTTCTTTATTACATGTGTAACATATGTTCATAAAAGGTTTGTTAATGTTGACAACTGTACAAGGACGTCTTGGTTAATGTTCGTACATTGTGACATTGGTCATAGGAAGACACAGTCTGATTTAATTCTTTAACAATGAAGTAGGAAAACATGGAAGACATCAACCTGAAGCATAGTTTCAAGCCTTCAAGTGTTCTTGTTCTGTTAATAATTAATATGTCTGACTCTATTTACAGAATATTAGTGCAAACCAGTTTCCTTATAGGCAGTGTTGCCAACATAAATCTAGGACGGATAATGCTGTTCTCAGTGGCTGTTCTACATAACAGATTGAAGGATTAAAACATATTCTGTCCTATTTATCTTTCATTGTATTATTTTTCAGATGGAGAGAACAAAAAAGACAAAGATCAACTAGGTGCAATCCTGAATCAGGTGGCTGTAGCCAAAGACAATGTGTTCAGCCTGGCCAAATATCTGTACACCGCCGAGGTGCGCTCTGACTGGCCCTTCTACACAGAGGAGGATAGGCAGATATTAAAAAAGTACACACACTCGCTTACATTCATGGTTTATTTGTAAACGGATGATATACTAGTTGATCTTATGGTGTAACAAATATGTGAAGAACAAAATATTGAATGCAGAAAATAAAGTGTAATGACTTTACTTGAAATAATTTAAGAAGTTTTTTTGGCCTTCGTATATTGCAATATTTGTCTTTCATGTACAATTTCAGTTGAATATAGAGCAAGCATATAAACTATGATAAAATTATGTATGATATACTTCCGGACGTTCCGGTCATTTATTTAACTTATTTATAGTAACTGACAAGTAAATATCTTTCAAATGATACCAAAATTGTACGGGGTCACTATTGAGAGAGAGAACTGTCTTATATGTAGGTTGGATACTATACTTGTATCAGATTATTGTTATCATATAATGCATATAAATGCATGGACGTTGGTTTCATATTATTTATAAAAAACTCCTTTTTCATTATCATATGAACTGATAGTGTATGCAGAACAAGGCTTCAAGTACTTACGAATCAAACTGTCATGTTTGTATTGTGGAAATGTGATATTGCCTCATACAATGTACAGTAGTTCAACAATACATATGCATACGGTTATTGACCGAATTAAGTATTTTGATGTAAGCCCATTGATGTTAACTTGGTCTGTATTGTGTATTATAAGTTAATGATGACATTGCAGGAAGATGGCTAGCCTCTCATCCGTGTCCCCTTCCGCGTCCCCGGCCAACAGAAGTCCTGACAGCCAATCCTCAACTGTACAGGTAACAATATTATACTGACTTTAACAGTAATTTAGGGTGCCTGCAATAAAGCTTTTAGTACCTCTTGAAGCTTAGGAAGCTAGTACAGTCTCATTACATGATTCTTAGAGTGTTTCTTTTGCTTTGGAAGGTTCGCTATTACAGAATTTTTTTATAAACAATTAAATCAGGAATGTCTATAGTTGTTCACAAACTTTAACTGAAATCACACATTTATGGACAGTGCAAAATAACATCTCTCGCTTGTCAAAGCAAAAAACCCGAACGCAAATGTTATTTTCTTTCGCTGCAAGTGGAGACATTGCAGTTAGTCTGAAGAGAGCAATTTGCACTATTGATATTGTTTGCCACTGTCTACAGGATTTTTTTTCATGAAGACATTTGTAGTGAATACTGTTATTGTGAAAAGTTCATGCTATTCTTTTGATTTCATGATAATGTCTTACAATTAAATGTTAACTTGCTCTGAACCCAACACAGAGAATTGATTACAGGCTGCTTTATATTTCTAGATAAAGTTATCATTGGAATGTTTTAAATAAGTAATGCATCCATTTTGTCTGAGCCTGATGGTCTTCAGAAACAAAATCCTGACTTATCAAGTAGAAACTTGTTATTCATCTAATTGATAAGAGAGTAACAATTGCTATCTAACAAAGATGTACCATTACAGAAAAAGCCTGAGTCCCTGAAGCGCTCGTTGGAAGACAGTAATCGTTCAACACACCATAGCTCAAAAAAGATTAGGATATCACACTGTACCAAGAAGGAGTCACGCCCTAGTACAGAGGAGAGACTTTCCCACAGTCATAACAGCGTATCTTCTACCACAGACATATCAGACAAAAAGGAAAATATAGATGGTACATATACATCTTAATTCCTATGTATCCCTATGGTGTTGTCAGACAATTAACATCATACCAAAATAACCATTTTCTCTGTCTGCCTTGAACCAGGTCCATCAACAGTTTCATTCTTTTCCATTTATATTGAACAACTAACCTTGACAACTGACTCCTGCGATTTGCTTTTATAATTTGTCTTTCAAAATCTAAAAGCGTTCTTGCTTTAATAGTGTGGAGTAATATAAAATGTGGATCTTCCTGGAGGTAGTTAATATAATAACTCATATTTGTTAACCATCATTGTGAAGAAGAACAGCAAGAGTGTTATAAAAATACATTATTGAAAGTCAATATTGAGCTTAATGTAAGCATGTCTAGGTACTGTTAACAGCTTTACCTATACATGTAAAACAGTGTTTGTAATGCGATGATGGAAATTCAGCTTAAAATTTCCTCTTTCAATTATATTATGATTATGACCTTATCAGGATGAAACATACAAAGACATGTAATTGACAAACCTCTGCTTATGCATAAAAGAATTCTACTTTGAAGTCTAAGAAATAAAGTAAATATATATAGTAAAATGAAATCAATTCAAAATGAACCTTTTAGTTAATGAAAAGTTTTTAAAAACATTTAATACATGTTATTGAGAAACCGAGCCTTTTCTATTTGATTCCAAACAAATAGTCAATTACATTTCACAAAAATAGGATCATGCTTCATTTTTAAGAATTCCAAATTAACAATATCCAAGAATATATTACCGGTAATATTACTAGAAATAGCAATGCAAATATGAGTTTCACGTTCAATAAAATAACAATGAAGAAGAAATATGTTGATGTTAAAGACCATCCCGTAAATACAGACAGACCATCAGCAACAAACATGATACCGTGCCCTCACACTCACACTTTGTTGTGAAATCATTTATTGCATGTTTGCAGTTTTGAATATGATTACAGTTGTCAGATTTCTTTACCTCAAGACAGTTTCATCCGTCTTGAATCCTTAAGAAATATTAATTGATTTTGTGTTTCAATGGGAATATAATATACTAGAAGACAAATAGGTTGCTGTATTTCACTTCGCGCTGACAACTTGTGGCCTGCCCATTGGCAGAAGAAATACCAATTAATGAAAAGTCCAAAATATCTCTCAGAACTTGTGCTTGTTGTCATTATGTTATGTTGTCTATATGTAGTGTGTTTTTTTCCAGACACAGTCGATTCCACTTCAGACACTCCAGAATACATGAGGTATGTGAGCAATGGCTACAGAGTTGTTGTTTTTTAAAAATGGAATAGTCCAAAATATTACTTGTATCTTTGTAAAAAATACTTACTAGCATACTTCTGGATTATTGATCAATTGATTCATATTGTTTTTTATATTCTGTTACACAGATCTACCTTAGTAATTTTGTTGTTTAATTTCTTCAGCTTCTACATCTTCTGTTGTAATACAGATTGTATGTATTAAAAACCAATGTAGCCGAATGTTTGTATTCCAAGTATGTAAGATATATGTGCTCTTGTTACAGGGAGTACTTCATGATAACAAGTGATGATCAGCGTAGCAAGTACAAGCAGGACTTCAATGTGGAGTATGATGATATCGTGAGCTGCACTCCCAGATTGACAAGGTGTCCCAGAAGTTTATCAATCTAGAGATGAAGAGGAAGAAATACCACAAAAACACTATAGAATACAAGGTAATATATAGGAAAGAAGTTTCTTAGAAATTAGTCTGACATGGCTGAAAGTTTACTGTAGTAATTCTTGGTATTTTGGAAAATATTCCTTTTATATAATGTAGAAATTGCATGTCAGGGATGACACACGTTATTTTGTATTGCCTGACTCATGCATAGTCTTCTGATTTAACTGTGTCTAAAAATGACATGGTAGTGTAATGACTCCCAAATAAGCAGTACCACAATTAATACAATTGTTTTAATTTACGAAAAAGGTGAAAAGATATCGAAAACAATGGTTGTTATGAAGTATACTTTGTTAATTTGAAAGAAAGGTGCAAATAACAGGGTATTTCTACCTTATGAGATGATAGTTGATCACTGTAAATCTTTTAGGACCCACCGGTCATTTAAAAATTGTGTTTTTTCAGCTATTAAATACACGGTAACAATCTTGTTATCAGTTACTAATATTTTCCATAAATGCATTATTTAGTAAGTAGTTAAAAGTGTATCACTAAAAATTTATGTTTGTTATACATGTGTATGTATTGATTTTAAATGAGTGTCACTTTAAGCAAGGGTTACATTGAGTGCAAATTATTCTATATATTTTACACTCAATGCAGTTAATTTACCCAACGCATATCAATCTGCAACAGTCTATGCATATTTTCATGAACTTAAAAAAAACATGGTAAAATTGACATACAATGCAACCATACTTATGTTCTGATGTTTTTTTAGTTTTTTCGTATAAATCATGATTGTTTTTAAGTTTGTTTATATCATGAGTTGTACTTGTCTTTCAGAACATTGAGGATGCTATCAGAACAGAGTATAGAAATCAGAAGAGTGACATAAAGTTTCTTGAACGAAAGAAACACTTTGAATATCTCCACAAAAAACTGGCCCATATCAAAAAGCTCATAACGGACTATGATCAAAAGTTTGTTGAATTATCTTAGCAATGGCTTTGTTCCTGAATGATCTCCCCTGAACAAGCTTTACGGACCTTCTCTACCGATGAGTTCATACACTACACAAAGTTGCCTCCCTGGAATTGCCAAGGCTTGTGATATTTGCCATGATGTATGCTCATGTATACAGTCACATTGTTTTTGTGCATAATCATGTGTGATCTGATTGTGTTATCAGATGACCAGGAGGGCCTGGTGTTATACAATAGCTTGTGATATGTAGGAAAGGTTCTAGTTATAACAAGCATACCTTTATTGTCGGTGGACCATTATTAAAATCTTGATCTTGATGAAATCGAATCTCAAGATAAATTATTCTTTTAAATAATTTACTGACAAAATGCATTTTGATTGGCAAGATAAATGTTGTTGTAGCTGAAATCTTTCTTACATGATGCAAATTATGTGTGCAACATTGCACAATATTTAAGTAGAACTGATCTGTTTACTGATCCTAACAAATTGAGATACCATTTCTCAAAAATATTTAAAAAGGAGATGTGAGTTCAATGGTGCACAAGTCAAAAATAAGGAAGTGTTTGGTGTTTATCAGTTGTTGATTACAGTCATGAAACATATATAACCTTAATATTATCAGTTGTTGACTCATCTGTTTAATAAGATTAGCAATATACATGTATGCAAGTGCTGCAAATATTATTTTTTAAAACTGCTGAGACAGCATAACAAATAAATTGCAAGGCTATTTTATTCATTGATTGAAGCACACTAAGAACTTTTCAGAGACAATGGTTAGCTGTACTGTATTAATATTTTCTAGTCTTGTGAATTTTGTGAAGTTTTTTGAAGGTAGTGAAATGTGAACATTAATCATTTCCCTAGTGCAATAACTCAATAAATGCATGTAGAAATAGAAGCAGTTATTGAGTTCTTGCATTATGATGATAATTTTTGAGCCTATGTTTAATTTTGCCTTAATGTCTTCCTAATAGTTGTCCTGTTACACTGTCAAGTGCATATAATGAGGTTAGAGACAACTGATTTTTAATTAATAATAAATTTATTGGTGACAGATCATGATGGAAGTCACAGCCAAGTTATCTATGTGTACAAATTTATTTCTCAGATATTTCCTGGTTCCCAGTTCAGGTGCTGTGCTTATTTTTCGGTTGCATGACTGTGTTGTGTAATTGTCTAGACTGTGATATTAGTAGGCAGAAGTCTCGCGCAGGGTTGCCATTGGGATAGATTTTAGCCAGGTTTATACTCTCGCTGCATAGCCATGCAATCTCATTTTTGCTTTAAATCCTTCAGTGTCGTATTTGATGTGGAGGAGTGACGTTCAAAATTGGAAGTTCAAGTTTTTATTTTATTTTTGTCATCCTTTCTTTGCCTGTTGTAAACCTTAAGTACTGGACACCAAATTCAATCAACCATTTTCATTTTTAACTGAGCTGTTTTTGTAGCAAAAGAAGTTGAGGTTGTCACTGCCTTGGTGTCGTTGTCAGGGTCATCATGCATCATAAACAACGGCCATAACTTCAACACAGTTCCGAGATATCCAAATGTAGAGAAAACCCCATAACTCTGGCTTGAAAGATTGTAGAGTTATACCCCTTGTTTGACTGGAACAACAACAGCAGACAAGCATTGAGGTTTGCTTCCTGGCGCTCTTTTATAATGTTTCATTCACAGTTTGTATTTGAATCTTGAAAAATTAAATTACACATAAGAGTGGAAGTCTACGTGTATTAAATACAATGAATATTTTTTTCAGATTGAACTATACATGAAAAATGCACATGTATTTCACTTTCTTTTCTGAAACAAACCATACCAGGCTTTTTTAATAATTTATTTACTGTTTGCAAACAGAAGATTTCACTCAAAAAATATACCTTTTCATATTTCCATATTAATCATTTTCATTCGCATTTGATTCTTTGTCTATTCTGTTATCATTTATCATTTTAATAAAAAAAAAAAATAATTGTTACAAATATGTAAAAAAAAAATAGGAAAACAAAAAAGTAACAAAGTATGTGGATTGTTCGGTAATAACTTTAATTACATTGGTTTAAATTCGTCATTATGTGGTGCTTATACAAGAAACTTTAAAAAAAGAACTGCAGGCGTATGAAAATAGAGTTATGTGTTTTTTTTCTTCAAAATTTGACATCTAATGGCAATCCACTAGCTTTGTTACACAAAGAAATATAAAGCGGAACACTTTTACACTGCTTGCTTTAATATACTATCTTCAGATACTATGTTATAGTGACCTGTACTTAGATATATCCAAAGTTTTGAATAAAATTGTGCTATATATATATATATATATATATAATATATATATATATATATATATATATATATATATATATGCTGTTGTTAATTTTAGTTCTTAATTTTGGATGTATTCCTATCATATAGAAATTTAGATATACAAACATACTTTTTCCATTCATACAACATTTGAACTTTCTTGAAACCATTGTTGCATTTCAAGCTGAGGTACATAACATAGTTTTTGGTTAGCAAAAATTTGTAGTCTCTGTTGAATGAACTATATAGAGCCTCTTATTTTGGTTTCTATAGTTTTATGTGTGTTTTTTTTCATTTATTAAGTATCTAGTGAGGGCTAGGTGATAGATGGACATGACTGTTGCTATTTTCATATGGAGTTATGTCCATGTTGCGCTCAACCCTTAATACACATGATAAGGGCATTTAAGTTGACAGAGTGGAGTGGGGTGGTAGGAGTGATATCATTTATACATACTGCACTGTACAAATACCCATCTACTGTAGTCACCTGTATACATAGGGGTGGGGGTAGGTTCCAGGGTTACTGGGTTTAATATTGATATCGGAGATACCTCGAGGGCTTCATGTTATAAGACATTGTGCTACAAATACACTTGATCAAAGATCACACATGGGGTGGATGACTTGGCCAGAGTTTTGTATCAATTATGTTGTAGTGAAAAAGTTCTTTCTAGATATTCATATCATTCAATTTAATGGTCATTAATTATACAAACATGTTTGATAAAATAATCTTCTTATGCTGACATTATATTTATGACATAAATTTTTATTAATGGAGAATTATTACAGTAATTGTTCCTCAGGTTGGGTCAGTGTTGACAAAGGCTTGTGTTGAAAGTCTGGCATTATGTTAAATGTGTATATAGTTTCACAACTTCTAACATTGTTGATTATATTGAAGGATTATAGAAGATAGGGTATGATTTATGTGACAGAAAGCTTGTGCTAAATGAAATTCATAGTTTGACTCTGTGAGGTAAACTGTTTTTTAAAGAACTTTTAAGCACTGTGACATATAGTGTATGGCGAAGGTTCATATCTTTTTTCTGTTTTAAAGCCTTTTAAAACAAAGAGCTTTTAGTTATGTCTGAATGTCTGGTAGAAAAGAATGACTGTCAATGAACTGTGGTCTAACCACGACAAGGTCTTTAGAGTCGGGTATATGTGTGCTTGTGTAGTGAATGTCTGTCCGAGCGCAAGGTCCGCGTCACTTGGTGTAAATCACAGTACTAGTGCACTATCTCCGAAGCGAGGAGATGTTCTTCCCAAGTGCTGTGTGCTTAACCAACAGGCTTATACCCCGTTGATGCAAGTTGCTGCAGGGTAATAAGCGCATTTGCTTAATTTGTGTGGTTTCTAATTTGTTTATTTATTTGAACCTGAAAAAAGAAGAAAAAAATTAGAAAAAAATAGAAGGTTCTGAAGGCATATTTAAAATGTAAATACATTAATTTATAAATCTAATTTAAGATTTTATTATTCTGAATTTAAACTTGTTTGACAAAAATAAGTTTTAAATTGATCGAAATGTCTTTAGGGCATTGGCAAAAGACCATTTATGGCTTATTAATGGTGTCAGCATGCAGTGCAACTAACTGACATGCTATTTTATTAATTGATCAATTAAACATGCTTGTGCTAAGGCCATTAATTGGACATAGCAGCCTGTTTATGTACCATAACAACAAAATCAGAAACTCTGGTCATAGTGATCATACACTTGCAGAAGCCAGTCTGTCTTGGCACAACTTTTTTAATTACATTAATAACTCTTAAGTTTGAGATACAAAACCATTTTGATTATTTAAGTTTCTAATGATAGATGTATGATGTATTTGAAAAAAAGTTTGTCATATTGAAAATATAGACATAATTATGTGTATGTATGCCTGACGTGTGCTCGTGTGTATCTGTGCTTGGTTTGTGGTCATGCAGAGTGTTCGGGATATATCTGCATGTGTGCTCATTCGGATTGTTTGGTTTAATATGTGTGTATTTCTCAATGACCAAGTTAAACATGACAACTTTACAATAGACAGTTCATGAAGTTTGTATTTGAGTATGATTCAAAGATTGTGATTTGAACAGATTCATCTGTAACCAGGTAGATGTTGCTTGCAGTGCAACACATCACTAGTTACAGATGTGTCCGCTCATTGTACAGAATGTGATTCTGATATTGTGTCATATTGATTATGAGGTCATGCAATAAACGTAAAATTCTGTGATAAAACAGAGAATGTAAATTAATTTTATTTATTGTCTTTCCAATAACATGTTCAAATGATTGTAACATACCGGTAATGCTTGTTGATCTGTAAAAATTAGAATTGAAGATCTAGGTAAGATTATATCAGCTTTGTGTTTAGGTTTAAATCTTGATCTTTTATTGAATCTCGACTAGGATAATAGTTAAGAACAAAAAAGCTAATAAATACAGGTATGAAGAATATTAAGTGTAATAATAGTGTTAAAAGCATAATTCTTATAGATTTCCAAATCAAACACAAATATATTTTTTGTAGAGGACTACTATGTTCATTTATGATTGATTTTTATCACTGATGATGAGTATAGCATAGTTTTTTATTATTTTTAATCTTATGTTTAGAAATAGAACTTTGTGCCAATATTGCTGTTTTCTAATTCAACTTCCATTCCCTCTGTTTCAATTGCGTGCTCAGCCAGTGTTGATTGCACTGTTATAAAGTTGTATGTTGCTATTTTATGTTTTATATTTGATTTGACCTGAGCCATGTCATGACAAAAGGTCTCTGGTGTCTGGTCCAATGTAGGCATTAGATTGCCAGGCACCGGCCTGGGACCTTTCTCACGGCATGGCCACACCTGTTTTATTGTTGAAGATTATGGACCAGCCCTACGGACTGTGAGAAGTGTCATACATGTATTGTAATAATACAAGCATTTTTAATGCTACCTAATAAACAGCATTGCAAAACGTTAATGGTGTTGCTATTTGTTTCCAAAATGGTATTTCCTGTCTAAATGTTTTAAGAAAATCAGTGTGAGAAAAACACACAAAGCAAGATTTTTAACCCCGAAAGCCTCTTAGTAATCAGACGAACTATTAATCTGTCTTTCTGAACCAATGAATTCTGAGAACAATAATCAAAATTAGACTTTCAGATGAACAAGCCCGAATTCTTATACTTTTGCTTGGCATCAAATTTTCGAACAAGCCCTGCTATATGAAATTCAGAATATTAACAAGCCCGGAAGATATTATCAGTGCAGGTCTTGCGCGCTTGTGGTAATTTCAACCACTGTGATAAGTGAAAAACCCTCGAGGCCACGGAATTTCGAGCAACCCCTGTTGATTTACAGTTATACAGCAGGTCATAGCCTTTCCTTTTACCACCAGTGTTACCTTAGCATCTACATTCTATGACCTTTTATACCGACCAATAGTGTGACCGACTCGGCCAAAAATGAACTTCAATTACAAAGTCAATCAAGTTTCATTCTCTAGTTTACTGTTATTGTTTATTTCTCCACAACCTTCATGTACCACTGAGTTATTGCTCCAACAAGGTATTCAGTGTAATGATGAACTTAATCATTCATCGAGTGACAATCAAGTAATCGGGGGTTCCTTTCCTCAGGAAGCTCTGCTTGGTCAGGTTGTCCTCACATGGTGGAGAGCCAGAGGGAATGCAAACATTTGTTTTTAAGTTTTTCACTCACAAAAGGGGGCATTACTCTGCAAATATTTAATTCAGAGTTATTGGCCTTGCTGTACATGTGCATATTGTCTCTGTTAACATGTGTACCAGGTTTTATTTTACTGTCTTCAAAGGTTTTTGATTTATGACCAATGTTTAAGTTTTTGCCTGCCAACGACATCAAGGCCTTGACAATACCTCAATCTTTCTTTGAAAAAATGCGAGCATAAAAAACCATTGCAAGTCCTTGGGTTATTTGTAGACTTAGTGGGTAATGAAGAGATTAAAATGGACAACATGTTGGTTTTGCTTGTATTTTATGTAGCAGAAGCAATGAACAACACTAATACTGTACTTTCTTAACAAACAGAATGATTGTGAACTGGTTATTGGTCAACAGCTTCATTGAACTTTTGATTCAATACACAACATGTTTTAACAGTGATTCATTCTAGAAAATAGATCAAAACAGAAGCCAAAATAGTATTCAGCTTATTAGAGAAAGAAACAAGAGCACTGGGAAGCAAACCCCATGCTCATATATTTTTCTTCTGTCATACAAGGGGTATAACATTTAGTATTGTTTTTGCAACATGTGTTCCAAGTTTTATTTGAATATCTTTTTTTTTTTACCTAACATTTTCTGGAAAATATGGCAAAGGTTAAAAGTTTTTGCATGCTGACAACACCAAGCCATGACACCACCAAGGCCATGGCATACCTTGTTTTTTTGTCTGAAAAGCAGACCAGACAATAATTACAAAATTAACAAAACAACATATTACTACTGTTTTAAGCCATAGTTTGGAAAGTCCTCAACTTTTTCTTCTTTTTACTTTAAAAACACAAAGCAAAAGTTACAAAATTGTGATAAACAAAACATGTTACAGCTGTTTTAAGCAAAAGTGACAATACCATGATCATATCCTGAAAAACAGCAAGGTACAAATTGCAAAACAACAAACATTCAACATGTCAGAGTTATTCAAAGCCATATTTTACCACACAGGGCTTTTTTGCCCAATTTGGGAAAAAGACCCTAGACATTTTGGGAATTTTGCGTCGTGAAAATGCCGAAATTGGGAAATTTTACAGTTAAAAGAAAAAGCTGTCTAGTCTCCAGCGAATTAGGAAATGGTTTTATATTAGTTTATTTCCCTTTAAAAGACCCAAATTTGCTGAAATATCAATCCTTGGGTGTAAATATCTCTTGCAATAAATCGATCATGACAGATAATATTTCATACAGATATCTAAATGTGATGAAAATCAATGATTTCCGAATTCAATTATCAAAAAAACTTAACATCACATAATTGATATGATGTTGAAAATGATCCAGTACATGTAAAAAGACTTTCTAAAAAAAATAAAAAATTGATTGGGATTTTTTTATGAAAATTGGGAAAAATATCTTATATTTTGCTTTGGGAATGGGTCCGATAGTCGGACCCGTGGGTACTATAGAAAAAGCCCTGCCACAGATTACTGTAAGTTACTGATGTTCAATGGCCAGGTCTGCCAGAATTTTTGTTGTTGAAATTAATCTCTAACATACAAAACAAATGTTTATACAATAGCAATCATCAAACTAGTTTATAGAACACCTTTTCAGGTTTAAAAAAATTAAGCTCATATTTCTATCGAAGCTAACGGGTTTTTGTCACAATGACTTGTATCCCAATGACTGTGTATGCTTTTCCACAGCTAGGTTCAAGGAGTGTACATGGCCCAATTAGATCTTGCCGTGGAACTCTGGGAGGTGTTTGTCCAGCAGTTTGAGAATGTACATCTTGGAGAACTGGAAGAATGTGTTGAAGTCCCGTATGCCCTCCTTACAGTCCATCTGCACACAAACCTGACACACAAACATACAGGGCATCTATTATTAAAATTGAATGTACATTAAGATTCTAATGCAGAAATAATGGATTTTGGATGCATGAAAATATACGATATAATTGGACTTTAAAGATTGCAACTAGGTCATTAACGCCTGTATCAGTTAACATAAAGAGTAGATTTACAAACTGTGTACTTAATGTATTGTGTCCTTTTCCATCATTTGTTTACAAATCAGTTATCAGCGAGCTAATACTTTGCAATGATTAAGGTCTATGCTATCAGTGAATGAGCTTATTTGTGGGTCAGATTCCTTAATTTCATGTCCATTCTGCAGGAACACATGTCTGCATCTCCTTTTTCGAGTATCAATATATAGTTTGTCTTAATCCTTATTCACTTATGCACCAGCATTCAATGTATTTCAGTTTTTTTGTTGTTAAAGAGACACATATATGTATATCATGTAAACCTTTTGATATTTGCTGACATATTAACTTGCTTGTACGCAATGCTTTCCTTTAACGGTAGTTAAAGACTACCATGCCTAGTGGCATTACCTTGGTGTCATTTCCCTCCATGACGGACCACATGTAGCAGTAGAACCCACCACAGGTTTCCTGAGTGGGGCCCCATCATTCTGGTAGATGGCCTCTGAGATAAGCTTCTCAATCAGCATGCCCTCCTCTGTCCGGCCCCTGTTCACAAGGTAGTTCTTCACCTGCAAACACACACACACATGTACTGTAACAGGGGATTATACTGACCATTCAACCTGTACTGTGTACTGGTACTTATTATTCCTTGTTTGTAAAATGCTTTTCTTCATGCTAAATCAGACAAGCCTGAACCATACACAACTACTAAATGAACAATTTGAATCAAGCCAGACAATCATTTAAATTGAGCAGGGCTTTCAAGTAATTGAATCTCTGCATATTTACGACTTTAATTAATGAAATCAAATGGCTTTTAGCATAACGCTATAAGACAAAGGGACTTAAAGCTACCATATTGTCGCCCCCCCCTTCTTCCTTCGTGCCCAGGTCATGCACCAGGCCCTCATGAAGAACTGTTTATCCACCTCAGAGTCACATGGCCGTTTGTAGCGCAGTTCTGGCTCATCCTTCTTATATTCAATAAGCTCTTCGCCGTCATCTGAGTCATCCAGAAGCCTGTTTACCTCCATCTCAAGGTTCTTGAAGCGCTTGGACTTAAAGCGCTCTGGCACCGGTACATTTAGGTCAAAGATGCTGGTTGAAGCGGACCTTTTAGCAAAGGATATAAATTATTACAGTTACATTGTAATTTTCATGTTACTACTTTTGTTAATTTTACATTAATAATTACCAACAGACCACAATTTAAAGAGAAAGTGTTATCCATCACTTTTGATGCAAACATATATCATCACAAAAAGTTTCAATATCCAAGTTTTAAATGAAAACCATTCAAAACATGACATATAGCATGAATATGTAACAAAGTGAAGGCACCTTTTTTGTCCAAGCTGGTTTCCTTGTTCACCACCCATTGCCAGACTCATCAACCTGTTTGGCCTATAAAAAAAAATCAGTTTCTAAAATTGCTCCTTTTATGAGTCAGATATTCATAAGTAAAGACTGTACACTTACCAGTGACAGAATGCATACATATAATGAGAAATAAAAGCGAAATCTAGAATTATGACACATTTTAATGAAAGTACCGTAAATACAAGCTGAAACATTTACAGATCAAATATGACTGTCATAGAAACTTGAAGAAATGGCCCAGATTAGAACTTCCAGTGAACTTGACCTTTTAGGTAAGTGCACACATGCAATGCTTGACACATATGTCCATGCTGCTGTACAATTTTGTGAAGTTTGATAAAAAGGAATAAAACTGTTTGTGTTACAATTGAGGCTGGATATAAGGAAAAGTGGGCACAGGGACAGTGCTCCTTTGAGTTACTTACACTATGCCCTGACTGGGTCCTGGCTGCTCCATCTCTTGTCCCCATCCTGTTTCCTCTTCAACCTCCTCTCCCTGGGCTCCTGTATCTACCCAATCCTGACTCTGGGCTCCCTCCTCCCCCTGGGTGTCTATCTCATGCCCCTGCCCTACCTCCCCTTCAGCTGCTTGCTCCTGTTTCTCTTCAAGGGCTCTAGCTTGCTCTTCCTCGATGGCTTTCCTCTCTGCTTCAAGTTTCTCCTTTATTTCTTTACGTTTTTCTTCACGTCTTGCCTTGCGTCTCTCTCTGAGAGATAAAAAATGTAATAATTTACAATTAATAACCTAAACCACATTCCACAACACAAGAGCACTGCTTATAGGTGCTTGACACTACCTTGCTTAAAATTCTTGCAAAAATTGAATCAAATAATGAAATGCTTCAAATTACTGTTTTTCCAAAAAAAAACACAATATGAACAAATGTCCACAGAGAGGTCAATCCCTCTTTAGTATTTAAGTTAATGAAATAACAAGCAGCTGGCACGAACCTGACTTGTTTGTTGTGCTGCTCAGCAACTCTCATCTTGACGTCCTCCTCTCGCAGTTTCTCCCTCATCTCCTCTGTAGCCTCCGGCAGCTCCTCAACTATCAGCATCAGGGTCTACAATCACCAGCATAACACATGGTGGTAAACTGCTTAGTGATAATCAGGACAGACAGCCAGCAGTTCACCAATCACAGCAACATGGACTAACTTACTTACAACAGAAGAGAGTGGAACTGGACATTTCACATGTGAAGAAGTAGGTGCTACCAGTCTCAACTTAGTAAAAACCCTATCAACAGATAAGGAAGAGAAATAATAATAAAAAAACAGCACTAAAATAAGAGTCACAATTGACAATGAATTAATCTTATATGTGCATTGTACAAATAATAATTTGAGTTATTATAGAATGATCAACATATGAGGCCAATCATTATTGTAATAAAAAATACACCCATTGACTTTAAACATTAACTATTGTTATATACCCTTAATTGAACAAAGCCACTGGCCATAACACTTAAAGTGGAAGTCTCTTGAGCCTACCTCCTTGAGGACCCGGAGCACAAAGGCACACACCCGCTTACACCACTCCACCCTCACATTGCCAGAGTCACCCTTCTGCAACATCTTCAGAAACTTGGGCGTTATCATGGTCGGCTTCATCTCAATCTACAACATCAATAACAGGGACCAGCTTAATTGTCACATAAATAATTTGTACTGTACTCATGTTCAATTCAGCTTTTATTTTTGTTACAGTTTCGTATCTATGTGATAAATTTACCTCACAGTTAACTCATATGAAAGGTCACTTGTCGTAAATAAATCTAAAGATGATGACCCATCTCAAAGCCAAGTGTCCACTTTAAATCAAACAGAGTGACAATATTTAAAGTACCTGGTATGTAAAAGCTATTTAAGCAGTTAAACCTGTAATAAAAAGGACCTTAAGCCCAAACACACAGTCTCCCTTGTCTCTGAATAATGTTTGACCCTGCAGGATGCCTTCCAACTTCCACATCCTTCACCTACTCACCTCAAACTCATAGTCTCCCTTGTCTCTAGATGGCATGGGGCTCTTCTTTAGGATTCCCCCTTCCCAACTTCCACATCCTTCTCCTACTCACCTCAAACTCATAGTTACCCTTGTCTCTAGATGGCATGCAGCCCTTCTGTAGGATTCCCCTTCCCAACTTCCACATCCTTCTCCAACTCACCTCAAACTCATAGTCTCCCTTGTCTCTAGATGGCATGCAGCCCTTCTGTAGGATTCCCCTTCCCAACTTCCATATCCTTCTCCAACTCACCTCAAACTCATAGTCTCCCTTGTCTCTAGATGGCATGCAGCCCTTCTGTAGGATTCCCCTTCCCAACTTCCACATCCTTCTCCAACTCACCTCAAACTCATAGTCTCCCTTGTCTCTAGATGGCATGCATCCCTTCTGTAGGATTCCCCTTCCCAACTTCCATATCCTTCTCCAACTCACCTCAAACTCATAGTCTCCCTTGTCTCTAGATGGCATGCAGCCCTTCTGTAGGATTCCCCTTCCCAACTTCCACATTCTTCTCCAACTCACCTCAAACTCATAGTCCCCCTTGTCTCTAGATGGCATGGGCCCCTTCTTTAGGATTCCCCTTCCCAACTTCCACACCCTTCTCCTATTCACCTCAAACTCATAGTCCCCCTTGTCTCAAGATGGCATGGGGCCCTTCTTTAGGATTCCCCCTTCCAAACTTCCACATCCTTCTCCTACTCACCTCAAACTCATAGTCCCCCTTGTCTCTAGATGGCATGGGCCCCTTCTTTAGGATTCCCCCTTCCCAACTTCCACATCCTTCTCCTACTCACCTCAAACTCATAGTCCCCCTTGTCTCTAGATGGCATGGGCCCCTTCTTTAGGATTCCCCCTTCCCAACTTCCACATCCTTCTCCTACTCACCTCAAACTCATAGTCCCCATTGTCTCAAGATGGCATGGGGCCTTCTTTAGGATTCCCCCTTCCAAACTTTCACACCCTTCACCTACTCACCTCAAACTCATAGTCACACTGGTCTCAAGATGGCATGGGGCCTTCTTTAGGATTCCCCCTTCCCAACTTCCACACCCTTCACCTACTCACCTCAAACTCATAGTCCCCCTTGTCTCAAGATGGCATGGGGCCTTCTTTAGGATTCCCCCTTCCCAACTTCCACACCCTTCTCCTACTCACCTCAAACTCATAGTCACACTGGTCTCAAGATGGCATGGGGCCTTCTTTAGGATTCCCCCTTCCCAACTTCCACACACTTCACCCACTCACCTCAAACTCATAGTCCCCCTTGTCTCTAGATGGCATGGGCCCCTTCTTTAGGATTCACACTTCCAAACTGTCACACACTTCTCCTACTCACCTCAAACTCATAGTCCCCCTTGTCTCTAGATGGCATGCGGCCCTTCTTAAGTATTCTGCCTCCCCAACTTCCACATCCTTCTCCTACTCATCTCAATCTCATATCCATCCTTGTCTCTAGATGGCATGGGCCCCTTCTTTAGGATTCACACTTCAAAACTGTCACACATTTCTCCTTCTCACCTCAAACTCATAGTCCCCCTTGTCTCAAGATGGCATGGGGCCCTTCTTTAGGATTCCCCCTTCCCACCTTCCACATCCCTCTCCTACTGATCTCAAACTCATAGTTGCCCTGGTCTCTAGATGGCATGGGGCCCTTCTGTAGAAATCCCCCTTCCCAAATGCCACACCCTTCTCCTACCTAACTCAAACTCATAGTTACCCTTGTCTCTAGAGATGGCATGGGGCCCTTCTTTAGGATCCCCCCTTCCCAACTTCCACATCCTTCTCCTACTCACCTCAAACTCATAGTCCCCCTTGTCTCTAGATGGCATGGGCCCCTTCTTTAGGATTCCCCCTTCCCAACTTCCACATCCTTCTCCTACTCACCTAAAACTCATAGTCCCCCTTGTCTCAAGATGGCATGGGGCCCTTCTTTAGGATTCCCCCTTCCCAACTTCCACATCCTTCTCCTACTCACCTCAAACTCATAGTCCCCCTTGTCTCTAGATGGCATGCGGCCCTTCTTAAGTATTCTGCCTCCCCAACTTCCACATCCTTCTCCTACTCATCTCAATCTCATATCCATCCTTGTCTCTAGATGGCATGGGCCCCTTCTTTAGGATTCACCCTTCAAAACTGTCACACATTTCTCCTTCTCACCTCAAACTCATAGTCCCCCTTGTCTCAAGATGGCATGGGGCCCTTCTTTAGGATTCCCCCTTCCCAACTTCCACATCCCTCTCCTACTGATCTCAAACTCATAGTTGCCCTGGTCTCTAGATGGCATGGGGCCCTTCTTTAGGATTCCCCCTTCCCAACTTCCACATCCTTCTCCTACTCACCTCAAACTCATAGTCCCCCTTGTCTCAAGATGGCATGGGGCCTTCTTTAGGATTCCCCCTTCCCAACTTCCACACCCTTCACCTACTCACCTCAAACTCATAGTCCCCCTTGTCTCAAGATGGCATGGGCCCCTTCTTTAGGATTCCCCCTTCCCAACTTCCACATCCTTCTCCTACTCACATCAAACTCATAGTTACCCTTGTCTCAAGATGGCATGGGGCCTTCTTTAGGATTCCCCCTTCCAAACTTCCACACCCTTCACCTACTCACCTCAAACTCATAGTCCCCCTTGTCTCAAGATGGCATGGGGCCTTCTTTAGGATTCCCCCTTCCCAACTTCCACATCCCTCTCCTACTGATCTCAAACTCATAGTTGCCCTGGTCTCTAGATGGCATGGGGCCCTTCTGTAGTAATCCCCCTTCCCAAATGCCACACCCTTCTCCTACCTAACTCAAACTCATAGTTACCCTTGTCTCTAGAGATGGCATGGGGCCCTTCTTTAATATTGCCCCTTCCAAACTAACACACCCTTCTCCTACTTACCTCAAACTCATAGTCCCCTTGTTCTCTAGATGGCATGGGGGCCCTTGTGTACAATTCCCCTTCCCAAATGCCACAGCCTTCCTCTACTCACCTCAAACTCATAGTCTCCCTTGTCTCTTGATGGCATGCGACCTTTCTGCATGATCGCTTCCTGCTTCTCCTGGTCTTCCTGTTGGATGATCTCTGGCACTTCACTGTTGAGCAGGTGAATCAGGTCTCCACCCTGAAGGGTTTATTGTTGTATGGAATAGTATGTACATTCACACATAATAAAGGCGAAAGCTGGTTGTTTCAATTCAAAACATGTAGATATTCTGTAATGTCATGTACTTGATGCATGTCAGTTGACAATAAACAAATATTACTGAATGGCAGAAATTAGACCGGATAGGTTACAGAGCTTACTGTTGCACAAAACTATAAGAGATAACATTATTTACCCCCATTACCTCCTGGATGCCACCTGGACACAGGATTTGAAGTTTTAACAAGTGAAATGTGTAAGAAATGTGAAGAACACAACAACCCATACTAACAAATATTTGTATGAAATTTAAATGTGTATATGCAATACTTTTGGTTTGTGACATGCAATCTTTTACACCTTTTGTTCCTAATCAAGGGCCATAAATACTGTAAATCCAAGAGAATTTCACGCTATTTGCAAGTGCACAACAGCCCATGCTGCCCAACAATCAAGTGAGCAGGTGCAATAATGTTGTTGCTACATGCAACTCAAGATTTTTCAGACCATTGTTAAGCACCATTACTGTTGTAAGCTCAAGTGAAATGTGACAAACAATGACAGATGCTTAAAGATGCAATCTTACTCCGACATAAGCACTAGCAGTACCACAATTAATACAATTGTTTGAATTTACCGAAAAGGATGAAAAAATATCGAAAAACAATGGTTATTATGAAGGATACCATGTTTTATATGAAAGGTGCTGAAAACATGGTATTTCTAACTAATGATATGATAGTTGATCACAGTAAATATTTTAGTCATTTAATATTCGTGCGTTTTCAGCTATCTAATACACGTTAACAAAATTGTTATCAGTAATTAACAATTTCCATAAATGCATTATTTAGTAAGTAGTTAAAAGTTAATCACTCAGTTATGAATTAATTTAAAATACAAGTATCACTTACAGTTCATGTTGATTAACATATGATACCTATGAAGTTTCATGTGAGCAGGTGCTGTACTTTTGGTTCTACTTGTGACACTAGATTTTCCGGACATGTTGCTTGAAGAAGCGCCAAAACCCACTCCTAAACAGCCCCCAAATATATCTATTTGGGAGTAGGATAAGGAATCAACAACACTAACCCCTGATGGTTCAGTCATGGAAAAGCCTTCATTTCCCCAGACAGAGGTTTTGATGGCGGCAATACGAAACTCCCGCACAATCTGATCCCTGCTTTTCTCATTTACATTCTGGGTGATATTGTGGTTCAACACAAATGGATCCTGGACATTGATAGCTGAAGCCTACAAAAATACATATTCATTATAGTAACACTTTTAAAAATATGAGCAAGGTAAAACCCTATTGCTAACAGTGCAAGACAAATGCTTCAAGAAAGGACCATGTAAACCAAACAGTCACCTTCATCCTTTATTCTTTTAAGTTTGAATGTTTATGGACAAAGGCATTAGGATTTAACATTTGTCAACATTAAAGAAAAACAAATGGAAAATCAAACATTACATGAAAATATAAATATTTGTGAGGAGATTTCCAATAGAAGGACAAACAAAATCCAGAGTATCAAAACAGCAGTCTTAGTTTAATTAGGATCGTTCATTGACAAAAATGTGTGGTGTATACAGTCCACGCCACCTAGTGTTCACTAAAAAACCAACATTAATCAAGTATGAGTCCAAACCTTAAAAGATCGTAGCCTGCCATCCTCCATGTTGTCCTTGTCAAAGAACGAGATGAAGGACATCTCTGTCGCTGTCCGAGTTTGGAGGATGTTCTCCACAAAGTTGAACGCACTCCAGTATGAGAAAAACCCAGACAGAAGCTCCGCTATAATATAAACGAAGCAGAATTGACGTCAATTTAGAGAAAATCTAGAGGGCATAATGATCTATGATGGGAACAAAGCTTGTGACTGGTTGTACCTACCTGCTGACTGGTTGTTGGTAGACTGTGGAATGATCTGCCAGTCCATGGCAAATGTACAGTCCCAGCCCTCTATCTTGGTGCGACCAGTCGGACCTGAATTCAAGAAAGACAGAATAAATCAGAGAGCTTTTCAACCCTATACAAGAGGTCCCTTCATGACCATAGTAACTACTTGATTAAAAGGAGTTACTACCGTCCCTCAGGAAAACCTCGTTTCTTATTTCTTAGAAAGAATAAAAAGACATTAATTAAACCAGTATTAACAACATCACTTTGACACAGTGTTAATTCTTGTCATACACTACATGTAAAAAAACCAACAGATTGTTCCTAATTTCACTCTCCCACCCTTCCTACCATGTAGCTGTGAGAGTTTCTCAATGGTTGGAAGTACTGGCGGGTCAGTGTTCTGTAGGTAGTTGAGCACCATCAGAGTGAGGGCGTAGTTGGACAGCTTTGTGCTCGCCTTGTTGTTCCCAGAAACAAGCTTCACCTACATACAGAAATATCCATATCAGTACAGGAACATCAGATATTGAAAGTCAGATATTGGTAGGGGAACATCCGATATTGGTACAAGGAAGTCATACTTTGGTACAAGAATGTCAGACTTTGGTACGGAAATGTCAGATTTTCGTACAAGAACAAAGAAAAAAAGAAGAAGATATTGGTACAAGAATGTCATATATTGGTATTGAAATGTCAGATATAGGTACAGGAACATCAGATATTGGTACAAGAATGTCAGATATTGGTATTGAAATGTCAGAAATAGGCACAGGAACATCTGATATTGGTACAAGAATGTCAGATATTGGTACAGGAATGTCAGCTAGTGTTACATGAATGTCAGGTATTAGTACAGGAACATCAGATATTGGTACAGAAACACCAGATATTGGTACAAGAATGTCCGATATTGGTATTGAAATGTCAGAAATAGGCACAGGAACATCTGATATTGGTAAAAGAATGTCAGATATTGGTACAGGAATGTCAGCTAGTGTTACATGAAAGTCAGGTATTAGTACAGGAACATCAGATATTGGTACAGAAACACCAGATATTGGTACAAGGACGTCATATATTTGGGTGGAATGTCAGGTATTCTTACAGGAATGTCAGATATTGGGAAAGAAATGTCAAATTTTTGTTACAGAAAAGTCAGATATTAAACTTGAATGTCAGATACTGTAAAGAAAATTCAGATATTGGCACAGAAATGTGTTACAGAAATGTCAGATAGTGTGCTTGAATGTCAGATAATGTTTACAGGAATGTCAAATTTTGTACTGAAATGTAGGACATTGTTAAGAATCAGATATTATAACATGAATGCTAGCTACTGTACTGAAATATCAGACATTGGTTCCAGAATGTCTTTGGTAACAGAGTGTCAGATATTGGTACCAGAACGTCAGACAGTGTTACAGGAACATCAGATATTGATAC
Source organism: Mya arenaria (assembly GCF_026914265.1). Lineage (NCBI taxonomy): Eukaryota > Metazoa > Mollusca > Bivalvia > Myida > Myidae > Mya > Mya arenaria. The sequence continues at coordinate 62,016,282 of NC_069124.1, read as the reverse complement.
CAGAACTTCAGATACATGTATTAGTAACAGAATGTCAGATATTGGTACAGGAACGTCAGATATTGTTACAGGAACATCCGATATTGTTACAGGAATGTCAGATATTGTTACAGGAACGTCAGATACAGGAATGTTACACATTGCTTCAGGATTTTTTATAAGTAAGTAAACAATAAGTCTATAAAATATTTCTATGAACATATTCGCTCACTATTTCCTCATCACTACACATGTTTATATGTATTAAATTATTCATGACATTCTTGAAAAAAAACATCTTTTGAATAATCTTTTCTGCAAAACTGCACCTCAAGTATACAGGTCATTTACCCGCAACCTTTACCGGAGCAAATGGCAAATTTTAGGTGCAGTCCACAGAGCAGATAATACTCACCTTTCCCCAATAGCGTATAGCATACACCAGTAGTCGGACTCTACTGTTCAGTACACTATACAGGTAGAGTAACTTGGTGTTCTGCAGCGCAAGTCTGTCGGGAAATAGACATGATCACATGGGTTAGATAAAACAAGGAATAAACCATACACACATCAACTGGCAAATATGCTTTTTGCAGGTGTGAGATTTTTAATATACATACTTTGAAATGTATGTGCTCTTCATAAACTTTGTGTCAAATGCTCTTATTAACAACTGCAAGTAAACTGTTCAGTTGCACAAGGAGGGTTTTCCTTAATATTTCATAACAGATACATTAGCTAATAATAGAAGAGATTTGAGAAATCTTCATACTTTTTACCTGGATATTTTTTTAAATAGCCCAGAGCTAGCAAACGTAGTTTGTCGTGCCCATTGCCAGTGAAATGTGTATGTTCAAGGGGTTCTGATATTTCAGATCCCCACACCTCTGCACCACAGAACAGCAGTCCATTTAAAGTTAGTTGATAAAGTTTTCATTCAGATATGGTGCATCAGTGATGTAATATTGTTTAGATCAAAGACTCATTTACTGTCATTGATCTAGATAGCGATAACATTAAATCAGTTTATATAATTTGAATATAAAACTTTCAATACACACCTTAAATTAAAAACTATATACAGTTTCATAGTCGCAACAACTCAGTTAAATCAGTTAATACAATTTGCATACAATTTTTTTTGGTAAAATACTATTATACAGTTTTGAGTTCTCATGAATGTTTGTGAAATACCTCAATACAAAATTTCAAGCCTTACTTGTTGTTAAGTGAGAGATCACACTTGATGTTATCTCCATACTTGAAGCGTACAATGGGACACCTGTTACTGGGTATAACCTGGGGGTCCTGGATGCCAGGTAGATGCTCCGTGAGGATGCGACACATAAGCTTACACTGGTCCTGTAGCCCCATACGGGAAAGGTCTGCAGGGATCAGTGGGCCCCATTCCTTATCCTTTAGGAACTTGAAGTCTCTCACAAATGGCAGCTTTATTGGCTGGATCAAGTAACATAACATTTCAAATTAGCAACAAAAAACAAAAACAATGAAAAACACGTAAAATCAACTTGATATTCTGTGCTCTAACCTTTGATCCAGCATTATACCTTCAATAAAGTTGCCAAATATAAATTTGCTCTGGAGTGAGTCAATATATAGTGGTTTTACTCCTCAGCTAGACACAAGTATGAAGTTGATTTATTTCAAACAAATCATTTATATGAACGGATTTAAATATAGGCAGGATGAATATTTCAAAATAAGACTGACAAAACTTTCAAGAAGAGATGTTTGTCAAACATTATGCCCCCCCCCCCCCCCCCCCCCTGAGCGCCATGTTGTCAGGATTATATGGTCAATTGAATGAAAAATGCATGGATGGAAATGACAGCTGATTTGTCACTGACATTGGATGCCGTTGAGGCAGTTTTAAGATTATGACCATTCAAAGGATAGAGTGTGTTATGACCACGACCTTTGACTCAATGACCTCAAAATCCATAGGAGTCTTCAGCTGGTCACCAAAAACCTGAATGTCAAGTTTGAGGGCCATAGGTGCAGGTATTGTCAAGTTATCACACAGACAAGCTTTATTTCGTTCAAGGTCACTCTGACCTTGACCTCACTCTGACCTTGACCTTTGACCCGTAAAATCATAAGGGGTCATCAGAGGTCAGACGCAAACTCCAAGTCAAGTTTGAGGGCCATGGGTGCAGGCATTGTCAAATTATAACTCAAACAAATTTTCACATTCACGGTCACTGTGACATTGACCTTTGACCCCTAAAATCAATAGGGGTCATCTATTGGTCTGGTCCAACCTCCAAGTCAAGTTTGAGGGCTATGGATGCAGACATTGTTGAGTTATCAGTAGGACAACCTTTTATCATTCAAGGTCACTGTGACCTTGACATTTGGTCCGATGACCCCCTAAAACAATAGGGGTAATCGACTGGTCAGGCCCAACCTCCAAGTCAAGTTTGAGGGCCATGGGTGCAGGCGGTTATCACTCGGACATTAACCAATCAAGGTCACTGTGACCTTGACCTTTGGCCCGATGACCCCCAAAACAATAGTCAGGCCCAACTTTCATATCAAATTTGATGACCATAGGTCTAGGCATTGTTGAGTAATCACTCTGCCAAGCTTTAAAATTATTTTATCATTAAAGGTCACTTCGACCTTGGCCTTTGACCCGATGAGCCCTAAAATCAATAGGGGTCATCTACTGGTCAGGCCCAACCTTCATCTGAAGTTTGATGACTATAAATCCAGGAATTGTTGAGTTATCACACGAACAAGCTTTGATCTACCGACGGACCGATCGACCTACCGACCGACATGTGCAAAGCAATATACCCCTCTTCTTCGAAGGGGGGCATAAACAATAACAAGAGATATATCCATATTGCGCTGAGCCCTCAAAAAAATCTTCCATACAGCAAGATCAGCTACTTATGAATGTGTGTACCTGCGTTTCCCATGTACGACTGTGCATGGTGGACAGATCCAGGAAGATGTCCATATCGCACCCACTCAGTCCAAAACCATTCACTGACGACCCAAACTGGTTCACTGTACAGCCTGCTCAACAGTTTTATATATATAATTAATATGAAATGTGTTAGTGATATGATTGATTTCAGACAAAAAACGTATCATTTTCATTTCAAACGAGTGAGAAACTCTGTGGGGATTATGTCCCATGCCAATGGTAGTGGAGGGGAGTTATATCCATAGGGGTGTTGTCCTTCACTGTTGATCCTTACCTGGGAAGAACTTGGCAAGCTCTGTCTGGAGTTTCTCACAGAGGGAGAACTTGGTCTGGGCCTCCTCTGCAGTCACCTGGAGATTCTGACACAGCCACTCCAGCTGGTTCTGAACCTGGGACAAACAACAAATACATTGGAGGAAGGGTAGCAATTAATCATCATTAAATGTTTGATTTAACAACATGCATGGTAAAGAAAAATAGAATAAAGCATAACTAAATGCAATACTTGGTAGATCGTTTTTATGTTACATATATCAAACTTATAAAACAAAACAATGGAATCACGACCCAGGCAAATGAAACAATGTGAGCGTACCCCTTTGACCTGCACCAGCTTCTCAATGAGTTCTTCGTGGTAGTACTGATCGATCTGATCTTCAACATTCACTTTTTTCTTGGCATGCTCTGATTGGCTGGCCCAGTAAGGGTCCATCTGGCTGGAGGGTCCTGACGGGCCTGGCCCCATCCCCCGCCCCATCCCCCCTTGGCTTATATATCCGCCTGCTGCCAGCATCCCACCACCACCACCTCTACCACCACCACCATCACGACCACCTAATAGGATGTTAAACACATGTTATAGCCTCATACATCATTATGAAGATTTCTTAGTCAAATGATGTACAAATGATGTACATATATTTGAGCATCATCTTTGAGATATTACATACCGATAAAAGTAATACAGCAATGAAATGACTCGTAAGCAAAATGTCAAAATATTCAGTGGCACTAAGCTGACATGTAATTCACAGGAATTGCATCCGAATGAAGTCCATGCACAAATTTTCTAAAATAAACTTGCAAATATGTGTAAAGCACTGACCTCTATGTCCACTACCGAGTTCTCCACCCCTCTGAAACTGCTGGTAGCCATATTGATGCTGGTTTACGGGTGGACCACCTGGGACCTGGAGAAAAGAGGTATTTGGAATACAGAATTCAGTACAGATGGGGAGCAATCTAATGTTTAAGCATGACATGTTAAGGTTTAAATGTCAACATCTTATTTTCATGTGATTTAACTTTTTTTTAAATTATACAAAAATAATACAGTTTGATTCTTGTAATCATACTAACATCTCCAAATATTTTTTTAGCAGAATTTGCCCATTTGAAATACATGGGAACAAAAAGTTGTGTAATTAGTATACCTGTATTTCTCTGGGTTTAACTATCAGGTTCTGGCTGTTCAGTCTGTGATTTGTTGTGTTTAAAACATAATCCACAGTATCAGCATTAGAGAACTCTATTATGCAAAACATATTCTGAAATGACAGAATGATAAACCTATTTAAATATGTTATATTTAATAGCAAGACACACATTTTATCAGAACTTACATCTAGACCCATGCATTAGAAAATATATATATATATATATATATATGAAATTGACCGCTCCATTCTATGTGATATATGCTCCAAGTTATAAATACAGGTAGTATCGGTACTTAAAATTTACATTCCAAATGTTCACATGCTTTAACTATGTGGTTATAAAAACAGTTGATATATTTGTTTAAGTATGTCAAAACAATACAAAACTATGCAAAGCTACTTTAACGTGTTATTTCGTATAAAAACATATTACTTAATGTTTTATCCACCTAAATACAGTGTAATACCTGCGGCTTAACAATGGTAACCTTGGTGACTCTTCCAAACTGTGCAAAGTATTGCCAGAGCTCGGTCTCGGTGGTACCCCGGGGGAAATTGCGCACAAAGACGCTAAGTTTGGCACCTTCCCTTTTATTACTCCAGTGCTGGAGGGCCTTCTGATGACGCTTGCCCTGAATATGCCATCGCATCGAGTTGACTGAAAAATAAATCCCTCACTTTCATTGATTAAGTATCTTAATTTGAGCATTGATACTGTAAAACAAAATACCAAATATCAAAAAAAAGAAAAGCCTTAGAATAACTGTCATACATTATTTGCTTCTACAATGTATGTGAAAAAACTTAATACATCTACGTGTTAAATTTGTAATAATCAATAAACAGGCTCAAGTGAAAAAAGTATGTAAAAGAAGTCCCAATGATTATTCTTATTTTCGATTTGTCAATGGGCGTAACTTAATAACTATTTTAGCCAGTTATTGACTCTCAACACATTTGTCTTCTCTGATTGTAAACATGTGTACCAATGTTCAGATATCTTAACTGATGTGTGAGTGTGTATGATGATGCCACAAATGATGACAACACAACAGTTATGTCAACTGACTCAAAACCTGTACTTTTTTCATGAAATAAAGATGAGGATTTCGGAATATATGATGACTTACAGTTTGGAAGCTCTGCATCACAAACTTCACAGTGCAGGACACCTTGCTGATTCATTGTTCTTTTCTGAAAAGTAGGCCATTGAATAAATTTTATGATTGTACCATGTGCAGTTTTAAGAGACAGTCACAATAGGAGCCCAATTTGACAAAACAAAAATACCTTAAAAGAATTCAGTTCAGGACACTCTGCTATATAACACATTATAAAATTAAGACAAGTGTATACATTTCTCAATCAAGGTAAATATTATTCTAGAATGAGTCTTTCACAATTTTTACACAAAAATAACACAACACTGTCATGTTTGTTCTGTTCACTGTGTTTTTAATACATAATGTAGTTACTGATATTTGTTTCACTGTTTTGTTCAAACTGTTTCAAACTTGTTTCTATGTCATCATCTCATGCATATTATTAGCTACAATAACAATCAGGGATACTTGTTTTATTATTTTGACATTTCTTATGTACCCCTTAACACTATAACTCTCTACCATTTAACACTGGGCGAAAGAATATATAGAAATATTCTGCATCGATGTTGAATAATAACGACAAAGTTGTTAATTTTACCAGACAGTGATCTAAACTGGATTTAATTTGTCATTAGAGTTATTTTCACATAAATATATTCTTGGTCGCGAATACCGTTATACATGTACACAACCTGTCAGATTTGTCCAAGATTTACATATATCGGGATACTTGATAAACAATGGACACATGTAATTGTTTTATTATATCTGAACATATTTTTTTGGCATAATGACATAAATAAATATATGTTTTAATAGTAGGCAATAATATTCTCGTAGAAATTTGATTTTATAACAGAGATAATTTCAAAATTGTGGCCGCGAGGATTCTCTGCGCAAGGACTTTTTGCTGGAATGGTGGACGTCACGAGTCTGCCATATAGTAAAACAAAATTGTCAAACGTTGACGGCCATTTAGGTGGACTAGCATATTATATGCCAAAGATGCAAATAAAAACTTTAAACTTGATCAATACCAAAAAGTTAAATAGAAGTTATCATGGTGGCTGGCAAGTTAATGGCTTTCACTGCCTGAAATGATCCCAATGATACCATCGGAATCATTTCAGGCTCTCATAACAGCAGTAGAATTAGTTGAAAAGACCTGTGTATGGCGAAATTTTGGTGAGAGTGTGTATAACTTTAATCCGATTCCTGCTACAAATTGGAATAACCGGTAAGATTGTTGTGTCATTTCGATGTAAAAATGATTATTCTTTGCGCAGAACGCAGTTTCTTCTCTTGTCAATTATAACTCTAGTGGATTTTTAGATTTTAAAGAATGTTGAAATATCATCGCCAAATCATAATTAATAGTTGTATTGTGTCCCATGACGTGATAAGCAGCCCATAAAATGTTGTATTTTTTTCATTTTCAGGATCAAGACTGATTTTACCCAACTGAGGCCACAGCCAACTATTTAATGCACCAGTCAATTGTAACCACGGCCCTCCCAGGTCCGGGGGAATAGCCGGGAAATGGGCCATGTTTTTACCTAAGTTCAGGATGCCCTGCAGTGCCGGGTGAATGCAGTGGTTTTGTCTTTGCGCAAAATATAGCGGGGAATGGGCCTTACCTTGGGTGCAGGGGCATTTGGCGGGGATTTAACCATCAGTACGTCCCCGCAGGACGAAGATTTTACTAAGGATTGGCTGGACCGAAAGTCAAAGTCCCCACTATTCCCCGGACCTGGGGCTGTGGTTACAATTGACTGGTGCATAAAGTAAGCCAGGGGCAGCTGTTGGGATCTGCACTATACATTCAAGTCTCTGTGAAATTTAGGTCTTCGTAAGCTACCATACAATAATACAACCTAAAGTAAATTAGTACGACTAATCCTGGCGTGGGGCGGATGTCGGGGAAAAGAAAACAGTCTGCGATCGGTTCAGCAAATATGCTCTCAAATGAAACTATAACATTTTCTACACCGTTTTTCAAAAATAACGTAAACATCATCTAATATGGAAATAGTAGTGTATTTTGTCAATACTGCCATACCGTAATGCAAGAGTTTCAGCTGCACATGTTTGGTTAAATATTTATCTTTGTACGGCAGCGGCCATTTTATTTATGAGTCAACGAATTAAATCGTCGTCATCGTACGTACTACCGTTTCATCATCATCATCATCATCATCGACTGCAACACCATCCAACATCACCATCACACCCGCCGTCACAATAATCATCATATTTATCATCGTTATCCTCGGCGTCTTCATCAACATATCATCATCATCATCATCATCATCATCATCATCATCGCCACCATCATCACAAACAACGCCGCAAAATCATGTTTTTCATCATCAGCAGCAGCACCACCACCGCCACCACAAGCACCAGCAGCAGCACTACCACCACAAATAATCATAACGCCAACTAATATGTTCAAAGAAGGACTTCATTTCATTTATTTTTTAATTATTTTTACGACTATATAACAATTACAAACATATAAATTATATAAAACATGCACAACTAAATGATAAATATCTAAATTACATAAATTTTGTGAGAAATACAGTCAATGTACATGGTCATGCAAAGTTGAGATTTTAATAAATAATATCAATCACTAACAAGAGTTCTTTAGAAACAGAACAGTTGGAGAGCAGATATTGGACATTCTTTTAACTTCCTGTGGTCAATTGTATAAAACCTTACTTAATGTCCGAAATCTATCCCCCAACTTGCAAGGTAACATAAACAATGTTTTTAAACTTAGCTTGACTTGGCAGTTGGCACACATGTATATAAAAGCTATTAAAGAAAGCATTAAAATCAGAATAGCCACAATTAACAGACAAAAAACAAACATAACATTTTAAAACAATAATCTGTTTGATTATTGCTGAAAAAAGATAAATTGGAGGACGTTAATTTCCGAACAGAAGATCATAAATGGTTTTGTTAACAATAAAACATTAAAGTAGTAAATGGCTTCAGTTATTTTGGAATTTTCGTCTCACACCAGGTGACAACAAAAACTGGCAAGGGTGCTGCTGGAGCTATTATGGGAAAACAGACAATTATTTCACTTTAAAGTCAAACCAAAATTTTCATCAGTTTTCAAAATAAGCTTTTTTTTCAAAAAGGTTGACATGAATATACTCCCTGTATGAAAGTAGAAAGGCAACAATTTATGGAGCTTATACAACAGTATGCATGTAAAGCTATGTGTGTCCCATTAAAGTATACAAATGTAGCATTTTTCGTGTAAGTGGTAAATATATGTTTATACAACAAAGCGCTTAACAAGTACCCAAAAAGTGGATTTAAATATTGGGTATGCCATCACACAGAATACAATAAAAGTGTTGTACATAATATGCTTTAATTTTAATAAATGACGAAAGAAGACAAATGTTTTGGGTGTCAGGAGTAATTTTAAATTCGACTTGCTTTACCTATATATCGAACAACCAAATGATTGTAAATAAAGAAATATTTTTACTCAACATTACGCCAAGAACAGCATCTCCAAGAATGAAGATGTATTATAAAAAAATTCTTAGAGGCTGAAGTCGCTGTTTTGTTGTTCATTTCTTGTAATTGTTAAGGAAATCAATTAAAAGCTGTACAATAATTATTGAAGAGTTGGTAAATAAGCCACAAAATAAAGTATTTTCTGACCTAAGACACTTGCAAACCAATAATTTGACCATGCAATATGAATTCCTACTGAATCAATACTTCCGTACAAACACACATACAGGCACAGTGCTAGAATTCAGCTATAAAGCTGTCAAAATTTGTTCCATGTGATAGGAAGTTAAAATGTGATTCGTTTAAAAAACAGCTGCCATATTTGTGAAACATTTTCCTTACATGTTATTTTTGAAATCAATAAAACTAAATAGTTTAAGAAAATACAATTCAATAGTGATGTTACTAACAGGTTTGTATAAATGGATTTTTAAAATTGGTAGCACCATAAATATGTAAAGATCTAAAATGTCACAAATATGTAAAAGAACAATATTAAAATTAAAAAAAAAAAGTATTTTTTTAATCTTCACGACAAGCCAACACCACTATAAATACCAAAGCCTTTTCTCAAATGAGATCACTATTTGAACCTTAAATATAATGTAAAATGAAATGCATTGTTCTGTTTCCTTAATGGTCTTAAATAAATAGTATATTTATAGTTAAATACTTTATGGCAAAAATTATTGTATGATATTTCAATTAGGCCATAAACTATGCATACTGTATTATACTGTGATTAAGAAACCAGACTAGATAGGACGCAGGCAAACAATTTACAGTGGAAAAATGTCAAAATCAGAGCTGAAAAATATGATTTTGCTTTTTAATATCGCAAGGCTTAGATTGACCTTTGCCATTTTCACGGTACCAAAATAAGTTGTCAAAACAAATATAGTGGCTGGTGATGTTTCAGCTCCGATTTTGACATTTTTCCACTGTGTCCTATCTTTGGTATTAAGGGCTTTACCCGTTTTTACACCATTTTTGTTGCCTGCGTTGTATCTATTCTAGCGTCAATTACACTGTATAATATGGTAAATCAATTGAGTTCAATTTTGCTATTATTGAGTCAAATGTAAAGCATATTTTTTTTCCTTCAGAATGTTAAGCAATGATGTTTATCAACATAATATTGTATGATACACATATGAGAATTTTAAAAATATGTAAAACATGTGGAGAAATAAGTTGAGATTGAGAAATGACATGTATTTACATGATATTCGAGCAGTACTTTAATGCTAGAAAAAGGGGTTTATGGGTTGTCACTTTTTTCAGACATTACAAAAATAATTGAGGTCTAACAAAAAATATATTCCCTGGTATATATTTCTCATTAATATGTTATCTTTGTACAGCTTTTGTTACTGTTCATTAATTGTCAACAAAATTAAAATGATCTTATTTATATAATTTCATGTACATTTGACATGTTTCAAAAGCATGATTATTCTTTTCGAATATTTTCGCAATCTTTTTGTAAGAATAACCAAAAAAAAATGTATCAATTAACAGCAAAAAATCCACAACAAATGAACCTATTAGTAAATGAAAAAAATCATGATAAATATAAGTAAAATGTAATAACAAGTCATAAAGAAATCCCATTTCTTTAACGGATGCTACATCAATTAGACATTTTGAAAACTTCTTTGGTTGGGGACTTTTTCCCCCGACTGTCTTTAATCTTTGTCATCGTGTTATTCTCTACTCGGGCATGTTTCCTACTGGATGCAGTTTCCCTCTCCTGTTGTGTACTGGAGGATTTAAAGAATTTATGCAAAGTATTCGTGCCTACACAAGGGTCCTTTCTTTTCTGTTTTCTCCCTGCATAAAAACATAATAATTTATGATACAATAACTGCAACAGCAACATTTAATTTCAATGAAAAGTTGAGTGTGGACTTTAAAACCTTAATTGTCAATACATTCATCAAAACTTACTTGACTTGCTGGTCATGCTTTGATTTGCTGGGCTCCTCTGTTGAGCTCTAAAAATGCCTTCCAGGCTGGACCCCGCCCGAACTAGACCTGAGCTGCCCCCTTTATCCGTGGCCACAACCTGGCCAAATTCTGGCTCCAACTTTCTCCTAACATCTTTAATGGCAAGGGATCTGGACTGAGCAGGATCCTCAGCCATCTTCCTCTTCCTTTTTCCTGGTGGAAGATAATTACTCATGCCTGATAAAATCACATCAGTAACTGTGCTCATTTTACTTTTCAACCATTTATAACAGATATTATTCACTGTACAATTAAAACCATGCGTACTGCAAGCAGATTCCAATAATGCTCAATCATATTGCCCAGTTGACTGAGCAGCATAACTCATGATGTATATATCACCCAGAGTGATGCCACTTGCTACAAGTAAGTGCATTGTCATTATAAATATGTGACCCTGCATACCGGGGTATCTTTAATGATTTCTAAGTGATTGCCAACATTTTACGCAACACCAATCGCCACAAAAGACGTTTCTGATCTAAAGACATGCTATTATATAAAATCAATACATTAAATTTTGACATATAATTGAAGTTGAGGCACATACCAGATGTAGATTTTTTCTTCTTGCTGTCAGCAATTGCCTGTTCATAATGTTTCACCATAGCTGGAAACTTGTCTGAGAACAGCTGTTTGCTGATCTTCACCTTCACATCAGTGGCATATAGCTCACCAGCCCACGTATTCTTGTCTAAAATATATTACGGAACTGGCATGATATTGCATGGTGGTGCAATAAGTGAATGTGTCAATAAACATGCATGTATTACTGAATTACAGAAAATCGTAAAAAAGGAATAGTCATATAGCATAATTAAAATAACCAAGATGTCATTTGTTAATTCAAATATAATTAAACCTGCAGTCTGTAGAAAGAATCATTGCAGTTTGAAAATAGCCTTGTGTTTGTTTTGATAGCATTTTCATATCCCAAAAAGTCTGCACCATGAAACTATCAGTCATAGAATAAGTATGTCAATTCTTTGCATGCATACCAGTTTTATCCCACTCCACTTCATAACATTCAACATGGTTGTCTTTACAGGCCCCCTGTATTCTGCAATGGAAAACGAACATTAAGGCTATATAATAGATATTGTCAATATATTAATATTTATTTCATTACAAAAAATAAATCAAGTTATTTTTGCCTTTGAGGAAATGGGAAAGTACTCATGGTAAACAAAAGTTTAGTTTAAAGGGATTAGTTCCCCTTTCACAGTAATCTCTTTTTGTTATATTTTTAGCTTGGAATTTCCCAGGAAATGCTCTTTGGGGCTGTGTCCCTGCTTGGCAATTATATAAATAGTGAGAACAGGGACACAGTCCAAATAAATCATATGCTTCCTCTTTGCACAAGATACTGAAGAAGAAAGACACATTTTCCCGCCCTCCCATCCCTTGTTACCACACCCTAGGCTGCAGTTAGCAATCCTGGTGCACAGGAAAATAATCATATGCGCTGGTATTTACTGGATTTAATGTGGCTTATACAGCACTTGTACATGAAAGTCTACCTCCAATTACTTTAAGTTTTGTCGTTTTGTATTGCTTTGTGTGTCTGCTGGTGTTTTCTAATGTTACAGTGACTTGTGGCTGAGCCCTTGCAGTTCCAAACTTATACTACCAAGTCCAAGTCACCGCTCAAGGCACTAAAGCTGTTGAACATCAGATGTTATACTCCAAAGAGAAAACAAAAGACTTAGAGCCAATGAAGCTGTGATGAAAACAAGCTGCCTGTACAGAGTGCCAGATCAAGAAGTGTTATGACTGTTTCACAAATTAATTATCAACAGTGTTAATTGCGACCTTTGGACGGATTGTTTTCAAATAATAGTCCAACATTATATGGCATGCCATTTGGTAATATCTATGTTGTTTCCCATGGTTCCCCTAGATATGGTTACTTAATAGCCAATATAGCAATATTTCTTTTAAGTCGCATAGGTTATCGGGAAAAATTCCAATGGCCGAGGGTAGGTCAGGCATTATCAATTATCGCGTACGTTATTGGCAGTTAATGTCTAGTCTCCTTAGTATGCTGGGTCACCTAGGTGACGTATCCTACAGCTAATGTGAGACTACTTGCAGTTATAACATAGCGTCATGCCTTGGTCTTGCTCATGTGTTTTGGCATTACCTGGCTGTTGCGTATTGCTATTGCGTATTGCGGGAGGATTGCCTCAAAGTTGCCTTGCTTTGCTACTTGCAGTCTGTTTGCCATGCAATTGGGTTATTAGCTTATAACAACCATGTTTGACCTCTCCTCGGCCGGAGGGATTTCCCCATTCAGGCCAACCAGGGCCTCAAGCATATCCTGGTGGTCTGTGATGCGGCCATTATATTCCACATAAGAAGGTTACCCGGGCCTTGAGCTTATCCTGGTTACCTTCAATTCTATAATTAGTAGTAAGGGGACCATAAAGATACTAAGGTGAAAATGATGAATAAGTTTGATATTAAATAACATGAATTAAAGTATTTATTGTTGTTGTTCATTCCGACAAAGGTCATATAAATAAATCAATATATAAGTTGCAATAAAGGATTTGTGGCATAAAAAGGGAAACTTCGATTAAAAAAAAGAATTACTGTTGCACGTAAACAAAGACCTAAAATTTGGTTTTAGGTCCATGATGTAATTAATAACATTTCTTTGAATATACTGGGTCATAGGGCCAAAAATAATGTGATGCAACATAGATAATTGTTGAAAAAAAAATGATTTTCAAACAAAATGTCATATCACTCTGGGTTACAATTCAATGGGAACTGAGCAAGAATTGTATGTATCATCATGAATGACTTTCTGGCTGAAAATATTAAAACGATACTAGTAAACCTACAGTTTTAACACGTAAATCACTACTGTGTGTGACCCTTCATGTACCTGACAGGGGTAAACATGGTGTCCCAGTCCTCACATATTCCATGCAGCTGATACAGTATCACAACAGGCACAATGTTCTTTAGAACTTTCTCCTGATTCCATCCCATGCACACTGACAGGGCCGCAATATCCATACCCCATGGGGCCAGCTGGGTTTGGTCGACATCAAGACTGTCTGCACTCTTGAACTCGGTGATAACCTTGTCAAAACATTTAAAACTATTGAAACATTCTGTCATAAAGGATGGCATAACAACACTTAATACACAACAACATAGGGGCCATAACTTGTATTAAGGATAATATGGAGTTATGTAACCTCATTGTGTGATGGTCCTGAACAACTGTGTGAATTATTAAGTCAATTGAATGAAGGGTATACAAGTTATTTATAAATATCCCAACCTGCCCTAAAACTTTAACCTAAGTTCCATAGTCAACCAGGGGCCATTATTTGTATAAAAGATAATATGGAGTTATCTAACCTCATTATGTGATGGCTCTGAACAACTGTGTGAAGTATTAAGTCAATTGAATGAATGGTATTGGAGTTTTAAGTGAAAATCCTAACTTGCCCTAAAACTTTAACCTGCCCTAAAACTTTAACCTAAGTCAATCAGGGGCCATAACTTGTATTAAGGATAATATGGAGTTATGTAACCTCATTGTGTGATGGTCCTGAACAATTGTGTGACTTATTAAGTCAATTGAACAAAGGGTATAGAAGTTATTTATAAATATCCCAACCTGACCAAAACTTTAACCTAAGTTTCATAGTCAATCATAATCTGTGTAAAGAATAATATGGAGTTATCTAACCTCATCATGTGATGGCCCTGAACAAATGTGTGAAGTATTAACTCAATTGAATGAAAGGTATTGGACTTATAAGTGAAAACCCCAACTTGCCCTTAAACTTTAACCGGACGATGACGCCGACGCTGGGGCGAGTAGTATAGCCCACCTATTCTTGGAATAGTCAAGCTTAAAATAATACAAACCCTTACTGTGACACCAATGCTATGATTAACTTTTATCTAAAAACAGAAAAGCTAATTATAAAAAAGAGCTCTCCACACATTTTTGATTAATTTCTCTATAAATGAGGCCCATGAGGGCCAATGCTCTACAGGCATGGCTCTTTTGGTCATTTTCTTTCCAGAGCATGTTTTTATCGGTAACAGGCAACATACCTATTGTTTACTTGGAATATTTTGCGTTTGGGTTAGCTGAGAACATGTGAGGACAGAAAATTATGTAAGCAGATTAGTTGGATGAACTATTTTAGTCAGTTACAGACTTTATAGCAAAATTGTAGTAATTTTGTCATACGAGTAATAGGCAATATTCGGAACCAACATACCTCCCATGGATATTTAACTACTGTATAATTCTGGCATATTGCCAGTTGAGCCTGCTAAAACAGGATATAGATTTAACTTGATTAATTTGGCAATCTTTTACCTCCTCCTTAGGAAATTTACTGCCAGAGTTGCAGGCCTTTGACCTGATTGAGATCTCCAGCTTGTGTTCCTGTTGGAAGCTGTGGTGGTTGTGCCAGTCACATGGACACTTCCTGTCACATGACTCCAGACAGCTAGACTCGGTGCGACATATAGAACACCCACTTTTCTCATGTGTGCTTCTCTTACCTGAAAGTTTGATACTGAATAACTGATGTGACAGTTGGAAAGAAGGATATCGCAATTTAAATAACATATATTTGCCATAAGTGAAATATCTGGTATAGAATAAATAACATCGAAATTTGTTTAGACTGTTTGTCATAAAATATCAATACTGTCAGTGGTCACCAATATCACAAAATGACATGGATGTGACTGTGTTGTTTTTTAATAATTGTATATTCATAGCATTATTTTTATCAACCCAAACTTGTTAAAATCAGTATACAAAGTCTTACCCAAATGTTCACATCTTTTACAGTGGGGATTACGTTCAGGTGCTTGATCGAGTTTCCTTTCTATGTCATCTAGCTCACTGTTTGTTGTCCAGCTCCTCAGTCTACAAAATACTAGTTTAATCAACTATCTACCTAACAAGACATAAAGTTTGAAATGTGCTAGTTTGTACCCTGAAACAAGTCTTCAACATTGGAAAGTTAACATGCACAATGTCATGCATGTACATTAAAAATGATTCAGAAATTGAAAAAAAAACAACATTTTATTATACAATGCTAATTAAAATAAGAACATACAAATCAGATAAATACTTGTTGCAAAGTGAAAACTTGTACATTACAGCAACCATTTTTCTTATAATAAGTGCCTTACAAAGGGCTAGTGCCTTCCCCCAACCCACACCCAGTACCCACTGCAGGTCAGTCACAGCTCATACCTGTCTAGGAAGTCAATTGCCTGGTCCTTAAGTGCCTTTCAAAGGGCTAGTGCCTTCCCCCAACCCACACCCAGTACCCACTGCAGGTCAGTCACACCTCATATCTGTCCAGGAAGTCAATTACTCCGTCCTTAAGTGCCTTATAAAGGGCTAGTGCCTTCCCCCAACCCACACCCAGTACCCACTGCAGGTCAGTCTCACCTCATATCTGTCCAGGAAGTCAATTACTCCGTCCTTAAGTGCCTTACAAATGGTCGGGTACTCTGTTCATATCATAGTCCCAACCCATACCTGTCCAGGAGGTCGATTTCCCTGTCCTAAAGTGCCGCATTAACGGCTATTGACTTTTCCTCATCAATGCCCGGTACTCACTACAGGTTGTAGTCACACTTCATAGCTGGTACCCCTTGTAGGCCTAGTGCCTTACAAAGGGTTAGTGTGTTCCTCCCCTGCCTAGTACCCAATGGGGGTCATAGTCACATTCCATACCTGTCCAGGAAGTAAATACCCCAGTTATAAAGTTCATTACACAGATCTCGTGCCTTCTCCCTACCACGCACGGTACCCCTGATGGTCTAGTCACACTTCACACCTGTCCAGAAAGTCAATTCCCTAGTCCTTAAGTCACTTACAAAGGGTAAGTGCCAATCCCCATACCACTCCTGGTGCTACCATTGGGTCATAGTCACACCTAATACCTGTCCAGGAAGCCAATTTTACAGTCATTAAGTGCCTTACAAAGAGCTAGTGCCTTTCCCCAAACCCACGCCTTGTTTCCCCCAGCTGGTCATAGTAACACCTCATACCTGTTCAGAAAGTCAATTCCCCGATCCTTAAGTGCTTTACAAAGGGCCAGTGCCTTTTTTCCACCTACTCCTGGTACCCCCTGCAGGTCATAGTCACACCCCAACAGGAGGGCCAGCCCAACCATGTCATCCTGACACAGGCCCAGGGCAGCCTCTATACCACTTGATGTATACACATCCATCTTGTACGACTGAAACAGAAATCATAATTTGATATCATATTGTTTTTAACTTTCATTATTATATTTATTTTCAAAAAACAGCATTCAAACAATAAAACAACTTGATTCCATTTTGATCTTGATATTGCCTTCTTTCTGTTCCAATATTTTTTTTGTTAGGTTACTACTATGTGTTATTGTGTGTTTCCTCTGCTGTAGAACCAAGGGCTTTCTTACTTTCTCCTTCATTTTTCAATTTTCCTATGAATGAGATAGTATAATTTTTGGTTCTTCTAACCATCAATATTCAAAGTTGTATATCAATTCTAGTTTTGAAATTTGGATTTCTTAAGGAAAAGTTGGTTTTAATAGAGCCTTTTCCACCCAAAGTCAAAGTTTGAAAGTCATGATACTTTCCAATAAAAAAACAAGATTACCTTCCTGTAAAATGATCTTAGAAAGAGATCCTGGAAGTGTTAAGACTTATCTTTATAAGAATATAGTTTTTAGGGGTTCAATGGAGACCTGATATTTCTAATTGGAATATTCCAATAAAAAGGATGATTTTTCAGCAAATACTTCTGAACCAACTTTTATAAAACATGAAGCAAAACCTTTTGATATTGCCAAAACGCTTGGTTTAACAGCATGTGAAACATACAATACAGTTCATTTTGACTTGTTACAGATAACTGGAACTGCTCAAATTAAGTTTGAAAAATTGTTGACTGCCATAGGCCCACATTTTTATTAGTATGATATCACTACCAGTATAATATTTTATGTAAATAGTAAACTAAATACTGTTCTCTCCTGGAGATGAAATGTGAGAAGATTTGATTTTTGACAGGATTATTGATTGTATCATGGTACATGTACATCGTGGAAATATATGATTTTGCTTGGCTTGGCTTCTCATGTCTGAAAATTTTCTGGTTGGTCCTGACAAGTTTGACTCAACATGATTTGACTGCAGATAAAGGATTATATTTAATAGAAACATGTAGCTCTTTTACCTGGACAAACATAGCAATAATACGAGGGGCCTGACCTTGTTTTCCTTGCTATGAAGCCTGTACATTGTTTTTCCACCATAGCAGAAGTAATCGCTGTCATGGGTGAAGGTCCCATCTACCAACTGAAAACATATAACATCTATACATTACTGATATTCCATGTGTTCACTGAAAGGGTCGAGGGTTGTCTCGAATTAGTGGATATATATTAAATTCCTTGGCACCTGGAGCACCGCCAAAATATTTGGTACTTTGATGTGAGAGTTATTCAATAGTTATACCTATTATTTTACTTGAACTATTATTATGTATGTATTTGCTAATTTCTGACCAGGATAAAAGTATATCTATTAAGATCATATTTTGTTTAGTAATTGTTTGTCAAGATTACTTTCGAAAAATCAACCTGCCTCAAATTTACAAAGGAGTCATTGAAAAGGTTTTTTTTATTGATGTATATTTCTTTCATCCAGTAATTTTGTAGGATTTATTGTTCCAGATGAAGTTAATGCCATCTAGGTCCCATTTAGGTGTTGAAGGTACAACTGCCATTGGATAGATAATTTTGGGAACAGCAAAGGCTATAAGTACGAGAAGAGTCAGTTTTCTGTGTTACAAGCTGTTAAGACAATTCTTGAAATTATGGGGCTTTGGAAGAAAATTGCTTTCAAACACTTGGCTCCAAGCATCTTGGCTTCACTCATCGCCGGATACCTCCCGATGCAAACTACGCTATGCTTCGTTGTGTTCCATAGGCAATTTGGCTAAGAAAATCTCGTAATCATGAGTATTTAATGAGGCAGTTTCATTGGTTCCGCAAAGTACAGGATGCTTTAC
The DNA here is from genome assembly GCF_026914265.1 of Mya arenaria. Classification (NCBI taxonomy): domain Eukaryota; kingdom Metazoa; phylum Mollusca; class Bivalvia; order Myida; family Myidae; genus Mya; species Mya arenaria. The sequence continues at coordinate 61,997,169 of NC_069124.1, read as the reverse complement.
AGTTGAAAAATATTCTGGCAATTGCCGGAGTTGAACCGGGTCCGCCTTCTCAGTACAATAATATTTGACAGTAGTCAAGACCACATGGCCACAGAGACTACTGGCACTGTTAAGTTATTGAACAATATTTGAGTGTAACATGTGAATTCATTGGAAGAAGAGTTGTCTCTCCTGCCTCTTGCATATTCATTAAAATGAGATTTTGTCAGTCATTTGTCCCACGGTATGTATGAAGTGTAACGGAAGAAAGTACTGTGGTTGCTGATGATGGGCTTCACTGGTATTGTTTTCAAACTGATATCCTTGTATGTAAGAAATAACACCCTTCTCATGCAGGTTTATAAGCATTTAATTTTAAGCCAGATATTGTTCCAAAAGCATTGTTCAATAAGTTTTAAAAATGCCATCATTAATGTATGTTGCATTGCCTGCAAAAAGAGATTTTATGGCTGTGTTTTGTAAATTTAGTCCTTAAAGCTGCACTCTCACAGATCGAGCATTTTGACAACTTTTTTTATTTTTTGTCTTGGAACGAGCATTTTTTTGCAAAAATCCATGGAAACCAGTTATATAAGACAGCTGACAAAAAAATAGATCACATATTTTTATATTTAACTTCGAAAATTGATGTTTTATGCATTTTTCTTAAACCATTAGTTTAAGCCACAATACATTAATTTTCGAACGGAAATATGAACACCTGCGATCTGATCTTTTGTCAGCAGACTTTTATCATTGGTTTGCAGATATTTACGCAAAAAATTGCACTTTTCAAGACAAAAAAATAAAAAAGTTGTAAAAATGGCAAATCTGTGAGAGTGCAGCTTTAAATAAGATTATTTTACTGTATAGAGTTGGAAAAAATTCAAAGTTAATAATAAATAAGGAAGAAGATAGCAGACATTCTTGTCTCGCCTCGCTTTATTTTAAATTCTAAGAGAAAGCCATTGTTATTACAACACTTTCAATATTGTTTTAGAAGAGCTTCATCAAGTTTATAAATTTATCCCAAAAAGTGAAGTATGAATGGGTGGTTTATGGTGTCATAAGCCTTTTCAAAATAAGTCAATAAATATCAACCCAGGCTTATTTGTGTTGGTGAAATAACCAATACATTCGTCAATAAGTCTGATATTTTCTCCAAAGTCTCTCACATGAACAAAACCTGTTTGGAAAGGTCTTATAATATTATTCAATTGTTTTTTCACTTTACAAGCAATAGATTTTCTTTTATAATCTATGTTAAGTAAACTTATTGGTTTCTAGTTTGAAATAACTTCTATAGGGTTTCAGTTTAAGAGTTGTAGGAGGATTCTGCACCCTGCCCTTAATGGTAGGACCTATCTGTCCTCATGGAAACCACCAAGTGCACCCTTCTGCCTTCTTAGAATTGAATGCTTTAGATAATCAAATAATTTATTCATTTTGTTCAAAAGCTTATTATATGATTATAAATACATACACACTATATAACAGGGTGTTGAAACATTCAACTACTTCAAGTAAGGCCAAACAAAAAAAAAAAATTGTTTAGGGTAACCTTCCCAAAATGTCTAGGTAGGGTAGGTATGATTTAAAAAATAAATAAATTATATTTTTCAAAATCTGTCGTAAGTTCAGAGTGTTTTCTTTCACATGGCAGTCTTTCCTACATTACTGTCATTGCCTGACTTTGTTTTATCTTATAAACAATAATTCTGATTAAAATCTGCATTTATCCGCCCTTCGTAACTCTCTATTCGCTAAAGAATATTTTTTTTGATCAGAAACGAAAAAAAATAGTTATGTTTGGTGTATTTTTATAGGTAGGGTCGGGTTACCCGAAACGGACATATTTTTTTTTTTAGGCCTAAACACATTTCTTACATTTTAATCAAATTACTAGTAATCATTTTTAAGTTCTTCACAGCCCGATTCAATGTGTGCATCTTTGTTTTAAGAAGTCTGTTTCATGGATGGAGTGAAAGGTAAAAAACAGAAGAATGACTTTCAGGCCAAAACACTTTTTATTCCTTCTGTACAAATAATTCCAAAACTGCAATTCTAGTCAGATTTCTAATATCCTGAAAAGTTATTAAACCTGAAAACTGCTATGTCTGAGGATGATACTAGTAAATATACATGTAGTATGTGCACAGCGCAATACAGCATTAACTTCATATAAGAATAAAAGGGATTTTGTCTGTGTTGCCGTGAGGCCTCAATATGTGCCGACTATGAGTACTGACTTACCCCAGTCTTGTCAAGGAATGCACACATGGCCTCCCCCTCTCCAGGGCTCTGAATACATGGAATCCCCAGACTCTTCCCTAGTTTCTCACACTGCAATTGCAATATAACCAGTTTTTAAGCAACCACCATTTTAACCATGAAAAGGAATATATAGATATATAAATATTTCTTTATCAAGTACATAAAGTACTACCGCGTATGTATATGTAATTGTACCCCAAAAAGAAGTAATGCAAGTTATCTAATACATTTGAAATCAACTGCCATCTATTTGCCACAATATATTACAATTTTACATAGCTGCAATGATAGTTCATACACATGTATATATATATTGATACATGTATAATATATATATATACATGTCTTCATGTTAAGTTACCCGTGTCATTAGCTTGGAGAAAATCTGTCTTTCACAGTTAACTGAAGAGGACCCAGCTGCCTGCTGGCGTTTGCGGAGTGTCTGTTGTTTAACATCCGGTGCCTGTCCATCAAACACAAACACCAATCTTACACCATGGCTCAGCAAGAACAGAGTGCGATAAAATATTGTTCTGTAATTATAAGTAATATTAAATGAATTTAATGATTAATTAAAGGGCACTGTTCAATGTTGTTTAATTCAATGTAATATGAAGGTGTGAAATGGGTGTGTAAAATAAACTTCCTAAGATAATAAGCTGTATCGATGCAATCAACTTCCAACTTTATTTCTCAAAAAGGCCCTCACACTTAGAGCATCATAAGCACATGTTAACAAACAAATATATATAAACAGTAACTGTTTTAACTGCATGTTCACAATGGGTATTTCATAAATATTTCAGACCTGTTTCTGTCCATTTTGGGAAAATTTTCATCGCAATAAAATGCCATTTTAAGAAAATATCATCCTTTTTGTAACATTGAATTACTTTAAATTGGGAAATTTTACAGTTAAAAGGACATGCTTTTCTGTCTCCAGCCAATACGGAAATTATTAAAATATTAATTTCTTTTCCACTTCAATAGACTTGAAAGGGCTAAAATATCAACCTGAGTGAGTGTAAATATCTATTACAATAAACCATGACAGTTACATGTACTGTACATGTAATATTGCATACTCAGATTTTTTAATGTGATGAAACTCAACAATTTCTGAATTCAATAATTCCCCAAAACTTTCCACCACACAATTCATTAGGATGCTGAATAAACAAATACAAGTTAAAAGACTTTCATATTTTCTTTTACTTTTGACTGGGATTTTTTTCTCCAGATTGTGAAAAATATCATACATAGTTGGACCCGTGGTAGTCTAAAATAATAGACGTGTTATACGGGATTCTTCCAATCCCTAACGTCTAAACGGGAATGTGCAAAAAACGGGGGTGTTTTAAAAATATTGAAATTGTTTTAAGTGAAGTATTTTATGGTTGAAATTGATCATAAAGAGCTATATTCATATTTTACCATGTACATGTAAGTGAAATGTTATTTTGCACTAAACAAGCATTTAATGCATTAAAACAATTTTGTTTACCTTTCCAATGAAACGAAAGTTGACTGACACAGACAACAATTATGTGAAGGGGAACAACTCGATACAATCGTAATAACTCGGCCTCCTCCGACAAAGCTTCGAGATAGACCTCGTTATACAATCGCAACAACTCAGCCATGGCCGAACTGTTCCGAGCGATTTAAAACTGTGCCCTGAAGCCTTGCAGGTGCCCTTCATGTATATATCTTTATGTTTTGACAGAATGAAATGAAGAAAAGCCGTCAAACTCATAATTATAAGTTGGATATTTATTTTTTGTGTACGGAACTAATATAAAATAACATTATCTGGTAATATTTCTTGTTTTTATGATATTTTATAGACGCTAAATGCTTTAACTCGAAATCCTGATTGGAACAACTACCCACTTTTGATACTAAACAATTTGTACGTGAAGGATTTGCCATATCAAAAATCTAGAAAAAATCCGTCAACGTAAAATTATTTGGACTAGACCCGTGGGAACTAGTATAGAAAAAGGCCTGTAATTACTTCTTTTATATCAAAAAGGAACAATTTGTAACCACACACAATTCGTATCAACGGACCTATAATAGGTTTGTGTCGTTTCACATTTTACTGCTTTGATTGAAAAAAAATTGTCATGGTACTAGCTAAGTAGCTTTGTATAAAAAAACGTCAATTTATGTACCTTGTATGCAAGTCGTAAGTCTTGTTGACCCGCAATCCACTGGCTTCCATTATCCAGACACCAAGGTCGACTGCCACAATCTTGCCCTTGAGAATAGTTACCAAGACATCCTTCTCTCCCGCTGGCTCCAGAACATCCCACAAGCCATGCACACCCATAACTAATAAAATTACTTTTACCTTAATGAGGAAGATCAGAGTAGTTTTTCAAATGTTCTCGCTTTAATAATTAAAATACTCTTTCGATTTTTGAGTACTTGTATTCTTCATCAAAAATCAACACCACACAATTTAAGAAGAATCAATTCATTAAAGAAGAATATAAATTTTGATCAGATCCCATTAAAATTACTTCACGGTATTTGCCTATTTACACATCGACGAAAACGTCATAGAATTATCATGATTTCATTTTCATCTGAGACTTCTCCCAGTTTTCAGAAATAAATAAAAGAAGATTTTCTGAAAACATCGTAATTTGTATTGTAAACAACAAATGGCACAGACTAACAAAGGGGCATCACTCAGTAATTTATCATCGTATAGTTTTACACTCTACCATAATTTTCGACCTAGTGCAGGACTTATAACGCAGTTATCTCCCCTACTGGATGGGAACTTTTTTTCTGAATAATTATATAATGATGTTCGACTCCCACTAGATCGTTTTTCTGATGACAAATGATGAAATCTGTAAATAATTATGGATATTGATCGTTAAATTAGGTAAAGTAACAGGTCTATTTTATTGCAAATGGTCTTTGTGGTAAAGGTAAGCATGGAAGCAAAATAGCTGGAAAGGTGCCAATGTAGTCGATTAGGTCTAAATGCAAGTTGTGTCAAGAACTATCAAATACTGGAATTTGACCCAGTACTTTCTGCGTTAATGGCTCTATAAGTTTTCTATAGACCACTGTGTTGTTAATGTTATGAATATACCGAGCTGCATAAGGGTCTAAGAAGGTGACTCATGATGTTCAATAAAGATTATGTGGGAGTAAGATTATTGGTCCCAGAGATTATAAAGAACATCCATCGACACTGGAAGGCTCTCTACGGACTGGAGAAATGCGTTTGTCTCACCAGTTAACTGAAAAGGCGACGTACACATAGCCGAAAACTACAAACCTCTATCCCTGACTTGCGTTACCTGGAATACTAGAATACTAGTACATCATCTTTAAACATATTATATCCCACCTGGAACGCAATAACATCCTTACTTCTTTAAACCACGGTTTCAGGGCTGGCTACTCCTGCGAAATCCAGCTTATGACAACAGTCCACGATCTTCTCAAACCCCTATCACACTAGAGACGCGTTCTCAAGGCGTCCACGAAAATCAAGAACGCCGATCTGCGCGCAGTGGAATCGCAAGCATCACCGTGGCATCGCAGTGGCATTGCCAGTGAACGCGGTGTGATCGCATAGAACGCCGAGCTACGGCGCGCACTATAAACAAAACAAACGCCGTGGCGTTCTGATACGAGCACAGTGGGATCGCCGTGAGGTTGCCGTAGCAGCGTAGTTGGGTCTCCTACAACGCCACATGATCGCCGCGGGCGCGCCCAGAGGACGTAATGGTAATCGGTGGCGTTTGCCCGGCGATCGTACGGTGTTCTCTGAGATGACACTGCGTCTCTATCGTCCTTATATGGCGCGTTTACGGCGCTTACACGGAATTTTATTTTTCTTACTGCCCTCTTACAACGATTGTACGGAGCCGCCACGGCGATCATTGCGCTCCAAATGCGGTTCTAACGTGTCAATCGGCGTTTGAATGAAAATGAATCAACCCAACAAACTAACATAAATAAAGTATATATGCAAACTTAATAAACATTCATTTCACCTTAACTGATGTGCAACAGCAAGACGGGCTAGTGATTGCCTATATGCAGGTCCAGGAGATCCAGGATGATGGAGACGCTTTGGATCTCATTCTTAGACGACGACGGAAGAGGGTCCCAAGGCGTAGGAGGCTTTGTGTTCGACTATGGTTGGACGAACGCAGACGGTTGCAACATGGTCTCAACTGTTAGAGAGCGAATACAAAAATGGAGAACTGATGGAGATTTTTGTTTTGTTTTTGAAGGTAGCGCAAAACAACACGCCGTCAGCGCATTGTGAGCGCCGTGAAAGCGCAGTGCACATGCAGTGCGTGCGCCGTGACAACTAGATGCACACAGTGGAAGCGCAATGAAGCGCCGTGTGAGCGCAGACAATCGCCAACTAGAGGTCCATAGGAACGCGATAGAACGCCAAGATCGCCGTGAGAACGCCGTGACATCGCCATCTTCATGAAAAAAAAATCATTTTTTTCCTTCGATCTCACGGCGCTCTAGGAAATTAAACTCAGCCTTGCAATCGCAGTGGCAACGCGGCTAGATGTGACATGGGTTGTACCAAGACTGATCCAGGCACTCACCTACATGTAGACATGGCAATACTAGAATTCAGCAAGACTTTCGACACCGTCCCTCACCGCAAACTATAACATAAATTAGAATAATACGGTGTCACAGGCTACATAAACCACTGGCTGAGCGATTTCATTTCTAACAGGAGTATGACGGTTGTTGTTGAAGGCAATGAATCAGAGGCAGCCGCTGTCGATTAGCTATTGTGATCACCCTGTGCCCGTCGTCCGTCGTAGTCGCCCGTCGTCGTCCGTCGTCAACAATTTGACTGTTAACACTCTAGAAGTCACAATTTGGGAACACATTTTGAACAAAACTTGGTAAGAATGTTACCCTCAATAAAATCTTGGACGAGTTCGATATTGGGTCATCTGGGGTTAAAACTAGGTCACCAGGTCAAATTAAAGGAAAAGCTTGTTAACACTATAGAGGTCACATTTTGGACTGTATCTTCAGGAAACTTGGTCAGAATGTTAATATTAATAATCTCTAGGTCAAGTTTGAATCTGTGTCATGTGCGGTCAAAAACTAGGTCACCAGGTCAAATTGAAGGAAAAGCTTGTTAACAATCTAGAGGTCACATTTATGACTGTATCGTCATGAACGTTGGTCAGAATGTTTATATTTATAATCTTTAAGTTATGTTTGAATCTGCGTCATGTGCGGTCAAAAACTAGGTCACCAGGTCAAATCATACGAAAAGCTTGTAAGCACTCTAGAAGTCACATTTATGACTGTATGTTCATGAAACTTAGTCAGAATGTATATATTGATTAGCTCTAGGCCAAGTTCGAATCTAGGTCACCAGGTCAAATAATAGGAAAAGCATGTTAACACTCTAGAGGCCACATTTATGACCATATGTTCATGGAACTTGATCAGAATGTTATTCTTGGTGATCTTTAGGTAGAGTTTGAAACTGGGTAATCAGAGGTCAAAAACCAGGCCACTAGGTCAAATCATAGAAAAACTTTGTAAACACTGTAGAGGTTACATTCTCTCTTTGATTACCATTAAACGACATTGTATGTCAGAATGTTTGTGTTTATGAAGTCTATGTCAAGTTTGAAACTGGGTAACCTGAGTTCAAAAACTAGGTTACGAAGTCAAATCATAGAAAACATTGTTAAAACACTGTTGAGGCCATATTTTCTACCTTATCTATATGAAACTCGGTCAGAATGTACTGGGTCATCCGTAATATTAAAAAAAATAACCGTGATATTAAAAAACTTGGTCACTAGGAAGGATCTAAGTAATATATTTTTTTAATTCCAGCAGGTATAAAAGTTTTCATTCCATACCTCATGATTATATTTGGATGTGAATGAGATGTGAAGCCCATGTAGCATTGAAAACTAGTCCTAAATTTGTTTTAATAAAGTCCCCTCTCGTTGCACTTTCCATCGCCTTGAAAAACACTTATTCCCTCCCGCTGTCACAATTGCCCTCGCCCTGAAAACACTTATTTCACACTTGAATTGGATCAGGTGAGCGATACAGGGTTCAGGGCCCTCTTGTTTTATAAATTCGCAAAAACAAGGAACAACTTGAGGATAAACTTCCTTTCTGATTGTTCAATATTGTTAGTTTCAATTATTTCATTACAATACTACATTTCATAGTACTTTTTAAGTATCCCATAGTAGTTCTAAGTAGTTCACAGAAGCTCTTAATAGTTCTCATTAGCCCTTAGTGGCTTTTAGAAGAGACCTTACAAATTGTGAATAATAATTGTATTAAAAAGGACAAAGAACATACACAATTAAGGATCCCTACTAGTCGACAAACTACAATTTGTGTTATCTAAGTTCAGATTCTAGAGCAAATGTGTCAAAATCCCCTTGCGGTAGGGGATTATTTAGTAATAGGCAATCCTTTGAGAAAAATAACAGAACACGTTTATTTCCCAGGTTGCGATTTCACAAAGCTTGTCAAAATCCCGTCTATAGTCCCCTACATGCCAAATCCCCCCGGTTGGCTAACGTCGCTGAATGTTTATGAATGACAGTTTGTCAGCCTTGGCAAGCGGATCCCCGTTATGTCTTTATTCCAGATTTAAGAGCAATTCCGACGGTATTTATACATTGTACTATTACCTTTCATGACTGAGTGTAAGTTTATTACTTTTTTCAGATCAATGTGACACACTAACTTTCGGACCAGTTTTAATTATGTCAAGGGCCATAACTATTGTCTAAAAATCTTGAATATAAAACAAAACCGCATGTGCACACCTTTCAAAGCTGCCCAATATTCACATAAAGTTTCATGAGTTAAGGACTGGTGTAATACTTATGGATTTGCACTAAACACCAGATTTTTCAGAACCTTTTTTTTAGTAAGCCAAGGGCAGTTACTATTGTTAGACCTAGATAAATGCCGTACAAAACTCGCACAACCTCACCATGCTGACCAAAATTCCTACAAAGTTTCATGAGTATCGAGGCCATGCTTTTGAAGGTACATGCGATAATATTTTCGGACGGGCGGATCAAGTGGAGGAGTGGTCATAACAACTGGAATTAAGACAAAATACCTATATATGAATGAGTATATGTACAATAAAACACCCGTTCCATGCCTCAGTAACATGCATACTACATACAACACTACTGAATAATATACATTCAATGCATTCTCGTAAACTGACGAAATTAATACTGAGGTCAAGCCGGATGAATCAAGAATATTGTTTACCTTAAGTACATTCATTATTTGCTACATATGTGTTTGCAGGTGTAGCATACTTAGACCATTGCTTTTTTTGAATTGATTGAAGCTGGAATGTATTCTCGATAATATGTTTTTAAAACCAGGATACACATAACTTTTCATGGCTTCAACAATTCTACTACTACCGTAGTCAAATTAGAGCAGTCAACATTGTTTAAACATACATGTATAACTATGTAATGTATCTATGTTGTAACAATATATAAAAGAAATTAACCTCTTTAAATATGTAACACAAAACAGTCACTTTTTTACTTTTACTACAAATATTTTTAAAAGTACATATATCAAAAAAAAACAACAGACAATAAAATATTAGGTATCTGCACATATAATACACTTATTCTGAAACTGATTACGGACGCTTGATTTTTGTATGTTCTTTGTACAGGCAACACAAGAAGTCAGACATCATGGTACATGAATTATGCTGATAAACAAAGAGATCCACCCATTTTATACACATTTTTACAAAGGCTGAAATCACGGTCATTACATTGTCAAAATAGTGACATAGGCTGATATAAATTAAATTGTATAAATAGTTACAAAGGCTTATATCACGGTCATGAGATTGTACACATAGTTACATAGACTAATTTCACGGTCATACGAATGTACACATAGTTACATAGACTGATGTCATAGTCCACACATTGAACACGCAACTATTCAGTAAGTTGATATTTCGGCCCATATGTGTAAAGACATTCACAGAGGTCAGACGTCGCATCGATATGTTATCGGACCCAAGTGTATGGTTGGATGTCCCCAGCCCGTTTTTAGATGGGCGGAAGGAACTTGTCCATTTCCATTAGAGACATGACTTCCTCCTCAGTAATCACTGAAATTAAAGAGTAAGCCACATTAATAAAATGCAACATTAAATGTATCTTGTCACAACGATATACACACTTCTTTGCTTGGTCAGCTAGTATTTGAGTTTATAAACGTCTGTCCTAGCCTGAAGGATGCACAATGGCTTGCCCCTGACCCCCTCCCCCCCCCCCCTCCCCCGTGTGACTAAATGTCTACACGCGCCTAAAGGCATCATTAGCTATATCCCCTGTCACCTCTGTGGGAATAAACCTCTAACTTCGGCTCTAACCTGCGATATGCCTTTCCCTGTTACACCCCGCTTGACTAAACGGCCGCACCTATAGGCTGCATTATGCTTTTCCACTGTCACTCCCCGCGTGCCTTAACGTCTTCCCGAGCCTGGAGGCTGCATAATGCCTTTCCCCTATCACGCAACCGCCGTCCTAGACGTCTGCCAGCACCTATAGGCTGCATTATGCCTTTACCTTGTCACACACCCGCGTGCCTAAACTTCTCCACACGCCTATAGGCTGCATTATGCCTAGTGCCTAAACGTATGCCCGCGCCTAAAGGCTGAAATCTTGTCACCGCATTTGCGGTATTTTGTATCTGCCTGGGAGCAGATTCACATTTCAAAAAATGCCGCAAAAGATGGGATACATGGTAAAAGACTATCCGACTAAAGTTTTACTGATTAAAGTATTACTTGTGGTATTTAATATTAAAATTTTAAATCAAATATTTGAACAAAGAGAAAAACGTTGTTTTTTTACCAAGCTCACAAATACGGTGTTGTATACTTACTTTCTCTCTCAATATCGTACTTCTCGTTATCAATTTCACATTTATTCTCCTTCAGGAATATCTTCATGCTAAAATATAAAAGTAGTTAGTCGGTAAAATTAAATATAAGCCCACTGATTCTTACAATCAAGTATGCCATTGTAGTAAAGTAAAAGGAGTTTTCCGAAATAAAAAACCTATTTGAAAGCGAGATCCACAATATGATAATACACAATATGATAATACAATTGAATATTTAATTGCATTTACAAATATTTGATAGTTGTAGTTAATATCACGGACCATGTTGAAGTGAAAAAGAAGTAAACATGCCTATAACATCAGAGAAGACAAGGAGAGAACCAGTCTATAAAAAAGCTGTAGCGCACGGTGGCGGGCGGAAGTTGTTACCTCTTTCCTTTGTACTGGATGAGCGCCTTCTCTTGGCTAGTTTGCAGTTTCGCCTCCAGCTCCTCAACCGCCTCCCGGGTCAGAGGCCGCCACATCGACTGCCGGTCACGCCACTTCCACCAGGGCTGCTTGGCTACGCACGAGGAAAAAAGGAAGAATAAACACAAAATTCAATTATTTTCTCACATTCAAGTATACCAAGAGATTCTATATTTTTTTTATAAATTATATATAATTTTGTCTGAATCTAAATTCCTTAATAATATAAACTCGGCAAGAAAGTCATGCGAACACGCGTTTAAATAGAGCTATCGCCGTTTCAAAACAAGAATTTATTAGTCACAAGTTTTATACTTTTTCTGGAAGAGGTAGACTATTACCTACAAAATAGGAGTATGTGAAATACAATTCGTTATTATCTTAGAATATTAAACACACATTTGATATGGGTCAAACGATTAAGATTTTACCAGGGTTTTGATGTTATTTGGAGATTACATTTTATTTTGACATAGATTTGATAACGTAAATATTTAAACCGAAGCGCCAAATATGAAATACGACGTCATTCATTGGCGTGACGTAGGTATGGTTTATGCAGTGTTTCCTTAGGTGTAATGCAAGCAGTAGCGAAGGTACTCAATTGAGCACTAATTGTTCAAAATTTTAAACGTCGTCATGTCAACGGCGCCATGAAAACATAGCATGGTGCCCCTCATTCTTAACAATGTGTTGTGTTGTCAAATCATTCAATTCACCTAATTGCGTCATTAGTTCTAGTAACGTTTACTTTAAATTGGATTTAAGAGAGAGATAATTTATGATCTTTCATGTCTTACCCCTATGAGCTTAAGGGGAATGTCGATAAATTCTTGAAAAATATCTGAACTTGTAAAATATCTGGACTTCTAATATACACATATTACATGTCGTCCAGTACATACATAAAATTTTGAAAACTCTGTACTTTTGGTAATGTTGTATTCTAGTTTTCATTTTATTCAGCCATTTGAGTTGAAATAATTTTAACATGTTTTAATGCATGAAGATGCATTTATACTCATTATATGATGAACAAAACCATAAAGAAACGGACACAGTGCAATGTAAGAAAGCTTACGTTCATATAAAAAGAACAGGCAAATGGATTTGAGTTCAACAGATATATTAATGTAATCACGGTTGACAGACATCAAGGATATTGAACATCCCTTTTATAGTAGTATCGTTTGTACAAAGCACAGAACCAAACTCAATTTTAATTTGACATTTACCGATTTATCAGGGTTATTTCAGTTCTCTCCGGATAGTTCACCCTTCTACCCGATATGCCTTCGGTAAACATACCAGTATATATGAACTACTATTTTATCAGACTACATGGGTGAATTTATTTGCATCTGCAAATTTTCGAGGTACAGTATGCGACTTACGGACGTCATCCTGTTGCGCCGCCGCCTGGTCCACCGCCTGGTCGTCCACTTCAAACTGGGGCGGCTCGTCCGTTCTAGAAACAACACGGACGTATTAGCGGCAGTGCATGGCAGCGTCAGTACGGACTTGCGTGTTTTGAGTTCGACATAATGTGTTGAATTTATACAATATTTTTTACTTCTTATACTTCAGTAAACGAGTTATATTGTGTGGTGGGTTTTTCAGTTTAAGTGAATACAAATTGCACGAATCTCCTGCAGAAACGGAATATTGCAGTGACATACTTGGTTATGCTTAAATACTTACACAACAACATCAAACTTGCCCTCGGTCCCGAACCGGTAGGAATCTATAACCCTGGCTGGCCAGCGCACCTAGAAGAAACAACAGTCATGCATACATTTTAAGCATGCTCAACTTAAAACTAGAGATAAGTCCATGTTCTAGTCATGATCAAGGTGAAGGACCCTGAAGAAGCAGGAACACTAGACAGAAATGCAATAAACCGATTTATCTGACTACTATCATTTATCCGCATGTAACCTATAGTAATCATAGTAAACGTGTTACCATGACATATCTGGCGCGCTGTTTTCTGATGACCACGCCCACCTTGCCTGCCCCTCCGTCCTCGTTCTTCCGCTTCCAATCAGGACCTAAAACAAAAACAAAATGAAATGTATAAACATTTATTTCATTATACTATTGAAAGGGAATTTCACGCTTATACTTGTGAATTATACATGTATTGAAATGACATTACTCAAACTAGAGTTTGGAATCTTTGAACGCCATCGAAAGTTAAAATACTTTCGATGTAATTCAAGCTTTTTTACAAAGACGACGACACAGCTGAGGGAGCTGAAATACGCAAACCCACCCGCAAAACTACGCGGGATATGTCCTGGGCAAAACAAACAGGTTGAAGGTTATATATCTACAACTCTTACCTCTCTTGACGGGGCAGCCGACCTCTAAATGTCCCTGGGGTACGGACCGGGGTGCAGCGCCTGTCACCACGTCCCATTTATCCTCGAGCCCCATACGGTACATCCCAATGTATTCGTTGTCGAACATCACAAGCGCAACTTCTACATACAAAGGAAACAAACGAAACCCAGCGATTAAGAAATGTCAATGATTATTTCAGTTCATATCAAAACAATTCATAGTAAACAAGATTTGCACCATTTATGCTTTAAGTAATTAAAAATACAACTGCTTTACCAACAAAAACGGAATGATATTTACAGTAAGGACGTGTTGATTCTTTTACTTTTTAAAAAAAACAACAATGCGATACTCTTTCAGGAAGAAGATACCGAATACATTGATATTAATAAAGAACAGTATAGTTATCAAGCACCCCCCCCCCCGGTGATAAGCACACATTAACTTACTTTCTCTGACGTGTGCGATTATCGTTCCCGGCTGCCCGCCATCCGTATTGTCGAAGTTCCAGTCTTGGCCCCGGCTGACGCGTGTGCCAAGTGGCGGAAGTGAAGCATCCTCCTCAAAGCCGAACTGCTCGAGGCTGCGGGTGGGCTTCCAGGGCGGCATGTCCTCCTCCCCCGGGGGACACAATCGTGGCTGTTGGGAAAGTATGAATACGTTAGTGTACACCAAGTTAAGTTAGAAGAACAGAAACAGATACTAGAAACGTTTACAAATACATTCAATATTGGTTCGGCGGCATTTTGACAGTCTGATTCTAATCTATAACCACAAGCATGAACACGAAGACATTAACACCGATCATGCGCTTGTAATTAATCCTTTTTATTTTATTTGATAGATGACAAGAGCAAGTTGTTCCATGACATCAATGTCGCTGGAGAAACAACACCTGATCTTGTGTTTCAATGAAGAGGTCTTAAATTAATATTGAAAGTACATGTACATTTATTGATTTAAGACTGCGAAACAGAATATTATGCTATTTGAGTTTTTCAATACTAACCTTATTTCTGTATGTTACCTGCGGTTCCTAAAACCATTCTTCGCAAATCTAATCTGCGCTACTGTATCTATATATGTCTTATGCGTTTTATATCAAGGGTCAAGTAAGTGATTGTTATTTTGTTCTAGAGGAAATTAAAAGTAGTTTAATGTAAACATCTCATATCATGAGCAAAATGAGAAAGGAATGAAAATACAAGTCGCCGCCTTCTAGCCAGCGACTTATAAACTATGTTACCGGTGGAGCAGGAGGCGCCTCCAGTTCCTCGTCAATGACCACCATATCTCCCCCGGTTCCGAGGCACGCCTCCAACGCGTGGTTCACTGCCACCTGAAACCGAACATTCACAAGTTCTGCTTGAAAGGAGTTGGGTATGTAAGGTTATCTGTTGCCAGTCATCGGCAGTTACGTGTTAAAGAAAACATTTACTCTATGACGATTTATACAAACTTTAAACAGAAAAAGGGGGCTGGAGATACATACTTCAGTGCCTTTCATTCAGGATCCTATGATATTTTCATCAGCTAATAGAATTGTTCAGTTGAATTATTTCCTAGGCCTAGAATAATTTATGAAATTGCTCACAAAAACAACCATTTAATTGAAACTTCCCTATGTCGTGGTATATTTCGATAACGCCTATAATCGCCGGTATATATCATAATTCTTTTTAAACACAACTAAGGCTCCTGGCCCTATACCTTGTCCCTGTCCTTACAGCCGGCAAGCGGCATCACGTCCTCCAGGATCTCCTCGTACGAGCGCTCTTGGTCGCTGCTCACAGAGGCCGCGTACTCCTCAAACGTCAGAGATATAACCGCCTGGCATGGACAACATTTGGTAGACAACATACCGGTATTTATAACGTAGCCAAAATTTCAGTAATTTAACAATGAACATTTCTGAATGATAATGATTATTTTCTTTTGAAATGCGAAATATTTGTCTCAACATATGCACTACTAATACTAGTATATTTACATTGAGTGTTACTTCGGCGTGTAATACTTAATGGGTAATTGTAATATCTTACATTGTATCTCAAGAAGTTGCCGGCGGTGTATGCATCCCTTTCTGAAATAAGTTCCCCGCCCGCCGAGCTTGTGGCCATCTCCTGGGCGACAGATACGTTCCCGTCCGGACCGACGGGCACACAGTACAGTCCAAGGCCCTGGCGCTTGTAGACCTGGGACAGCTGTATCAACTGTTTCTGTATCTGGGATGTAAAATAGGCGAGTTCTTTTTAACCTTTAGAATCAAGACTAAATTATATATTTGTAACTACAATCTGAAATATGCCACTGTTTTTCACAATGACCCATAAATTACGACATCAAAAGTACAGTCGATGATGGGATAGAAGCAACACTGTCTATTTTTGTCCTTAGACACATTAATTATCATGCATGTATATATCTGTTTGACAAGTTAATCTGCTCCGACCTTAATGCGTGCGTTGCTATCGGCAAAGTCGTGGTCTTCGAATGGCGCCCGGTCGTCGGTGGCGTTGAAGTCGGAGATGACGACGACGCGAGGATGAAGGACAACCTCCGCGCCCAGTCGGACGCTCCGGCCTGCAACCACAAAACATAGTGAGTGTATAATTGTGAGTGTATATTTAATTGTAAAGGTAAAACGTTTTAAAATGTCGTTATTTCATCAACATCATATAACGTTTATAAAAGGATTAATTCATTTTGTAGTATTATCAAATATGATTTCATCACTGAAACGCATTTTTATGTTTGCAGCGAGGCTATGCAGTGATCATATAATTCAAAAGGCATCTTAAACGTGAAATTTAGTAGATTGTTTTAGATCAATCCCCCACCATTTAGCTCAACGTAGCTCAGCGCCAGTGTCAATGCTGTCATCAGAGGGGTTTTTCCCTCGGCCTGAAGTTGTTCTGGAAATAGAGTGAACATATTAACAATAACTCGTTTGCTTTTGTAAATTATTTAGAAAGTAGTAAATACTTAAGAATACTGATCGTGTATGCTGACTCACATGCCTAGGGAATACTCATTACAATATTTAAAGACGAAGGCTTAGTTTACTTACGTGTAGAACTTTTTGAACGCCTCCGATAACTGCACAAACTTGCAAATATGATTTAGTGTATTTATGCGTTTTGTGCACAGGATTTCAACAGCACCATTTATTTTATATCCATTCATGCTCGTGAAAAGGTAACCATTACCCATGAGTTGCCCGAGTTGTGCCTGACTTCCGGCGGTGAACTGCTGCATGATTCCGGTGGTGCCGCCACATATGATGACCGCCAGCCGCTCCTGTAGTCTCAGGTCGCGCTCCGTCCGCTCAAGACCTGCACAAGCACGGACGAACAAGTAGTCATAGTGGACCGCATGGATTATGCAGTTGGTACTTATACGTTAAATGTGGTTTGTGTCGCAAAGAGCCCGCCTTACCTACAGCTGGTTTGTATTGTATACAATTAAAAACTGATTCAGAAGGTCTTTAATAAACCTTTAATAGGGTTTTCTGATGACATCATCCGGCCCATTAACGGTTATTGTATGCAGTCCAATGGAATGTCAATAATTAGAGCTTAAAACAACAATTCTATACGACAAATAGCAAAATAAGAAATTTGAACCTGACTCATACCGTCAATGAAGGCGGCGACGAAGAGTTTGAGGGCGGCTAACGGCTGGCCGACCATGCTGGCAGAGACGTCCAGCACGAGGACCGTATCCAGGGCGGGTGGACTCGCAGAAACCCGACCTTCCACTGAAGGGGGAAATGTGATATAGTACCGATATTTGTGTATTTAAATGCGGATGTGTCCTTTTGACAGTTGATTATAGATATTTACGCTGATACTGAAATAGTTATCTTCTCTAACAGTAATAAACATTAACATGCCTAATATACGGAACGTCTAAGAAACAATCAGGCAGGCACCGTATGTATTTGCTCTAATAAGGACTGTTTCTGACTGATGGAACTACTTGTATACTCACTCCTGGCGGCGGAGGACACCGCTGCTATCGTGGACTTATTCACGTCCATGGTAAGCGCCTTCATAAGATTGACGAAATCTTTCTCCTGTGGGAGCTGTTTTTTGAATAGACGCATTTCCGGCAACGCCTCGACAAAAACGTCTGTCCGTTTCAAAATGTAAAACAGTTAAACAGTTAAAAGATCATGCACTGATATAATAAAAGCCAAAATACAAAATAATTTAATGATTAAATATGGTCTGTTTCTTTTTTTTTAATTATATGAAATAGATCAAGGCTTTTAACATACCACACAGCTGTTTGTTCCTTATTCTGAAATGCATAAAGATGGAAATTACTGTCTGGATTATCATTAATCCAGGTATATTTTTATATATTGATTAGAAAGAATATTCTTACTGTCTTTATTATACTAACCATGAAACAGAATTACTAGACGAATAAGAACATATTGTTTGATTATAAACCGAATATGTTATATATACCCTTTCGGTTTAGGTTTGGAGACATTACGCGGTGGGTCTGCGTTCAGGATGGGAGGCGACTGGCGGCCGGCCTTCGGCTTGCGCGGTTTAGACGTCACCGGGAGTAGCGTCTGTGACAGATAGTCTTTGCTGCGAGCGCCTATAGGCTCACGGGAACCCGAAGAAAGGGAATTCAAGGCGCCCTGAAGAGACTCGAGGCGATGTAGAGCAGTTTCTTGAAATTGGCGAAGCTCCAGAGTCAACTGTTTCAAAGTCTCGCGCTGGGAAGCCTGCTCTTGGTTAATTTTCACCAGACATTCGATCATCGTCTGCTGATAGTCATTTCCGGCGGACGTCACTGACATCATGCTGCTTCCTCGTGACGTCATGGAGGTAACTAGGCGTCTTTATAGGCAACTACATATAATTGATAATAATAATAATAATAATAATAATAATAATAATAATAATAATAATAATAATAATAATAATAATTATTGGAACTGAGTAATAAAATTTGACTTGGTAAACAACGAAGCGTAAAACCCCTACAAACTTTGTTTCTGGAATATTCTACAAACAGAATGAATGCATGCTTTGAATTTGGAAACCCGGAAATATATACTAAACCATTGTCCTAGTACCTGGACACAATTGAGACTTAGAAATTGTGTTTCATTCACGTTATACATGTGACATATAGACATTGAAACCGAAAAGAATCAAACATAAACGGCATTATGTCCAGCAATGTTACAGTGTGTCTAATATATTTACACAGCATATAAAAAGTTACAGGTTAAAGGGTGTTTTTTTCTGAAGTAAAGAAAGGCACTAGTCCAAATAATTGTATGTTGACGGATTTTTTTTAGATTTTTGATATGGCAAATCCTTCACGTACAAATTGTTTAGTATCAAAAGTGGGTAGTTGTTCCGATCAGGATTCCGGGTTAAAGCATATAGCGTCTATAAAATATCTTAAAAACAAGAAATATTACCAGATAATGTTATTTTATATCAGTCTTAAAATCGTCAATAGTGGACCTGCATCCGTTCAACTATATCCGTACTTTAAACTCAAACGTCGTTGATGATCAATTGGGAAACACAGGTGTCACAAAAATCCTGTCAAATTTTCGTGTTTGACTATGTAATATTATATCAAAAGTACTTAAACAACTGCATTTTCCCAATTAGCTAAAAATAGAAAAATGAGGAACCCAAAGAGGAAAAATATCCAATGTACTTCCTTGTCACTGTTTCGCGATATAATACGTAACACTTAATGAAACCCACCAGGGAAACATTTCATAAAATATACAAATGATATAAGCAGTTTTTCCCTAAACAATCGAATTTAACTGATTGGAGCTTTTTTTTAAAACTAGCCTAAAAAGACCACTGATTGTGTCCCTACTACATTAATCTGAGGGATTATGGTCTAATGGAACTCTTGGAAAACACTTACAATAGTATTTTTATATACCCTGACACATGAGTTATAATTTGAACGCATTCCAATAAGAGAACAACAAATATTTTTTTTCTTTTGATTAACCTATTCCGTCAAATGGTCCAGACTTAAAAATTATAGTTACTCTCAGGAATGTTTTATATACCTATAGAGTTACTCCGCAAAATGATATATGATCATTTATAAGTTAATATGCAGGCTTAAAGGGACACGCTCATGATTTTACACCTCTTTTTCTGGCCATGCATATGAAAACCCTTATTATTATTATTAATATCATAACAATTTTACACTTTGATACCCGGAAATCGCGGAAAAAATGCATTTTAATTATATGAAAATATTCTGCTTTTAGTGGGGTGCGAACCCACGCCGGAACATTTAAGGAAAAAACTGACAATAAAACCTAACGCCCTCGATGAAATTCCCATTTTAAAACTGAACTATTTTCTCCAATTGGAATTTTCCATTTACCAAATATTCCAATTGGAATTTTCCAATGTTCATAATTTTCTCACCTTGAATGTGGGAATCTTCTAATTAAACGGATATACATGTTAACCTTTAAGCCTTTAGTTGAATAGCGTTACTAGCGCTATTTGAAATCGCGGACTAAAAAGACAATATTTATGCATATATCAAAATATGTTGAAAGGTTTCAGCCGTCAGTTACTTTTTGTTTTAACAATCCTAATGATTTGCAAAACCTTTTCGTATTACAAAAAGTGCATACCACAAAAACATGAGCGAGTCCCTTAAAGTTCATGGGCATTGAAAGCATTGCCAATTACGTAATGAAACACCATCTATGAACTAAGATTGGTAAAATATCAGCAAACTACAAACGAAACATTTTAATATTTTTTAAGTTTAACAAGTCAGAAGAAACACACTCACTTATAAAAAGTAATATACATACCCGGCCCTAGTCCAGGTTAGAACTATATTCTAGACTGAGTGGTCAGTTGTTTAGCAGTTTGGTCGGAATCGAGCAGTCTTTGATAATAAATAAATCCAATTATATCATGATAATACAGTCATGTATTGATTATGCAAGCTTGTTGTTGGCTATCCGAGCTGACACTGAATTCGTTTTGTCATCGAAACCGAAAGTGCTCGATTGAAAAACGAAAGTAGGTACATCCGCTAGAACATCAACCGGAACACCTCGGTCACGTTAGCTATCAATCGTAACAACTCGGCCATCTCCGGCAAGCTTCGAGATAGACCTCGTAAATAGTAGTAAGGATATACGAAAGTGCGATGCGGCTGCCGGCGATTAACACCGTTTTCAATCCGCGTAAAGAAGGCCCATTGTAACAACAAGGAAATGGATTGTGTTAAATTAAATGTGCTTGTTTAAGAGAAAATATTTATTGTAACCTCAAAAAATGTTCGTTTTATGAATATTTAGATGTTTCCTTATAGTTGAAGCACTCTATTTCCTCTAGAAAAATCGTGAGCACACAGAAAATGTACTTGACAGTCATTGAAATGATCATACGGTTCATGGCATGCATGAATCATTACATCGGATTAAATGCATGCATGGACTAAATGTCAACATTTTCTCAACAGTTATAGGAATACCCTATGAAATGTAAGTTTTAAATAGGAATACCCTATAAAATGTAAGTTTTAAGTCATACTTTGCCGTGTTATTTTTCACACCATGCCTTGCCATTAAAACAACAATACTATTCTGTAAAATCATTGATTGCCTTGTGCAGAGTTTTGTGGGTTGTAGTAGGATGGGTGTTAGCTGGTCACCCAGTCAGCTTTACCAGCTTAAATCTATGCATGCCTTTACTTCAGCATTATTGGGTTTGGGCTGCAGATTTTTTTTGTGTCAACAGTTCGAACTGTGGGGTTGAGGTGGGGCGGTGACTATCCACGCAGTATGCTCAATTGTTAGAGTACCAATACAACGTTCATGTGGATATGCATCAGACAATTGTAACCACGGCCTCCCCCAGTCTGGGGAATAGTGGGGACTTTGACTTTCAGTACAGCCCACCCCGGCTAAAATCCCCACCCTGCGCGGACGATCCAATGGCAAAATCCCTGCCAAATGCCCCCACCGCATTCAACCAGCACTGCAGGGCCACCTGATAGGTAAAAACACAGCCCATTTCCCCTGGTTAACCCCAGTATTCCCCCGGACCTGGGGTGTGTGTGTGGGGGGGGGGGGGGGTTACAATTGACTGGTGCACTGAGTTGACAGATCTTGTCTTAAAATTGTATTTGTTCAAGGCAGATCATGCTTCACTTTACCTCCTAGACTGTGGATAAAACCCACTCATTAGAAGTTTCCTTACACATTATACTTGTCTAAATCTATAATTATTAGTCTCAATATCTTTGAGTAAATTGTCATTTTTTATTAAAAACAACCAAAAGAGTAACTGATAAGATACTCAACTGATTTATTTGTTTGTAAATAAAAGCCTTAAACAAATATTTAGCCAGGTTACTAAGTTTTTCATCAATGTATACCAGACTTTTTTCAATAATACTTAATCTAATTTGAATAATTAGCCTTTAAATCACTCTTCACCAAATGACTCTTTTATGTCCAACTCCATAAAATGCAAACAAGAATAATTACAGTTTGGATCAACACGTCTCTAATTTTATTTTTAATATTAGTCGCGTAATAACGGCCATGTGTATGCAATCCAATGTAAAACTAATGATAAATTAGGTTTTGCTCCCATTTTTACTTTCATTTCTGTGCCAAGCCCTTTTAAGTGCATTGAGTCTTTTGGGAGACTTCACAATATTTCTGACGCTTAATCCCCATATATGGCTTTAAGTTGCCATACAAATTTAAGTCTTCATTACAAAATATACTGTATGTCTCCACTTTAACCATAAACACACAATGAGAGGACTATTTAAAGCATTACCATGTGTCAGAATTCTAGATCTTTCTTTACATTTTATTTTTCTAATTGTATTACCGGTCTCTTTAGCAATATCCTTGTGCCTCTTTGAGTACTTGGCTTGACAGTTTGGTTTTCAATACATTGTTTTGAATGTTTTATTTGTACACAACAATGATGATGATGATGATGACACTATGCTATGCCAAAACCTCAACACATTTTCTTCAAACAAAAAAGGACAGTCATTCAGAATAACTTTTATTACATCAGTTGAGAAAATAAACTCATACAATCAACGAAATAAACATGCATCTGTAAAATCAAAGGTCATATTATGTGTTCGTTAAATTCAACTTAATAAAGAAAATAAATATTGGTTGCAGTAAGCAATGCGCATCACTTCTAATAAACATTCCAACAGACTGAAAAATAAATCAACACAAATGGAAAAACTGTTTGCAAGTCAGCTAGTATCTTATTTTATGCCTTATCAGATTGCTATGCAAGCTGGAAGCTTACAAAATCACTCTTAAGTCTGTTGCCTAAGAAGAAACAAGTATGGACATCCTTTTCCTGAGGTCAAGAGAAAGTATCTTGGAGGTCTTGAACTCACAACCTTGAATTTGGGGCTTATCCTCTAGACCACTTTCACCTTTTCACATTTTAAAGAGCCCAGTTTACAATATGCAGGGATGATAACAGAGCCAAGTTGCCAATCCTGAAAATGTCTGCGTGGGGTTCAGGGGGCCGCTTAAGGCCCCCGATGGGTCCAGGGCAAAGCCCTGGTGGGGGGACAAGGGGGGCGAAGCCCCCCGAAGCTGTCCGTATTTCAGGGATTCTAATACCCTTTTTTGCCTTAGAATAGTGTTCAAGGAGTACACCTTTCGGTTTGGTAGATATAATTATGTTCAACACGAGACATCCACAATCAGAACAATTATCAGGAATCTTAGCAGTGAAGTTTAACACCTTTGTCTTTAAACAAAGTTAAATTTACTTTTTTCTACCTGAAGTCACAGGCATTAGACATGTACCTGACATTTTGATTCAGTTGTCCACTTCCCATAAAACTCAACTGGCTATGATCAAATGGCTGTGTATGAACAGTCTACACTGTGGGATGTTTGATTTATAATAATGAACAACATATCAATTATCATGCTTGCAAATGTTTATTGTAAGTGTTAATTATTCAATTTTTATGTATCATATAAAGAATATTTATTCCATTTCTGCACATTTGATGAAAATATAATGTTATTAATTATTATATATATTATTCCAAGTAATATCCAAACTGGACTTAAATGCTTTGACAGCGTAGCCGTTGTGGACATGGTGGACTTTGACGTATTATGGTCTCTAAGCCAGATTCTTTCCCCTCATGGTGTTAAACGAGTCCAGTAGCACACAAACTAGATTGTCCCACGGCAGTTCAAGTCTCTCAAACTGGCTTTCAATTTCTATGAAAATTGATTCAGAATCAGCCCTTGTGATTTTTAAGGAGGCCAAATGTCTCAACACTATTTCTTTCTCTATAGCAGAAAAATAGCTGAAACAGTTTTCTCAGTGTGTTTGTTGACTTGTCTTAGTTGAAACAAAACCGAGATCCATTAACTCCTCCACATGTTCATCATTGAAATGGCTAGCCACTCCGTAAGTCATCTTGTATGATGCTGTACACCTTTGAAGTTTTAATTCGCTGAGAGCTTTTGTACCTTTGGCAAGTGTCTTAAGTAAGACACACTACTGTGGTGCCAGGGAGCATGTTCTGTCATAAATCCAAGTATCATGGCCTCTGGATTGAATTGTCAGTCAATGACAGGAACAACTGGATGCATTGGCTGAGGTATCTGTTCATCCCTGACTTTTGTAACCATCAACATACCTGGAAATACAAATTACAACTATATAATTTAAATCTCACTCAAACTGGGTCCTCAAGAGGTTTTGTTGAACTGTCTCAAATAGAAAATAAAATGACTGCCTCTACGTAATATGTATTACTACTACAAAATATTTATTCTTTTTTTCTTTTTTCTTTTAATTTGAACCAAACCAATTTTCATTTGAACCTCCCATTGTGGTCAACAGCCACTTCTTATTGAGAACAATGCTTCAGACATTATGAGAATAATAAAGAAACGGTTTACAGCGTAAAATAATAATTTGTAAAATAAAAATCGATTATTATGACACAATCCGAATCGGGATGTCCGAAATAATGCTACATGCGCAAATTTCATTATTAGTTTGATCACTTTCTATAAACTTAAAAAGAAACGTTTCGGGAATTTCTCTTAAAAATAAATGGCAAATATACCCTTTAAATCGACGAATCTATGTTTCGAAGTTGGTGGTGGTCGTTTTTTTTTTCCAATTTTCCAATACCCGTTTATTCGTCTGTCATATCCGGATACGACCATCCGGATATTGTCTTCTAGTCCCATCGGTAATTTCCGTTATCACCGGATGCTATCTTAACCAATCATATAGCTCGATTGCCAAGACGTAAATAGGTTCGTTAATTTCCGGCTTTACACTTCCGAAAAACTCACCTTTCGTACCCATGTTGTTCAAACTGAGCTCGATTCGGTCCCTGTACCCCCCCCCCCCCCCCCCCCTAGAAAAAAACTCAACGGATTTACATTAATCTCAAAATCGATCCGTGAGGCCTTAAATCCGGAATTCCGGATTAATCCGGAATTTTATCATCCCTGAATATGGCACTTGCAAGGATGTGCCCTATTAACAGATTTTCTGAAGTCTTAAAAATTGAACTGAACAAAATAGTTCTCCTTTATTTGGCCTGCCGATGCCATCTGTTTCTGTTTTTGTAGTTATCTTCCCTTCATAATATAGGAAAACCACTTAAAGTGTATATAAATCCTTTACCATTTTACCCTTTTAAAATATATGTTCGGATTTATTTAATTATCACGGACCAACAGATGACTTTTATCTTCAACTTCACATCAGTATGTAAGTCATCAAATATTTGAGATGACAAGATGTTCCACTGAACGCTTTGTTTCCATCTTGCACTCATTTTTCCAAGGAAGGCGTTGCCGTTGTGTTAAGATGATTGCCATGCATTGCAGGTCAACCCTCATACAATGGCATTTTTGATTACATTCGGATTCCAGTGCCTGAAATAGAAAACAGAAAATACAACAATAATAGGAATTATATTTTCAGATCAATTATTTTAAAAGCCTGTACAACAACAGAAAAGTATTCACAAAACATTAAGTGCAACACCAATTTAAAGCTGCATCCTCACAGTTTTACTGTTCTGACACCTTTTTTTATTTTTGTCTTTAAAGAGCCAATTGGCAATTATTGTGCAAATGTATGGAAACCAGTGATATTAGACTGCTGACATAATATCAGATCACAGTCTTTCATATACAAGTTTGAAAATTTGGTAAAAATTCCTCCAACTAGTCATATAAGGTCACACGTAATAGAACAGATTTCAATTGTTTGGAAAATATTTTTTTGCTATTGCTTTAAGCCATTTAATTAATTATATGTGTAAATTTAATTTAATTACTCCTTTGGGCTTTTGAAGAATGGCCAAGAAGAACTGTCAATCTGTGAGAGAGTAGCTTTTAGCTCTGGACTACTGGTTAATTAAAAAATATGAAATGAAATTGTTATCATGTTTAAATTCATCTACAATGTTGATATTTTAATACTGACAATCCTTGTTGGTTAATTGTACAAACATGCAGGTACTTTGGGGCTTAAACCAATAGGATACTTGACTGTTAAATTATTGTCCGAATTTCGAAAATAGCACAACCATTACCTCATCTGCCTTCTTTCATTAGAACAAGCCGGGAATCAGAGTCAGCTGCACCCCTGGTACCATACTCTTCTCTGAAAATGACAATAAGATTAAAATTTAAATGTCTGCATTTCATTGGCACAGTAAAAATGTCAACATTTTTCAATGTTTCTGCATCACCACCACTGGTGGATGTCAAAGAATTTAGTCTTGAAAGAAATGTGTGCTGGTTTATGCGTTCAAACTCATTTTGTTAAACCAATAGAATAAGATCTAATTTATTTAGAGAACTATATTAGTGAACAGGGCCGAGTTATTCAATTGTGCCATTACATTAAGTTGTTCGCTACCAACACTCACTGACACTGTGTGTTACACATAAACCATACATCCTTTGTTAAAAGAATGTAAATTTTAATTATAAAAAATTAAAGTTAATGATATGAAATGTATGAGATAAATACACTGAGAAAGTCTAACCTATTATCGATCTAAGTAAAGTTAGATTCAGACTTATTTGTTATTAAAAAAAAAAACAAATAGAGTATTTGTTTTCTTAATTTTTGCCACTGATCACTGGAGCTTCAAAATTGTTATTTACTAAATTAGAATCTGTCAAATGAAAGACGACTTTACCCCACCCACTAAGAATTAATGACATTTCCAATTAGTTTCTCATTAGGGCTCTTTTAAAACTATTTTTATATTTTATCAAAATACTATAAGTATAAAAATAACACTTACACACAAATAAGTGGTAAAAGTTCGCTCATATTCTGTCTTTGGACTGACATATCTCTTGGTTGTTTGAAGATCTTCTTAGTCGGCCATGATGGACTATTTTCTTACGACCCGTATTATATCTTGATACTAGCCGAGGAGTTCCGATTGGTTAGCTATCAGAGTTCATTCGGAACACCTCGGCTGTATACAATCTCAGAAATGTTTACATAAAACAACGCTGCATGTAGATTGCGTAGTAATTCCAATTTAGAATTTAAACTTTATGACTTTGCTCTTGGGAATCTTAACTGTCCATTCAATAAAACACTCCAAAGCAATAATTTTCAACTCTTAATTGAAATTACTACTGCGATTTAAGTTCGGATGAAAGGATTTGCATATTTTACTAGCGTGTGAAATCGAAAGTAGACTTATTGTCAAAACAAACGTACGTAAACATCCTTTATTTTCGAACAGATGTACACACATGGCTTTTATATTAAACACATACTATTATGCGCATTGGTCTGTTCCCTGAGGGTGGCACATAATGATGTAGTATTCGGACTGTGCGTCCGTCCGTGTGTCCGTCCGTTACTTAGTTTTGTCCGTATAGTAACTTCGGGAACGGTTTAATATGAGTTTATCTATGATCTAACTGGACGTCATAGAAAAAGTGTTTTGACATTTTTTGTACTTGGCAGCCTGACTCGAGATTCGATGTGTACAGGGATACACAATAAATGTCAAAATGATTCAAGTACTCCGAAGAACGCTCATTATTATGGCAACTTGACACCGGACCATCAAACTTCACTGGTAGGTTGGACATGACTAGTAGATGACTCCATTGATTTTGAGGTCAGTATGTCCAAACTCACAGTTAACAATGCCAGCACAATAGGTCAAGGTCACAGCCAATAGCCATACAAAGTAACATGTATGGAAACCTCGTCCGTTTAATTTAGATACGAACATGGAACATGGGTGGTAGGTTGCCGTTGACCAGCAGGCCCCCTTTTCTCAAACAATCTTACAGTAAGTGCTTGATATCAGGATCAAGCCCAGCACATTGTTTTTGATTGGTATGAATTTCGTAATGTTTTCATGGTAAAGAATTTGGAGGCGTTCAAAGGAATAATTATATGCGAGATAAATAAGTAAAACTACTTTTTATTTTTTGAAATCATATTTAGTAAGTAGTTTTACTGAATGAAACACTTAAGATTTTTTTAGAAATTGGGACCAGATGACCCTTATTTAGCAATAACAACGTAAAAAATTAATTTAATGCGGTATATTAAAGTGATATATCATTTTAAAGGTTACGTCATTACAAACTCAAATATGCACATTTTTTCAAAATCCATCATTTTTTTGACAGAATTATGGCCCTTTTAATTTTACATTTTTATCATTTTTTCTGCCAAAATAGGTCAAATTCAAAACTTTGGAATTCAAATGAAATAAATAATGTCAAACAACACATTTTGTTTATTTTCTATAAATTTAATACACATTCCTAAATATCAGAACCTAAACAAAGTTTTAAGCAAATTATTTTACTTTAAAAAAATGATGAAAAAACGTCCATTTTTAAGAAATTTTAAAATTGCTTTATATTTTGAAGAATGAGCTTGAAAAAGGTAAAAGACAAAGAACATTTACATTCTTCCATTCACTGCTTGACTGTTGCATTTTTACAATTAATAGTATTATAAATAGGAAGATTAAAGGCAAACAAAAAATTAGTTGCCATGGTAAGGCTTATTGATGTTATGTCAAATATCAATTCACATTTTTCTGAAATCTTTAACCTCGATTGACGCATCTTCCACATGTTGCAGAATAAACGGCGCTCAGAAAGAATTATGCTTGACAAATATGTCTTGTTCTATATACAATTGCACAGGCGGAAGTTTCGTTGACATTGGGATTTCCAGTTCCGGTTAAACTGTTTATACGTGTGCAAAAAGACACAGACTTATTTGCAAACATGAAGAAGTAAATCCCTTCCCCTCTCTGGACACAAAGGTTTAACAAGTAGATCTGAATATTTCTAAAATCTGCATATGTATCCCTTCAAGATAAAGTTAAGTATATCGCCGGAAATCATTGGGAGGCCATGCCCGTTTTACCAAAAAAACGTAAGCATTTTTGTATGGAAAGCAAATCTTTTTCAACTGTTAATGTCAGAAAAAAAGTCGCAAGATAAGAGTATTTACAATATTGGGGAAAGCAACCAAAAGCGCACGTGTACAAAGACCCACAAAATATATGATGAACTAAAACTGAGTCTCAGAAAACTGATCATTTCATCTAGTACTGTGGTACAGGATGGAAAGACGGGCCAAGGGGGGTGTATAGTAATACTCACACTTTGATATAGTGCACATAGCGATTGGATATCGAGAAAAAACTTTCCTTTCTCGGAACGTCGAATTTTTGTTTTTAAGAGCATTCCATGTACGTGAAGTTAGCGGCCTAGCGGCCTAGCGGCGTGAAGTTAGCGGCCTAGCGGCGTGAAGTTAGCGGCCTAGCGGCCTAGCGGCGTGAAGTTAGCAGCCTGGCGGCCTGGCGGCCTAGCGGCCTAGCGGCGTGACGTTGGCGGCCTAGCGGCCTAGCGGCCTGGCGGCCTAATTATTTTTTCTATTTCCAAGCAATTGTTAATGCGTTTTTTTAAAACAATGATAAATCAAGGTTTTTTTATTCATATAGTTACATAGCGGCCTTAAATTGTTAAATATTCAGAATAATTTTCTTGACCTTTTATTCTAAAACAATTTTAAATTAACTGTTTTATGCACAAATTATCACTCTGAAGCGTTTTTCAACTTTTTTTGCAAAAAAGTCGATCAAGCACTTCAGCGACCTAGCGGCATAGCGGCGTGAAATTAGCGGCCTAGCGGCCTAAATTGAATCCTATTTCAAAGCATGTATACATGCATTTTCTTCTAAAACAATGACATTTTAACTGTTTTTATGCACAAATTAACACATTGAAGCGATTATCAACAGTTTTTTCCAAAAACTAGGCCGCCAACTTCACGCCGCTAAACATGTTTATATTTTTGTTGATATTTTGTTTAAGTATTTTAACACTTCAGTCTAAAAGGTCGGCAAAATGGCTCAAAGGGGACAGGCCGTTATTATCGTCAACAAAAACTTCCCAAATCACAAAAGTCCTAGAAAAGGAGCAACAAAGGATATTAAAAAGATGTTTAAACTGTTCACGTTACTGGACTTCCGTGTGAAACCGTACTGGAATCTTAAAGGGGAGGAAATGAGGAAAGTTATCACTAAAGGTATCTGTAGTCATGCAATTGTACTTGATAAATTTCAAAAATGAGTCAAATTTTGTGCTTATTTATATGAATATATATTTCTTATTCCCTCTTAATGATGAATTGAACACATGTTTCAAGCTTGTGAGCACAAAAGTAACAAAGACAGCGAGTGTTTCGTCCTGGTGATCAGTTCACATGGCAGAGAAGATGTCAACGCTAAAACTGGCTCAGGCGACGTGGTGCACGAACACGTGGTACTCGGGACGGACGATGGCGTTGTACTCGTGGAGCATATA
This sequence comes from Mya arenaria, assembly GCF_026914265.1. Classification (NCBI taxonomy): domain Eukaryota; kingdom Metazoa; phylum Mollusca; class Bivalvia; order Myida; family Myidae; genus Mya; species Mya arenaria. The sequence goes on along the minus strand of NC_069124.1, from coordinate 61,966,268 downwards.
CTCAAAGAAATGGAAAACCCAACACTGAAAGGAACGCAGAAACTCTGTTTTTTTCAGGTAAGAGTTTCCTGTGTGATGTCGGTCACTTGATCATTTGAAGGGTCAATGTCTTAATATAACTTGATAACTTGTATACCTATTTACCTATATTATTATTATTATATATAAGATAATGATTTGTTTTGATGGCGTTCGATGCATCTTTACTTATGAAGTCCTTCAAACTACGTGTTACTTTTGGTGGAATTGTGATTCCGTTCTGGCATTTCAAATATGATTATCGTCTTGAGCTCACACCCATCAAGAGCACTTGAAACAAATTTAGGCTAATATTTGTATGTCAGGCTTGCCGAGTGTCCACCCACCGTCTATCAATTATGAAAGATGGAGTAGACTCGGGTGTAAATGTGAAAGCCGTCAGCACAGTTGGTGGAGGATCAGGGGGTAGTGATGGAGGCAAGGGCAACTCCGAGGGCATGGACGTCGAGGATATAGTGGATTCACTTTTACAAGATCTTGAGAAACCAAAAGAAGAAGACACGGCGGAAAATGAATGCACTGGTTGGTTGGTTGATTGATAAAGGGAAATAATGGAAGTTTACAAGTTGTTCAGTGTTGGTAGTTTGGATTGCTTATTGTCACTGATAGTTCGAGGGCGTAGCGCAGGACTGGTATAACTGATTGTATTGTTATATGAAGTTATAACCGTTTTGCGCTAAGCTCTCGATTTGTTGTCTATATAATCTATGAACACAATGGGACAAGAATCCATGCTTTGAAAAACAAAACAGTTGTAAATAGTTTATGTTTTTTTTGTATTTATTGATTGCATTTATTTATCTTATATTTTAAGTTTTGGTGTTGTTTTTTACTGATAATGTCGCTGGCAAATGTGCATGAATTATGTTCATGCATAATTAAACACATGTACGACAAAACAGTTTAGTGACTTGAATATATAATACATGTTACAGAAAGATATATGTATTTATACAGTCATTGAAGTGATAGACCCTTTGTCACTGCCGGACACTGATGACGAAAGCGAGGAGGACGAGGAGGTTGACACCCAGCCTCTGCAGGACTCGGGACACCCGCCCCTCCCACCCCCGAGGAATGTTGTCCCAAACTACTGCCCCCGGGACTGCCTCGTTATGTACCCTGTGCAGCCGCGTATGTATCATCGAGGTTTTTAAGATATTAAAAGAAGTATGAAAAAATATATTTACATTAATAATCTTTTTATAGAAAATTTATATTTATTTTGTTATGGATGTCCTACCTTATTACTACCTATTATTAGTCACAGTGTAGTAAATGTGGGACTCTTTTTAAGATAAAACAACTGAAAATATTTATATGTTTCACACCAGACAAACCTGACTTTCTGCTGATTTCGGTTGTAATAATCGAATGACTGTATTGCATTTATGACGTTTTCTATGCCAGATACAAAACGTTTACGGTTTTCTTTAAATCGTCTGTTTTTTAAAGAAAAAAATCGAGATTTAAAATATTCAAAATAAACTTAGTTTATATATTGCCAGAGTGCATATATTGCCAGAGTGCATATATTGCCAGAGGCATATATTGCCAGAGTGCATATATTGCCAGAGGCATATATTGCCAGAGTGCATATATTGCCAGAGGCATATATTGCCAGAGTGCATGTATTGCCAGAGTGCATATATTGCCAGAGTGCATATATTGCCAGAGGCAATATGCACATGTTCAGCAAGTCTCATTGCTCTGGATTTAAAAATGCACTCTTGCTCCCAATTAAGATGTACCACAATTAAAACAATGGTTTTCGTTTCCTGAAAAGGATGAATTAATATCGAAATACTTATGAAGGATCTCGTGTTAAATTTGAAAGAAAAGTGCAGAAACCACTGTATTTCTACCTTATGAGTTGATAGTTGATCACTGTAAAAAAATTAGCACTTACCAGTCATTTAATATGTGTGCGTTTTCAGCTATTAAACACACGTTTACAGTCTTGTTATCAGTTACTTATATTTTCCATAAAAGCATTATTTAGCAAGAGTTGAAGTTTTATCAATCAAAACTTATGTTTGTTATACATGTGTATGTTTTGATTCTAAATACGAGTGTCACTTTATTAATTATTGAGTTATATCCATGTTTCGACTTAAAACAACTCGACTATAAATGAGTGTTGCCGTTCGTTTCTCGGCGCTTTTCTCTATTATATTTTTACACGAACTGTCGGTGTTACATTCTCGCGTTGCCTCTGTTGTTTTAGACAAATATGCCTTCCGGTCACTCACAAAAGGGTCGTGGATGCTGTACTTCCTGTACAAGAACAAGGAGATGCTTCTGAATGAAAATGAAAACTTGAGTCTCCTGCAGTACCTTACCAAGGTGGCGGCCGACCTCGCCGCCAGGGACTACAACTGGGGAAGTGTGAAAGAATTGCAGATGGCCGCCACCATTGTTCACAGGTTAACCGCTGACGTCCGCTTCCAACCTTTCGAGCATGGTATGATGTCTCGATTTATACAAAAAACAAAGACGAAAGCTGGCTTTTTTCGTAAGCACCAAATCGTTCTATAGAGTACTTGCCTTATTTCATAATGTTGTCTTTGAATGTCCAAGTTTATTGACTAAGTGTGCGTTGTTTAAACAGAAACAAAAAGATGATTTGTTTGATTTTAAAATATAAACAAATCATTATACCATATCATATAGGTACTTAGTATAACCCCTAATTTTGAGTTATAATTAAATATAGACAAAATCATCATATTAACGAAAACCTGGTTACACCTGATTAAGCCTGGTTTAAGAGTTGTCTGGCTTGATGGTCCCCTGCTATGCATCCTCTGTTTATTGGCCTAGTTCCACAACAGGGTGCCAACTTTCCTCTGTATTTGCTGTTGGCCAATTGCCATTAAGGGCAGCGTATTTAGGGCTGTGTTCTAAGAAAAACGACTTATCAATACCCTTTAATCGGAAAAAAGCAAAGCGTACGGTCAGTACGAATTTGTAAATGCATATTTAAAATATTCGTTTTATTTAATGAGCAGATGCATATTGATTTTCTTTTTTTCTTCTAAAAAAACTTGTTTTGCATGCATATACATGAAAGCTGCTTTTGATTCTGTTAATAACTTTTTCAAGGAGAGTTTGTCAATTTTGTTAAACATTTACTAACGAAATAATAGTAAATGTTACGTATAATTAGAGTTAAAATACTTAAAGAACATGACTTTCTGTATTGAGACGCAAACGTAAATAACATTTTATTATTTTTCATTAGTTTTGTTATTGCCAATTAAGATCGTATTTTTTTTTTGATATTATGTGGCTTCAACGACTTAATCATACAAAAACAATTTTACCTGCCAATTAGCAGTGAAAACATTCCTTGGTAAACGGATTTGTAGACCATTTTAAAAACTGATAAAAATGGTTTTTTTTCGCCCAATGATTCTAGCTTTAGAGACCATATTACTAATGGTAACTAACGCTTATGATGTAGATATTGATTGTTTTTATTATACGGTTACTGTTGGCAAACTAGTTAAAAAAATCATCTACTTGTATGTCTATGCACAAAAACAGGAATTGTTGCAGATTCCAAATATTTTATATCACCATATATTGCTCATATTTTTAACTATATTGTTGATTGAGGGGTCTACCCTGATTCATGGACTGAACGTGTTGTTGTTTCAATTTATAAAACGGGTGATATAACTAATCCCACTAACTATCGCGACGTAACACTTGTAAATATTATTGCTAAAAATTATATTTAACGTTACAAACTCGTATCAATTAGTGATGCGAAAGTGAGAATAAATTGATAATGCTCAATTTGGACTTGGAGACAAGTGTAGTACAGTTGATTGTATTTTTACTCTACATTCTGTTCCAGTATACAAAATGTATTATCAAACAAAATGAAACTATTTGTGCCTTTATTGACAACGAAAAAGCATTTGACTCGTGTCATTCACGATGATCAGTGGATATTTTTTTATATTTACTATTATATTATATTTTTTTTATTATAATAAAATAGTTTTGGCTTTTAGCAGTAACTGGTTATCTAGGTATGATTTGGGAATTCCACTAAGTAGATAAATCTTATCCGGTCAACCAATTACTATGTTGCTTATTTAGTGTAATTCGCAAACCACAACTAAATTACCAGTAACTGCTAGAAGCCAAAAGTGCATTTATAGATAAGTGGTAACACGAATCTAATCTAGTTATCCGTTATCATGTTACTTATTAAGTGGAATTCGCAAACCACAACTAGTTGGCCTGTTAGTGTTGCATAGCTAAAAAGCGTAAAAGGTGGCAGTTCTGGGCACTTTCAAGCCTGTTTTAAGTCTAATGATATTTATCAAAAAAATGTTTCGCGAATATTGACTAGATAGCTAGATAATAATCGCGAAAGTTAAGTGATTAACAAAAAACAATTCGCGAACACTATCAGGTTATCTTACGGCAATTATATGCTACCAAATTTAACACCTTTAACAAATTTGTATCTATCTTATATATTAATAATATTAGGACTATCAGGAGCCTAGCGAATTTTGCTTTTATTGCCATGTCCAAACGAAACGATTTCCTTGCTGCCGTTGCCACTGGATTTGTTTAAAATGCTACATATAGTGGCATTTAGTTAGTATTGATATATGTGTGTTAAAGTTATAGTTATCAAACACTTATGATATGTTTGTAAATATGTTTGAATGTTGATGTTTTACTTTCTCTTTTTGTGACAACCTTTGTGAATTTTTTTTATCAATTTCGGCCAAAATCATGTATTTGCTGATATTTCCAATACACTGAAACTGAAACTGATAAATCATATTCAGTTTGTTTTATGTAATTGACACATGGCAAGTTTATAAATTTAATGAACTCGGAATTACAATACAATTGGAATTATATAATTATATACAATAATCAAACGAACGATGATTCGATGTTGTTATTTTCCTGGAATGGTATTCAAAACAAATACTTTACCTGATTAAAGTTCCTAACTTGCCGTGTTGCTATTGTTGATGATGTTCTTTTTAAAAAACTAAATGTACTTTATTCAAACAACGTTCATCGAATATTGCCCTCTTAAAGCTGCACTCTAACAGATTGAACGTTTAGACAACTTTTTTTAATTTTTGTCTTGGAACGAGCAGTTTTTTTGCGTAAATATCTGAAAACCAGTGATCAAAGACTGATGACAAAAGATCAGATAGCAGATTTTCATATTTCCTCTCATATTTTGATGTTTTATGCACTTTTCTTAAACCGTTAGTAACTGTTTAAGCCATAACACATTGAATTTGGCATGGAAATATGAAAATCTGTGATCTGATGCTAATTCCAAGACAAAAAAAATTAAAAAAAATGGAAAAACGGTGTATCTGTGAGAGTGCAGCTTTAAATGTACGTAGATACTTATACTGATTATGTATACAAAAGCTGTGTAACGAAATAAATCTTGAGAACATATATCCGTTTTGTCTCTTTATTTGGTGTTAGTAAAGGAAAGAGTGGGGAATGTAAGTTCTAAAATTGGTATTTGCGTAGTACCAAATAATCTAAAAACAACAACAATAGAACTTCTATACAGTAATCAGGAGCTTGGCCTGTTAAGTGCTAGTGTCCGTCTACCATGAAGTGTATGCAATGTATTTTTGGCCACTCCTTTGGTTTCTTTTTATTGTAGTCGCTTTGAAAAGTAAAGAACACAAACGTTAACAAATAAAGTGTTTTCTCAACATTTTGATTCTAATGAGTTTGAAAGAAGTATTTCAAAGTTTATTATTCCCACCTTCGAAGAAGAGGGGTATATTGCTTTGCACGTGTCGGTAGGTCGGTCGTCGGTCCATCGGTAGACCAAAGCTTATCCGAGTGATAACTCAACAGTTCCTGGACATATGGTCATCACGGTTGACATGAAGGTTGGGCCTGACCAGTAGATGACCCCTAAAGATTTTAGGAGTCATCAGGTCAAAGGTCAAGGTCACATTGACCTTTGACAGGAAAAGGTTGTCAAAGCTTGTTCGAGTGATAACTGAACAATGCCTGGACCTATGGTGATCAAACCTTGCATGGAAGTTGGGCCTGACCAGTTAATGAAAACTATTCAGTTTATGGGTTATTGGATGAAAGATCAAGGTCACAGTGTCCTTGACCGCGAAAAAGGTTGTCCCAATGATAACTCGTCAATGCTTGCACCCATGGTCATCAGACTTGATTTGGAGGTTGGGCCTGAACAGAAGATGACCCCTACTGATTTAATGGGTCAACGGGTCAAAGGTGAAGGTCACAGTGACCTTTAAGACAAGAATCTAGTCTGTGTGATACCTCAACAATTCCTGCACCCATGGTCCTCAAACTTGACATTTAGGTTGGGGGTGACCAGCAGATGACCCCTATGGATTTTGAGTTCAAGCTCAAGGTCACAACTCATATAGGTCATTTAAATATACAGCCATATACACATACTTATTCCCTGCTGCTTAGAGGATATTTGTTTATCTGCAAATATCAGTTATCATCTGAGCATGATTAAAAAACTGTACCTACTATCCTCACACTTTGATTGGCAATAATCTTAAGACTGCCTCAATGGCATCCAATGTCAATGACAAATCAGCTGTCATTTCAGTCGATGCATATTGCATTCATTTGTCCAAATATTCCTGACAACATAGCGCTCGGGGTGGGGTGGGGGCATAGTGGTTGCATCTCTTGTTCCATGATTAGTCTCTCGTTTGAAGACTCCAAGTTACAAAGTGTGACTTTGCTATATATGATTCCTCAAATAGATGTGTTATTAAGCGTGATATTTTGTTAAAAACTATTTCAGTCATATGACAGCGTCAAAACATAACATAAACATAACATAATGTTTGTTCTAATCTATACTTATTAAGCAAAAATCACAAAGACTACAAGAACTAATATTGTATCGATATAGTATACTGTTATTAGGCATTATTCTTAAAAGGCATTTGTACTGAAATGCTCTTAATTTGGAATCAAGCAAAGTTTGAATGCTTGGGTATACATCTCTTTCCAGTTAAAATTACGTGCATCTTGTTCTGTTTAAGCCTTCCATTATGATAATTCGCGAAACTTTTCAGGTTTATTACCCCATAAAATTTGAACATTTTCTGTTAAATATCATTTAAAAATAAATCTGTATGTGATTTTATACTGTTTATGGGTACTATTAATTTGAAATTGCAAACGTTTTCAGAACAATTATTTTTCCTTAAAAAAGGAAAAAAATCCATTTTCCCATTTTCTAAATAGGCTTCAAATTCCAGCATTTTATCTTTTAAATAAATAAGCACAATGGCTTATGTATTGTTACTGGATATAATTCATGGTGCCTGTGTTTAGTTTAAGTTCCATTCGTATTCAATCGTGTTGACCTTATATATTACAATAATGCCTAAAGTTTTAATAAATGCGCCAAGTGATGATTTTGATCCATCTAAAATAAAACTAGCGTCGTCCGCAAATAGTAGTTGTTCTAAGTCAACATTGTTTACCTTAATACCTTTAATATTCTCATTTTTATTTACTTCAATATACAATTACTCGAGGCAACAAAAGAAAATGAATAAGAGAAAAGAGGACAGCATTGTCTGGCCCCTTTACGTATATTAAATAACTCCATTAAAGAAGTGTCAGTACTTGAAATATGTATTTCCTGTTACAGGCATTTTGTCTATTTTTGAGATTTTAAACGTTTGAGGGTATCCTTACTATTTTCTCTTGCTACTTGTCTGTTCACATTACAACAGCACATGCTAATAGCCATAACAGTAATATAGATTTCATGCAATAAATATATCATTCATCTACATTGTGTTATAAAGCACAGACAGGAGTTAGAAGAAATGCCAATGATCGGACACATAATGCCAATGATCGGACACATAACACATTTAAATTGGACATATGGACTGTGTGAAGCAGATGGTTTGGTAAATAATTGAGAAGTTATTACTATTGCGCATAATCTATGTTGTTATTTAAAGCAGTTTGAAGGCTTAGTAAAATAGAAAAGTTTAAGAGAGAACAGCTAAGCATGATAAAATTATATAAAATGAGCATACTTTTTGCACAATCAGTTTCATTCGATAAACATTACCTATTAATCAGGCTGTAAAATAAAGTTTAACAGCAATTTGACTTCACGTAAACGGAAAAGTTTAAAAATGTGGTTATTTTAGATATTCAGTTGATTTTTTACCATTTGCAGCAAAAACTATTGTGTGCTTTCAAAAGTGTACATTCGATCTAGCAAGAAGCCAAAAAATGAAAAAAGTAAACCCTAACATCAGAACTGAAATCAAAAAATAGAAACAATAGAAAAAATGATGTCTTATTGAGCAATATCTACATTTTGGGTAAATGCTTTTGAATACAACTGTGAAATATGACTAAAACTGCAAAACAATGATAAACTGGCTGTGCATACTTCCCAGAAAAGGTTACTTTTTTGTTTTGTTTTAACAATACAAAATTGTACTATAATACTCTGAACATAGACTATTGGAAATACACAATTTCAACCTACCTATTAATATCTAGCCCCTGGTATACCAAAATTGCTGTTTGAAAGCCTAAAAGTGTCAAGGACAAATAGGACGTCGAAAGAGTGTGTAAAATAAATGTACTTTTACAACCGTTACAAATTACCATTTACAAATCCGACATATTCTTCTTTCTCCATTTAAATTATACAATCTGCACATACCTTAATATCTATGTACGTAATATATTTCCTAATGTTTTTGTCATGTATTTGTGACATGAGTTTTGATAAACAATATTGGAAACTTTGACATCTGGTTACAGACACCAGAGGCCAGTAAAGGTAAGGACCATTACACAGCCGTTTGTAATATGCAAGATTTGTAGGGTGGTGGAGGGCACTTACAGAAAAGTTTAACTAGGCATTTCGGGGAGTCCATAGGGCACAAAACCTTGTTTAGGCCAAAAAAAATAATAATTGTTTGTTTAGGGCAACCTTCCCAAAATTTCTAGGTAGGGTAGGTAGGGATTTTTTTTATTGATTTTTTTTCAAAATCTGTCGTAAGTTCAGAGTGTTTTCTTGCAAATGGCAGTCTTTCCTACATTACTGTCATTGCCTGACTTTGTTTTATCATATAAACAATAATTCTGATTAAAATCTGCATTTATCCGCCTTTCTTAACTCTCTATTCGCTAACGAATATTTGTTTTGCTCAGAAACGGAAAAAAATAGTTATGGTCGGCGCATTTCATAGGTAGGGTCGGGTTACCCGAAACAGACATAGTTTTTTTAGGCCTTATTAGTTTATCACCCTACATGAGAGATCCGCCACTCAAAAATACAATACCGACACCTTGAGCGTTTTGTATAACCGATCAGGGAATGTATATCAGTAAATACAACAACGAAATGATAAAAATATATTCCAAGTTATTGAAAGCTGGGATATCATATCAATTGTTTGGTATTTCTAAGGATGTAAGTAGAAGTAATTGGCAATTAGTGGAACACATGTATCATTGTTCTTAATCGTACCGACGCTACTTGCATGGTAATTCCAAACGTAGCTTATCAGCACGTTAACTAACCAGACTGACTAAGCTAGCTTCCTGAAACAAAATAAAGCATTATTATCACGATGAAATATCCGCCACTCGAAAATACAATACCGACGACTTGAGCACAAGTTCCGCTTACCATTTCTACCTCAACATTCCTCTTTTTCTAAACTCCTTTTTCATGTTGGCTGTCAAACTCCACATGCAACAATAAGTTAACATTTTTTTGAATGATTCTTGCCTCTGATTAACAGCGAAATCAGCCACATATGGCGCGCTTTTTGACATTGGCTTGAATATCTATTGACATTAAAATATGGAAATAGCCCTTAAACTCTCTATTTGATAAATTGACCCCGGAACAGCTCCTGACTTACTCTGAATTGCCATTCTTTAGGGTGTATACTTTCGCATATCATTCCAATTTTTTTATCGCTTGCCGTATTAATTTTGTTTCCCGATATCCTACACTGTAATAAATTTGCCCCCCCCCCCCACCCCGTCCCAAAAGATAGATGACCGTGTGGTGTTGATGTAATTCAGGAATAAAAAAATCTTAAGTACAATATGAACCATGTTGTATTTTGCACATTACCAGAAATCCAAACCTTTACAAACATTCGAGGATGACAGAAACTTCCACTGAGCTAATTTGGTTTAAAACGAATAATGGGGGAAACGATACAAGCAGAAATAAGAGATAATGGTGTGTGTAAGAGAGGGAGAGTTCGGTGGCGTTTATCGATACAGAGAGTTTGGACGTCCTCTTTGACTCAAGGAGACGAAACTGTCGGATATTGTCAGTTATGGCACAGGTTGAGTGTAGCCGGGCTTTCAGGATTGTCGTCGGTGGATACTGGTTTCTCACTTCGGTGTATACAGGTAGGCAAGCTAGGATAGGAAGCTTAATAAAGTGTTAAGTACGCTTAATGATACATTACTCTTAGCTATAAATTTCCAATAATATTTTGATCTTCTTATGCACACGTTTTGAGTTTCAGTCAAAAGGAACTGTTATCGAATTTAAATAAGAGAGTTTAAAATGGTGTTTCAAAATATACAGGCTTGAATTAAGTACGCAGGAACTCATATTTTTAAAACGATAACACATAGTTCTCTCGATAGCCCAATAGAAATGAAGCAATTAAAAGTTCCCTTATAAAACACGATTTAACGAAAGATTCTATGCGTAGAGAGACAATTCTGTTTAATGCTTAATGCTGACGTAACTATTTCGTTGACACAAGCGAATGTTTTCTTTCAACTAAACCCCGACCCATGCATTTTGGGAAATGGCTTACTCTGGCAATATCGCAAAGGCTGATTTATGCAAACCAGAATCTGGTAACGGTTTTTAAATCAATCACCCATCAATGGTGTCTCAGTTTTAAGAACTAAACGCATTAACTGTTTAGTGAAATTGTAGTTTTCTTTGGTCAATCAATCTAAATTAGATAAAGTTAAAAATATTAAATAAAGGAAACAAAACTGGTAATGTGTCTAAAGGACATGAGATGCCACCACATATGGTGGTAAATAAACTTGTGTTTTGCGTTCTTTTGTGTCATAGGAACGCTCATTTTCGAGTTAAATGCTATGAATTATACGAGACTATAACTGCAAAATCATTATTCAATATTTATGAGTAACTGTTGTCTAACAGTCTGTAAAAGCAAAACCTTAGACACATTGCCGACCATTGTAAAGCTCGTATCTACTTTAGGAGGCCCATTTACATTCCAGCCTTTATTTTTCACTATGTATTAACTGGATTATAACCTCTGACATTTTACGAAAAATATTATTATAATCTTCTTATAGTGTACATTGTTCCTTTTACTGCAGGTCGGGTACCTAAATCCGACCGGGTACCTAAATACTGACCGGTCCATTTAATGCAGAAGAAAACATAGTTATTACCAGTGAATAAACTGCAATGGTGTGTGCCCTAAGAACCAGGTTGCCGAGTATATGTTAAATACTTTGTAGTCGTATTGTCTCAAGCAGTATAACGCTTTGAAAACATCTATTGAAACGAAACATGTGCTATTTTTGTCATAAAAACTGCCAAATTGGTAGCAACTGTCGCATAGACTCATTTATTGTTCTTCAGAGATAGTAATTTGTGGGATGCTAATACAAGACGTATTTTACCCACAAGGGAGTAGGATGGAGCGACTATTTTGTACAGACTAATCAATCTTCTGTAGATCAGCGTCTAGACAGACATTTATCTGACAATAACCAAGACTTGCGACTTGCATTAAGCATACAGTCGTTCGCTTGTCTAGTAAGTGTGACCGTTTCATTTTGGAGGTTTTCCTCTCTATATTTTTGTCATCATCCAAACTCTCTGGCTTCCACTTGATTGATCGTATGCGAAACTGATCAACATTTAAATTGAATACTCGTACATATCTGGCATCGCGTTCTGACAGCTAGAAATATTGGAACATGACTTAGCAATCGTTACTGGGGATAATGGTTCGGTGTTTGTGATGTCAAAGGCCTTTGTTATCAGAATGTTTTCTGCTCGAGGGCTGGTGTTTGTATCGCTCTGGAGAAAACTCTGAACTAATCTTGAGGAGATGTGATTCATTCAATGTAAGTAATAGATGGAACTATTGCTCTCTCAGAATTGAATGATAAGGTTAATCCCTTAGCAAGATCATCATGTGTTGAATTGTTACAGTGTTCTCATAGCAGAATGAATACACACAGCACTACATTCAAATATTCATCATGCCATTCGCATACAGATCGGTCCAATAACAAGGTGCTGTGTAAAATTTAGTTTATTAGGATAGTTGATCACGTGATGTTTATATTTGTCACTCGTGCCTACTTCAAACCAACATTATTGTACAAGTTTCAAATGCGTCGATAAGAGGTTATGTAATTTACATGTGTTTTAAGTAAGTAGAAGTTGTGCACGGCATACCATCATTGCGGCTCGTTTTGATCGTGATTGTAATAATTTATCCCGTTTTAGTCAGCAGTCAAACAGGCGCCCCGACGAACTATGTTACATGTAAATATTACAAGTGTTTCAGCTGAGGTTGTTATTTGTCAAACGAACCAATTACAGATATATTTTGTGTCACTGATCACTGATAAACAGATGGATCTCAAAATAATTGACACATTTGAATAATTTAGCCAGTATTACAAATGAATTTCATTTTAAACGGACGGGAAATGTCATGCAGATTAATATTTCTAGAAATATATGTCTGCGATGGGAAAACCTTCCAATACATATTAACATATAAATTGATTTGTAAAAGCGGTTTTCGTTCAGATTAATTTTGGGTGATGACTTCATTTACTCACAGCAGACATCCATTCACTCATCCCTCATTCCGCATGTTTCATTATAATGAACTTATTCATACGGGCCAATTACCATAGATGTTATAAGCTTATAAACGTCTGGGCTGAGTTTGTCTATCGCACAGTTTTCATAAACTTTCAAAGCGGTCTTTCAGGTGGATACGTACGGTGCAGCAATTCATTATGAACGGGAATGTCTTGGTAAAAATAACATTAGGCGAAAGATGAGTATAGAATGCAAATAACCTATGAAAGATAGTTTTAATTCTATTTGACACAAACTTTGCATTTATCGGCTCTGTGATGGCTCATTAAATCAGATTCATCGTTGAATAGCCGATCAAACATTTCAAATTCAATCATTAATGCGCTTAAGCTAACATTGAATCACTTCTTTCGTCGACTCATAAAGTACAGAAAATGAAATGTATTTATGAGTCTATCTACATCAATGCAAATCATGGCAATTTCGTCCAGTTTATGGTCCCCGGAACAGAATATAGACATCATTGGACTGTTGAGATGAATAATTTGATATTAAAGCAAGTTTCTTTTGTGCTTTTTGTACAAGTGTTTGGGATTTTTTTTTAATGAATAAGTCGGACTATTGTTCTAAAGTGCGTGTTTTGTATACACAATTATGGAATTGATATCAGTTAATACAACAGCAAAATGATAAAGAATATATGCCAAGTTATTAAAAGCTGGGATATCATATCAATTGTTTAGTATTTCTTAGGATGTAAGTAGAAGTAATTGGCAATTAGTGGAACACATGCATCATTGTTCTTAATCGTACCGACGCTACTTGCATGGTAATTCCAAACGTAGCTTATCAGCACGTAAGCTAACCAGACTGCCTTAGCTTTCTGACACAAAACAAAGCATTGTCATCACGAAATGCCTCAAAGACATCTTTGTGATTTAAAACTAACTTTCCAACAATTCTAATCCATTCACCAATACAGGAAGGTACGTGTTTTGTTAACAGCGTCCAAAACAAAATGTTTGAGGACAAGTAATTGACGGTTGATATTTCTAAATTCCTTGCTGGTGTATCAAAAAAAATATCAATAATATTAGTTTTGTGTGAAAATTCTTGGGAGATAAAACTAAGCTCCGACAAGATCTTTAATGCCATTGTGTTGACTTATGAAGCGTTTCACCCATTTGCTTGTGTGTCTGTTGGTGGCGCGGTCAGTGCTGTCCAGTGGTCGCCTTCCGGACGAGCAGGCCCTCATGCACCGCCTCTTCAACGATCAGCAATATGACAATAGCGTGAGGCCCGTCTTCAACTCCTCCGAGAACGTGGAAGTTCAGTTTGGCTTCACGCTCATACAAGTCATGGACATGGTGAGAATGTTGTATTTCTATGTTTTTTTTCACCACATTCCGATAACTGTTTATTATAAATATCGCTTTTTTGTTTGTTCTATTCATATAAAATAGAACTAAAAAACGAACTATTTAATTTTAAGATTTAAAGTATAAGGTAAAATTTAAAAAAAATGTATCATGAGTTGGTAAAAGTGTAGGCCAATTATCCTAACCTAAAACATATTGAAATAACATGAAAATAACAATAATGTATTTATATCTAGAAACAATGATTTATGTATCAAATGTAAAACTAAGTATATTATTTGATGTATTGATACTTTTTTTCAGGACGAGAAAAATCAGCTGGTTATCCTAAACGCCTGGTTGGAAATGGTAGGTTGTGAGCATTTTCTTTAGTTCGTACACTTATTAAGAATATAAGGTGTCCTAAACATAGAAAACACAACATAAACGATTTAAAATAGGGAAAATACTTAAATACCGCACATTCTAGGCATCAAACTGTTCATCCTATAATAGGTGTTTAAGACATCAAATTTTAAAAATGTCTTAAACATCAAGTTGCTTCATTACTTCAGAACACTGTAATAAACAAAAAAGGTAATGCTATTTTACATTTAACAAAGCTATCCAAATGGACTGTATGTACTCGTGGGGTTATTGCCAGGCGGTAAAATATAGTTGGTTTTGTAATTTCTGGCTTATCATGTATGGATATTGGATTTACTTTTTGTCAATCGTTGCAGAATGCTTTGGTCGTGCATAGTTATTAAGATCAACAGTAAGACGATACTGAAACAATCGTACGGTAAATGTTATGTTTTATGCTGTCAGAAACATAGGTAACAGTAGTGGTCAAGGATTTCGATTATAGATAAACCCATTTCATATTAACACAACCGATACCTTGTGCGTTATATGACTATGAAAGGGACGGTCTAACATACGCTCCAATTCAATTCGTCCGAAGTTTTTCCTGATATTGTATTGTTCTCGTATATGGAAATGTCAATAAAACATCAAACATTTTAATGTGCTGCGAATGACATAAAAAAACCTCAACGAAAAACGTTCTCTTTTACTGAGCTCGAGGAAAAAACAGCCCAATATATCCACGCAATCCAAAGACAACATGTTTGCCATATTACAAGGAAATAATGAACTTGATATATGTCGCTCTGGTAACACTAAATGTTTCAGTAGAGGAATGATTGACACTAATCACATTCACTGGAACACATCAGTTTGCCTTAACCGAAATAATGCGTTTCCCTCTCTCATAGAATTGTTCGGAAGCAACGTGGTTATGATTGTATGTCTTGTTTGTGTAGTTTAATGAGCATTGCTGATATGCCGGGGACATCAATGTTTTATTATCGATGCTGCTCATCAAAGTTTTTTGTTCACGATAAAAAAGGCATGAATTAGTTGTGGTTGTAGTTTTAAAATGAAACTAATGGAATCACCTAAGAAAAAACTGGCAAAGATTGACAACCCTATTGTGTCTGTAACAGACACACGGATATTTTAAAGTTTGGGACAAACGTATATGGTGATTTATAACATAACTTACTGCCCAGGAGTAATATAACCCCATGCAATATTTTTCATATATAACTAGTGTAATAACTGTGCAAATTAGGTAACCACATCACAGAAAAATGTATTCATACGCGCTGTCAAAAATGTAAACAGACATTAGAAACAATGTTTCACAAAGAGAAATCATGTAGGTGTCAACAAACTGAATTCCACGATGAAACAAATGGTGAAGAAGGTTGGGCTTAATCAAAACAAAGACCTCCCTGATCACATAACGCACCCCAAACTAGCTTTCTTCTAGCCTCTTTTTAGCATCCCCCGTAAGCAAACCGCATCGCCTAAAGCGCATAACAAAGTGTTTTGAAATTAACTGTCAAGCAGCTTTAAGAAATGAAGTGCACATTATCTTTCTTTTATTTTCGTTCCTCGCAACTGTCCAGAGTTTTGAACAGAGGCCATCCACAATGATATTTGGATAAAGCAATTCATTATCAGTCAGCAGAGTGTTTAACAATGATGTTTTCACAGATATTAGCACGTTTCTCTTATATACATTTCCAGGTCAACTTCGAAGGAAATGTCTCAATAGCTAGAAATTGATCTAAAACATTACGCGGACCGTACATGTTTAAGATTCTCACAATATCTTGTATAAAGCCAAGGCGCTGTTGTTCTCCGACTGAAAAGCGAACACGACGATGAATAAAAATAACTTTCGCTAAGTAGTCCTCCTACAAACGACATAATTGGCCGAACATGAGCAGCTTTTTTAACCGATGTATGTTTCTAACGGTAACGCATCAAATGTTAGAAGTGCAAAGTTTACATTGACATATTTTGGTATGGTTGAATGTCCTTTAAAGTGACACTATTATTCAAAATCAATACAAACACATGTATAACAAATATATATTTTGAGTGATAAACCTTTAACTACTTACTAAATAACGCATTTATGGAAATATGAATTACTAATAACAAGATTGGAACCGTAAATTTATTAACTGAAAACGCAAAAATAATAAACGATTAGTGAGTGCTTATATATTTACTGTGATCTACTATCATCTCGTAAGGCAGAAAAAAAACGTGTTTTCTGCACCTTTCTTTCAAATAAAACTCGTAATTTTTATAAGAACCATTGTTTTGACATTTATTCATCCTTTTTGGTATTTTAAACAATTGTATTAATTGTTGTAAATCTTATTGGGGAGTAGGAGTGCATTTTGCGTTTGCATAACTTAGGTACCAATTAGTCTAGAAGAGGATACGCTTGTTCCAGTAGTTCTGCCTTTGTTTTTTGCCTATTTACGTATAAGATGGATGCTTTTAAGCAATGTTGTTTTTTGGACAGAAGAACACTAGAGAATATCTGATGTAAAGGAATAGATGAAGCAATAAATAAGATTTACTGTTTAGCTGTCAATTTAAGTCCCAAGCCCCTTCCGATTAACGTTGCAGATCGTCCCATCACGTGACGGCATCTGCGTAAATCTGAAACAAACTTGCATGCTTGGTCCCCATAAATCAGAAAGAACCACGAATATTTTGATAATGTTGTAAATTTGTGGTATTGCTGCGGTTATTGAGCAATTTAAAGTCAGCTGATATTTTAAATGGATTTTAAAAGATATTTAAAAGTAAAGTGAATATCGTATATAGAGAATGGGGGCTTCCTTAAGTAGCTCAGAATTATTATCTTTTCCAAAGGAAGTTCACTTTACCTGTAAAACTGTTCACCAAAACCACAGGAGATTACTTAAAGTTTTCATCGATTTGGCGAAGGCTTGAAGTAACAAACACGAGCCTTTCAAATATTTGACTTCACAATTTTGTCAAGCTTTTAGTGAATTGCCAAGAACTGTCTTCCCGAAGCATTTCAACAATGCATTGCATTCAATAGATGAATCGAATGGAAGGCACACATAAATTTAGACAAGTGAAGGGAATTGGTTCAAAATTCATTAAAAATGAGGACAAAAGATTGTGTGACGATAAATGCATAGAATTCACAGCGAATTACGACAGACCGACAGACAGACATACATACTATTTATTGAAGTCTCACTTTTATTCATTCGTGATATATTTATAGTTAATACATGCGTATGTAATGTATAAAACCACTTCTTAAGAGGTTTGAGAAACTTATTTGAAAAAATATCAATTCAAGTACATGTAATAAAACTTAAAACAAACATGAAAAATATTGTGCATGGCATTAAACAATTAAAATATTGTTTACTTATTTTACAAATATTGATATCAGAGCTTTCAACTTTAAGAAAAGTATTTGCACTATGTTTAACAAAAGTTGCGTTTGAGCTTTTCAATACACTAGAAGCAAGACTGAATGCATGTGCTTGTTTTTATTAAGGAATCAGTCATTTGAAGGGGAAACCCTGTTTAGGGGTCATATAACCTGTAAAAAATAAGTGACATTTTACCTCACTATGATTTATTCTATCTTCAAATATATCAAAGTGGACACTAACAATGATCTAGCATCAACTATCTATAAATATCTGCAGATAAACAATGTCAGGAAATCTCGAAAGGTCTAAATACCATAAAAGTTAAACAACTCCACCGTTGACGAAAAATAAAAAAAAATCCAAGAAAATTACCCAAATCTGTAAGAAGGATAAATGTATTATTGGTCCAAGTAAAAACAAAAACATATTAGCACTACAGGCAGACAACACTCCAATAATACAATAACAACCAGATTTCTCACCTGAACGTTCGTCTAGTTTGAAAAATAAATGTTCATGTTTCCTGAAGTATACACCACAAATCTCCATACATTGATACGGTCCACATGCTTTCACTTTAAACAATTTAATGGCAGTGTACTCGCGGCCAACAAGAAAAATAAGGTCACCAGGAAATGCATATTTTGATACAACGGAGGAGATAAATGCATTTAATAAGGATACTTTGTAAAAAATATTGAAATGCAATATTGTTTGCCTAAAAATGTAACCATTTAAACAAAGCAGTAAGGTTAAACATGATCGACTAAATTTATATACGAAGAAGGGACACATTTATGTAAGGTACATAGAACATCTAAAGTCACCTACATATACACTAGATACAGACAAAGCAATATATAACTAGACATAAACAAAGACACGGCTAAATACTGAGATTTGTGTTATAATTACAGATATGGCACGACGAACGCATATCCTGGCGGAAAGAGGACTACAACGGCCTGGAGGTTGTACGTCTGCCCGCTCGGCTATTATGGTTACCAGACATTGTCCTGTATAACAAGTGGGTAGCAAACACGGCTCAAATGCTGGGATTTGTACCAATAGTATGACATTATAGAAATGTATGATATAGCAGTGGATTTATTTTTGTACAGTTAGTTAAGTAAAACATAATTAGTTTGCCTTTATAAACATTAACTGTTATACAGTTAATCGCAATGCGCATGAACAAGGCATGTCTTAATGAGTGACTTGGTTAAACTGACAGGTACTAGCATTGATCGTTACGTCCTGCAAACTACGAAAGTAATGCTTAATGACCATTCCGCTTAATTCTGTAAGGTCAAACAACGTATTTATTAATTGTTGACTATACATATCGTTGAAAAAAACGTGTTGAATATTGTTTTATTCGAATTATTTTAACAGTATATCCAAAACGTCTACACCAGTTATATTCTATCAATATCAATAAAACCCAAATACATAAAATAATATAATTCTGTTTTTCATTACAAAACCATTTATGTAAATATTGTGTCAGCATTATAGTTTGTACAATGTATTTTTATTTTTTTAGTGTTCTACATACGTTTGTAAACAACCCACAAACTGGGCCAGCCACTCTTTAGTCACATCTACCGCTTCACCTGATTAAACCCTTTAAGGGCTGACTGTTGAGTTTTTTTTAAAATAAATGAATTGAAACCCCCGAGAAATACTGCATTGTAATCGGACAAAATATAATGATTACAACAACGGTATTTACCAATACATTTCCTTATATCTATCATTCTAAGTGCGGACGACTACACGTCTGGTTTCATGCCGATCAATGCCATGGTCCATTACGACGGTACGGTCTCCTGGGCGCCACCTGTCCGGCTGAAAAGCTCCTGCAAGGTGGATATCACCTACTTCCCATTTGACCATCAGGTAAGTTATTTGGCATAAAGATAAAGATTTGAGTGTATTCGGTTTCAATGTCAGCAATCTTCCTAGCAAAACGTGTTATAAACAATTAATAAATTGCTCTCTTAGCTCAACTGTTCATGATGGTGAATGGATAAACAATAACATAAATCATCCTCGGACATAAATACAAACCAAGCAGGACTAAAACATGATTTATTTGAAAACAACCAATCAAAGGAACAATTAAAGGCTCTTTACAATATATGTGACGACAGTTTTTAATACTGCTTATCACATGTATTTAACAAGCTACCGATATACAAATACCTACAAAACAACATTTATTTGCATCATGCAGGTGTGTAAATTGAAGTTTGGCAGCTGGACCTACGACAAGGCTCAGGTGGATATGGTGAACAAAACTGGAGATGTGGAAGTGTCAGCGTATGTCACGAACGGCGAGTGGATGCTTTCCCGTTACCGCATCGTCCGTAACGAGGTTGTCTACCCCATCAGCCCCGCCATCTACCCAGACGTCACCGGTAAACAATATATCAGATATTTTATTATATAGGGTATACTATTTGTGGTACTGTCTAAGCAACTATAACTGGTGCGTAAATCCATAAAACATAATTTTGGAGTAACACAGAAATAGCATAACGAAAGCAACAAATGAAAACAAAACTATTATGCATTTTTATCGCAAAAATCTTTTTTAACTTCTTTGAATATGCTTATTTTCGCCCTTCTTTAAAGAAAGCAACTATTTGATGGCCGATCAGAAAGTAAAAACTTCACCATGTAATAAACGGCGGTAAATGCATTGGATGAATTAAATCCTTCTATTTTCGAACTAAGTATAGAACAGTTTCAATTCCTTCTTAAACTGATTGAATTACACCAGTTTTGCACTAACCGCCAACTTAGTGCAAAAAAAGTACGGAATCGGAATTTTCACTTTTTAGTTTTTTTGTTTCTCCTGAAAAGTACTGTTTTTGCATTTACCGGTTTTTCATTCGGTGCAATCGAGGGAAAATTATTAAGGGAAATTGTTCGCATATATATTATAATACTTTAAAAAAAGCAGATGGTCCCTAATTGTGTCCAGCCAGTTTAATGAATGTAATAAATACCTTTACCTGAACATTTCAGTAATTTTGACGATACAGCGGCGAATCCTCTATTACGTTTTGAATATCCTGTTCCCATGTTTCTGGCTAAATATCCTCAGTGTCCTCACATTCTGTCTGCCTCCGGACGCAGGCGAGAAAATCACCCTCAGGTACTTATAATCAATTAAATGTGTACACATATCTTGTCAAAAAGTAGTTACCTACATGTAACATCTATCTACATGAAGATGATGATCAAGATTTGTTTATTTACATGTAAAATTGGTTAATCGACATGTAATTTCCTACCACAATACAGATTGCTAACTTTACGATAACGACCGATGATGACTTCCTAATTCGCAGTTCATTTTATACTTAATAATTTCAAATGTTTCGTCAAAGAATAACGACTTTACATGACATGTTTTTCCCGTTCCAGCATCACGGTTCTGTTGTCATACTCCGTGTTCATGCTGCTGGTAGCCGAGTCCATGCCGCCAACGTCCGAGTTTGTCCCACTTATAGGTGAGGCTTATTGGGCCTGTCCCTGTAATTTCTATTGCAACAACTATGTGATACGATGTATGCTTGAACCACACTGTTAGGGTATAATATCAATCGTTATCTGTCGATGCAAGCAGCAAAAATGTGTACGTCTTGAATTATATTCCAACATTTAGTTCCCTTCAATGAAGTTGCATATCTTTGCACCAAGCCACAACACAATCGTTGTTTAATAGAACAAGTAAAATGCGTATGTCAATGCAATTGACAGAGACTGTATTGTTCAACTTTGAAACGCTTCCTACGGAATATCTAAATGAAGGTGATTTGGCCTTATAATTAGGTTCTTGATTATGTGACTAATAGTTTTGACATACGTGTTAACCATGTCATGGTCACTCGACCGCAAAACTCAAGACGTCATGTTTATTCGTCCAATAAACTGACGACACATTGCGATATTAACAATGTCATGTTCATTCGTCCAATAAACTGACGTTACATTGCGAATATTAAGCATGTCATGTTCACTCGTCCCCAAAACTCAGACCATATTGCGCATATTGACCATGTCGTGTTTACTCGTCCGCGAAACTAACGACATACTGCACATATTAACCATGCCATGTTCACTCGTCCCCCAAACTCATACCATATTGCGCATATTGACCATGTCATGCTCACTCGTCCCCCAATCTCAAACCATATTGCGCATATTAACCATGTCATGTTCACTCGTCCCCCAAACTCAGACCATATTGCGCATATTGACCATGTCATGTTTACTCGTCCGCGAAACTCACGACATACTGCACATATTAACCATGCCATGTTCACTCGTCCCCAAACTCATACCATATTGCGCATATTGACCATGCCATGTTCACTCTTCCCCCAAACTCAGACCATATTGCGCATATTGACCATGTCATGCTCACTCGTCCCCCAATCTCAAACCATATTGCGCATATTAACCATGCCATGTTCACTCGTCCCCCAAACTCAGACCATATTGCGCATATTGACCATGCCATGTTCACTCGTCCCCCAAACTCAGACCATATTGCGCATATTGACCATGCCATGTTCACTCGTCCCCCAAACTCAGACCATATTGCACATATTGACCATGCCATGTTCACTCGTCCCCCCAAACTCAGACCATATTGCACATATTAACCATGCAATGTTCACTCGTCCCCCAAACTCAGACCATATTGCACATATTAACCATGCCATGTTCACTCGTCCCCCAAACTCAGACCATATTGCGCATATTGACCATGCCATGTTCACTCGTCCCCCAAACTCAGACCATATTGCACATATTGACCATGCCATGTTCACTCGTCCCCCAAACTCAGACCATATTGCACATATTAACCATGCCATGTTCACTCGTCCCCCAAACTCAGACCATATTGCACATATTAACCATGCCATGTTCACTCGTCCCCCAAACTCAGACCATATTGCACATATTAACCATGCAATGTTCACTCGTCCGCAAAACTCACGACATACTGCACATATTGACCATGCCATGTTCACTCGTCCCCCAAACTCATACCATATTGCGCATATTGACCATGCCATGTTCACTCGTCCCCCAAACTCATACCATATTGCGCATATTGACCATGCCATGTTTACTCGTCCCCCAAACTCAGACCATATTGCACATATTAACCATGCAATGTTCACTCGTCCGCAAAACTCACGACATACTGCACATATTGACCATGCCATGTTCACTCGTCCCCCAAACTCAGACCATATTGCGCATATTGACCATGCCATGTTCACTCGTCCCCCAAACTCAGACCATATTGCGCATATTGACCAAGTCATGTTCACTCGTCCGCAAAACTCACGACATACTGCACATATTGACCATGCCATGTTCACTCGTCCCCCCAAACTCATACCATATTGCACATATTAACCATGTCATGTTCACTCGTCCCCCAAACTCAGACCATATTGCACATATTAACCATGCAATGTTCACTCGTCCGCAAAACTCACGACATACTGCACATATTGACCATGCCATGTTCACTCGTCCCCCAAACTCATACCATATTGCGCATATTGACCATGCCATGTTCACTCGTCCCCCAAACTCATACCATATTGCGCATATTGACCATGCCATGTTTACTCGTCCCCCAAACTCAGACCATATTGCACATATTAACCATGCAATGTTCACTCGTCCGCAAAACTCACGACATACTGCACATATTGACCATGCCATGTTCACTCGTCCCCCAAACTCAGACCATATTGCGCATATTGACCATGCCATGTTCACTCGTCCCCCAAACTCAGACCATATTGCGCATATTGACCAAGTCATGTTCACTCGTCCGCAAAACTTACGACATATTTCGCATTTTAACCATGTCGTGTTTACTCGTTCGTGAAACTCACGACATACTGCACATATTAACCATGCAATGTTCACTCGTCCGCAAACCTCACGATATATTGCGCATATACACCATGACATTTTCACTCGTCCACGACATATTGCGCATTATTCCATTTTCTCCTTTTGCACACATTAATGACTAATATTTTGATACATGGGCGTTATCTGTGGCATATACACAAGGAAATAGTGCCGTATTTTCCATCACTGTCAACGTTGGAATATAATTGGCAGACGTCAGAATAAAGACAATTCATAGAGTGTGTTTATACTTAACAAAACATAGTAGCGTTTAAATACAACAGACCAAACTTACGTAAATAAAAGGTTATAGCTTAATGCTATTTAGAGTCATACACTGTGAATTTTATGTCGAATATGTTTTGCAGTCCGTGAGTTATTTGTTGATTTTATGTGCCTCTGCTAAATAAATATTTTATCGATCGGATGAATTGTTTTGTCATTTATTAAGTCTGCCAAAAGGAAGCCCTGACACTATACGTTCCAGGGTTTCGCGTTTAGTTCTAAGCAAAAAATGAAGTCAGAAAGCAGACAACCTGAAAAATCGCGTGTTGATCAACGTTCAACAGAAAAGCTTTTTAAAACTGCTCAAGGCTTTTTGGAACTGGCTTTTTGTAAATGTTACAACCTAGACCAGGACACCTAACACATTGTTCAGTCATAATGCTTCAACGTCTTGGCACTGAAGTCTCACCCAGGAGTAAAATACTAATGTGTTCTCATTAAATAAAGAGATGTATGTTAATGGCTTTTCTTAATTGAATAATAATGTTTTTAAAAATATCACTTTTGCTTCTGAAACCAAATCAAATACCAGCGTAGACCACCAGCTTAATTTTAGAAACACGAACAGTAATTTAAACGGAATTACTTTCTTAGCGACACATAATATATTTCTAATATTTCACTTTCAGGTATCTACTTGACGGTGTCGATGGCAGTAGCAAGCGTCTCTGTTATACTGACTGTGGTTGTTCTAAAGCTCCATCACTGTTCTCCGAACCAGCAGAAGATTCCGGGCTGGGTTCGCCATTTTGTCCTCGGCCATCTTGCCAAGATCGTCAGGTGCGCATGCGTCAAAGTGCCATGCAAACGAAGGGCAACTATAAAAAAACAGATTCGTGAAAAAGAAAATGAGGAGGAATTAAGGGAATTACAAACAAAACTACTTAACCAAATGGATACCCAGGCTTCGAGAGGTTCCTCATGTAGCAGTAGTAAATTTGCCATCGAGAATGGAACAAAGACAAGAATTGGGAGACTTCCACACTCATCGAAAACTGATCTCAACGGAAGTAAAGTGAACATGAACTCCCAGGATATCAGTGTGTCAAACAGGAGCTCTCTTCTTGAGGAAGACCTCACTTCGAACTTGAAAAGGGAAGGCT
This sequence comes from Mya arenaria, assembly GCF_026914265.1. Taxonomy (NCBI): domain Eukaryota; kingdom Metazoa; phylum Mollusca; class Bivalvia; order Myida; family Myidae; genus Mya; species Mya arenaria. The sequence continues at coordinate 61,940,845 of NC_069124.1, read as the reverse complement.
CCCTCGCTACAATGGAAGAGATTCTGAGATGCTTGAAGGTTTTGGTGGTGAAAAGCGACGCCGAAGATGCTGAAACGGAAGTCGTTGATGAGTGGAAACAGGTGGCGCTTGTCGTCGACCGACTATTCTTTTGGATGTTCATGTTTATCACAATCGTTTCTTCCATTATCATTCTTGTTATTGTGCCTTCCTTTAAATTTATTTCCGATGATGGTCTTTGATTAACATATGTGTGATGAATGTTTGTCTACGCAATAACAATATTTACATACTCACACTTATCAATAAATAAAGTATGTGAGCGTTAACATAGAAAATGCATAATGTAAAATGCAATAGTCCCCGATTCGGAGACCTTTTACATACATACACATGTCATACACATGTCGTATAGATCAAGTATGCATGTTGAATTTTTTTCATAAATATATTTTCTTTCCTGACAGACTGATGACTTGTCTTCCTGGTCGATAAATACTCCTTCTTCTACAGAGAATAAATACTATATATATATATATTAATAGTTGTGCAAACCTGTATCCGTTTCAGATTGAAAACATGTTTAAAATATATTTATGACTTGGCTTGTTTCTGTAGTTTTCACATAAGTATTATTACTTGGGATACCCCCACTGGAATAAAAACCAACAACACTTACATTAGGAACACTAACAATAGGTGCCACTTGGGTGATGAACATTTTATGATACCTTCACTTCTTTTCTGAAGAAACCGTTTACAAAAGGGAGAATTAACGAATTAACAAAGAGGGTTACCATGGTCCTCAATCGATCACCAGTGAAAATGGTTAATACCTTTTGGAAAAAAATCTGAATTTTGTTATATACATCTTGTACACGAAGCCGTGTCTGCTTTGAGGATGTTTTTGGTTTATCAGGTTACGTCCGCTTAATTGACGGGGTGCTCAATCAAGCATCTTCACAATAAGAGGATATCCAAAAAGATGTGGCTAACATTAACCAAGAGACAATTATGAATTTGTTTGCAAAAGTACTATGCAATTTAAATAATATAATAATATAAATAAGAAAGTGAGTATAAAGGCCACAATCGAAATACGTTTGAAAAACTGTGTACAGAAATACATATTTCATTGTTGTAGTTTCCAAATTAAGAAAGTAGGTCAATAGGTCAATGTGTTTGCGAAATTGTTCATATGGCTGTTGATTGATGAAACTTCGAAAAAAAAATAAAGATCAATATATTCTATAGTCTAGAATTACTTAAAATTTTATTTGCGAAATTGTACACACCCTGCAATACATGATATAAATTTTCATGCATTTCAATGAAGCTACAATAATGCGTATTACAATTCTGACAATTGGTTTCAGAGGAAGTTGTCTGTATAGTCAGATAGGGGAAAGGCAACGCATTTGGGCTTATAGCTTCTCGGCAGATCAGGTCTGTTTGAAGTTGGCACTGTTGATCTGGCTGGATTCATTTGTTTTGCCGGTGTATCATGTCGTTTAGTCGAGATGGGAGTTGATGCGTGTATATTAATCATTTTAGTTTATGCATGGTATTAATTCTGCAATTATTAATCAACAATACTGTTATGATCTTGATAAACTTGTTAAAACTCCACTGACCTTCTTTTTCGCCGACTGTAACAATGTGACAACTCCAACATTTATTAATAAAGATATGTTGATGCATTTGTGGTGTGTCTATGTTAGATTGTGTGTGCCCCGTCTGAAGTGTCTGTTCGTCCTAGCATTCGATAATGTGCCTCTAAACTGGGTCTTTGTTAAATTGCTGCCGTCGGGTCTGTCCTTGTAGTTTCCATTGCATATAATTATTATGTTTTAGCAGCTTTCATTAAGAGATACTCAATGGTCATTTCTGCAAACATTTTGGCTATCGGAGAAGCGTGAAAACAATCCTGTCCGTTGCTACAACAACCTGTGTTATGCACTGAATAACTTTGTTGTAGCTTAAGCAGGCCCACCCAAACATGATTACTGATACGTTTCATCAAGATTGACTTAGCGTTGTCAGAGAAGATGTATAAGAATATAGTTGATGGATAACTGCTGAGTTTTAAACCTGTTTAGGAATTTCAGATGGCTATCCGTGTTAGTTTCAATCGACCGTGACAAACTCCAACCAATTAGTTTGGTTAAAATTTATGCCACTAGCCCTTTTTTCTTTATTTTCCATTGCTATAAACATGAATAGGATATTTTTGTTTTACTTGATAAATCGTTGGTTCTTATATTCACTTTGTGTGAAATGAATTAAGTTTAATATAAACAGATGTACACACAGTTTAATGTATTTTATTTTTACCTTTTTGTATATGTTATTTATTTAAAACTTTAAAGAAACGGGTTATTTTCTTCACCGGGTCGTCAACCTTAAGCAGACAGTCGTTTTAACCGACAGCTGAATGTGGCCCGTCTTAACCGACACACTAAACTAGTGTGTGTATACCTGGTGATAAATTGCGTCATAAATGCTACGTCGGAAGGCAATATTTTGATTTGAAAAAAGACTTTAAACAAAGATAACTTCACTATTTCTTCACCATTTTAAATGAAACATAGCGCAGTCTACGCTGCTTACGGAGCCCCACCTTTACCAGAATTTTATTGCGAGTTTAGTTTCTTAAAACACTTCGACAAACTTTTTCAGAATACGGCCGTCTGACGGAGCACTGTCAAAACATTATTTTGAAAACAGGTTTGTCAAAGTGTTTGATGAAACTATGACCTCATCAAATTTCGGAAATGATGCAAATGCGGGGCTCTTTAAGCGGCATAGACTGCCCTTTGTTTCATTTAAAATAGTGTTGTAAATGAAAAGTTATCTTTGATTTAAGTCTTCATTTTAAGCAAAGTTTTGCCTTCCGACGTAGCATATATGACGTAATTTATCACGTGGTATACACACACTGTAAACCGTCAGCCGACTTTTAGCCGTCTAAACCGTCAACAAAAAGCCGTCTAAATCCACATTGGACTTGAAACCATAATGACAGTGGATATAGGGTCATTAACAATACTCTAAGTAATTTCGCTGATTTTACATCGCATCAAGGCATATAACTGTACCAATTACATATCAAAAGAACAGAAAGTTATCCACATGTATCGTGTTATATTATTAACATATAATTGTAAATATGTGTACTTACATAATTGATAATAAAGTGAGTTTAATTGAGTTCATAAAGCGAAGTGCATTGCCTTATGGTGTATCAGCCACCTGCATGGAAGATCCGCTACTAAAAAATACAATATCGAAAGTGTTAGAAAATCATTATTTCCGATTACACGTCAACTCTTTCTAAATACCTTAGTTAAATGTGTTGTTTTGTTGACATTGACCGTTAAAATCCGCTGGTATCAATAAGTATACAAATTATCGATATTTGTTATTGTTGCATACCACGATAGTCAATAACAAAATAGTTGGATTCATTATAACAAGTATCTTTTCATAAAGTACTCATACACGGATATTATTGAGAAACCCGGATTTATTGCTGCCGAATTTCCTTACAGTCCTGGTCTGTTATAGTCTTGTGTAAAATTTAAATAGTAGGGCAATCATTGGGTCAGTAGTTGTTGCTTTCTTTATCGGCTTGGACATCTTTATTTGGCATTGAATTATGGAAAAGTCCTTAAACATTTATTAAATATATTGTCACAGGTACACCTTTAGACTTACTCTTAAATATTTTTTTAAATTATCTAGTTGTATTGTTTTTGCATATCATATATTGACGCAAGTTGTGCCTTAAATAAACTTATTTTTTACTTTCTACCTGATATTTATTACCATTCCTGTCATAAACTGCTGCTATTATATACACCCCACTCGGAAATATAACTGTAATGCATTGCTTTAATGTTATATTAGAATTTAAATATTATTAAAATAAGAACCATGTTGTATTCCTCACATTTATCAGAGACCTGTAGCTTAGTAAACATTCAGGGATGGCAGAAACCTCCATTGAGCTTATTTGAAAGAAATGAATCATGGGGGATACAATACGAGCAGAAAGAAGAGATAATGCTGTGAGTGTGTAAGACAGTTTGGTGGGGTTTATCGATATAGAGTGTTTAGACGTTCTCTTGGGTTTGAACAGACGCTATTGTCGGATATGGCACACGCAGAGTGTAGCCGGGCTTTTAGGATTGTCGTCGGCGGATACTGGTTTCTCACTTCGGTGTATACAGGTAGGCAAGCTAGGATATGAAGCCTTAAATTGTTATGAAAGCATAATTATATATAACTGAGTTACAGTCAAAACGAATAATCAAAAATGTTTTTGAATTCAAACAGGACAGTTTAAAGTGGTGCTTCCAAATATGTTTGCTAGAATAAAGTGCTCTGGCACAGATATTCTGAAAAGGATGACACATGGTTTTATGAACAGTCCAAAGGAGATTCAGTGTCTTAGACTTTAAAAACAGTTAAAAGTATCTTTATAAAACACGATTTAGCGGAAAATAACTTTGCGTACAAAGACAATTTTGTTATTTAATGCCAATTTCTTATGTAATTACTTCGTTGACAGAGAGGAGCTAGACACTATTTAATGGAAGATAACTATGCATACAGAGACACTTTTGTTGTTTAATGCCAACTTCTTCCTTGACAGAGCGGAGCTAGACCCAAACTAATGTATTTGAGAAAATGGAATAATCTGGCAAAATCACAAAGGCTGATTTGAGAAACAGAACCTAGTAACTGTTTCTTAATCAATCACCGATCATCGGTTATATTTTCTTGAGAATTTACTGTTTAGTGAAATCCTAATTTTCTTTAACCAAATCAATATAAATTTAATACAGAATGAAATGTATTAAACAAGGGAAATGTTTTCAAATGGCATTGGGTGCTACCACATTTTTGTCAGAAGAACGCACATGTTTAAGTAAGTTATACCAGACCATAATTTGAAAGTCATGTTTTAGCAAGTCAAGACGCATGAGTAACCTTTGTCCTAAAGCATAAATAAGCAAACCCTTAGGTTCATTATCTAGATTAATAAAAGTGCTTTAGGAGACCCACTAACATTCCAGCTTTATTTCTTCGCTATGTGCTTTACTATAATTCCTGACATATTTTGACAATTACTATATATAAGGATCATTTTCTAACGGTGTACATATTTCCTTTACTGGTCGAGTACCTAAATTCGGACTGTACCTAAATACCGAATGGTACCCGATCCCTTTTTGAGTGATTCTGTCTTCTCCAAACAGTATTCCAAAATTTCAACGAGAGAGTAGCAAGCATAATTAAATCTCTTCAAACATCCATATTGCATGATTGCTATTTAAAAGTATTGACAGTTTGTTTAAATTTCCAGAGATATTAATATACGTCAAACGGCAATGTGCCATCATTAGGTATATTCGCAAATGTGTGCACACGGCGCTATTTTGACATTGTATTTGGATCATGCCGGCCGTCAAATTTTAGTTTGAATCTTATTTTGAATGATTTTTCATTAAAAAACCCCAAAACAAATGCATATAGTAGAGTATTATTTAAAGATAATTAAATGCTCTGGAAATGAAAAGTTTTTTTTTTATAAAATTAAGTTTTGATTACATGTTTTCCGACTAGATGTATTGACTTTCCGAGGTTCTAGCGATTGTCGATTCCAATTTATTAAGAAAATGCAAATTAAGAAAAAAAGTATAAAAAAGTAATAGAATTTAGGTTCTCGACGAAAACGTATGGATAAACAGAAGACACAAGCTTTTGCAGTGTATGTTTTAGCCATGGCCACTACGTTTCAATCACTTGATGGCAGGTCAAGTAAACTGACAAGTGCACAACGACCGACGATAAACAATTATTTAAAGTTTCATGACGCTAGGTAAAATACCTTTTCCTATACGTGCGACACAATCCTTTACATGTCAGTTTGAATAAAGTCAAAAAGCACACACCCGTCTTCATGCGATAACAAGTTAAGCCCTCCTGTTAAAATCACACACTTGACGTAGTCATTAAAACATTTCATTTATATTATACAGTAACTGAAGCAAATTGTTCGCTTTCATATTTGGCACTTGATGTTATACGCCAGAATTATGGCTCTTCACGTGTTGACATCTTCTGTCGCGCGTATCGATATAATGTTTGGTCTAAGTTTCGTGATATGTGTTCGGCATAGGATATGTGTATTATGTGAGAATTTGCTCGACCTTTCATGCAGAAAATTCATAGTTAATTCCATTTAGTTAGGAAAAAATAAACTGCAATGGATTATGCTCAAAGAACCAGCTTACAGGGTATATGCTAATATACTTAGTAGTTGTATTGTCTCAAGCGGTGGAACGCTTTGAAAGTATCTACCAAAACAAAACATTTGTCATTAAAACTGCCAAATTGGTTGCAACTGTCACATAGACTCATTTATTGTCTTCAGAGATAAAAAATCTTGGGATCCTAATACAGGATGTATTTTACCCACAAAGTAGTAAGATGGGGCGACTATTTTGTACAGATTAATCAATCTTCTGTAGATCAGCGTCTAGACAGACATTTATCTGACACAATATCCAAGACTTGCGACTTGCATTAAGCATACAGTCGTTTGCTTGTCTAGTAAGTGTGACCGTTTCATTTTGGAGGTTTTCCTCTCTATATTTTTGTCATCATCCAAACTCTCCGGCTTCCACTTGATTGATCGTATGCGAAACTGATCAACATTTAAATTGAATACTTATCTGGCACGGCGGTCTGACAGCTAGAAATATTGGAACATGACTTAGCAATCGTTACTGGGGATAATGGTTCGGTGTTTGGGATGTCAAAGGCCTTTGTTATCAGGATGTTTTCTGCTCGATGGCTGTTGTTTGTATCCGCTCTGGAGAAAACTGAAATAATCTTAAGAAGATGTGATTCATGCAATGTAAGTAATTAGTGGAAATATTGCATTCTGTCGTTGACCTTCTCAGATTTAAATGATAAGATTAAACCTTTAGGAAGAACATGTGTTTTGAAATGTTACTCTGTTCCTATAGCGAGATTGGTATTTGTCAAACGAACCACTTTCAGAAATATTTTGAATAACTGATAACTGATATACAGATGGATCACCAAATAATTGACACTATGAATAATTTAGCCAGTATTACGGACGAATTCTATTTCAAATGGACTGGAAATGTCATTTGCAGAATTATATTTCGAGAAATAAATGTCACCAATTATAACAGTTTTTGTGAAAAAAAGCAATACATATTAACATATAAATTTATATAAAATAGATTTGCAAAAGCTGTTCTCATAAGAATTAAATTTGGGTGATTACTTCATTTACTCATTGCAGTTCTTCATTCATTAAATTCATTAATTTAAAAATGATCTTAATTCGCATACAAATGTAGATGTAACTAGCTTATACACGTCTAAGCTGAGTTTGTGTAACGCATATTTTGCATACACTGTCAAAGCTAAGGCGGATAATTACGGTGCAGCAATTCATAATGGATAGGGAGTGTCTTGAGAAAAGTCCTATTGGATGAAAGATGAAAACAGAATGCAAATTACCTTTGAAAGACATTTTTAATTCTATTTGATCAAACCTTGCATTTAACAACTCTGTGACGGCTTATGAAAACAGATTCATCATTGTATACCCGATCAAACATTCCAAATTCAATCATTGATGTGTTGAAGCCAACATTGAAGTTCTTATATCTTCGAATTATAAAGTGGAGAAACTGAAATGTTTTTTATGAGCCATCTACATCAATGCAAATTAGGCAATTTTATCGAGTTTATTGTCATCGGAAAAGAATGCTGACGTCCTTGGGGACTGTTGAGAGGAAAGTTTGATATTAAAACAAGTTTTTTTTTGTGTTTGGGATTTTTTAATGAATTTGTCAGACTATTGTTTTTAAGGTGCGTGTTTTGAATACACATACATGGAATGGTTATCAGTAAACAACGAAGTTTTAAAAATATTTTCCAAGTTTTTCTAATTATTTTTAGGATATAAATAGACGTAATTGGCAATTACTGGAATATATGTATCATTGTTTCTTAGGACGTTACTTGCATGGTAATATCAAATGTAGCCTATCAGCACGTTAACTTGCCAGACTTCCTTAGCTTTTTGAAACAAAATAAAGCATTGTCATCACAAAATGCCTCACAGACATCCTCGTGATTTGAAACAAATTTTCCAACAAATTTTATCCATTTACCAATACAGGAAGGTACGTGTTTTGTTAACAGGTTCAAAATCAAGCAGAATTTGAGGACAAGTAATTGACGGTTTATATTTTAACATTTCCTGCTGGTTTATCAAATAAACTATTAAAAATATTAATAGTATTGTGTGAAAATTCTTTGGAGATAACACTAAGCGCCGACAAGATCTTGAATGTCATTGTGTTGACTTATGAAGCGTTTCACCCATTTGTTTGTGTGTCTGTTGGTTGCGCGGTCAGTGCTGTCTAGTGGTCGCCTTCCGGACGAGCAGGCCCTCATGCACCGCCTCTTTAACGAGCAGCAATATGACAACAGCGTGAGGCCCGTCTTCAACTCGTCCAAGAACGTGGAGGTTCAGTTTGGCTTCACTCTCATACAGATAATGGACATGGTAAGCATTATGTTTTTAATATCTTCATTTTCAGCAAAATATTTATAGAGAAACTACTTATTACAAATGTTGATGAATTTATGTCTAAATAAAATAAAATATAAATGGAAAGAGTTTAATCTAAGATTCAATATTTAAAGTTACATTTAAATATCATTTTTTTCGTATGCTGAGTTCGATAAAAGTAAGGGCCTAACATCAAAAGGTAAATAAAATAAAACAAACATATTGAAAAAAAGATAACAATACTCTATTCATATTCAAGAAAATTGATGTCTGTATTTAATGTAAACGTTTGTATATTATTTTATTTATTGATATTGATCTATCTGCAGGACGAGAAAAATCAGCTGGTGATCCTAAACGCCTGGCTGGAAATGGTAAATTTCGAGCATTTTTATAAGTTTGTGCTAAACTTTTAAGATTATTTGATGTCCACAATAACAACAATGTTTAACCGACGAAAGTCAGTGAAATACGGCACTTCCTATGTATCAAATTGTTCATACTACAAAAGGGAGTTAAAGAGATCATGTTCTTAAAATGTTCAGACATTGAATAACTTCTGGGTCCGTATTCACTTACGTCTTGAGTCTAAGTTTCAGACACAAACTGAGACAAGGGTATTCTAAAATATCTCAAAATACCTATAATGTAAACAGTGTTTACAAATGTGTGCCAGATTATAGAACGGGTAATTGACAATCCCAACAATAATTACCATATTTGCTCCTGTAATAACATTTTAACAACAAAATTAAGGTTTGCCTTTTTGGGTTTAAGTCTCAAATTTAGACTCAAGACGTTTGTGAACAGACTTTTACAAAACGGATAATGCTGTTTTTACAAAGCTATACAAATTACTGCATGCAATCGTTTGGTTAAAGCGAGACGTTAAAATATAGAAGGATTGTACCTTGTGACAATTACCTAACACATTGTAAATATGAAAAATCAAGACAATAATCCTTATCATTTATGGAAAAATGGGTAAATCACGAAATAATGTTAAGGTCGTGCATAGTCATTAGGAAAAAAAAGTCGAAAATAAAACAATTATACATATTTTATGCTGTCCAAAACATTAGTAGCAGTAACGGTCAGGGACAGTGATTAAAATACGTATCATATAAAAGCAACGGTTGCCAATACGTTGTGTATTATAGGGCTAGAAAAAGAACGGAAAAGCACACGCTGCTTTGGAAAACACAAGAATCATCTCTGATATTATGTTCTCTTATTTGGAAATACCAGTAAAACAGCAAACAGTTTTATTGTTCTGTGAATCATGTGAGCAATCTCAATAAACAGAATTGTTTTGTACTGGCTTAAGCAAACAAAACAAATACCCGCGCAATGCGAAGACGACATATTTGTCATATTTTACAAGGAAATAATGAACTTGATATATGTCGCTCGGGAAGCACTTACTGTATCTGTAGTGGAATGATTGACACTAATCGCATGCGCTGGAACACATCAGTTTGCCTAAGCCATAAATATTCGTTTAGCCCTCTAATTGAATTGTTCGGAAACAACCCGGTTATGAATATGTATAAGTCCGATTGTATGTCTAGTATGTAGGGTTTAATGGCCATTGCTGATATGGGGGTCGACCCCAATGTTATATTACCGATGCCGCTCATCATAGTTATTTTTACACTGAATAAGGGTAACTGAAATGATAAGGGGGGTCTTTGAACTATCTATGACTTATAGTCTATACAATCTAGTCGATTAGAGAAATTGATAGTAATAAAAGCGTTACCCATGTTTGCTGTTGTTGTTATTTTGCAGTTTAAAACTGAAACCAATAAAAACTCCTGAGAAAGAACTTAAAAGACAAACACGTTTTGTGACATTAATATACCCACAAACCCTTATAGTTTTGTACAAACGTTTTTTTATGAAGTGTCTACATATGTTAATGTTTACAAATGCAAGCACACCTATAGTCACTGTTATATGCCCAAACACCCGTTTAGTTTGGGACAATCTAATTTGCTGATGAGTCCAGATGTGTTCATTCATACAAAGGCAAACATACATTGTGACTGTAATATGCGAACATACACTTATAGTTTCGGACAAAAGTATATAATAGTGTGCTTATTTTTTTTATTAGCTTGTATTTATTGTATTTACGAATCAAATTAGTTATACTATGGAACAACTGAGCACATGAAATCGTGCGAGTTGTTAATGGATTTCTTTTATACATGACACCATTACAGTATAATAAAGATTTCTCTGAAAATAGAACTATTATGTTAATCAAAATAATGTCAATGCATTTATTTTTCGACATAAGTTTTTACACCATGCTACTATCTATAAACTGCAATGATTTGATCATCTGTTCCTCAGTTTGAGCAACAAGTTGTTTTTTTTCGATAAAATAAATGTATAGTAAAACAATCAGGTCACATACAATTTCACATACCAGCAATGACCATCGAATTACATATATAAGACATATACTCCCATATAAATATATAAACATTCACGAGCGTGGTGTTTCTTAGCATGTAGATTTGAGAAAGCAACGAACGATTGCTGTTTAGGCAACGTGATGTGTTCGTGTCAATCACACCAATGCAGAACCAGGAAGTGTCTGGAGGGTAGTATAAATCAAAGTAATTAATTCCCAGAGCATGATATATGGCATACATGTCGTTCTTACAATTGAAGGATATTCATTTCTCTTTTACTTTGCTTGAATGTCTCTACGTCATTTACAGTTGCATGTTTGACACAAAGAGAGTAAAATTAATAAAGAATTACCTATGATACGTTTTGATTTTTTTCTTTTCGTTTATTGCCTTAAAATTCATTGTGCTTAGAACTTTCAAGCACGTATGTTATTAGCCATAAACTTGTTTCACTTTTTCTGAATGTAAAAAGTGTTTATAAACATTAACTTTAAATAGACGACCATTGATGAAGTATTTAAATGACTTTCAAAATGCTTAGTGGCGAAAGGCTGGCAACATATTTCAACGGTTGTCACATCAGAAACTTATCTGCCTCGGTAAGTCCAATAATTTCCATTGAAACCGAGTACTAAAGAACAAATACAAAGTGAATATATATCTTTAGTAGATTTTTCATTGGCAATTCTAATACAATCCTGTCAAATTCCATTTTCATGACCGCTCAAGCACCGCATTACGGAATATATTATGTTATGACTCCTCAATCACCGGATTACGGCTTATTATTTAATGATAAAATGCATATGCGTCCTATAATGCCCTTTTAAAGAATATTTTAGTGGTGAAAATAGTTTCTATCATGCATTTTTCATTTCCATGCAGCCGAACTGCACATGAAATATTTTGAAAGTCCTCCACCGGCGTTGAACAAACAGAAATTATGGCAAAATGTTATCTTATAATGTTATCTTATAATGGCAACACAATGAATGATATTAAATGTTGTACCATAGACGTATATGGTGAATGACAAAGGAGGAGTACAAACTCTAATCAACAGCATTCTCAGCCTTAGATGCTTTCCAGTTATCTTTTATAATTTTCGTAGATCTTCTATAAAAAAGTATCTGCATTATTTATGTATTAATTAGTCTAGAAAAGAATTTGGCGGTGCAAGTAGTTCTGCCTTTACCTTTTGCTTGTGTAGGTATAAGATGAGAACTTTTAAGCAATGTTCTATTTGGACAGTAGAGCATTTGAGACTATCTTATGCAAAAATAAATGTAAATGAAGCGATAAATAAGCTTTACTGGTCAGCTGTCAATTTAAGTCCCAAGCCCCTTCCGATTTACGCTGCAGATCGCCCCATCATGTGACGGGATCTGCTTTATCTGAAACAAACTTGCATGCTTGGTCGCCATGAATCAGAAAGAAGCATGAACATTTTGTTAATTTTCTGTTTTTTAAATGCTGAGATTCTTAAAAGAATTGATTAATTTAAATTACAAGTGATATTATAAACCTTTCTTTTTAAAAATTTAAGTGAAAATTGTATAGTAATGGAATAGGGGCTGCCTGAGCAGTAGCGCCGAATAATTATGTTTTCCTAAGGAAGGTCAATAAAGTTGTAAAATTCTTCCCCAAAATCACAAGAGATTACTTAATATAGTTTTCAACGATTTGGCAAAGGCTTTTACTCACAAAACACGAACATGTCATCCCTCAAAGTGATCGCTTTCCCAGTTTTGTCAAGGTTATATTGATTTCCAAGAAATGTCTTTCTGACGCATTTAACCAATGCCTTTCATTTAATGGATGAATCGAAGCTTTTAATGCACACTTATATTAGGGTAAATAAAGAAAAATGCGTCTAAATTAATTAAAATTGAGAACAAAAGAGCTTTTGTCGACATATGCATAGACAGCACAGAGAATTACAATTGAGTATCCAACACAATACAAACCTGCATGTGAAACCTTTCATATACAATCTAAATGGTTTACTTAAAATTGCTTAAATAATTTGCACAGCTAAACGGAGACAAAGGCATGGCCACATACTTGTAGTTATGGTATTTCTACAGATATGGCATGACGAACGCATATCCTGGCGGAAAGAGGACTACAACGGCCTGGAGGTTGTACGACTGCCCGCTCGGCTATTGTGGTTACCAGACATTGTCCTGTATAACAAGTTAGTAGCATAAAACGACCAAAAACACGCTTGAATCTGTACCAATAAATTGACTTTATAAAAAGATTGAGTAATTATAGCTTTTGGGATGGCAGTATATTTTTTGCGCGCAGTTATTCTGTCCTAAGATTTAACTTGATAAATCAATGGTTTTGACCACTTAATTACACAAAATAAATGCCCCACCCCCATTTAATTTGACTAAGTACATACTAACAATATGAAAAAGTTGTACTGGGCTAAATTACATTTTTTGAACTACACACTAACTCGGCCACCCTCTGAATATTATCTACCGCTTTACCTGATTAAAATCAAACACGGCCTTCTGCTGATTTACTGAAATAAATGAACTGGAAAATTTGAAAACCGCCTTCCCATTGTTCAAAATATTATGTTAACTTATAAAGTACTTAGCAAGGCATCACCTACCATTTATCAATCTCAGTGCGGACGACTATACGTCTGGTTTCATGCCGATCAATGCTATGGTCCATCACGACGGCACGGTATTCTGGTCGCCACCTGTCCGTCTGAAGAGCTCTTGCAAGGTGGATATCACCTACTTCCCATTTGACCATCAGGTAAGTGATTTGACATCAGGACGGGTATATGAATGTATACCGTATAAGGTCAGCAATCTTCAAAACAGATAGATTTGTAAACACCTAATAAATTGCAAGCGAATATTAACAGTAATAGCAATATAATGGTAAATGGATACATCATAAAACAAATACAAAAAAACAAAGCAGAATAAAACGTTATTTATTTGAAAAGAACAAAACCAAGGAACTAATCATCCATATAAACATACGTGGCGCCAGTGTACTGGCTGCTTATCACATGTCTTGAAAATAACTACAAACATAAATGCCGATGCTACAAAATTTATTTTCACCGTGCAGGTGTGCAAGTTGAAGTTTGGCAGCTGGACGTACGACAAGGCCCAGGTGGATATGGTGAACAAAACTGGAGATGTGGAGGTGTCTGCGTATGTCACGAACGGCGAGTGGATGCTCTCTCGTTACCGCATCGTCCGTAACGAGGTTGTCTACCCCATCAGCCCCGCCATATACCCAGACGTCACCGGTAAACAAGTTAACAGAAGTTTAATTATGTATGGTATACTCTTTCGTGCCATCTAAAAAAACTATTACAGGTGCGTAAATCCTTAAAACAAAATTCCGCAGTAACATAGCAACAGAAAAGTTTATTTAAGGAAATTGTTTGCATGAATTTTACATGCTCAATCAAGCAGAATGTCTATAAATGCGTCCATAAATGTTTTTATACAAATATATCTTCATAAATTCAATGTCATGCCAGACTAACGAAGTTAACAAATGCTTTCATCTGAACATTTCAGTAATTTTGACGATACAGCGGCGAATCCTCTATTACGTTTTGAATATCCTGTTCCCATGTTTCTGGCTCAACATCCTCAGCGTCCTCACATTCTGTCTGCCCCCGGACGCAGGGGAGAAAATCACTCTCAGGTACTTCTTAGCATCAATTAAATATGCACAAATATGCTTTGAACGACGTTGATACCAGTAAATTTAGAATGTGAATTTGATCTGTGTTTTTTAACAATAACTGAGCAGTAGGAATATCAAATTTCCATTTACTGTACAAGCTAATCCAAATTAACAAATGATTGATGATTTAAACAAATACTTTTTTGATTTTATGTGGGATGGAAAACCGGAATATATAAAAAGAAATATCTTTTACCAAAACTACGAATACGGGGGACTTTAGCTAACAGATATAAAATCATTTTTAAATTTTATTAAAGCATCGTGGATAAAAAGATATAAAGATCCGTCAAATGGAGATTGATCAAACAGTTGAAAATTATCTGCACCAAAAGGAACTTTCCTAAATTATGTACTCAATATTTTGTTTAAAATAAAAACCACATATTTTGAAGACAAGTCGAAAACAAGCGTAAGTAAAACAAGAATTCGGAATAATAAAGCGATTAAACAAAACGGCCACACACTGCATTTTAAAGAATGGCATCAAAAATGCATACAATTATTTCAACCCATATTCGACTACAGGGTAAATGTGTTTAACAGTTTTGAAGAAATAAAACGCTTATACGACATGAATAAAAACGATTTCTTAAAATATCAGACACTAGTTAATTGAATCCAAATTCATCTGAAAACGAAGATTAAATCTGAGAATTCCAATCAAACCAGGCCCCAAAAATTACAGATAAAATTAAAAAAATCGAAGCAGACAAACAAACTTCTATTAATACAATTTACAGAAGCTCAAAAATACATCGCTACGAAGCTTTCAATACAAGTTCTCACTTAGATTGATAACCAGAAATACATATTTGCACAAAAGGAAAATAAAAACTTATGTTACACAAATATCGAAACAATAGATAACCCTTTTTGGGACGTTCAGAAAGTACAACCTCTATGGAATGCCTTAAATGATTTTATTTAACAACTATCCATAAATAACGTTATAACAACAGAAATAGCTTTTTTCGGTATCTATAATTTAAACAAACATACATGTAATTTTCTTATTTTATTATTGAAAATCTATATATCCTCAAAGAAATTCCGACACAATATCCCATCATTCAATGTCTATTTACAATACTAAACTAAACTAGACAAAAAATGAAGGACATATTGCACGACAGAACGACAGATATGATTCCCACACTCTCAAATGGAATGTACTGATAGTATGCGTGCGTGCGTGCGTGCGTGCGTGCGTGCGTGCGTTTTATTTTAAAATATAAAACAACATAGATATGTTTTGATTTATACTGTGATTGATATTGTCTGTTATTCAGTCATTTTTATATATGTAAAAAAGGAGATTAAAAAGAAAAAAAGGAATATCAAACTGAATGAAGTTAGCGCAATGTACAGAACTTATTTCTTATCAATTAAAAAAAATGGTTATCTACATATTACATCTATCTACATAAAAAGATAGAGTTTATTAGAATGTAAATTGGTTTATCTACATGTTCATTGCCAACACAATATATCATACTTACTTTACGACAACGACCGATGATGACTTCATTTTTCACAATTCATTTCAAACTTAACCATTTCAAAGGTTTCGTCAAAGAATCACGAGTTTACATGACATGTATTTTCCCGTTCCAGCATCACAGTACTGTTGTCCTATTCCGTGTTCATGCTTCTGGTAGCCGAGTCCATGCCGCCAACGTCCGAGTTTGTCCCACTCATAGGTGAGGCTTACTGGGCCTGTCCCTATAGTTTCTATTGCAATAACTATGTGGTTCGATGTATGCTTGAACCACACTGTTAGGGCATAATATCAACTGTAATCTGTCGATGAAAGCAGCAAGAAATCCGTTAGATACGTCTTGAATTATCTTCCTACATTTAGTTCCCTTTGATGAAATTGCACATTTTTGCAACAAGCCACAATACAAGTCTCGTTTATTAAATGAAGTAAATGCGTATGACAATGCTATTGATAAATACTGTACTCATGTGAAACCCTCTTTCAAGAATACCTAGACTTTGTGCATTTGTCCTTATAATCATGTTTATAATAATGTTACCAATAATTAAAACGTACGTGTTAACCATGCCATGTTCACTCGTCCCAAAACCCACGACATGTACGTATGTACCATGCCATAATCACTTTTCCAAAACAAATTACGACATATTGCGCATTTGTACCATTCCATGTTCATTTGTCCGTAAAACTCACAACATACTGTGCATATATACCATGCCATGTTTACTTTTCCGAAATCTCACGACATATAACGCATACTAACCATGTCATGTTCGCTCGTCCGCAGAATTTACGACTTATGACGAATATTAACCATGCCATGTTCACTCGTCCGCTGAACTCACGACATTTTGCAGATTTTTATCATGCCATGTTCACTCGTCCGCAAAACTGACTATATATCACGTATTAATCATGCGTTGTTCACTCGTCCGCAAAACCCAGGACATATTTCGATTTTCGCCATGCCATGTTGATTCGTACGCAAAACACAGGACATATTTTGCGTGATACCTACTTATCCTGTATGGAAACATGTGCACATATTAAAAACCTATATACTGACATATGAGCTTTCTCTATGGCATATACACAAGGAAATACTGCCGTATTTTCCTTCACCGTCATCATGAGAATAGAATTGCCATACGTAAAAATATGGACAATTCATAGTGTGTGTTCATACTGAACAAAGAGAGCTTAGATGCGTTTGAATTCAACAAACCGGGCTTTTAAACTTAATTTTTAGTTTATAGAGTAATGTTGTTTAGATTCTTTAACCGTTAATGTTTTAGCGAATATGTTTGCAGTCCTTGTTATTTGTTGAATATATATGCCTATGATAATGAAATATTTTATCGATCGGATTAATACATTTGCCTTTAAGTCATTCAAAAGAAAACACTGACAATATTTATTCCAGAGCTTCACGTTTAGTTCTAAAGAACGTAATTTGGTTTGTGGTGGTCATTATTGGTCATCGCTTGTTTCCTGTTTCAACAATCGAAGGCCTGAGGTACCCTTTTGAATGAATGCATTTGTTGAGATGTTAAGGAATCTTCGGCTGACAACCCTAGGTTAATATTTAATCAGAGTTTCAAATTTGCAATGCTAAAGAAAAAGATTCTGTGATCTAGAACCTAAGTTAGGGCAATACACTGGAGAAAATCAATTTCCTCTGAGACTTTCTACCAGCAACGGATGCAATGTTTAACTTCATTAAGAATAATTTGTTTTACACGGTGGAAACATACACCACGGAAAGGTGCCTTATCCTTTTAGTTAATTAAGCTTCTTTCGAACAGGTTTCTAGACTTTGCACGAACAAAATGCTATTCAAGAGAGGTGCGAATTATTTCTTAATAGTAGTATTTCATTACAATTCTACTTATGAAACGCTACAAAAATATTATATATTTCACAAAAATTTGCAGGAAAGATTTGTAAAATTATTAATCTATTAAATAATTAATTTTATTTAAAACAGTTAAATAGCTATTAACAAAAACGTAGTTATCATAAGCTGCACACTGTCAATATTGCAAGGACATGATCTCTAACCTTTAAATGTTTCAGGATAAATGACCACAACCTGAACTAAAACATGAACTATTTCAGACCACTCAATGTATCTGATTTTGTTAATATTACGTACAGAATGCTTTACTAGTTAAGTTGTCATAGCAATAGAACGGTTCGAATATAATTCATAGCGACACAGAAGCGGTAAGCTATCACTAAAACTGAAAATTCGCGTTCATCGAACAAAACCATTTAAGAACTGCTCAAGGCTTGTGCAACTGTTTCACCAATTAGGCAATGATATGACGTTAACACATTGTACAGTCATTCTTAATCACCTCAGATAAAATATAGAATGGAACAATATAATTTATAAACTAACATCAATACTCTTAATAATCAAAAATGACATTGAGATCACGTTATTCTTTAATTTGTGTAACGCATTCATATACGTCACCTTGTCTCGACAAGAAGTTAAAAAACCCCTGATATTTTCTCATAATGTAATGAACTGTAAAAGAATGAGATCATGGCTGTTTTTAAAAATACTTCCTTATAAAGTGTTATCTTTGCTTCAATAACAAAATAATATGCCAGCGTAAAACTCCAGCTCAATTTTAGAACCACGAAAAAGTAATTTAAACTAAATTACTTTCTTAGCGACATATAATATGTTTCTAATATTTCACTTTCAGGCATCTATTTGACGGTGTCGATGGCAGTTGCAAGCGTGTCTGTTATACTGACTGTTGTTGTTCTAAAGCTCCATCACTGTTCTCCGAACCAGCAGAAGATTCCGGGCTGGGTCCGCCATTTTGTCCTCGGCCATCTTGCCAAGATTGTCAGGTGCGCATGCGTCAAAGTGCCATGCAAACGAAGGGCAAAGATCAAAAAACAGTTACGTGAGAAAGAAACTGCGGAGGAATTAAGAAATTTACAAACAAAATTACTTAATGAAATGAACACTCGTGCTTCCAGAGCGTCCTCCTGTAGCACTAGGAAATTTGCTTTCGAGAATGGAACAAAGGGAATAATTGGGAGACTTCCACACTCATCGAAAACTGATATTAATGGAAGTAATGTAAAAATAGACTTCCGGGATATCAGTGTGTCAAACAGGAGCTCTCTACTCGAGGAATACCATACGTCGAACTTTAAAAGGGAAGGCTCCCTCGCTACAATGGACGAGATTCTGAGGTACTTGAAGGTTTTGGTGGTAAAAAGTGATGCCGAAGATGCTGAAACGGAAGTCGTTGATGAGTGGAAACAGGTGGCGCTTGTCGTCGACCGTCTATTCTTTTGGATGTTCATGTTTATCACAATCGTTTCTTCCATTATCATTCTTGTTATTGTGCCTTCCTTTAAATTTATTTCTAATGATGGTCTTTGATAAACACGTGGGTGGGGGATGTTTTGTCTACGCAGTTACAATATTTGCATATTCATATATATATCATTAAATTGAGTATGTGTGCTTTCAAGAAAAAAATGAATACTGTAAACATGTTAGGAGACTATGTATATATGAATTTATTCTCGACAGACTAATGGCTTATTTTTCTTATATCTTCCAAACAGTCTAATGGCTTGTTTCTCTAATCAATCCCGACCGACTGATGTCTTGTTTCTCTATTACGACACCAGCTGGACGATAAATACACATTCTTTCTCAGAGGAGACAGTATTTCAGTGAATAGATGTTTTATATCGGTTGTTAGGTGTGCATAATATTTTATATGTACCCGTTTCAGATAACAATATGTTAAATGTATACTATTCAAGTGTCAGTTGTGTGGTAAAAAAGTTATATTTCTTTAACATATTTTCGAAACAAAGGCTATGACCCTAAATTGCTCACCAGGGTAAACGATTTATAACTTTACCTTATGTTAAATACAAATACATATATCATATAAAACATAAACTGTATGTTATATAATATCTTCAAAAAGGGGGAAACAGACTCATAAAAAAGGTTGTTCAAGTTGGAATTGAACATGAATGGCCATGATGAAATTTTTCATGATTCCAGTATTAGTATAGGTTGGTTCGTAACATGTATTGACAATTTATTTCGTCAAAACATTGCGCGCTTTTTCTGTTTCAATTTTGAATTTGAGTTAATATTGGGTTTGCACTTCATTGAGTTATCAGCTAAATTAAAAAAAAAAACATGACTGATTCGTAAAATGTTCTCGACAATTTTTTTGTCAAAACCAAGACACTTTTTTTGTGCTTCGGAAACATCTCAGTTCTAAGCTGAAAAGGCATCGAATAAAAGTTTTCATTATCGCGCGTTCCTTGAACAGCAACAGAAATATTGTATGCGAATAAAATCAACAACATATCTTTAAACCTTTTTCCAATTCGAATGGAGGGTAAATGTTTGTGAAATGTATCATTATTTGTTTGAGTCCGCATCGTGAGTACATTATTACAAAACACATCACAATACATATAAAACAAAACCATATAAGACATTCATCCTTTAAAAACGTGTCTGTCTCAGGCCAATATCATTCGTCTCTTGTGTCAGATTAAGGTTTTCAATGACGGAATTTTCTCACTAAGTTTTAAATTATATAAAAAACGGCGATCAAATGAACAAATTGATTGGGTCAAACGCTTTTAAGAACCCTATATAAATCATTTACACATTTTTAAGGGAATTTTTGTTTTTTAGTATCATTTGATTTCATTTTGATTACAGCGACAAAAATCAAAACTGATTTTTAAAAGAGGGAT
Source organism: Mya arenaria (assembly GCF_026914265.1). Lineage (NCBI taxonomy): Eukaryota > Metazoa > Mollusca > Bivalvia > Myida > Myidae > Mya > Mya arenaria. The sequence goes on along the minus strand of NC_069124.1, from coordinate 61,919,796 downwards.
ATAATAGAAATCGACTCACGTGACTAATTGGTAAAGTGCATTAACGGCTCACCGCGTATAATCGGACTATACATATGATGGTATATATTATTTTCAATGAAAAAACACACAACAACATCAGATACCAAGTATGTAGTTATTAAATTTAGTCAAAGACGAGAAATTGTCCAGTATATTTAAAATTATTAATTTTACAAATATTGTGAAACAAGTTATTACGACATTATATTAATCACTCTCATCGGCACGTTCTTACGTGGAGTGTGGTCATGTGTTAATGGGGAAAAGATTGTTTGGTCTAATGGTTTTCTCGTGTCCAAAAGTTTTTCTTTCATCTACAGGTTGCTGCGACTAAAAATCTAATTCAATTTCAATGAAGTTTCTTTGTAAAAATTAAAGTATATAAATAATTGTTCATTAGCATTTGGTTTTGTTCAAATTGCTTTAAGTAGCTTTTTTATAATTTTCTTCATAATATGTAATTAAATGATTCAACAATGATAGATGGATTTCTAAACAAATTATGGCTTTTTATACGAGTAGTATATATATATATATATATATACAAACTTTAAAGCGCTTGTATGAGATAATCGTTCTGGCACTACAACACCAGCTGTTCTTTAAGCTCATAAAACATTGAAACTATTTGCAAAACGTCACTTATTTGCAGGAAATTGACCTATGGGTTCTGAAATCTAGAACGACAGGATTTTAAGCTTTTTGCTTAGATGACATTAAGCAAACTATTAATTATTAAGAATGGACGATGAGAACGTAGCAAACCAGGCCTTCTTAATCATTAAGATTTTACTTCAGGTCAATTAACTGACTAGAATACAACCTCATTGGCTGACACATTGTCAACGCAATACCTGATATAGGGAGTGTGTATCAGATGAGTTGCAGTAGGTTAACCTTTAAACACCCGCAAAAGTTATAAAAATGGTTGAAAATGTTAGTTGTATTTTATATTAGGTTTAATACATATAGCTTAACACTGACCATTATGCTTAGCTCAATTAAATGGTTTGCGGATGGTTTTGAAGCACGTACCATTATTCGCTTGTTTTCTGCCTACGACAATCAAAAGCCCTAATTATCCTTTTAATTACATCAGTTTACATTATATTTAGATAGAAAGTTCGGCTGACAACACTGAGCATTAATAAGGATCGCATGTCCGGTTAGCTGACTCATTAAATAACAAAATCCACATTGACATTCAACTTTACAAAGGAAACATAACGAACATGATTTCCGGAAGCTACGACCTCTTTGTCTGCTGCGATGGGAGATATTTAAAACTCGCAATTGTCATCTCTGGTCTCTGAATGTGTCCATTTATCTAGGAAAAATGGTAAAAGTGCACCATCAACCAAACGTCAAGGTGTGCAAAATTCTCTTATAAACTGTGTATTTCGCGATTGCCTGCTGTTTCAAACTGATTTCTATGTATGTAAATCTCCTCAAAGCTGATAAATACATTATCCCTTTCCACATTGCTCTTAAGTCTTTACAAATGCCACTGTACGCTTTAACCTGCAGACGTGCATTAATTTAACTGCACAGATGGAATGATAAGCCCGATATATCTTTTATTTGAATGCCAAATATTTGAGTTTATTCTGAAGTAATTTGATAAAAATACTTTGTATATAAATAATCTCAGCATTCAATATTATATAAATAATCTCAGCATTCAATATTATATAAATAATCTCAGCATTCAATATTATATAATGATCTCAGCATTCAATATTATATAAATAATCTCAGCATTCAATATTATATAAATGCTAAGAAGAAAATGAACGACGCAAATGAATCATTGGATCTAGAACAATAACAAGATTCTTTTTTCTGTTATTCATCCAAACGGACGCCGGTTCGGAACTTGTTTTGTATCTGCTGTTTTTTAGAATTAAGATAAATCCAAACGTGCATAAATGACACGAATAGCATTTCTGTGCTATTTTATGTTCCTCATAACTCACTGTCAGGCATCCTATTGACGGTGTCGATTACAGAAGCAAGCGTCTCTATGGCACTGACTGTTGTTGTTTTTAAGCTTCATCAATATTCCCCGAACCAGCAGAATATTTCAGACTGGGTTTGCCATTTTTCCTAGGATATTTCACGGTACCAATACGTCGAAGTACCGTGCAAACGAACTGCAAAGGCCAGATAGATGCTGAGGCGGAACTAAGGGAACCGATTGGCTAGTGGTAAAGCGACCGCTTTAGGTGCGGAAGATCCCGGGTTTTAACGCCGACCACGTCATACCAAAGGACGGAACATTACGGTACCGGTAGCTCCCTTGCTGAGCGCTCAGCATAACAGGTTAGTACTGGGATTTTTTGAAAACTCGTTACTAGTTAAAACTCCCGTGTATCGGTGCTTTACACCGAGCACGTCAAAGGACGAAGGTGTTTTTTTATATCTAAAGAACAAGAGTAACGCACCTGGATACATTTGTAACTCATTCTGTTTCTATCTTGATGTGACCTCACTTCTTACTCAAAGGTCACTAATTGCTTTTAAATACAGTCACTGGTGATGACATTTGGCGGCTCAAGTCATAAAGCAGCCATTGAACGCGGACAGACCTTTATAAACTCTTATACAATGCACATACATCAATAAGGTAGTAGTTGACAAAATTACTAAACAAAAGGGAGATTGTCGACTTAAACTCCGCCATTCAGGATGTAAAGAAGACGGATATTTATATATATATATAACTTAAGCACTCGACGATATATATAACGAAAGTATGGCGAACATCGACGTCCGGGATCTAATTGTGTCAAATAGGAGTTCTCTATTGGAGGCAGCCCACATATCCAACTTTAAAAGGGTCGGTGGTGAAAAGTGAATCGAAACACGTGGAAACGGAAGTGGTAGATCAACTGAAAGAGGGGACGCTTGTCGTCGGCTGTCTGTTATTTTGGATGTTCATGTTTATCAAATTTTTTTGGCAACACTTATTGAGGAAATATATTTGGTCCATGCAATTATATAATCTTATATTGATATACATTAAAGGAAAAACTAACGGAAAAAATGTAAATCAATAGAACTTTGTCTTGACGTTTCTGAAATACCATTTCTTGTATGATACCTGAGCGTACTCATTTTTATGGAATCTAATGACAGCAATAACAGTTTGTAAAGATAGTAAATTCTATTCAGAGAGGATGGTTTAAGTATGAACTCGTGGTAGTTATTAGTGTACAAATGTCTAGGGATTGATATGAAACAAAAAAAATGTGTTATTTTTTATTCATAAAATTGTATGAACTATAGATAATAATAACTGTTAAGGAATACACAACAAAAAGGTTGACGCTGCAAACCTTTAACTTTGTTCAAAGAAAACGTACACAAATGTTTATTAAAATTTCAAAAGCTTGGTTCGGTAATTTATTAGCATATGACTATAAGATTAAACAAGAGACTAGGAAACAAGTCAAATTGAGAAACCAAAAAAACTCCAAATCAAAATGTAAACAAACATTTCAATCAAAATTACATCAAATCAAGGACAAGTTTAAAACAATCTAAGAAACCATCTCCCTAGTATATTTTCTCGTATATTTATAAAACAAGATTGTATGCATAGAATAATGTGTGTTAAGCTTGTACAAAACCATATTTTCTGTATAAAAACAAACCAACAGAAAGTAAACAAATCTTACGATTTAGCTTCTCACCTTGTCAAGAGCTGTTTTATTTGTACCAAAACACATTGTCACTTCTTAAACAAGCTTAAAAGCTTAATATAAAATGACAACAAAATGTGCCGAGCAAAAGGACAATTTTGGTGTAATTATGAAATTAAGAACTAACAGTATTTGAAAAAAGAAGCAGTTTGATCTTTATTTTTTTATATTTTCGATGACAGTTGAATGTATCATACCGTTAAAGTGACACCCTTTTATAATATCAATACATAGACATGTATAACAAACATATATTTTGACTGATAAACCTTTAACTACATACTTAATAATGCATTTATGGAAAACATTAATTACTGATATCAAACTTGTATCCGTGTATTTAATAGCTGAAAATGCAAAAATATTAAATGATTTGTGAATGCTAATAGATTTACTGTTATCTACTATTATCTCAAATGGTAGATATACTGTGTTTTATGCACATTTCTTTCAAATTAAAATGGGTTTCCTTCATTAGAACCATTGTTTTTTACATTTATTCATCCTTTTTGGAATAGTAAAACAATAGTATTACTTGTGGTTAATCTTATGTGGGAGTAAGGGTGCATCTTTAAGATAGAAATAAAACTATATTGTTAATTCAACTTAGAAGGAACCATGAGCCGTGTCGATAAAAACAAATCGCCTATTCGTTTGTTTATTCAGCACATGTCGCAAACTTGTCAGTTAGTAAACTGCCGCTGTCCACTTTCTCAGTATGATACTCCAATCAGCTCAATTTATGGCATAAAGCTTATCGAAGTGTCATGACACAACGCATTACGCTCCTCTGTGATACCTTTTTGACGGCAGCTCAATGAGGACTAACAGTGCGGCCCTGGCCCACCAATATTCCCTCGTATGTTTGCATTTATTAGTATTAAAAACAAAAACACTACTGGTACTGCAGTGTTCGGACGGTACAAATGCTTCAACGTCCAGCTTTATCTTTCTTATAGAAAGCATTTAACCTGCCTTTTTCGTTCAAAGAAAGAAGTTAATCACTGAACGTCACACTTTTCGTTTGAGGTTGATGATCTCCCGCGAAGCTATCAAATCCAGAAAAGAACTTGATTAGGTGATTAGTTTTTCAAAGAAACCTGTTTCCAAAATAATGTTGTGGCAGTGCTCCATCAGGCGGCAGTTTTGTGAAACGGTTTGGCGAAGTGTTTAAAACAAATTAAAATCTTAATCAAGCTCTGGTTAAAGACCGAAGGTGGGGCTCTGTAAGCGGCGTAGACTGCTATGTATCATTTAAAATGGTGAAGAAATATTAAAGTTATCTTTGTTTAAAGTGTTCATTCAAAGCAAAATATTGCATTTATGACGCAATTTATCAGGAGGTGTTCATTGGATACTATATTCTAATTGAAATGCCACCAATTAGGGTTCACTACGGAATCTTCGGTGAACTATGTTCTATCAAAGGTGACAGAATGTTGCAGAAATGGTGAACATAAAAAGGTTTTATTAAATTATTTCTCCAAAATAAACTTAACCATCTCTGACAAACATTGCCATCGACGTGTCAAATAGACCATTTTGACACGTTTAATGACAATAAATGTGTACTGAAGTAGGTACATATTCTGTTTCAGGTGCATCTAGCACGAACGAATTAGTAAAACTAATTATAAAACAAGTGTACAGTATTTGTTCAAAGTGTTGTTTTTAATTTAATTTAACACGGTGCAGGAGAATTTTTCGAAACGAGGTTCCGCTTATAATCCCTTCTAAACAAAACAAATTTGCCAAGATTCTGAACCCTGAGTCAAGCCGTGTAAGGTTTACAATTTCAAAACATACCGTGAGGGCAGACAATTAACCAAAACATATCGAGGAAAACACGCACGTAGTGTCTTAAGTTCAACGAGTGAATGCCCACATACACTTGCACCAAGTTCCATCATAATTGGATGATAAATACTTGAGTAATTGTATTCCCAAGGTTTAGATGACGCCGCCACCGACGCCGCCGGATAACACACACAAAGGCGACATAAAACTAGAGACAAATTAACTTTATTGTTACAAAAACACCTAATACACATTTCTTTCAAAGTTTAATTATAGAATATCAATTGGTGGTGCAGGCAAATAGAAACGTTCTTGCAATTTTGCTGTGCTCATGAATGACAGACATTTTTTTTTTATTGTTGTTTTCAGAAGGCAGTATGCTACCAAGGGTCATTCTCTGAGTTCCTTTTTTGTTTTTATGAAACATGGCAGATGAGATATATGGTTGTTCTATCTCAAAATTTGTATAATAATGCAACATGTTCTGGGTTTAGCTAAACTATTCCTGCAGGCATACTGCAGCATGTTTTGTACAATTAATCAACAAGCGCTGTTAGCTGATTTGCAAACAATGTTACCGTTTTGTTGACTTGTTTTGCTATCAGTCAGAATGTAAATGAGAAGTAATGATTAATGCTTATTGCAAACAATATTTATTTATTTTTAATTACAAATACGCGATATAAACATTTATTGCATTGTGAGATTACATCTGTATTTTGTGTAAATGAACATTTCCGATTTTAAATTATCCTTTAATTTAGATCAAGTTGAATATAAAATAAACTTTCATGATATTTTACAGATGCATTTTTTGTTTCATTGATAATGGGCTTATTTTCTAAAATGATGTAATAAAAGTTATTCTTGATTTGCTTGTTTATGTTTAAAGAAAATATGTTGGGGATTTCGCATAGCATTAGTATCATCATAATTATTTTTGTGTGTAAAATAACCATTGAAAACTATTATGACCATGACACCATGAGGTCAATCCAAGTATTCAAAGAGGCACAACGTCATTGCCAATGAGACATTGTCCAAGAGACCAGCTGCAAAAAGCCTAACATATCACTACATCGGTGTTTACTAGTTAATTAGCGTGCAGCATCCAAATTTATTTTAAGTTTCTAAATTAAAATACAAGTCTATACTTATGTCTAATACATTTAAACAAAAACAATTCTATATACGCATGGAAGGGTCAATAACTTTTACTGTGAAAGTTATGCGTTAGTTCTTTCGTTGTGATTAATTGTTTAAGTCTGGCAAATTTTCTATTTTTATGATGGACTTTTAGTTTTGTAGGGGCAAATCTTCAAAGTTATGAATGGGGATTAAAATTTAAGAAGTCTCAATCTACCTAGAAAGGCGCCCCAAAGAATAACAATGAGTGAAAGACCTGAATTGTACTCAATATGACATTATATTGCATACAGATGGCTCATGTATTTCTTATCTTATATATACAACGAAATTGAGAGACTAGTTTATCTGAATAACACTGAAAGTTGCTAAAAGCTAAAGGCATTGGTTTTCTTAGTCAATTATTAGACTAGATAGCAGCAATTCGCAACAAATCCACACCCTACGAGTTGAAATCCCCTTAAAAGACACGCCATTACCCAATTAATTACATTTTAATAACGGAATAGTTTCTTTAATGGCGCAATGATAGTTGTTATTACGTGACGTCTGCAGAATGGAATATAGCCGTATTGCATTTAGGCTGGGTGAATTATGGACGAATGCATTTTGCGATATGTATTACGTGCAGACTATTTTTGCGTAGTTAATAATCCATTAAAGAAATAATTATAATGCCATTTGATGTAAGGTCTGAATTGTTGTTCCTCTATACAATATCAGTGTTAATTTAAAATTGTATTCGTGATGTCGAAAGACTGTTGCCTTTGGATGCAAACAGATTTTAAACAAAACCCTGATAAAATGTTCACTCGTTACAATTGCTCAACTCTCTTACACACATAACTACGTAGCAAAAGGTGTATAATGTAAAATACTTACAACAGAGTGTCTATTTTAAGGGGAAAGTTGCATTATTAAAATGTGATATTGTTTTCAATAATTTATGAATATTGCATTTTAGCTCGTCTCTTTTCGGACAATAAAGAGAACTATTCATATCGCATACTAACCACCCACCATGATCAAAGTGGCATTGTAAATAGGTGGAAGAAGCAATTTCACAGCACGCACATTCCGCGAGTTGCTTTTTTTGATAAAACCACCTTGGCATCGACAGGCAATCATGCTTTTGGGTTTAAAGATGTTTTGCGTTCTCTCAAACAACATAATATTTTACAAAAAAATACCCTTATTGTCAATAATTGTTGAAAAGTTGATTTGTCGAAATATATCTGGAGATACGCTATAATTGCCTTTAAACCAAAAACACAAGATACTATTTCGGTGTAAATTTGGGATTAGATGAAGGCAAATGCAGGATACCCCTGGTATTTAATATATTATCAGACTCTATTAACAAAAAGTAAAGTGATTGATTTATGGTACGATCTCAATATTTAAAAGTTCAAAGAAAATTCCATCGCGCTTAATAGTCAGACAAACAACATTTCATTTTTTTTTTTTAACATATGAACAACATTCAACTTTGAAGTCATTAAATCACGTACGACGAATATTCTGTCGATCTTTTTTATAATATTTAGCCATAATTTCTAGTTCCAATTTAAATAGGGTGATTAGTGGAACAGCATCGCCTCTTCTATTTCCTGGAAATAATAGAAACCCCATTCTTACCAAGCCTCACTCCTAGAAGAAATTGATACACCAGAACTGTTCTTCCTTTCAACTCAATTTAAGGGAAAATTGACAATGATGATCGTGAAATATAACTTTTGATGCTCACACGGTGAAATATATTGCGATCTAACATTGAAAAAGACAATTAACCTTTATTTTATGGTAACTTAAGATGAAAAGGCCATTAGCTGCAGTTTTGAGATAACCAAATATTATTTTTATCTGAGCGGCTTAAAACAACAACAAATGAAAGTAACATGGCGTAGAACTAATTCAAAGAAAGAAAAAGGAAACGACAACATGATACCTAGCTATGTAGGATTCGAACCTCTCCTAGTCTGCTGTCAGATTTTTTTTAAACTTCGCCATAGTAGACAGAAATCTTCTAAAAGAGTTCAATGTTACATATAAATAATACGATGAAAATTCAGGAAAGGCCCAGTAGTCGAAAATTAAAAACAACAATCGGCATGTGAAAAATAGTTCACTGGAATTCAAGTCTACTTGGGTCTTAAACTAGTTAACATGGGTATTACCTCACACTTGGCCCATAAAGTATCATTCATTCATTCAATCATTCACTCATTCATTCATTCATCCGTCCGTCCGTCCGTTCATCCATCTTTCCATTCACTCACTTCACTTCACTCACTCCACTCCACTCCACTCCACTCCACTCCACTCCACTCCACTCCACTCCACTCCACTCCACTCCACTCACTCACTCACTCACTCACTCACTCACTCACTCACTCACTCACTCACTCACTCACTCACTCACTCACTCACTCACTCACTCACTCACTCACTCACTCACTCACTCACTCACTCACTCACTCACTCACTCACTCACTCACTCACTCACTCACTCACTCACTCACTCACTCACTCACTCACTCACTCACTCACTCACTCACTCACTCACTCACTCACTCACTCACTCACTCACTCACTCACTCACTCACTCACTCACTCACTCACTCACTCACTCACTCACTCACTCACTCACGCACGCTCGCTCGCTCGCTCGCTCGCTCACTCACTCATTCAATCATTCATTCGAATATTCATTCATTCACCCCGAGTGGAATCAAAATCTGCAAATATCCACGGGAGTCGAAAACGCATTCCGGATAGTACGCAGTACAACTGACCCTATATTGATTATACACCAAAAAAACACATGTTCTAATAATAAATGTCATTCAAAAGACGCACTGTTTGGTTTTTATGACGTCATTTTTACATCACGCATTGGTGCATTCATGATATGACGTCAGCAGAGTGGAATACTGCCGTATTGCGCTGAAATGGAACAAGGACTACCGTAATTTGCAATGTGTATTGCGTGTAGATTTATAAGGGGCAAAATAATAAAAATAAATACACTCAAAACAGAGGGTGTGGCTTTAATGGTTACTTACGTAAAGCGGCACGGTCTCTCTGCCGTAACAGGAGGGTGGGGTTATACACTTGGCTAATATTTGACGCCTAACAAGCTTCTATGGACATGGACATTAAGTAGGAACGTTAGTTTTTTAATGGTAACTAAACATTATTTTGCATAAATATTAATCGGATGGCATAATTTGGACAGTTAATTATTTTCTCACTCCGTTGGTTTTGTTGTATAAATTGTTGATAGCATATTTATCTTTTATTGTCCACACAATAATATAACACTTAGTCATGATACAACGTATTTTTAGTTACATATTGTCTTGACAGTTGTAAGAATTTTTATATTGATACAATACAATGATAATTTTTATCGAATGATGGAGATAGATTTTTAAAAAAGACAATTGATATAAAACAGTAGTTCTAACATCTGAAAGAGAACAAATCACATAACAAAACCGAAAAACCAATTAAATTGCTTTACTAAATAAACGTTTCGTCGCTGTAAACACTTTCCTGCAGATTCGTAGTTTGCTTTCTTGAACACAGTTTGGTGATGTTCTCCCTTATCTCAGTATCAAATAACCAGAAGAGTGGAACGACTCCAGCACTGGCGGCGCCCATGAGCGTAAAAACTTGGTTAAGCGCCATTGATGGGATACAAGATTGAAAACTGCATACGGACAGCAGCAGACTAATGCTCTGGAAGGGAAACCATAACACGGTGTTCACCAGGTTCACCAAGCACACCGCCACGATTTTAGAGGACTTGCGCTTTGCAACTGCCCCTCCTCTTTCGTTACTGCTGTCAGTATCCTGTCGATCGATTCTCTTTTGTACTCGGTTAGAATTTGGAGTTTCAATGTCTCCTGGTATGTGCAGAGGTGTCGTGTTTGTTTCCTCTAATTCGAAGTGGTTATTGTTTATTGTGTTCCTGTCCGTTTCGAATACATTAGCCTGGATCGACGCATACTGAAACCTCAATAACAACATTCTGAATGTTAAAAAACCTAGAATCGCGAGAGGGACAAAGTATGTCAACACTGGGCACAGAATTGCAGCTTCGATTGTCACTATGACGACGCACTGGTTTGTCATTTCATTAAATGGAACTGTACCAGACGTCCAAATAGGAACGACTATAACAAGACCGATAACCCATGGAGTACAAATTATGCCTTTGGTCAGTGATTTCTGGAACAGCCACAAATATAGTTTCGGGTGGGAAGCGTGGATGAGTCTATCACAACTGATGATTAACACAATTAAGAAAGCAACAAATGGCAAAAGAATGTCTGCAATAACCCAAATCCTACATAGTGGCTGACCTAGTTCCCAAACGTGAAGAATATAATAGACTGTAAGTGGTAGGACGAATACACTTATAAATATGTTTGTGACAGAAAAGTTAATAACTTGTAAGTAGAAGGCGTCTGACTTTGTTCTTTGGCTTGCTAAGCAGGCACATATTAACACAATGTTAATAAAGCATGTCCAACATGCAAGAATACCTATAAAAGTGGCAGAATGTCTATGGATACTGCTCAAAAATGATTCATGCATTTTCTGATCGTAGTAAATATTGTTCGTGTAGTGGTCTGGCGTGTGGTAGTTATAGTCGTCAGTATTGTTTTCGTGTTGGGAATAATTCCAACCGGCAATGTTGCTGAAAGACTCATTTAGAAGGTAAGCTACTTTGTGCGATCCGTTACCCAACATAGTTACCGGTAGATAGGTGGCATTAAACGACAGGTTCATCATTCAAGAGAAATGCCTGAAAATAAAAATACAATAATACAGAAGGTATAATAAACGAATACACATGTAAAAGTCATTATAAAGTTACAAAAACTAATGTTTGGAAAAAAACATTTATGTATTGTTTGTCGGTGAACACTTTAAGTATAAGCAATTTCTTGGATGTTATGAGTTTCTAATTTTCTTGTACTTGTACGTGCAACATTTCTTTGTAAATGGCTCGGAATGATTTGTCATTTTATTTAAGGTACACACTTTATTACTGAGGTATCATATTCAATAATGGTTCCTTTTCTTAGAATTGAAATTATCAATATAACAAGCCTTTCACATTTAGTAAAATAATAGTAATCGTACTTTTAGACGTCGTCCTCATAACTATTAGTCATAGATAATTAATTTGACGAAAACAAAACAACAAAAAAACATTAACTCCTATTTCCTGAGTAATCTCCACTTACAGCTTTAACATTTCTAAGAGCGTTGTTATTTCTTACAAAAAATATCAGTGGAAATACTTGAATTCACTATTCATCAAAACAAAGAAAGTACTGAATATCATTAAGTGCGCAGAAACTACATCAGTTTGACCTCCATATCTTAAGTGGCGTTCCTACTAACAATGCGATATCAATACAGAACATATTGACATTTTTTGTAACAAATTGCTTTCATGAAATATATGATGAAAAGGGCAATGTTTTAAAAGTTGTATAGCATATAACAGGAAATTGGCAACTAATTCGAATAAATTTACTTCTGTAGCATCACTTCCAGTTACCATGGTAGATCAGAAGGCAATGACATAGAGCAAGTCAAACTAGTGGTTGGTAATATTTCAGTGCGCTCAATCCGTTTTTAAACCTGAATTGGTAGACTTCCCACATATCGTAAGGAGAAAAGGAGAACTGCAATACGAGGCAGCAAGAATTGTTACCGGTCTCCCACGTTCAGGTTCATTCGCTAGAATAATCAAGGAAATTGGCTGGGTTTCATTGACGGATATAAGAAAGACTTAAAAGTTAATATATACACATATCCACGATGAATAGTTATGCTCAAACCGTGTATACATTGTAATTGAAATATTTGGATTTATACTGTTGAAACCATTTGTTTTCAAGCGTAAACTTTTTTTCTATTTTAAATAACAGTGAACTTGACCACGTACATCAAATTACAATCGCAAGGTACATATCAACGTCAGATTGCCACATATAATGTTGCATAACTACAATCAATTTCAACAACTGATATTGAGCGGAGGCAGTAACAGTGACCTTGACCAACATACCCCAAATGCAATCCTAAGGTACGCTTTTACACAGCCATTATACAAACCGTTTTTATCACTATTCGTCAATCGTTACCTAGGTTATTCAGCGGAAACAATCTTCCCAAATTATTGTTATGCAACTACATCGATAAATATGAACCAGGCATCAGGAGCAACTATATTTTTGTGAAATATATACGCCACACATTTCGTTAAGAGTTCAATAACTCATTAGACCTCTTTCAAATTCAGCGAACCTTCAGTACTTCGGAACTGCCCATCAAGAGAGCACACGTTTAATAGAAACATACTAATGCTTATCAAGAAGACCATCTGATAAGAACCCTATTGAGATTATGTTCTGTTCGCTTAGATGCAATGAAACGTCAACAATGGCTAAGGAGTGTGTGTGGGGGTAGGGGTGGTTATAATTATAAGAGTAATTGTTTTCAAGGATCAAATTAACATTTGTAGCATTATTGGAATGTGAATTAGGCTACATTGTTAATGCTGAATGCATAAACCGTTATTTTTACTACTCTATATTAAACAACTTAAGATTAAGAGGACTCAACTAAAATATCTAGAATTTTGAAGTATTCTCTTCATTCAACATGCCAACGGATTACTGATAAACTTATTAATAATGACTTGTCTGCCTCCAACTTGTTTTTAGCTTGGGTACAGAAGGTTGGAATGAAAACAGCAATAACAAAACACGAACGCCAAATTTAAACGCAGCAAGATAATTGAAAGAACAAAACAACATTGTAAAATAACATAATCTCTATGGTTCATAGCTATCATAAGTCTATTAATAAATTAAACGTTTTAGTCCATTTACAGGAAGGCAAATAATTCTCTAGCGCTCTAATTGGTTCCAATTAAAACAGAATGCCAAAGAATATAGTTCTGATTTTTATGTTATATATAACAATTAAATAAGCGAAAGAAAGACCGATTTGGAAATTATCAATTCTTCTTCACAAAACTAGTAAAAAGAACAATAATCAAATTTAAAAGGATACTAAACAAGTAGTTACCAATTTTGAAAAGTTTCTTTCGAGTTTACAGTTTGGATAATTTATACGCCCTCCATGGACTTGGGGGGGGGGGGGGGGGGTACAGATTTGCAAGTGTGCTTCAATTCGTTGAATTCTCATTCGATACATATATACCACGCTCCCTATCGTAACGAAATTTAGCCTGTTGTGTTCTTCATCCGTGGTCGTTTTGGCCTTAATTCCAAACATGTGTATATGGCTCTACATGTCAAAAGTGTTAGTCTTATAGCTCCCAGATGGGAGTATATGAGAACCCTTGACCGTCTTCCCTTGTTACACAGCCCCATTCTCTATAAACGGAAAAAGCTATACGTAGAATTAGTTTTGAGTATAAAACTTGTATCAAAAAACCTTTCTGCCAAAGTATGAACGACAAATGCTATTTATTGCTTATGGCTTAATTATCTGAAGTCCAGACATAATAATTACATGTTTATTGAAATTGGAGAACCAAGTGGCCGTGTATTCACATTTTTGTTTCGGTCATATTTTGCGGTTAATATAGTATTCCATTCCAGATAGCTGTTATCCATTAGATTGTCGATATTTCCGGTACAAAATTGAAGTGTAAGGTTGGTACAAGGTAGACCCTCCATTGAGTACGCGGAAATGAATATTACATATTGGTTCAACAAACAGAAAACTTAAAGAATATCTGCCAAGATCTGAGGGTCATGAGGCATCAAACACAAACAATATTTATATGAAAAATCTACAAAAAACAAGTACAGTAGTCGAAATTTAAAACATAAACCCCATTTAATGGCACAGTGTCAACGCCAAAGAAGGCTAAGCATATATATTTTCACTTAAAGTTCAATCACTAGAGGTATTTTAAGGAGTTTGTCTGTCGATAGCGTTTTTTGCGTATATTTGACTGCAGTTCACTTTGAGCCAGGGTGCCATAGTTGGTATTCTAGCACACCGGATAGGCATTTCCGGTGAATTCAGCCGTGCTGGAAAACTCCATCTGGCATCCCCCCATGCCAGATGAGTCACGCGTTGTGACGTAATAATTTCAATTTCTTTTATAAAACACTTTATGTAATCATTATTATGAGATTTAAATAGATGAGTTCCATTAACATTAACTTTACAAAAATAAAATTTAAAACACAAAACAAAATAACCCTTAAAAGACGTGATGTCAAAGGAACTTATTGACTTATGCAGCGAATACAAATTACTGCGCGTCATGACGTCAGTAAACAACATCGCACGCGCGTTTTGGTGATGCACAAAAATGCTTTTTTATATGTATTTTGTTCACAAAAAATGTAATTTAATGTATGCTAGAAAAATATCTATCATGTGTGTCCGTTCCGGATAGAAAAATCCGACCCTCGGGCACGCAGCGTAGCCGGTAACTCGGCAAGCCTCGTTACCTTGCAACGCAGGTGCCCTCGGGTCGGATTTTTCTATCCGGAACGGGAACACATGACAGATATTATTATTATGGTCGTTAACATGGTAACCAATAGGACCGCAATTGTGTAAGCCAATGACTTTTATTAATGCATATATTTTAACCATTTAATCTATACAAATATAGATTATATGCATTTGTAGTATATAATCTTCATAGGTAAAGCATTCTAGCAAACTGCCCACTAATGTCACCAAAGGTTAAATTCATTTAATAATTAAAACCAAAAATAACCTGAAAGTTTGAGATTTTACGTATATTTGTCTTCGATTTCAGGTTATTAATGGTAAGTTAGGTACCAATAAGTGCAAGTGGAATGTGCAATGCATACATTTTTAAAAAAACAAACCATACTTTACACAAGGAACATGTTTCGGTTGTTGTGAAAAAAGAAGTTGATTAAACGGACATAGGTCAGGCACAATATTGTTTGTATGAGTCATTACAATAAGTGGTTGACTTATCGTATTGTCCAGATTTCGTTGTTATATTGATATGATGGTTCTAAGAACATATGTTTACCCTTTAATTTATATTGAAAATGGACATTTGAATAACAACCAACATTTATTGGCAAATCGGCATATTGCCTTTTGCTATTTACAATGCAAATGTAAAAACGTGTTACTTCTTTCTTTCCACAGTTGTTACAGGCGTCCGGAAGGTAAACTGTCAAAGAATGTTTTGTCTTTATAACATGTATAAATAAATATTGTTTTGGTCCTTGCCTTTGCTAATTTATTTAAGTGAACATTTACATTGTTTTGCATTATATCAACATTTTAAGTTTATGGTGAAGCCCGACAAAGGGTACTAAACTATTGTAGTTTTGGTAAACAGGTTTAAATCTGAACATCACATTATAAGTTCGTTAAGGATATTATAGCACCAATCATTTCATGTACACATTGGCCACTCTTTGAACAAAGCTAACATTTACAACGACAAATATCTAACACTATCTAAAGCATCCATTATTTGCCTATGAAGAGTTGTTGATGAACTCCTTGTATGGAAATGGATTAAATCAGTTTCTTTCTCAAAAAAGCTATTATTTTCAGAGACATTTTGCCGCTTTAAGCAAATCTGTACACATTAATCTTTATGTTTGGTATGGAAGCTGCTAGGTTAACATTGGAAACCTTATGCCGGACAACTTAAAAAACGAAGTTAATGTCAGTTAAAGGGGATTCATTATATATTGAATTAGCCAACATGTTGTGATGGGAATGTTAAGAGGCACTTTGCTCAAAACCTACCAAACACTAGGCGAGACACTTAAACCCATACAAACAACGCTAACAAGACATATGAATACTTATAAGTGGAAAACACCTTTAAGAAAATTGCAATATCTTTAATATTAAGGAAATGTAAATATGCATCAAGAAGTAATAGAACAAATTCTTGTCGAACGTTAAACAAGGTTTGTGCAAGTATACCTAGACTGATTGTTTTATTACTTTTTATACCTTTTATAACAGTAACAAATGATGAGTATCAAATCGAAGATGAGATTTACCTTTTACGTTTTTTTTTCTTTATTCAGGATTGCTGGGTTAAGGGTGAGTTTTTGGTTGAAACCCCCTAGTAAATTAACATTCAACTAACCGTTCAAAGGCGGTACCTAACAATCCGTGATAAACATACCTAGTTTTATTATACAGTATATATGCTATGTGCTGTTTGAGGAGATTTGTGTTGTTGTTTCTTGTTTGTGACTTATTGTTTTTCTGTTCTATGTCGTTGGCGATTACCCTTTGCCTATAAATTGGGTTTATGTTTAAACTTTTGGCTACAGAGCTTGTTTCTTTTTTATGCCTAAGCAAATTCATATTCAACCTTGCTTCAATCTCAATGCTAAATGTAATCCTATGATGATGATGTAAGAGATTATCAAACACCAGTCACTTCAATCAAAATGCTCACTACTTTGATAATGATAATGAAATATGTACATACACTAAGAAGCGAACAATAATCTTGAGTGATGTAAAATCAATATCCTGGTCCAGAAGATGAAAATATCAAAGACTACATTTACATGAATGAAATAAAAGAAGCACAAATGTCTATACATTTTTAAAAGCAAATAAGAGTATGAGAGACGTTGCCAAAAAAGCAACTCCCAATCGACTTTCCTACAAAACTAAGGATATGTTTTAACATATTAGCAATATGAAATAAAAGTTTCATTGCATAATATTTAAAAAAAACAAAATTAATATATCAAATAATATCATTCAATATAAGTTCTTCTTACGCTCATGTATCATGAAATGCACTGATGAATTCAAAACCAAACAAAATACCTTCGAAAGTTAACTATAACTCCATGTCACATCCAACGCGCTATAATGTTAGTGTTTACCGTTCGGCTGTTCTAACCGACTGGAGCTCTCGTAGGTAGTTAGTTATGTTGTTATAAAGCAGATCCCTTCACCGGTGAGGCGATATTGGAATACGCTTACATAGCTTTGAATACTATGTGTCATACGATATATAGTTTTGTATTGAATAGTTGTATCAATTGCTTTATTTCAGCTGGTATATTTACTAAAAATATGAAACTCAGTGTTTTCAATGGATTCTGTCAGACAGCAAAATAAAACTCAGTGTTTCCAATGGATTCTATAAGACGGCTTGTAGAATCAATATTGGTTTACATCGTAAAGGCCATGCGAAGGTATCCCTGGTGGGGTTCGAACCCACAACCTCTTGGGTGACAGGCGGGTAACTAGTAGTAGTAGTAGTAGTAGTAGTAGTAGTAGTAGTGGTCGTCGCCGTCGTCGTCGTCGTCGTCGTCGTAGTAGAAGAAGAAGAAGTAGTAGTAGTAGTAGTAGTAGTAGTAGTAGTAGTAGTAGTAGTAGTAGTAGTAGTACTAGTAGTAGTAGTAGCAGCAGCAGCAGCAGCAGCAGCAGCATCAGCAGCAGCAACAATAGTAGTAGTAGTAGTAGTAGTAGTAGTAGTAGTAGTAGTAGTAGTAGTAGTAGTAGTAGTAGTAGTAGTAGTAGTAGTAGTAGTAGTAGTAGTAGTAGTAGTAGTAGCAGCAGCAGCAGCAGCAGCAGCAGCAGCATCAGCCGCAGCAGCAGCAACAATAGTAGTAGTAGTAGAAGTAGTAGTAGTAGTAGTAGAAGTAGTAGTAGTAGTAGTAGTAGTAGTAGTAGTAGTAGTAGTAGTTGTAGTAGTAGTAGTAGTAGTAGTAGTAGCAGCAGCAGCAGCAGCAGCAGCAGCAGCAGCAGCAGCAGCAGCAGCAGCAGCAACAGTAGTAGTAGTAGTAGTAGTAGTAGTAGTAGTAGTAGTAGTAGTAGTAGTAGTAGTAGTAGTAGTAGTAGTATAGTAGTAGCAGTAGTAGCAGCAGCAGCAGCAGCAGCAGCAGCAGCAGTAACAGTAGTAGTAGTAGTAGTAGTAGTAGTAGTAGTAGTAGTAGTAGTAGTAGTAGTAGTAGTAGTAGTAGTAGTAGTAGTAGTAGTAGTAGTAGTAGTAAAAGAAACAGTAGTAAAAGTCACCTAAAATTGTCAATATCAAACATTTACTGTCATTTTTATACGATGAATGTATTTTGTTCATCATACGGACAACTTTTGCAGAATGAGTGTGATCTCCAGTCCGAAAATGCGCCTTGTTGACAAGCGAAATGACGACACGTTGTGAAGCTTTGATTTGTTACTCATATTATCACCAATATTTTAATAAATGGTTATGCTATTAATAATTTATCATTGTATAATGGTATTTGATCACTTCAGAACGTAAGTAAAAAAAATCAGAAATGAATTTGAAAAATGAATCATTTAAGTCTCAATTGATTGAATAAGGAACTCTTTGATTCAACACATCATAAACATACAAGAGGTAACAACGGATCATAAATTTTCATATATATATATATAAATTCCCAATGCCTTCCAATTGAAAATAGTCTATTGAATATACTTGTGTCTATTTCAATGTCAAATTTATCTACAGAACCAACAACTTACTTGATGCGGCATATAGAAAACAGCATATGAGGACCTTTTCAAAATTCATTTATTTTCGTAAGCCTTCTATTTTTAACAGATTCTTTAATTTACTTTATAGATTTCCTTTATCATCGACATATTTTTTACAACAGAGTTTTATAGTTTTGGTGTATTCTCTTGATGTATTGCTTTTTTGCTGTGTACAAAATAAAAAATAAACCTCTGAAAATTGTTATGAAATTAATGCCATTTCTGCTTCTTCTCAATTTTTAGTACAATTCGTGTGGGTAAATTTTAATCTTTTTTATTGGGACATGACATATAAAATGGATTTATTTTTGATGAAACTGTTAATTTATGACCACTGAAGACATCCGCTTTTTATAATTAAACAATTACTAGAAACGACGCAATGAGCGGTTTTAAACTCAGAGAATATGGAAATTTGTTCGATGTTCTCATTATCTACAGAAACGCCTCAAATATTGTTCATCCTCCTCATATATTTAGCCCGCCACAGCTGGGGCCCTACAAGGTTGGGTGCACTTCTCCTTCTTCTTTCCATGAAAGATAAAGCTGATATCTTGGAGAGCACAATAAGGCGTTCTGCGGGTGATAGCTCTGTCGCCATTTCAAATTCTAACACAAATGGCACAGAAACACCGATCTACAGAAAATCTTCGACTGGTCAACACAATAGCTGGTACAATTCAACACTTCAAAAACAGAAGTTATATTGTGTTCACTTACTAACCAGCAACGACCATCTTTCTTGTTCGCTTCTTCGCTGCTTATACTTTGTGATCGTGGCAAACATTCAGGAGTCACATTGATGATACATGGTACCATCACATACATTCGATCGTTCGTTCTGCCAGGAAAAGTCTTAAAAATATTACTTTAGTCGTATTTTGTTTTATCAAATTTATTAACTATATTTCAGACGCATTCTAGATAACGCATCACTTATCTGGAATTGTTGTACAATTGATGAAAACGAGATCGTGGACATACTGCAATACGAAGCAGCAAGAATTGTTAGCGGTCTTACACGTTCAGTTTCATTAGCTAGAATAATCAAGGAAATTGGCTGGATTTCGTTATCGGATAGTAGAAAAATGTAAAAGTTAATATAAACACATATCCACGTGAATAGTTATGCTCAAACTGTGTACACATTGTAATTGAAATATTTGGATAAATATTGTGTTAGCCATTTTTTTCGAGCGTAAACCGTTTTGTATCCCCGCACACCTAATTACAATCCCGAAGTATATCAACGTACCACCTTCTAAGTTGCATCACTACAATCAACTAAAACTAGATATATTTAGCAGAGACAGTAGCAGTGACCTTGACCAAAATACCCAAAATGCAATCCTAAGGTACGTTTTTACAGAGCCTTTATACAAACCACTTTTATCACTATTCGTCAATTCAGTTATTCAGCAAAAACCATTTCCCCCCTAGTTATTGTTATGCAGCCAAGTAACATAAATAAACCAGGCAGCAGGAGCAATTATATTATTTTTTTGAAATAAACGCCACACATTTCGTTAAATGTTCGATGACTCACAAGACCTCTTTCAAATTTAGCGAACCTTCGGTACTGTCCATCACGACATCACACGGTTAATACGACACATGTTAATGCTTACCAACAAGAGCCTCTGATTAGAACCCCCTCGAGACTAAGTACTGTTCTTTTTTATATAATGGCACTTCGACAAAGACGAAGACTAGGGGAATAATAAGATTAAGAACATTTGTTTTCAATGATCAAAATAACTCTTATAGCATTATAGAATGTTAATTAGGCTATCTTGGTATTGCTGAAAAGTTATTTGTACTACTGTGTATTGAACAGCTAAGATTAAGAGTACACAACTTAAAGATATAGATAATTGAGGTATTTCTTTCTTTCAACATGCCAGCAGAGTTTGGATGCACCAATTGATAATGACGTGGTTGCCTGCTCGTGTACAGTTAAGTAGAAAAAACCCATAACAAAACGCAAACGTCAACTTAAGCACGATAAATGAAAGAACAAAACAACATTGACAAATGACAGTATCTCTACAGTTCAAACTAATCATACGTCTATTAATAAAATAAAAGTTCTCGTTCGAATTCCAGAAGGGCAAATAACTTGTGCTCTAAAAGCTAACAATTTAAACAGAATGCCTGACATAAAGTTTTGATTTTATGCCATATATAACAATAAAATAATTGACCGAAAGACGACTTTGAAATTATCAATTCTTCCAACCAAAACAGCAGGAAGAGCAATACCACATACATGATGGTACTTAACAAGCAGTAATAGCACTTTAAAACAAAAAGGGATGATTGACTAAATTTTAACCAACACCAATAACAATTTAAAATATTTATAATCACACTAAAACAAGACGTAACCATTGATTTTGTTTTGTCTTTCACGAAGAACAAAAAATAATTTAAACATAATTATTATGGTACTAAAACACCAAGCTTATCCTGTGATCTTGTTTATCCGTGTTCGTTTTGGTTCTTGGTTTCCAAACGAGCGTATATGACTCTTATGGTTAACACTTGAATCATGAAAGTGTGATTCGCAAAGGCAATTTGTAGGTAAAGTATTTGTCTAACCTTCCATTTTTAAAATATTCTTCTTAAAATATGCTAGTTCCGAGGAAGAAGTGTGAGTCTAGGAGCAGCCGAAAGTGAATGAATGAGAACCCTGAACCGTCTGCCCTATAACCCATACCCGATATTATTCGTTCTCTAAATACGGTAATAGGTATATGTAGATTTAATTTTTAGTGTTACCCATGAACCAAAATAGTATGTCTGCCAAACTTTGAATGTCAATCGTTATTTATCTACAAATGGATTAAGGAATGTTAAGTCCCGACATTAGAATATCATTTTTACTGTAATTGAAAAACCAAGTGGTCGAGTATTGACATCTTTGTTTCTGTCATGTTCTGACAAACACCGCTCATAAAAAGACCATGCATTTGCTCTACCACTTATAGCACAGTTACTAGAGGTATTTTGGAGTCCCTTTGTCGTTCGCGTTTCATTGCGTATGATTAAATGGGCACTTTGAGCCAGCGTGCTAGAGTTGGCATCATGATCATGATGGTTAACAAGATACCAAAACGACTGCAATTTTATTAGCCCATTACTAGTATAAGTGCATTTGTTTTTGATCATTTTAATGTAAACATATCTTGACTTAAATTTTGTAGTACATATTCTACATATCTTAAACTTTCTAGCAAACATTCCACTCATGACACCAAAGGTCAAAGTCATTTGAAAGTATAAACACAAAACATGCCTGAAAGTTCGAGATTTTACATATATATTTAAAGTTATATATGGAACCAAAGCGGTAACAGGGAAGTGCTATTCATTCATTTCTTTAAAAACAAGCAATATTCTCTACACCAGGAACATGTTTGGCTGTTTTGAAAACGAACGGGCATAAGCCACAACCCTTGTTTGTAGTTGACATCACAATAAGAAGTTTACTTATCGGCTTGACCAGATTACGTTCTAATATTGATACGAGCGGTATAAAACCATATGTTTACCGTTTACTTTATAACAGGATGGCTATAACATTTAAATAAAACCAACCTTTATGGGCAAATCTGCTAAATGCCTTTGGTAATTTACAATGCAAATGAAGAAACGTGTTGCTTCTTTCGTTCACATTTCTTTGACCTTCTACAGCTGTTACATGCGTCCGGAGGTGAATTGTCAAAGTATGTATAATCCTTTTAGATAAATAGTATCATGGCCCTTACCTTTGCTATTTCTTTGGGAATATTTGCATCGTTTTGCAGTTTATAAACAATTAAAGTTCATGGTGAAACCCGACTAGGAGTACTAAACTTTTGTCGTTTTGGTTAACAGAGTCTGAACATCACATCGTTAATAATATTTTAAAACCATCCATTTCATGTGCATTTTTCTTCTTACAAAACGAAAATTCACGACAAATATCTTACACTTTTATGCATCCTTAATTTACCTAAGAAGAGTTGTTGATGGACTCATTGTATGGAAATGGATTAAATCAGTTTCTCTCTCAGAAATGCTTTTATTTTCAGAGACACGCTTAAAGCAATTCTTTACTCAATAATCTTTATGTTTGGCATGGAAGCTGCTAGGTTATCATTGGAAAACTTATGCCGCACAGCTTGTGAAAAACGAAATAAAAGTCAGTAAAAGCTGTTTCTTTGCATATTGCAATGTTGATCCGCTTCAGCAATTCGAATAAAACAATGGAAGTCCAGAAGGCAACAATGTTATGATGGGAATATTTATAGCCTACCTGATATTAGACGAGACATTTGAATCCATTCAGACAACACTATCAAGACATATGTATTATTAGAGGAAAAAACCTTCGAGAGAACTACATTAACTGAAATATCAAGAAATGTAAATATTCATTAATTAGTGATATAACTTTTTAGCAAATTCAATACGTCGAACGTTAGCATTCCTTTTACAAGTATGTCCAGACTGATTGTTTTATCACTTTAAAAACCTTTCATAAAAGTTTAAAACAATATATGCGTATCAAATCTAAGGTATGATTTCATATATAAATATGAGCACAGTTGCTAAATTTATTATGCCTGAGCAATTTCATATTCAATCTTGCTGCAATCTCACTGCCAAGTACAACCCAAGGATAATGATGTAGGAGATTATAAAGCACCAGTCGCTTCAATCAAAAACCTCACTACTTTGATAATGATAACAAGTTATGTTCATACAATGAGGTGCGAGAAATAATCTTGAGTGATGTTATAATTTTTTTTCGTAAAAATCAATTTCCTGTTCCAGAAGATCGTAATATCAAAGACTGCTTTAACATGAATGTAATTAAAGTAACGCACATGTCAATCTTCTTTTAAAACAAATAAGAGTATGAGAGACGTTGCCAAAAACGCAACTCTTTATCTAATTTCCTGCAAAACTAATGAATAGAAATGTTTTAACATAATAGCAATATGAAACAAAAGTTCATTGCATAACATTGCAAATAATAAATATTGAATAGTTTTTTCCCCTTCAAATATCAATAAATACACCATCGATTTTAAAACAAAAAAATACCTTCGAAATTTTACTATTACTCCATGTCACATCTAACGCGCAATAATGTTAGTATTTACTGTTTGGCTGTTCTAGTCGACTGGCGCTCTCTGAGCTAGTTATGCTGTTATAGAGACGATCACTTCACCGGCGAGGCGATATTGGAATACACTTACATAGCTTTTAATACTATGCGCCATACGTTATTTAGTTATTGAATTTTAAAGTTGAATCAATTGCTTTATTTCAGCCGATATATCTATATAAAAAATAAACTCAACGTTTTCAAAGGTTTCTGTCAGCAAGTAAAATGAAACTTAGTGTTTTCAATGGATTCTGATTAGCAGTTAAATGAAGCTCAGTGTTTTCAATGTATTATGTAAAACAGCTTATACAATAACGCTAGAGGCTTTTTTTCTGGGTAGGAATCAGTACTGGTTGAACATCGTAAAGGCCATGAGAAGGTACCCCTGGTGGGGATCGAGCTCACAACCTCTTGGGTGACAGGCGGGCACTCTACCACTAGCGCACCCTCAACCGATTCTGTATTTGATTTTTTTTCGCAAATACAAAACTAATTATACGACTTCTTTATCTCTCTCTAGGTATACCAAAGCGATTTTCATTTTGAAAGCGTGGCTTGATTTTAAAATAAATTGTCGACAACATCGCAGACACTTATCAAGTGATTGTTCTGTGCCTTATTTATGTAGTGTCATTTGCAAGAGAGAGCCACAGATTATTATTATTATTATTATTATTATTATTATTATTATTATTATTATTATCCTTTTCGTTAAATATCACGTGCTTTTAAGTGAACTCATAAACACTTGTTTGCTTGAATTTTATTTGCAATCGATTTATTTGCAAACTTTATCTGACTTATTTAATGGTTTCAACCGTTAGAAAGCTTTTGAGTGATTATTGTGAACGCCTAAGCTGGATAAATGAGCACATACTTCATGACGTACCGGTTTAAATTATTAAAATGTGGCTAAAATATAACACATCCTTATATAACGACAAAACGTCATTATACAAGGGTAAAACATCAATATATAAAGTTATATGTGTTTTAGACAAACAACAATCAACATTGAATTATAATTAGGTTTTAGTACATCCTCACCTAATTTGAATAGTCATGTCAATATATTCAATTTCTGTGTCCTGTTTCTATTATAATAAACAATTTGAAATATGTTTCTTGATACAGCTAATTGTATCAACAATTATTCCATTGTAATAGTAATGATATTTAGTACACTAACTTTGGTCTCCTAGGAAGTTATAACAGCAATGTTCGTGACATTTATGAATATATCTATTAGGTTCTGTTGTAAAATATCCAAGATAAACTAACGCAACTACCGGTTTATTGAAATCATGCAGACATTATTGCTTCAAAATTAGGTTTACTTGTTATAAGATTTATTAATAACATACATAAAGCATTTGCTATCTGTTGTTGCTCTGGGCGAAATTAATATCGCGGCATTAAAGCACCAATAACTAAAATGCAATTTCCAACAGTTTAATATATTTGCTTATGAATAGGGTTTGGGCGGGTAGAAATTGTGCACCCGGATTATTAATTACCTGTAGGTACCCGGTTACCCGTATATACATTTCATTCGATAGAATACACCCACAATAGAATAGTAAATCTACGGATTCATTCTTTGTTTAAGGAACGGCTTAGTAACACTATTGTCTGGAAACAACAACACAAAACAAGCTCAAGTTTTTGATCGTACGTGAAATGATGTGATCTCAGTCACAAAGGTATGAAATACACATTTTTTTATCAGGGGACAAGGATGACGTAATAAAAACAAAACAATTGAGCAGTCTGCGTTCTGCTTTGGGCTAGTCAAGGTTGAGGTGTTTTGTTTCAAGAAAAGTGCTTTAAATCCCAATATCTAACGCTTACATACCTCCAGATGCGTATTTATGAAAGTCCTTCACAAAGAAAGCAAAATGTTGCAGGTACGGACCTGACCTACCGAACGAAAATACCGACAATTTTCACATACACAATAATAACTTGGAAACATAAATGCAAATAGTTCAAAGTACTCGAGATAGCGACGTTTTCAAGAGTTTTAACCTATAACTAGGAAACTTCATTTACCCTAGGCGTGCTTTTAAGAGATATTCATTTCTGGAAAGAATGCGGTCAGCTTCAATATGGAAAACCCTTCCGAACCAGTTAAATCTCAAATCAATACCGTTAGAAATTACCTTTTTATGACTGAATACCTATATACTGTTTCTTCATTCCCCCGAGAGACATCATACAGCGATATAATGTACCTAAGCTTATCTTCAATGGTAAAACATACAAATTACTAATCCTTAGTCAACATCTAAATGGCCGCGATATGGAATGGTATACATTCATTCATGTTAAATTCCTTGTATGCGTATCTGGTTTTAACGATTGATTTGCATTTGAGGAAATTACAATGAATTTACGTTTTTATAATTGTTTTGTAGACGCTCTGTATGCATTTGCAGATTTAAAGATTCAGGTTTTCAGATTTATTAAATGTGATCGGAAGAGGCAGGGTATCCAAAGTCATGTGCTTCGATAGAACGACAATACTGAAACTCAGTTTACCATCAAATTACCTATGTTAAGAAAGCGAAATCCCGACAAGGCAGGGTCGACGGGCAAACCGATGGTTCAAACAACCTTAGACGTTCATTGTAAACCTAAATCGGTTCAATCACTGTATACGCTACATACTATTGGATATTGTGTAAAAATCTTGTTTGTTTCAAATTTATAGGGAATACAGGTGTGGTTTTGTGCTCAAGCCCATAAAATATTTTGCACCAAAATACCAACTAGTATGTAGCAAATATGTAAGCTTGGGCAAGCAATAGTCCAATGACAACGTTCATTGTAAGCATACATAAAATGAGCAGATATTTTAGTAGATATCGAAACTAAAAGCCAACACTTTTACAGTGATAACTTTCATTAAAAGCATACTACCAAACAGATGTTTGCACTTTTTGGATAAATGCCTGGCAAGAAATATACCAGCAATCATTATTCCACATATATTATCAATACAACTATAGATAAAAAATAATACACTGCATGTGGCGAATATGATTGATTGTTGTCTCAGTAATGCCATTATTTCTAAACACATTTGCTGCTGGCTTGAAACACGGAAATTCTTCTATGACTTTTGAGATAAAATAGCATTGTAACCAAAGGAAATGTGATGTAATAATGTTCAGTTTACCAACAGAAATAATACATAGCAATATTTTATTTAGAATCATTTTTGTTTAAGTTGTTTTAAAATTATTTGTTTTTAAACAAAACAGCACTTTATGACAACATTTAAAAGAAACGCTAGTGTATGCCATCGATATACCAGCTTTGTTATATCACTGAAAGTTATTATGGTTTCTGAAATTTACCCATATTATTTGTTTTTGCATAAAAGTTAGGATTTCCCAAGATATTCAAGTAATAAAACAGATCATTTGAAATACAGAGAGCCTCCCAGATCCAAGAAAATAATCTGCCATCAATTTGTATTTGTAACCAAATGTTTATGTAAGTGTATGCACGTATTTGTGAACCATTGAGAATTAAATATTGTACAACATGTAAAATCAATATTTCAGTCGTTTATATCGTTATAGCAATAATCCAAGCTGTTCACCATTCTTGCGTGATAACATACGTATATAATTAACCAAGTCTACGATGAACAATTTTACATCTTGATCAAAAGGCGACAAGGCGTCAGCGCATTGGTAAGCACACTCGCCCCTCACCTAGGCGATCGATTCTCGACCTGAGCGAATGTGAGTTTGGTATGTGGAACCCAAACCGGTCAAGTCGGTTTCCTCCGGGTACTTCGGGTTCCCCCGCAGCGCAAGACCACACTCACGCATACCATCGAGAGGTTATAATCTAATATTGTAATAACATATTCCACAATCGTTGTTAAATAAGCTGAGTTTATACTAAAAGGCGACAACATCAACGTTTTAGTCCCAGCACAGTGACCGTCAATTGCGTGCGTGGAACGAAATTGAGCCAATATCGCAGAGAGCAATTTCCCAGATGAAATGAGTGACGTATGTAAGTTCAACCAATTGTATCCTCTTGAATGGAATCTAATGAACATACTAAATAAAAGCAACACATTACACAGAAGTTCAACTCAAAGAATGGCCACAATGAAAATACAAGAGGACAAAAAATTGTTGTTTCGGACATGAATCCAGAAAAAAGACAGAAAAAATCATTTACATGTGTCACAAATATGACATGGTACATACAGGACACTCTTTGCAACATACACATCTGAGTGCATGGCGGATACGAACACGATGCATAAAAAGTTGTTCTTTGATATAGAAAGCTCGCACTGGATATGACAATAGAGGTTCGAACAGGGAACGCTCTCCAAACAAATAATCCCGACGCTGGAAAACATAAACCGGTGCAACATGATTACAATCCAAACATATCAACTTTTTCGGTTGAGTGAGGAGATGAGCAAATTTGAAACCATCGTAACGTCTAACAGACAAAACAATGAAATACTTTTAATTTGAACGATGGGACAAACTACATGTTTACAGGCAAATGCAATGGTCGCTCATCATCAAAATGAAAGTTTCATTCCTGCGGATTTCTGTCGAGCAGGGGCAGTATTAAACTGATAAAACTGTAACCCACGTTGAAGCATGGTATGTCAGTGTAGAACATGCGATCTTTTAGCAAAGGCTGATGTACCCGCACACTGAGATTTAATCCTTGAAGAGTTAGACTATCGACTTTAGGCTTAGAAAATAAACGAAAATGACGAATGAATAAGATAATGGGAAACGGAATCTTGAAGACAATTTGATAGGATTTTCTCAAAGGTTGCCGATGATGGTCGAGTTATTACGATTTGGAAATCAGACGAAGAAATCAGTGAGCATACCTCGGATCCACTAAAATAAAATAACATATACACAATATTATGGAATATGGAGGAATAATGTCATCGGCTTCTTGTCTCTCCCGAAGTATTGCTTTCATATGAAATAAAACCAGATTTAAATGTATGTTCGACTTGGTTATCTAAACATTACGAATATGGTGTGGGAAAGAAAGTGCTTCGACTTTGAATTATTTGAATTTATACAAATTAGTGCAATAATACATTGTTATAAATTAAATAATTTGGAGTTATATTCGGTATTCCAATCCAATTCCAATAGTATCCAATTTAACTTAAATATTTGATATGCTACATGACTAGCGGTGGTTCCTAGATCTGATGTTGCGTGTCGAACGGTCAGAGAAAAACTTCCAATGAGGTAAACAATGTGCATAGGATTTATAAATGCGGTACGGTGGTTCGGGGCTCCCTCCCGCTAACTTTCGCTTGTATGACTCAAAAAGGTTGACATATTGACGATGTATTCGTAACATAAGTTATTTTATCATATGCATTTCTGGGGTTTATAGAGATTTATCAAAACGAAGAAATGTGCGTTTCAGTATCGCAATAAATATCCCGTCATGAACATCATTTATATATATATATATATATAGGTAAATATAGTAAAGTGAAAGATACCTTTTACTGCTTACTCGGTTAATCATATTACGATCTAACACTAAAATTATCTTCCATATATTTCTGTCATATGGCCCGCACTCCGGTTTTCCCATAGAGAGAGAAAGAGAGAGAGAGAGCGTTTGATGGTGGTGGGGCTGACACCTTTACTTTAAACATGTCAATCAATCCATCAATACAGAGCTGAGCTAGTGCGGTAATTGCCGTAATTTTGTTACATTTATTTTATATTTCTGATTGTCAACATGATTATAAGTATCTTCCATGGCCGAGAGTGTAAGATAGGTTCATTCCGACCCGAGCGTAGGGTGTTTTGCGGAAACGAGGTTTACCAAGTATGGTAGATGCTTTTACTTTCACCTCAGTTAAACAAAATTAAGTAAAAATGTATTTTTTTTGCTGGAACTCTTTTGTGCTAAGTGAAAATAATTGCGTATGGAAATGCGATAATTCATGGTTGTCATGGATATTTGCGCAGTGATTCAGAGTATGTAAATTGTCTGATCGGTCTTTAAATTGTTCTAAGAAGAGTGAAGCATTATTTCTTGAAAGGTGCGTGAAAACTGTTTTCTGGTGACATTTGAAGCGAGAAATAATTAACTAGCGTTTTAAATATTGCAACAAGACAAGGTTTCCATGATGCGATTCAAACAGACGCTACAGACGACAGTCTTCAACAAGGGAGGTAGTTACAATGTGGTGACCATTAAAAGAAGTTCAATACGGGCATTTTATCTTCGCCCGTGGGCAAGATAAGAATTTCTAGCATGGTTAAATTAATGGATCTATTTATCTGAGGTCGGAGAATAAGATATCTAGATCATCATAATTCGCACCTTATCTATAAAACGTTGCTCTGTTGTAAAATAATGAAAATGCTTATCGAGAGCATTCCGGGAACGAGCGAACATCGATTATTTTTCACTGATAACCGTACGCAATGGTTTGGAAAATAGATAAGTGAGTTAAACGTGAATGAAGCCTCACAATTACTTCTAATCATTAATCTAATCGATACGATGCAAACATATAGAACTAAACTAAGCCAATGTATGAACAGTAAGAATATTAATATTGTTTTATTCACCAAACTTTTTGTTAGTTAAATATCACTGCCAATTTGCAACTTTATCCGAGACAAGCCAAGTTCACCTAAATAATTCTGGGATGGAGAATGAGAAAAAGCTTATATACAATAAACCATTGCCTCAAAATAAAATAAAATGTTATAATATATTTCGATGCATGCAGAAGGAAATGCAATACAACCTTTTTTTCTTATGAAATATACAACATACGTAAAGATACACTAGTTAATAACATAACTGCATTTTTTTTCTTAATAAAGCAGCATACTTTTAAATTAGCTGGAGCAATCAAGATGTTCATTTCTATTAAAGATAACCGTTCGGTCTATCAAAACCAAAACAACAACTTAAAAATTTGAGATATCAATGGATATGATTAATACCCCAACAACACCACAACGTTGTGATTAGAATTAGGAGTGATATATGAATGTACTATGTTGGTTATAAGACACTCATCTAATTAATGGTCTTAATGTTTCTTTTGTACAGTAGAAGTCAAAACCTGAGAACGTTTAACGTTATGGAGAGAAGGAAAACAATATAGAAGTAATCTAAGAACAATAACTCTTACTAAAAATATCATATTAAAAATGCACAGAACTTCTCCTTCACAAAGACAATATGTGCGTACGTCAGTTCGAAGTCAATACATGAACAAATGTATGAAGTAAAGGAGACTTGTCCCGGTAAAAAATAAGTATACAGATAATCAATGAAAAAAAATCTAAAATACATACACGAAATTATGTTGTTTGTATGCACATCACGTCTTTCAAACAAAGTCAATACGTGTATGAAGTTTGAAGCCAATACCTATAAATATATCGAGTTATGGAGAAAAATAACCAAATAAGTATAAAAACAAAAGGCAATAATTCTGAAAATACCATATCCAAAATAATAACTAAAATGAACACTACTTCAGCTCAGCACAGAACATCTGAAAAGAAAAGTTGAAGTCTAAACCTCAAAAACCGTATGGAGAAAAATATGATAGTCCATGTAATAAATAAGTAAAAAATAACCAAAGGGCATCAACTTAAAAGTATTATACATTAAACGGACGGACGGACAGACGGGACAAGCTTTTTCCGATATAGCGCTAACCACCACGTGGTCTTAATGAAAGAAACATTCTGTCAAGGTCATAGACTCAACTATAGAGCAATGAATTTCATGCATTGGCTATTTGAATTGTTTATCATCCATATTATGGATCAAATACTTTTACTGTTTAATAACAGTATGACATTCAGTATAGCAAAAGTAATTAATTCCGCTATATAAATACTTTCAGTGAGAACGCATGTACATGAATTGAATACATTGAACCTTTTGCAGGTGCTTATGAATGAACAGCAAGGCAGCACTAGAATCAACACAGATGAAACAGCAGGTAGTAATGAAAGAAAGTTTTGGAATTTAAAACAAAAACATTGACTGAATTCTTTATACATTTCTCTCGCCGAATTACATTTGAAAACCATTGCCAAATTATGCCATTGTATGAACGACATTATTTTGAAAAACATTTGCTGCTATTCAACTTATAATATAAATACGCCGGTTGAATGATGGGGTTTATTCACACAAAACAATAAACTCACCAAGATATATATATATACAAATTAAATTTGCAAATAAAGTCATCTATTACTCCATGTCCTAGCTCACATGCAATAATCCGTGTTCTCTGCTTGGCTGCTATAACCCACTGACACCCCCGAAGCTAGCTATGCTGTTATAAAATAGACCCATCCCCCGTGTCGGCGATATTGGAAATCATAAAGAGCTTTAAAGAATTTTTTACTTCACTTTGTTAACCTTGAATTCAATATATGCATTATAAATAACTACCAGCATTACGGTAGAATATTCTTTACATGTTTTTATAAGCGGCAACACTAATATAAATATTAACTGTTTGCATATACGGTGCCGTAAACATTATTAGACCAATTTCGACCACTTACAAAACAAAGAAAATTACCCACGGGAAATTATTTTGTCGGGTATCTAATATCTATTGAATTATACTAGCAGAAAACATGTTATCCTACTGTACTACTTACCTTTGGGTCACATTAAGCTTCGCTTGTCGGGATTCAATTTGTCTGAAGAAAACACATTTTCTCTTGTGATTAACACGATGGATTGGAACAGTCCATTTACGAAAAATAACGATTGTTCTTATGTTTTATGTTCACGTGTTATGAAATCCATATAGCTATATTCCTGTAACATTCTAAACGAATTGGATCTTACAATAAAACAGTGTATTACTTAAATGCTTACGTTTTTCAAAAATTGCAATGACCCTGTTAATTGTTCACAACTCCCAATGTACAATGGCTAAGTTTAAACAATACGTATATTTATTATATGGTTAGTGGTCACCAAGCCGGACAAGTGGGTTTTCTCCGGGTACTCCGATTTCGCCCACAACACAAGACCACACTTTCGCGCAACATCGTGCCAACGAGCGTGACCTAGTTTAAGCTATCAAAGCTTTCTTCACAACCGTTGTAAATTATATAATGCTTAAACTAAAATATATATTTAGTGTTCAGAATCATGCCTCCGCAAATTGGTCAGCCGGTAACGTCCATTAGTTCTTAGTGGTCTTGTGAAACACCGAGCCATTATCTTTATGTTTTCCAGTTAGCATGCATGAGTTTTTTTTTAAAAACCTCCCTTAATAAAACCAGAAAATGACTCAACGGCTCGGTGGTTGTTTTTCGTTACAAAATGGAAATACATTTTGCGGTATTGAAACCTTATTAATGGATTTGTGAATGGCTGAGGTATAAAACATTTTTAAATGTGAAACTGTCCACCGATCCCATTGGCGGACTTATGGGCCAACATTCTAAATACATATTGGTGGTAAGATAACGTTATGGAAGAAAGTGTTTACTAATTGTACCAATAACAACATTGAATGTAAGGTACACAACTCACGACATAAATAACCTGAACGTGAAACTTACAACCGCAGGGGAATCCACACCATTCCAACCATGTAGAATTGAAGACGGGACTCGCAGCGAAACAAAAATACTAATGTAGATACAAAGACCGGTACAGCAGAGAATCAATCATACCAGTGTAGACATCACCTACCAGTGTAGACACTAAGACGGGATGAGTAGTGAAGCAAATAAAACAGTGCTGACACCACCTAAATGTGTAGTCACCAAATCAGGGCGAGAGGCGAAAGAAACTTACCAGTGTTGCCACCAAGACAGGACGATTACCGAAACAAACATACCAGTATATACATAAGGACAGGGCGCGTAGCGAAAGAAAATACCTGTATTGACGCCAAGAAAGGACGTGTAGCGAAACACACATACGAGTAAAGACACCAAGACAGAACAAGTAGTGAAACACACATACGAGTAAAGACAGGACAAGTAGCAAAACAAAAACACCAGTATTGACACCAAGACAGAACAAGTAGTGAAACACACATACGAGTGAAGACACCAAGACAGGACAAGTAGCAAAACAAACACACCAGTATTGACACCAAGACAGAACAAGTAGTGAAACACACATACGAGTAAAGACACCAAGACAGAACAAATAGCAAAACAAACTTACCTGTATTGACACCAAGACTGGACAAGTCGAGAAACAAACTTGTCTGTATTGACACAATGACAGGACGAGTAGCGAAACAAACACACCAGTGTAGACACTAAGACAGGACGAGTAAAGAAACATACCCGTATTGACGCCAAGGCAGGACAAGTAGCAAAACAAACACACAAGTGTTGACACCAAGACAGGACGAGTAGCAAAACACACATACGAATAAAGACACCAAGACAGGACAAGTAGCAAAACAAACAAACCAGTATTGACACCAAGACAGGACGAGTAGCGAAATTAACATACCTGCATTGACACCAAGACAGGAAGAGTAGCGAAACAAACATACCTGTTCAAACATACCTGTATTTACACCCAGACGAATCGGATAGCAAAGCAAACATATCTTTTAAAAGTCGCTATTGGCTTGGTTCACAAATGGGCGAAAATGGCCTCGTCTTTGTGATGTTTAACTGTTTCTTGTTTTGAAAGAACAACCAATGGCATTTACAAAATGAAATTGTGTTGTGCTATTTGATCATTATTTTGGTTGCTATGGCAACACTTCATTCAATGGGTATTTTTTCAATAATCATGTATAATTCACAAAATATTAAACACTGATGGCGATATAGTGGATTTATTTAGCGTAACTAGAACACAAATGAACATGTTAATCATAAGGACATTTTGTATGTTATTTAAATGAAGAATAAAAATGTAACCATGGAAACGCGCCAATAAATCGCATTTTTCTTACTATGCCTAACATATATATGATATTTTATGTAGAAACATTGTTTGTTATGAAATTTGATGTAAGTCATTACTGCAAATGCTCTGTTATTGATCTCCGGTTATTATCAACTCAGTTTTATGGTGGTTACTATGGTAACCAGGTTACATATAGTGTGATTATTTTTGAGGGTTTTGAAACAAGTAGGTTGATATTTGGACCGAATTTAACGCTACTGTCATAGGAATTATGTAATACGTCTGTGTATATATAAAATGTGAAACTGCAAATAAAATAACTATGGTACAATAATAGGAAATATCACAATAGGCAGTAAAATCTACCAAGTACCAAAGCATGCCGTATCATTTTCTATAATTAACGTGACATTTTAAACGATTGAAATAGCCTTCCGTGAACGCGTTCATATAGATAAACTCTTTAATCGCTGTCAGAGTCCGAACTGCCTATCGTCGGGGGAACAACACTGGCGTCATCAAGGTGATCACACCAGTCACGGACGCCTACGTTACATACGAAACGGTACCTTGCATAACCAAGGTACCACATGACTGCTGCACAATGCGCGCACACCCCTACTACCCTTGACCCAGATCGGCATTTACAATACCACCCAAGAATTTCGACAGTGTTGAATTTCAATCAAAGGGTGTATTGCTTGGCTGATACGTGGCGACTTTGAAGACGAACACGAATAAGTCCACTGTTTTCCCTGAGGACACGGATGTCCTCGTCGCCCTCAAGGTGCTCCTGGATATAACCAGGGCACAGATTTAGTTGATATACACCGCATTTAAGTTTGCGTAGTGTGTCCTCTGTCAGACGCGGAAAGCTCTCTAACTCGGTGTCGTCAATCGGTATCCACACGGCTCTACTTTTCTCAAGGTTTCCCTCCTCAATTTCTGCTTGAAGAGAGTTCCCTTGTATAACCAACTGTAGCATTTGTTGTGCTTGGCGCTCATCGTCATCGGTTGAACACGACAGTGGTGGCAAATACTTATTGCATACTGCACATATTATTTTGACATAGTCGCCAATAATTGGAACCTGGCTGTTTGGTAAGACTCTGTCCAAGTACTTCCATCGTTTGAGACGGGCGTTTGCAGACTCCACCATCCATCTGATCTGCATATCATCAATACATTTTGAACAATTAAATACCCCGAGTGTAGTATAACTCGGACAGCAAGACTATGACAGAAGCGGTTAATTAATGAACATTGTTGGGCATATAATTAATGTTATTTTTGTGTATTTATTTATCATTTATGATGCCTATTTATTTGCATACTTTAACTCATAGAATTACTCATTATATTATGAACTCATATACAATACGCTTCACGGGAATTGCCATTTTGAGCGAAGCATTCAAGATCGCATGAATGCCCCCGAAATGAATTTCAATCATTTAATGATATATTTCAAAGTTTAAGAAAAATAATACCTTTGTGACTAGCCTGCTTATGTTGGCGACCTCGGCTTCAAACTGTTTCGCACCTCCCCCGTTGGATTGAGATGGCGGTCATTTTATATATAATTCAAACAGGAAACTTCGTATCAGAAACGGTCACAAGTTGTCTTTTATAAAATGCATTATATTTAACTACTGGTTCATTCAATTTAAAATCTTTCTTATACATACGTGTCAAAACTTGTGTAGTTCGTGTCCCTTGCTCAAAACTACACACAAAACAATCGTACACGGTACAGTACTGCGGCAAAATACCGCAACAGACGAATCAACGTCGTGTTAAAATCAAGCACATTTAAAGGATTCCTTGAAAAAATTAAAGTGTCCAGGTAAGAAAACATATTTTTAATTATTAATAACATAATCAATTCTCATATATTACCTTATAAGCGAAGTTTCTTCGTTGTTTTACATAGCTGACAGTTGCTACAAACGCTTTTGTATTTTACCCGAAAGAAAATATCATGGAAATAAAATACGCGATGGAAACGTAGCAGTTTAGGCAGTTTTCATTTTATTCATGCACACACACACTTTAAAAAAAGAACATATAATTAAATCGAACAAAACAAATTTTATTTTTTATACAAAAACTGGATTAAAGTTGAAATCATATTTTTTACGCTTGTTATGTACTCGATACAGCTAAAATGTCGAGCTAAAAAGCCGAACACATGTGCGGTTCTTTTCTTTTTCTGAAGTTGGCGGCATCGTTCACCAGTTATGAAATTCACAGTTAGCATTAAGTTTTCATGGGGGAAGCTGTGATAAAAATATAAAAACTGGTAAGAAGTGCCGCAACATGTAAACAATCATAAAACTGATCAAAATTCACCAAAAAACGGCCATTTTCGGCCATATTCGTAAAAAGTGGTTCTATTTGGGCAAATTTTAAAAACATTTAAACACATATTTTGTAAAAGAAATATGTTTAGTAATGTTGTATGATATCTCTCCTTTGTAGAAATAGTGAACTTTAAGCTGAACTGAGAAGTGTAAAATATGGATAAATCCGGTGCCATTTTCGCCTTTCGTGAACCAAGCAATAACCATTCATGCATATTAAACAAAATACAATAATAGACCTATATTAAACGTAATTAAGTTACGACACAGAGTAGCACAAATAGCAAACATAGCTCTTACTTGTATCTATTGCCCAATTATATCATATCTTTTTCATGTAACGTATTTACACAGAATAACATGATGTCATTTATGTTTCAAGTAAGAAGCACCTAGTGTGTCTATCTACATAATTAAAACCCATTTAAGACTCCCTTTTATTTTATTTTGGAAAGGTTGTCAATAAGATTGGTTTTCGCATCCGTGTTTGTGTCTTTTGGTTAGTAATGGCGTTACATACATTAAGAATAAAACTGTACTTACAAAAAAAAATTGCATGTCTCGCCAAACTCACTGAAGAATAAATAAATTCAATCTATGAAATGATGTCAGAAAGGAATAAAATAATAGCATAAAGTAATGTTTTACTGTCGTAGAATTAAGAAACATGCATACACGCCTATTAACGCTTGCATTCTTAAAACCATATGGTAAAATCCTTAATTATGTTTTTTAATTATGCTATACTCTTATTAGTATTATGTGTGAAAAATACTGTATGTAATATGTTTCAGTAGGTTAGCATAAATGTATAAACCTCATCTGCTATACATTATGATATTAGAGAATAAACGATGTTAGAATTTGAATTTGAATTAGGCATAAAATGGAAAATAAAAGATGCAAACAAACGTGGATTGATGTCAAGACTACCATTTTAATAAATAAATTGTAACTATTTTGACTT
This sequence comes from Mya arenaria, assembly GCF_026914265.1. Classification (NCBI taxonomy): domain Eukaryota; kingdom Metazoa; phylum Mollusca; class Bivalvia; order Myida; family Myidae; genus Mya; species Mya arenaria. The sequence goes on along the minus strand of NC_069124.1, from coordinate 61,881,147 downwards.
CTCTAGTATGTTCGTCAATATAATATGACAAAAGCATTAACGCGTAGATCAATATTCTCGGGAATCTCCATTCTGGGTAATCCATTAATCATTTTACCATTCTGAACATCGACAACAATAGCAGACACCGAAAATAACAAGAGATATATCAATTCCTTGACTGTAATGACTCCCTGAAGTTATAGAACAAAACATGACAAGACAACGCAATAAAACAAATCGTCAAAGGGCCAATAATTTCCAGAACTGAAGAAATTAATCGCGCTCATTCTATATCCGCATTTGTCTGCCTAATGTTTGCTCATTGTTATACAGAACAAGTAATTAAGGTAAGCCATCCATCTCGATACAAACATGTGTATTTTAGAATTTAATATCGAGATCGTTTCTATCTTTAATTATTTTGATTAATCATTATTTTATTCTTGCATGGATTACATTTTTAATAAACCATTAATACTATGACGCTGATAGTATGACATGGTATACTAAAGGAAGGTTATGAACCCATACTTTACTCTAAGTACATAACAATTTTATATATTCGTTCTGAAATACTATAACATCCTTATTAAAAAGCTCACTGTGAAAACTTGAAACATTATTCTTAACTTATCATTTGTAATTATGAAATAAAGCTTCACCAGTAGCAATATGCTTATATTAATGATTGATGCATTACCGTAACTGGATTATTTGTATTGATAACCGATACCACACTGAATATTGGATTTCTAATGTCTTCCTTATAAGATACAAGTATAAATCTTTTTCTTTAAACATAAACAGATGATTGAATAATGTAAGCATTGTCAGTCTGATGGACTAGCTGTCAACAACTTCCTCCACCCTTGGAATCCGGAAAACTGAATCTGGCTTAATTTTTAAAAACAGATAGTATTACTTTCGAATGAAAGCTCACAATACTGCTTGATCTTCGTATACATTTTTTATAAAATCTTTATCTTCCTAAAATATCTTACATTCATTATTTAAGTTATGACGCACGCGTAGCGAGACGGAAATAATTGTGTAGCTCTGGAATGGGACGGGTTCAGTAATTTTTATTATTAAAGGATACGCGTAGGAACCTATTCCGGCATAATTAAGATATAGAAGATATTTGTTTATTTCAGTGTAAGATCGTATTTTATTTCACGAGTGTCATAGAAAAACATATTTTTGAAAGTGTAATTTTTTTATGATCACGAGTGAAATTAAATACGATCTTACACTGAAATAAACAAATTTTCTGTTTTTTTTTATGCTTATTTTCGGAGTTTTATTTGTTTTTTTTTATTTATTTCTGAATTACCCCTTTTTTGAAAAGGGTGGGCTTAACGCCGCTACCCGTGGGGCGCCCCTCATGCATAATTATAGCTGTCAACTTTTCAACTTTCGGTTTGCTGAGGAATAGTTCTCTGCTATTCATTCTTATAGCTTGATATTCGCTCGTTTTTTATTGCAAAACTTTATGAACAGTAAACAATAAAGTATTATTAGTGCACATATTTTTCAAAAAATAATAAAACACTTTTTAATTTAAGATGGGCATGAATACATAACCAAATTACTACGCCGCTATTTAAAGAATGAAAATTTGGAAGGTCAAATGTGTTAGCAATACAAATGTGGATACTCATTGGATTTTAACCATTCCTCTTAGTTTAAGCCTGCATGTACGCGTGTTTTTATAGTAAGTTAATATTCAGTCATCTTACTGTCAGAGACCAGTCTGTTTCGCTATAAAATGTTTGTTTTCCAGATAAAGAGTAAATGCCACGCTAGTTAAGGTTTGTTGACACATTTTGAGTTGTGGGCGGGGTAAAAAATACCGAATCTATCTGTAAATTGTTGTGTGAATTCTCCAGGAAGCTCATTTTACGTACTACAACGGCAAACAGTTCAAAATACATTTGAACGATGATATAAAATTTTATTTATGTTCGAACAGTTGTTTTTGTCTGTAATTTGTTTGGTATGAAAGCAAATGTTCGAACATTCAGCTTCAAAGATCAGTAAAATGTTTGATAAACGGGATAACCGGTAATAAACGGTAAATTGTTAATTTCCAATTCTGTTTTGATCAAGGCAAGTGCATGTTACAACAAAGGAATTTAAGTAGTTCTGAAAGTTGATATTTTCACTCCTTATTTTGCTGTTTTGTGTGATTTCACTGTTAAAACCCCATATTTCATCGTTAAGCATGAAAGAAACAATGATAAGTTACGCTTTCTTTCACTAATATCAGCCAAGTATACCGCGCAAGTATATTTATTCAATCAACATACACTCAATGGTTTTATGAATATAAAAAACGACCACTAAATGTGGTAAATTGTGTCTGATCACTTATACATAGTATCATGAAAAATATAAAAGTACACATTGCACAAGCAACTGTTGTAAATGTTCATGAAACTGCTTCTTTCAATCTGAACGACAATGCCATCCACTCAAACTCTCATGCGGAACGTCACAAATAAGTTCATCTGAAAAGATAAAATAGTTATGAATATGTTCATAATTTAAATCATAATCCTAAAATATGCATGCACGCATAAACAACACAATAAAGGGTGTAAGGGACGGAAAAAAACCGTTTTCTACTGAGTAATAGCCCGGTATACAACCTCGAATGACGAAAGCACGTGTAGAAGCGGTTTTTATATAATAATATAAGCGCACTGACCATTACTATATATGGCAATACTCGGACATACGTTGACCATCACCATATATGGTAATAATCGTAATTACGTTATATTCCCAACCTAAATATATAAATATACTTCATGGCATTGAATGCTTACAGTGAACTATAACTCGTCGCAAGTAAGAATTAAAATTCATTATATAAATAAATTCCGTTTTGCTGTGGAACGATCTTTTAGGGGCTCTAGCCTCAGCCCCCCCCCCAAAAAAAAAAATAAATAAATAAATAAATAAATAAAATAAAAAATAAAATAAAAAAATAATGAAGGAGTATGTCTATTCTAAGAACATAGATTAACAATTTATTCATAATGATAATCATTGATATCACTCTGATTTACAGAATTACGTGTGCTTGTTTTCTAATGAAATCTGAATCTGTTTGCGCTGGTACTGAAATCCGGCGTAACGTTCCCGGTGAACTGGAATGAGGTGGATGCAGCTGACACCTTCCTGAACCGACTAAACTCATAACAATCAGTCCAAAACAAAGGACGACAAAATCTTATTGATATTCCACCAAGAAAGCACTTTCCTTGTTCAAAGGTTTTTAATTAAATACCAAATTTCCAATGGAAACAGGCCGATGGAATAATGTTGCATTCCCTAAGCGCTATTGTACTCTATGTTCTAAACGGAACTTCGGTGATGCTTATCACTATCTGCTCATTTGTGACAAATTTAAACACCTGAAAAGCAAATTCATTAACAGAAATTACAATGTTAATCGAAACGCGCCAAAATTTTGTGAATTACTCCAATCAAATTATCATGTGTATTTACAAACCTAGGCGTCTTTGCAAGTCACATATTAAAATCATACGGTAATCGCTGATGATTTGGGAAGAATCCCTGCAATATTCTAAATAATAAACTCATTATATTGAATATTCACATTAACAGTCTAATCTCTATTGAAGCTTATCTGAAATAGTTCAATGTTTGAGGCATTTCATTCATAAAACGCCACAATACAGGAGATCGTGAACCGTCAAGCAATTTTTCTTTACGCACCATTGACATAGTTGTAATGCATCTCTTTGTATTAATTAAATATCAACTTCATAATATTATTTTTTCTTTCACCATATGACACATCCTTTTTACCGAATTTCGAAACGTTTTATTCCCTTGAATCCTTATAATGTCATATAGATGTAATAACAAAGTCCCCGCCTAGATTGTCAATATTATAAGTTAACAACATCTATACCGAACATTATACACGATACCCTCGCATGTTCACCCATCTGCGTGATGTATGCTGTTGCGATGAATATCACCTATGCATTAACAGTTATTATTTTTACTACTTTGGTTGTTGCTGCTGTTGTTGTTGTTGCTACTGTTGTTGTTGTTGTGGTTGTTGTATACCATACAAACTAGAGGGGCAAAATGGTTGAAATGGTTACTAAACAAAGGTACTCAGTCAGATAGAATCGTTACATTGTTTGTAGATTGGGTGTATGGGATGAACACCCACATTGGTTTCATACAACTCTGGAGCCCATGCATGGTATGAAACCACACAGGTTGTTTATCCCATACTCGCCAGCTACAAATAGTGTAACTTTAACCTAAATAAAAGGGTAAAATAAACGCCCGACAGTCAAACTCTAGCGTAGTGAACTCCCATGTCGCTAGACTCGCTTATACCACTGCCACCACTTGTGATTTGCAGCTTGAATCTAGCCGATTGTTAGATTCATTTTTCAGATATCACATCAATTATCTTTTTAAGTGTTCATTTAAAAAGCACTATGAATTAAAAAGCGAAACAAAACTAATGAGTATAATCACTTATGTTTAGCGGTCGCACTCGTTGTGGCAGGGTCTGCACTGCAGCTTCAGTAACTGCTCTTGGAAAGGACTGCCATAACTATTCTTGACAGGATCAGGTTTTTGGCAGAGACTGCAGTAACACTTCAGTAACTGATTATGGCAGGGATTGTAATTACTGTCCTTGGCAGCGACTTCAGAACCTGTCCTTGGCAGGGACTGTAATAACACTGCAGTTACTGTTCTTGGCAGGGACTGATGTAGCTGTTCTTTTCAGGAATAATAGTAACTGTTCTTAGCAGGATGTGCAGTCACTGTTCTTGGCAGGGACTGAAGTGACTCTTTTTGGCAAGAACTGCAAACAACTGCTCTCGGCAGGTACTGCAGTGATTATTCTTGGCAGGAACAGCAATAGGTGTTCTTGTAAGGCACTTCAGAGATTATATTTAGCAACCATGTTGACAATATTACAACGAAGCTTGTTCAGTGCTTCCGAGCCTTTCCAATAACAATATATGGTATCTTGTTGATACTCTAACATCGATTACAGGAACCAGGAAATGTACAAAGCATGGAAGAATCTTGAATAGCTTATTAGATAAATGTCTTTGAAATTGCAAGGATTCCTGTGGAATAATTTGTATAAGTGCCATACAAACAGTTTATCAAAGGTCGATTTATATCCGGGCTGAAAATGTCCTTAAATTGTAAAAATACGCACATTTCGCTCCAGTTGTCTGCCTTCTGTTTAAAATATACTGATTTGAGTTACTGAGGCTCTTCTCGAAATAAATATTTTACCTCTGCATGGAGCCTGAAGAAAAATGTGCTGACACATTGCTTTTAAAAGTCATCCACTGTATTAAATGCAAAACTTTATAACTAAAAAGCAAACATATTTGTTGAACCAAAAGTAGATTTTTTTTAGAACCTCTCATTATTTGAGTCTGGATTTAAGTTTGTCAACACTCAATTCATACAAAATGTGGCTGTTAAACGATAGTTTAATATAATGTTCAAAAACATGTTAAACAACGCGCACATCAAAACCGAGATGTAGAGATGTATACAGTTTAATAATAAATTCCAAAGTTTTCGTTTAAATGCACGAACATTTCTCAATGTTTCTGGGAGTATTTAAGGATACTTCAGGAAACTATTTCATGAGAAGAATATACAACAAAAAACAAAAAGCAGACAGTAATACACAAACTAATTCCAATAAAGAATGTTTTTGTAGAATGACATGAAAATGAAATCACAAGGATCCCCTGCGGTTTTAGAATATGTTTATGGCAAAAAACGCCTTACGAATTGTCATAAAACTAGTAGTATTCCGACTGCATTTACATTGTTCAAATGTATCCATTCCGTATCCCAGTTGTCTAATTATTGATGATCGAAAGTGTTTCAATATTTATTTGGAATGTGGTTTTAGTCTGCTGGGTATTTTGCCATTGTTCCATATTACATTACATGTATACACAATACGAAACGTTTTACTATGTATGTGTACTGTGTTTGTCTTTTGTCTCTCATCCATATTACATAAAACATGATTGAGAATTAAAAATAAAATGGAGCAGATGCGCTTACTTTCGAGGATGGAATAAATGCATTTGAAAACATATCAATCCATTCTTTTTCTAAAACCAATGATGACGAAATGTGCGTTAATTAAACCATTCAATCGCTACCTGTTTGTTTGTAAATATGTCATCGTTAGGTCCTGAATGTCGAACAAGGTGTCTTGATATTGACTATGTTCAATTTACAAAGCTATTTTCATGACACCTATTCGACTTTCATGAATTTATGACATGAAAAATAGAAACGAAACCTACAAAGGTATTAATAATGCGCATTCCATGTAAAGCATATTTGTTGATATCATTACAACCATCTTTTCAAATGATACGCTTCTTTACTCGAATTCCTCTCGCACCTGCCCATTACGTTCGTGAATTCTATGTTTCGATTCTCCATCGTGTAAACAACACTAGGATGTGTTGGCTGCTGGGCTTGTTCCTGTAGTTTCAATTGCATCAAGTATTTAAATAATGTGGATTATAAGACAAACAGCATACGTACAGATTTTGGTTAGGTTACAGTATACAGAAACAAACTCCTATCGCTACAGCTATTATTTAATTAAAATATCATTACAACTACAACAAAGGCAATAACCATTGTTCGACATAAATGGTTCAATCATTGGCGAAATATTCCAGCGCTACCGCCTCTTGAAATGCGAATATTTATAAAACACACTCGAGTCGAATGCAACCTTTCGAATCACAAACGCAAAACCTCTTGTATTTCTATAGGGATATTTTCATTTATACAAAACGATCTCTCAGCTAAACTCAAATTTTATCAGTTTACCATTTTCTTATTCCTTACAGAGATCGGTCATGTTGTATGAATTATTAACAGCGTATTTATATTTTTATTGTCTACAAATAGTCTCATTCATGTAACACAAGGTCATGATACAACGCCAGTCCTGCTCAACAATTGTAAGAATCTTTGTATTGATACAAAACAATAATAATTTAAAGAGAAAAGAGAAAATCAAAGCAACAATTCTTACATTTGACAATTGCCGTATTAAATACACATTTTGTCGCTGTGAACGCTTCCCTGCAGATTCATATTTTGCTTTCTTGAACATAGTTTGACAATGTTCTCCCTCAGTTCAGTATCAAAGAACCAGAAGAGTGGAACGACCCCGGCGCTGGCAGCGCCCATGAGCGTGAAGACCTGATTCAGCGCAAAAGATGGAATACAAGACTGAAAATGGCATACCGACAGAAGCAGACTGAGGATCTGGAAGGGGAACCATAACACGGTGTTCACCACGTTTACCAAGCACACCGCCACGATTTTAGAGGATTTAAGTTTTGATGCTGCCCCTACTCTTGCATCACTGCTGTTGTTAGCATCCTGTCGATCGATTCTCTTTTGAACTTGGTTAGAACTTTGAGTATCCGTGTCTCCTGGTTTGTGCAAGGGTGTCGTGGTTGATTCCTCTAATTCAAAGTGGTTATTGTGTATTGTGTTTCTGTCCGTTTCGAATACATTAGCCGGAAGCGACGCATACTGTAATCTCAATAGCAACATTCTGAATGTTAAAAAACCTAGAATTGCGAGAGGAACAAAATATGTCAGCACTGGGCACACAATTGCAGCTTCGATTGCCACTATGACAACGCACTGATTTGTCATTTCATCGAACGGAATTGTACCCGACGTCCAGATAGGAACAACTATAACAAGACCGATAACCCATGGAGTGCAAATTATACCTTTGGTCAATGATTCCTTGAACAGCCACGAGTAAAGTGTGGGATGGGAAGCGTGGAGGAGTCTATCACAATTGATGATTAACAATATTAAGAAAGCAACAAATGGCAAAAGAATGTCTGCAATAACCCAAACTTTACATAGTGGCTGACCTAGTTCCCAGACGTGAAGAATGTAGTAGACTGTTAGTGGCAGGACGAAAACACTTATAATTATGTTTGTGACAGAAAAGTTTATTACTTGCAAATAGAAGGAGTCTGACTTCGTTCTTTGGCTTGCTAAGCACGTACATATTAACAATATGTTGATAAAGCATGTCCAACATGCAAGAACACCTATAAAAGTGGCAGAATGTCTATGGATATTGCTCAAAAATGATTCATGCATTTTCTGATCGTAGTAAATATTGTTCATGTTGTAGTCTAGCGTTTGGTTGTTATAGTCGTCAGTGTTGTTTTCATTTTGGGAAGAATTCCAACCGGCAGTGTTGCTTAAAGACTCGTTGAGAAGGTATGTTACGTAGTGCGGTCCGTTACCCATTATAGTTACCGGTAGATTGGGGCCATTAATCGACATGTTCATCGTTCTGAAGAAACGCCTGAAAAAATAATATAGGGTTATAATAAACTCAAATACATGTACATCATAATGACATAACAGCGCGGAAAACAAATGTTTTGAAATCAGATTATATGAAATTGTTTACCGGCGAAGTTATAGCAATTTTTAGAAGTTAAGAGTTTTAAATATTCGTGTACTTTTATTGGCAGGATTTCTTTGTAAATACCTCGGAATAATTTGTCAGTTTCTTTGATGTACAATACTAAGGCATCGTATTACTGAGGTATCATATTGATTATCAGTCATACATTTTGCTAGAATTTCCATATGACAAGAAATTGTCACATTTCTTGAATTCGTTAACAGTAATTCAACTCGTCCATATACGTCGTCCATATACATGGTTGAAGGAACAACAACACAATAGCATTTAATTGAGGACCCTGAAAATTCACGACTTATAGCTTTTACATTTCTTAGAGTCGATATATACAGTACTGAAAAGCATTAACTGCGCAGACTACTTTATGTTTAAAGTGGCGTTCCCTCTAACAATGCAATATAATTACATAACATATTGACATTTTTTTTTCTTTTTTAATCAAATTTACGATCTAGAATGAAAACGGGACAGTTATTTAATAGATATACATAATAGCGGGGGTTTGGTAGTTAATTGGTATGTGTGAGTAGCAACTTCTCAAGCTACCGTAGTAGATCAGCGTTTCAGTGGGACAATGACGTGAAGCGAGCCAAACTAACCGTTATTACTATTAAAGCGTGTTTTATCCATTTGGGAACGTGATCTAGCAGTTGTCCAACCTGTCCCTATATATCGGGTATTTACCAGTGAAAAACGGTTTAACCGATTTCTGTGAGGCTCACTAAACATTCATCAACAACAAACATATCATACAATGTCATGTCTATATTTCGGATGTATTTTGTTCTTTAAATGAATCTCTCCTGCCGAATGCATGTTAGCGACGAAAATGACTGTTGCTGAAATGAGAAATTATTTCACTAAAATGACGTCCACACATTGTTGTCTGCAGGTGCGGGTTTGTACTGATATTTTCTCAATATTTAATTGAAAGGTTTTGATAATCATAAATTATAAATAAGTTATTGTTGTTTCTATAAAATGGATTTTTCACACTTCAGAAAGTAGGTCAATAAGTGTCAGATATAAATTTCAAAACTGAGCTGAATCACTTTATCTCAATACATTTAATAAATATCACCCTGATTAATTCAATTAATCATAGTCATATTAGAGTTCAAAGCGAATTATAAATGCAAAATATATTTCGAATGATTACTAATTGCATAGTTAACATGTTGTCAAACATCATTTTTTCACTTTTCGTTAACATGTCTGATTTGTCTACGACACTAATAATAAAATGACAAATACAGGTACTAGCCCAGGAGTCAAAAAAAATAAAAAAATACACTATTTAGGGGCACAAGGCAAGTGCCTTAACGACAATATACTATAGCCACACACATATAAACCTCACATACTACTGTCAACTGTGAGCATAAACTAGTAAGCATGGATAAAAGTAAAATATCTGAACTTTAGATAATAAAAATTTGTCATTTTTAACTGAAGTTCTTGAGATAAAGAAATATTTAGAAACGATCACCGTGATTTGACCAAAATGCAAAAAGAGCGGACATAGATTTAGTTGCAACGACATTGACTAAAATTAAAACACCAGATATGTCTTCACAAGAGCTTGCTACATGCCGAGTTTTAGCACTCGATATTATTCTTTATTAGAGTTATTTAGAGAAAATCAGCTGTCTATTTCTAGTACAGCAACCATAACCTTAATCCACTCGACTCCAAATGCGATTACGAGGTACGTTACGACATGCGGTTGCTTTTGTCATATTGCATCACTATACGATAATACTTTAGCTATTAAACGGAATATTTTTCTGTGTTATGCAACAACCGCCATTGACTTTGATTGCACACACTCAGATTCCCAAGGTACGTCTTTATGGTCACTATACGTTAATCCTTACTTTATTTCAGTTACAACCTTTTTTTAGTTTATGTAATAAATCCTTGACATTGACACCACAAACTTGCCGCATAACTTAAGTCATTGAGAAAATCAATTTTCTATTTTTATAGTCAGAGACATTGAACCCTAATATTATAGAACAACGCCGACGGCTGCAGGACATATATGAAGTTATGAAATATATGCAAACATTTCGTTTTGTGTTCGATGAATTTCATATTCAGCACATATTCGACTGCTGATCAAGACATAAGGCATGTTAATAAGATACATGTTAAAGCTTTTCAATTACAACCTATGATATTAAGCCTCTTCAGGCCAAAATGTTCGTTTTGATGTAATAAACCTTTCACAAAGGCTTAGAGAGGTAAAAAGACTAAAAAAAGTATTAAATGATCAATAAAACTCTTGTATCATTATTGGAATGCGATAAAGGCTACCTTGTTGTTATTAATGAATTATATAGCCGTTATTTTTACAATTGGGTATTTGTAAGCTTAAGATTAAGAGAACTCAAATAAAAGATAAAGAATTCGGAAGTACTAACTTCCTTCTTAACGATGCCAACGTATTACTAATTCAACAATTGACAATTACGTGTTTGCCTCCACGTTGATTTTAGCTTGTGAACAGATGAATTGAAAAACAAGAACAAACATACAATGATAAACAGAGTAAATTAGTTATTTTCCGCTCTAGTTAAAAATTCCAAGAAGGCTAATAATTTTCCTATTGCTCTAATGACTTTCAGTTCAGACATCATAATTGCGTGTAAGTTATGTTTTTGTAACGTATGTACGCAATCAATATTTTGGCGAAAATCATACGTGATTCTATACACCCAAGTAGTATGTGGTTCTGTTGCCTTTCAAATGCATTTACTACTGGTGCACGAAAGTAGTGCGTACATCGGTTCACTTTCGGACGCACATAATAATAAACGATCTCGAGGCTATCAAACACATATATTAACGTTGTACCAGTGTGCATATGCCGGCTATCGAATGCATCTTTAAGCGTTGCCCCTAAGTATTGTGTCGATATACAGACTACCGAACGCATCTACGGTGTACCCAAGTATTGTGTAGACTAGCGACCACTTCTGTTAAAGTTGCGCTAACTCTCTTTACTCGTAGTCCAATTCAAATTGTAACATGTAAATAATAATGTTAAATAATAAAAAAATGTATATGATTAGTATTATTCAGAATTAGACACGACATATTTTCTCTTAGCATGCTTGTTCGCTGTTAGGTAATAACTCTTCAAACAAGCAAGGGATTGTATGCTTTTAGCCAAAAGCAGTATCAATTTCTTTTATATTGACAATTAAACAACAGTTATCACTCATAAAAAACGCAAGTTTTTTTTAAGTCCAAAATTAATAACAATTTTAACATATTTATAATGATAATGAGCGTATCAATCACCCATGAACAACGTAAGGGGTTGTTCGATTCTAAAACAACAGCAATTTCAACATAATTAAAATACAGTAAATGCAGCAGTTATCACTCTGAACGCAAGGGGTTGTTTGCTTTTGAACCAAAAAAAAAAATAATGTTAACACATTTATAGTGATAGTAACAAATAAGTAGAAACTCTTAAAATACATTTAAAAAATGTAGCGCTGTTAGGTGCAAACACTAATGCGGGTATATATGTTACTTAATTTAATGGTATCAATGCTTTTCAACTTGATCTGCTTCTAGGCTTGCATCTTTAATTCTTACGAGTTTACAGCATAAATGTACGCCCCCTGACTTGGGTAGGATCATACAAATTCTCTTTTCGTGCATTTGTATTTCGATACAAAAGTACCACGCTAACTCCCAATTGTAACAAAATTTAGCTTGTGGTGTTCATCACCCGTGGTTGTTCTGGTCTTTATTCAGAACGAGCGTATAAGGGTCTCAGTTGTATCATTTAAATTCTAAAAGTGCGATGCGCAAACGAAAATTTGAGAAAACGTATTTGTCTATCCTTCTTTCTTGTGTATGTTTTGTTTTCCTTCAAAATGTGTGAATACCAAAACAAACTTGTGTGTCTATGATCAGCCTTATGTGAGTAAATGAGAGACTTCGACCGACTGCCCTGTAACCCGTCCCCATGCTCTGGTGATAGCTATATGTAGATTTTTAATATCATCCATCTATCAAAAAAGCATGTCTGCCAAGACATGAATGAAAATCTTTATATAAATATCTAATAATGGTTTTATGCACTGAAGCTGCGCCATAAGAATTACACTTCTACTGCAATCATAGAATTTAAAAAAAACAGACTGCATAATCGTTTATAATTTCTTTAGATAAGTAGCTGCTGAAACGTTTAGTAATCATAACTGATTGGATAACAAAAGTGCCGAGTTGTTTGCATTTTTGTTTCTGTCACATTTCGCCGGTAATATAGTATTCTATATCTAACAGACTATCGGTATTTCAGTTCTAGATATTTGTTAGCCAACTCCTAGGTAGGCCATCAATCGAGATCTCGGAAAAGGAATTGAAAATACTAGTTCAAATCACATACAACCAAACAAAAAGCTTCCAAGACCCCTGAGTCACAAGGCATACAATATAGTCACACAGTTTTCTAATATTTGCCTTTGCCCCTACAAGACTACGTATTTATTTTGCCTCTTATAATACTATCTATAGAGGTTTATTTGGAATTTTTTTGTCGAGAGCAATTCTTTTCAAATTAATGTGATTGCATGTCTGTGATTCTTTTTGCCAAAAGAGACCAGTTGGCATCATGTGGTTAACATGGTTTTTAAGACAGCAGCCAAGTTTGTCGAAATTTTAATAACCCATGACTAGTATTAGCACATTTATTGTAATTATTTAGTGCACACAAATATTGTCTTAAATATTTGTAGTTTGTAATCTACGTATGTAAAGCTATCTATCAAACTGCCGACATCAAAGGTGAAAGTCATTTAAAAGTCAAAACATATAACATTCCTGAACGTTTTAGATTTCATGCATGCTTTTATGCTTCCTAGGTTACTTATGTTTTGTTTAGTTACAAAAATGTACAGTCACTATTCTTAGTTAACATCACAGTAAGTGCCTCGCTGCTCGGCTTGTTTCAGTAGATTACATTGTAGTACGAAATGTATTTCGTATTGATATGCTGGGTCTGAAATAATAAGTTTGCCCTTGACTTTATATTGAAAAAATATATCGTTTTACAAACGAGTGAAAGGTTATTGGCAAATCGGTTAATGCGTTTTGTGATTAACATTGCAAATATATAAACATGATGATTCATAAATCAGACGCTCCTTTTTCACCTTTCAAAGCAGTTACAGGCGTCCAGAGGTTGTATGCACTGTCAGTATATTTTGTATTTATAATTATAGATTGTTAAGGTCCTTGACATTTTGCTCGGTGATGTATGTGAATATTTACATTTTTAATTTGTTTCACACAAAGTTTTATGGTGAGACCCGTATAGTAAACATGTTGAAATCGGAAAATCACATTATGAGTTCGTTAATAATATTATTATATCATCGATTTAAACGAAATGATAGTTTGGAAATGGATAAAATAAAGTATAAATCAGCTTCTCTCTTAGAAATGCTATTTTTTTCAGATTCGCAGTACTCTTGAAGCCATACAAACAATAACACCAAGAAACAGAAATATGCGAGAAAAAAATCCTTTAGAGGGCTACGATATCTAGAATATAAAGAAATCAACATTAATTCAAGACATTACTTTTCAGCAAAAATACAAATATTTTCAAAATGACAGTTTGATACTTTCAACACTTTTAACATTAAAAATGATGTTTTTTTAATCTAAAATATGATTTGATCTATAAAGATCAGCACAGATGCTCCATTTATACTGCCTTAGCAAATTCATATTCCAACTTCTTGCAATCTCACTGCCGAAAAGAAACATAGGATAGTGCTAAAAGAGATTATAAAGCACAAGTCACTTATATCAAAAATCTCATTACCTTGATAATGAGAACGAATAATGTACATACAGAGGGATGCTACAAAAAATGATATTGAGTAATGGGATTTTTTTAACGTAAATCAATATCCAGTATCAGAAGGTTGCAATATCAAAGACTACTATAAAAAGAGTGTAATACAAATGAATGTCATTAATAAAAAGAGTGATAGAGACATTGCATAAAATGCAACTCTTAATAGAATGAGCTGCAAAACTAATGAAAAGTACTGAATAGATGATATCAATATAAGATATAAGGTCCATTGCATAACATTATATATATATATATATATATATTCCGCGTTCAATTCGGCTCAAGTATTATTAAATGTTATTATGAATGAAAACAAATCTAAATACCTTGGAAAGTTGACTATTACATAATGTCTCATCTGACGCACAATAATATCCGTGTTAACTGTTAGGTTGTTATAAATGACTGGCGCTCTCGGAGCAAGTTAGCAGATCCTGGTGTTGTGATATTGGAATATGTTTATATGGCTTTTTATATCAGCCGACAAATTTATAAAAATGAAACTCTGTGTTTCGATTGATGCGTTCAGACTGTATTTAGTTAATATTATTTTTAGCTCGATTGTAAGTTTAGTTTAAAGTCACCAAGCCGGACAAGTGGGTTTCCTCCGGGTATTTCGGTTTCCCCCACAACACAAGAACACACTCTCGCGTAAAACCGTACCAATGATAGTGATCAATATAATGTTGAATTAACTTAAGTAATTTTCATTTTCAAAACGTGACTTTATTTCTCTAAATGAGTTTTATTTGTTTTAAATGTTTTCCTGTAATTATATTCAGGTAAACCTTATTAAAACTTGTTCCTAGAGGTGTAATAATAACCTCTCATTCTCAGTGATCTCATTGTATTGCATGCTTGCCATAGATTTTCATATGTCATATGGCCCCTTTAAGCATACAGAAATTAAGTAAATGCTTGAATTATAAAAATACGTATTTTCGTTTGGTACCTTTTTCCTGTATAATTTAATAGATGCGTTTGACAGCATACAGTATAATATTAAGTAATAGTTGAATACCATAACCAGATGTACCATAACACAAAAGTTATTAACACAATAAAATAAATAATGAGGTGAGTCATGTCACACTTTTTGGTATGTAAAATATACAATGTTTACAACCATGAACTATTGTGTTGCAATATACTCATTTTTAAGATAAACCTTTAAATTTGATTATCTCGAATACATAGTAAAGTCACTTGACACCTTATTGTACTAAGGGGGCGACTTATTGGAGCATATTGAGATTATTAAATTGAGGTAGGTACATATGTTTTCCACACATGATTCTATAAAAAAATAAAAAGCATTAAAAATTATACATGCACAACGAATGTTTATGAGGAGCTTGATTAAGATACTCTTTATTTACAAAGAAATGTTAGAAGTATACACTATTGCGTAAAACTAGTCAACAATAGTATAATGCACACTGTATGCAGGCATTATTTGTTTTTTCGAGCGTTTCATAAAATAGCGAAGAAATGATTATCTTATGCGGTACAAGCATTGGTTAATTAAACAGGTCAAGGGTCATTTTAACGGGCGACTTCTTCAAATTCACATCAAATTTATAACCCATTTGTTCTGCCGGTATGGCTTCTGAAAGCGGGGAAAACGTGCTTTTGAACACCTTTTTAACTCGAAACAAAATTATTTATCTTGTCAATTTCATTGTCAACGACCGGAAATTATGTTTTCAAGAAGAAAGGAAATGAAACCCAGTTTAAAACAAACGCGTACGTGTTCGTTTAACGCCAACAAGCGGACTCCAACATCCAGGATATTACCATAGCTCAACCGGAAGAGGGTGTTACGAAAGCACGTGTTAAAATTGTGGAATGTATTGACTTGTTAAACATAGGCAAACAATACGTTAGATAAGCGGACTGTTTTGAACACGGATAGAAAGTTCTACAAGAATACGAGAAACACACTCTGACGAAGGATTTTGACGACGAGAAGAAGATCTACAAGGCGCACCTTACTGCCGACCGGAAGATCCGAGAGGAGAGACGGGTTCGGTCAAAGCGTTTCACCACGGTTCCCCTTTCGTCTTTGACAAAGTCACTTCCATTGAACAAATGCTGTCAGGCGTTTGTTTTCAGTGCGGCATGACCGGCCATCGACGATGTGACCACTTCGGAACCTGACCTGGCACGTTGCATCTAGTTGTGTCGGATGATACCAGACAGATAAGTAACAGTTCGTTCAGTGCTATTGGCGAAAGCACAAATTCAAATAAGGCAGCTATAGAAAGCTTTTAAGAGCATACAAATCTAAAAGGAAAAAAATAAGCAATTGTAAATAAAAAAGTAATTACATTAATACACCACTTGGCAGATCATAGTCCTGTTATGCACATTGAATCAGACAGGAACAAATGAGCCTGTGTTTGATGTAGATCAGCACGGGAATAAGATTCACTTCAGGGATATTCCAGATAAATAATAACAAGTCTGGCAGAGATAACGTTAGTTTGGTTTCCGATGAAATAAGTTAGCTTTTAGCTCAAGGTTGTATTAATGACAGAGGCCTTATATATGGTGAGCCCGCTTACGGTAGCGTACGGCAAACATGGTAAGGCTCATTTCTTGTTAGACAGTAGACACATAAATCAGCATTCGTTTAAATTCAAATTTTGTTTTGAGACTCAGGAAGATGAAAAAAAATGCTTAAACAAGGGGATTTTATTTTCAGATTTCATTTAAAATCATCACATACAAATATTTCGTGGACCCAACATAATTTTGATATTCTTTGTGTTTTCAAAGAAAGAAGTAATTTGTCTAAAGCGTACTGACTTTTGGACTTACTAAAATGGGTATTGTTTTCTAAATTTTAACGAGCCGTTAGGAAATGGAGACGTAAAGGTTATACGATTATCATTATTTTTGGATGACGGACTTGGTGGCGACTAAGAATTTGGCAGAGCCTTGGCGGCCAGGGATTTCATACGAAATGATATGTTAAACTTCAGGTTTTTAATTGCCGAAGAAAAATATCTCACTGCCAGTCACCTGTCTGGCTTGGCTATCACTGGAATATGGTGAAATGTGGATAAAGGACACTGAAAAAAGGCATGGAAACGCTTCAGCTTTGTTGAATAGTATTATATTTACTCTGGTTATCGCTGGAGACGTATTAATTCCTGCTCGTAAATTGGCTAATTTTGTATGACAGATTTTATGTACGAAAAGCGCTGAGAGCAACGTGGTTAGACTTCGAACAAGGTCTTTACATGAACGTATTTTGTACAGAGTGAGCTGGAACGCTCCAGTCATAGTGACGAGTAAAGCTATGGACGAGCTTTTGTTCTTGAATGAACAGTAAAACATGTCAATGTTGCTAGTTTAGCAGTAGAATAGTTATGTTCTTGATAGTTTTCATGTTTACTGCAATACCAGTTCTATCGGGTATGGCGGCTATCTGGAAGGCTACGAGGACCATACGGCTTTAGATTCTTGGTCAATACAAGAAGCTCTTTTGTGGTCTAACTGGCTAGCGCTAGAGGCTGTACATCATGTCTTATGCAGCGCCTCTAAAATACTAATAGGCAGTACAGTTAAAGTAAACACAGACAACACAAATGTTCTACAGATTATTTGACATGGAAGTAAAAAGCCATATCTGCATGAAATTTCTTTCTTTATAAAAATTAAATTGATGTTAGGCCCAAATAGGTTCCACGCAGTAACATTTTAAGCATACATATTGAGTAAAAATAGTGACAGTGATGATTGGTTTATACGTGATTCGATGTTCAGGTCGCTTGAGGGAACGTTGGGATCACACACTTGCGATAAATTAGCTACAAACTATAATACGACATGCCCATGCTTTAATTTAAAGTACTACAACCCGGGCACGTGGGTGTTGATCCGTTTTCACAAAGTTGGGCTAATGGAATAAGCTGGTTTATCCCCAACCTGCATTGAAATGTAAATATATTCAGAATATCGAAAAAAGGGTAATTGTACATTAATGGGACCAGTGTGGAGAGACGCGCCATTTTTGCCTTTGCTTTTATAGAATGCCGAGGTTTCGTGTATTTTGTAACAAGCTTTCTCAGCCCGGTCGGTTGCAGATACTTAGTCGGGGAAAAACTGAATTTTTGATTGCAGGTCAGTATTTATTTTTTATTTTTAGCAATGTAGTGCAAGTTTTGATTTGTGCATTTTTCTTCAGGCCTAAGGATCGAATCATCAATAGATGCGGATATTTGGACCGGTGATGCCGACAGCAACCAGTTCCATGACCTATACAAGAAAATGGTCATGATGAAGTAATAGGACAAATGTGTAATATTATTCCGTATTTTAAAAATTGAGAACAGTTTATTTTTGGCCAAGGAGTCGGAATTTCCAGCGCCCCCTATTTATGTAGAGCTTCTCCTAATGGGTTCAATTGATAACTAATACGTTCATCCAGTGGTATTACTTCAACCGTTTATATCATTAAGTGGTCACATAACATCCGATGTAAATCAGATCATACAGGAAACTTATGACTACAATTACTACTATTGTTAAAAATCTTTTAGAGACCGCTAAAAAATCTTGTTTTTCCTACAATTAAGAAATAGCCAGAAATTTCAGGAAGGTTGATTCAATTGTCTAGCAAATATTGTCATAACAACGATTCACATCAAATTTTGCAGTAATATATTATTGTAAGCTGTTTTTGCACTTAAGCTGTATTGTTAACATACTCAACAAATGAGGTCCGACATCATGACATGGTACCTTTCTGCGCAAAAAGAGACAAACGAGTACACGTCATCATGTTGACTTTTTCATAGTGGTTTTATCTCTAGTTTTCGATGGCGATTCGAGTCACAGTAACTTTTATAAGGGGCTCATTTGTTCTTGAAATCAAATTTCACTACATACATTGTGTACAATCTGATGTTGTATGAATGAATGCTGATACAAAAAAGTTCATATCTTTATAATGTTTATGCATACTCGAAAATTACACGTCTGGTAAAAGCAATTTGTCCTCTTCTTTATGTTCAGTACTTCATTATTTAAGTAGAGCTTAGCCCCGACTGAATTAATGGTATCATTTGTTAGAAAGCTTGTAAGTGGTTATTATGCAACGCCTTTCTGTCTGACACATTCAAGTTTAATTATAGGCACAAAGACTTCATTATGTGCAGGCATAAATTCTGAAATTGTAAGCAGAGCATTACTATGTGTGGCATAAACATCATCAAATAGCATATCATCTCATAATATACAGCAAGGATTTCATAACATAAAGCCAGGACTTCATTATATCAAACATTATTATAATATAATGATAAAAAATCACTATATAAAGGTTAACCAATAACCGCATTTTATGAAGTTCAAACTGCATTATATAACGTTAAAACCACATTATATAAAAATATATTTCACAACATAAAGATAAAACTTCATTATATAAAGTTATATGTGTTTAAGACGAACAATTTTGAAAATTAAATTATAATTATGATTTTGTTCATTGCCACCGAATTTGAGCATGTCCATATATTCTATATCTGTGTTCTGTACAAACTAACTGCACATATTTTTTCACCATTAACCATGATAAGGACATACGAAGAATGATTATAATGTCTTTCATTCAGTAAGAACACATATCACGCAAACCACTTGAAGATTGCGACACATTAAACACTCTCTCATCCAGCACAGATTAAAGCGTTATACCTCAACGATGAATGCGTAATTTTTCTGCGCTGAAGGATACATTCAGAAAATGAATATTATGTTAGCAGGTAAATACATGCATAACAAATATTTTTTAAATAACAATTTGGAATATTTTTTGAAACAGCGAGTTGTATCACTAATTATTTCAATTATATTAGAATGAAAGGATTAAGTATACCTGGGAAAACGATAACAGCAATGTTCGTGATATTTCATGAATATATATTTTAAGCTATGTTGTAAAATATCCAAGATAAACTAACGCAAATACAGGGTTATTCAATTCATGCAGATATTATTGTCTCAAACCGTGATGTTTAACCGTGATAAGATTTATGAATAACATAATAAAACATTTGTTATCTGTTGTTGATCTAGGCGAAATTCATATAGCGGCATTAAAGGCACCTGCACTGGCAATTCTTAACAGTTTAATATTTTTGTTAATCAATAGAGAATAGGCGGTAGAAATTTTGCATCCGGGTACCAGATTGCCAATTACCTGTATGTACTCGGCTACCAAAATGTTCAAAAGTCCAAAGTTCACCACACATATATGGAGACTTAACTAATGAAAGACCTTCACAAAAAAAAATGAAATGCAACAGGTAAGCACCTGACCTACCGAACGAAAATACCGACAATTTTAGCATAAAAATCATAACAAATCGGAGACATAAATGAAAATAGTTCAAAGCAATCGACATATCGACGATTCCATTTAGCCTAGGTGTGTTTTAAAGAGTATTCATTTTAGAAAGAGAATACGTGCTGTGCCGTTGGAAATTACCTTTTCTTTGACAGACAAAAACGAATAAACAAACAGAGTATCCTATATATTGTATCTCTTTCCTCAAAAAGACATCAAAAAGCGGTATAATACAGTACTTCTCAGTATACCTAACCAGCTTTCTAATCTTCAACTGCATGCATACAACGGATATATCACACATACGTATCGCTCATCTTCATTGTTACAATAAAATACATACAATACTTATTCTCAGTCAGCATGTAATTGTTCTCTATATGGAATGATATACATTCATTCATGGTAATTTATTTTACAAGTGTCTGGTGTATACAATTAGTTTCCATTTGAAGACAAAACAATATAGCAAAGTTCTTTATTAGTTCTGTAGACGTTATTTATTCACAGATATGGTTGATAAGGTTTTCATATTTATTCGATGGAATTGGACGAGGCAAGATATCCAAAATCATGTACTTGTGGAGATCGAAAAAATTGAATTCTCAGTTTACCAACACTTAATCATGGTCTGAGAACGAAATCTCTACAAGGCATGGTCGACGGGAAACATGGCGCTGCAGAAATTGTAATTAGCAACCTGCAATAGTCAAATGATAACACTGGATGGAATTTCAATAAATGCCTATATGTTGTTGCAGATATCGTAATTAAAAGCCAACACTAGTCGTATAGTTACTTTTCAAGTAAGAATACATTACACGAAAAGTACTATAATTGATATAGTAACTAAAACGTCAGCACAAGAGATAGCTAATGATAACGCTCATTTTAAGAAAAAATATAATGTTTTTTGTTGTTGTTTTTTTCCAAATAACATATTTTGCATACATATCTGACAAACCGTATGCCACTAATATGTATTCCCTTTTTTTCAATATTACTATTGATTATGAAAATAGGCTGAATGTGGCGAGTATTATGAATCTTTGTCTCAGAAATGCTCTTAATTCATAGTTTGCTGTTGCGTAGAAACAGGGGATTTTTTCAATGTTATTACACTAATTACACTATGATTATCAATTGAAAATTGTAACCCAATATATGGTTGTTTATTAATGTGAAGTTTACCAACTCAAAGGTTTTATAAAACTGGGTCTTATTTCGAAGCATCTCCAAGGCTAAAATAGTTTTTATATGGTTTTTAGAAAAACAACAACAATTTATGACAAAACAGGCCAGAAACACTGCTGCTCGGCTGCGAAACACAAGATTTGTTTTATCATTGAAAGTTATTATTGTTTTTCCAAAATATGTTTGCATAAAAGTCATGGTAGAACATAATCTGCAAAGAATTTAAATGCATGGGCGATGTTATATCTCGTTTCGCTTTTGGTGTATACAATTATTTGCACAAACGAACATTTAGTATCAAAATATCGTATATGTCCATTTCCCCAAAGGTTAAATCCTTTCTGATTATTTTGTAGAACGCTTAAATACTTCTAAATGTGTAGAACGCATGATGCTATGTGATATCTGTTGTGCACGCCCTTTGAAAGTTCACACATTTTAACTCTTTTTAATATTTCTTTTCGATATATTTCAGCGAAATTATAACACGACAGAAAAATGTATATTTCGTGCGACAAAATGATCGTGGGCTTCATTGTTACTGTTTTTTTAAATACCTGACATTGAACTAATGATGGAAGTAAGTACGATTATAACAGGAGGATATACTGACTTGTTCATATCTCTAACTTGTGAACACAACATACACAGTCGACGGAACGAGTCAGCATATTATGGCAACGAGATAAATAAGTCGCGTGAGTCATATTGTAAGTTGTGGAGACTATATAATAAGTCGCATGAACGAGTAAGAAAGACGTGGTTATGTTACTAAATAAGATGTTCAGGTGTCACGTATATGCCATTGTAAGGGACATACTTGTCAGAAGTTTTAGAGTTTTAAAAGTATGTTCGAACCCGTTTATTTGGCATATTGCACCTCTTAAATTGAGAATAGCCTAAATGGGAAGTAACAACCATGTCAGGAGCTTTACAAAATCGGAAGGAAAACAGAATTAGAGATTAACCTTATTGAATGTGTTAAACGTATTAAATGGATGGGGGGTCTGAGAAACGCCAACAATGTCGAGCCCGTCAATGTCACAATCATGGATGCCAAACGAACATCGTCAGAAGAAAGAATATAATATAATGAATACGATAGAAAACGGAATCAACTATAAAACCTTCGACACAAAATCAGCATTTTTCGGATTGACAATAAATAATACACATATACCAAACGATAACAATTATAGAATGTTAGAACGATCTCATCGGCTGCTTGTTTCTTCTCAAATATTGCTTTCATATCAAATATATACAGATTTATCATGATATGTTTGAATTGATTTCGAAATACTACTATAAACACTTATACTGTGAAAAAAGGACTTGTTTCAATTTTAAATATCTTTTTAAATCATATTCATTGTTCAAAATTAAAAATACGTTTAAGGTATATTTGATATTCCTATAGTGATACATTTAACTTTATTACTTAAAATAGTACGTGACTGACGTCGAGTGTTGAACGGTCGAAGAACAATGAAAATGCCCATTCCCATAAGGCAAACACTATAAATATATTTAAAATGTGGTACGGGGTCTCAGGGGCTCTCTCCCGCAAGTTATCATGCCTGTAAACCTCAAAAACATTGCCATTTTGACTATTCATTCGTTAATTGAGTCATTATGTTTAGTTTACTTTCTTATAAAATTGGAATCCAGTTTGCTATATTCGTGGATACCGAAATACCGCCTAAAATTCGCCCTCGCATATAACATGCTGCACAAGAACTTGCTTTTCTTGGTATGTTTGTAAATCTTTCTGTCTCAATGCACAGCAGGTGTGATGATAGCCTTAAATTAGTTACTGCAATTTCACATTTTTGAATGCGAACATGATGACGATATCTAGATTTTCAAAATTTGCAAATAATGTTTAAAACGTTGCTCCGGTGTAAAGAAACCGTTAATGATGAGCAGTCATCAAACGAGCGTTAACGATTTATACCGTAGATGCATGCCAGATTGCCAGTATTTAATTACACTGATAGGTGAAAACTGTACGCAACGGTTTGGAAAACAGATAATCACTTCTCGTCATTCATCTAATCAATAC
Source organism: Mya arenaria (assembly GCF_026914265.1). NCBI lineage: Eukaryota > Metazoa > Mollusca > Bivalvia > Myida > Myidae > Mya > Mya arenaria. The sequence goes on along the minus strand of NC_069124.1, from coordinate 61,857,113 downwards.
GATGCCAAAATGTAGACTAAAATACGACAAGGTATGAATTTTATTACTTCACATTTTTTCTTCCACTCAGTTTGAGAAAAGAACCTAACAATAAACCATTGCCTTCAGTTGTGATCAACTGATATAAATTTGTTTCGATGCATTCCGATGACAAGGCAATACTTATCGCTAATGAAATATACAACATATGCTAAGATAACTTATTAAATAACATAATTGTTTACACTTGTTTACCATAAAATAAAACGGCAACATACTTTTAAAAGAGCAAGAGCATTTAGGCGAATAAATAATGCTTATTTCTTATAAAGACGACTATTTGCCTAACAATCATCAATACAAAAAAAAACACTAGAAATTATTTTGAATTCATTTTTTTCGTTCCGTCATTCATTCATTGGTTATTTGGATTGTAAATCGTTCATATTTAGGATAAAATACTACTTTTGTTCAATAACAGTTCAATTATAACTGTTAGAAATTCAGCATAGCAAAACTGAACTATTTTTTATTTTCCCTATATCAAAACTTCAGTGAGCACGCATGCACCTTTAAAAGTATCCATTAAATCACTTGCAGTTTCTTATGAATGTACATAAAAGCATCACCAGAAACAACTCAGATGCAACTTCAAGGTAATTATGAAATAGATTACGGAATTTAAAACAAAACTCTGCCTTAAATCTTAATAAATTGGTCTTTGCTGGGTAACTCTTGAAACCCATTGAAAAATAATACTTTTGTATGGTCGACATTAATTTGACAGATGTTTTATTTTATAAATACGACATGTTGAATGTCGGTTGGATGATGCCGTTTAATAATATTTTTAATAATATTACAATATTTATGTTAAAAGCTACAGAAACAAGCTCAGTAGCAAAAAGTTTAAACATTAACCCGGTTTAACGGCACTGGGTAAATGCCAAAGACATAGAACATAAAATCACAAACCATGTACTCACCAAGATGTATAACAAATTAATTTACTTTGTAAGTTAACTATTTGTCCATATCACTCGCACGAAATAATTTCCTTGTTTACCGTTCGGTTGTTGCTACCGAGTGGCGCTCTCGAAGCAAGTTATGCTGTTATGAAACAGATCCCGTCCAAGTGGGGGCGATATTGGAATTCTTTAATAAGTTTTATGAATTGCAGTCTTCACTTTGATTACATTCATTAAAAATAATAACACAAACTTAGGTAGAAATCCCTGGCATTTAAAAAAAAAAGTATTTCCCGACAACTTATTTATAAATATTCACAATTTGCATTAGTGACCCGTTAACATTATTATACCAAGTTCGACCACATAGGAAACAAAGCACATTACCCACGGGAAATCACTATTGGGGTATCTAGTATCATTTGAAATGAATTAGTAGAAAAAATATGTTATCTTATTGGCCGTACAACTTACTCTTGGGAGCACATTAAGCTTCGTTTGTTGGGAATCTATTTGTCTGAAGAAAACAAGTTTTTAGGCTGTAGGCTTTTAGGCCTGCAAACTTTAACAACCGTTAATCGGAAACTAACATTGGCAGATCGACGTTTTTTAACATTTAAAACTTTGGTAGTCAACAACCCAATTCACATTACTAATATGCTCTTATAGTTACGAAGCTGCGTCCTGCATTAGTAGCTTGGCAAAGCAAAGCTATAATGAATATTTTGAAAATACCTGTTTCTGTAAACAAAAGTGCGAATAAGCAACGCTCTCGCGTAACTACGCAATTGAGTTCATAGAACACATTTTTTTTTAAATCGACGAATAACAAAACGAAATATATGCAGAAAACAAAAACTTCAAAATGAGCGCCTACTCAATCAAAATAAATATGTTTATCTGTGAATACACTTTTGAATACTCGTGGCATGGTATCTAGAAACAAAATAGGAATCTGGTATTTCCCGGGTATTAAACTAAAAAACTAGGATTTGTTTGGATCTTATTGAAGATGCAAATAAATGCTGATTTGGTTTAAGATATCAAAATAAAAATGTTTTAAATCTAATCATATTTTTTCAGTTCATCCTATTATCCGATTTTTGGTGATTGTAATTCATTCATTAGAAAGGTTTTGATGATTAAAATAGCCTAAAATCGGCTCTTACCTGACAGGTTTTGAATGCGATTGTTATGATATACTTACACAGAAGTACTTGGGGTTTACCTTTTCGTTTTTTATTATTATTTGTTTTATTGATAAGCTTCCTCAAGTTAATGCATACTTTGATAAGATTTACCTTTTGCGTTTTATCTTTATCAAGGATTGTTGGGATAAGAGTGAGGTTTGTGCACATAAACTGGTTTAAACCCCCAGTAAATTTAAATTTTACTGACCGTTCCAAGGCGGTACCTAACAATTCTTGATAAACACACCAATTATATATATAATAGTAATTATATATATGATAGTATTTATGCACTGTGCTGTTTGTAGAGTTTTGTGCTGTTCTATGTTTCTTGTTGTGATTTTGTGTTCTATGTCTTTGGCGTTTGCCCATTGCCACTAAACCGGGTTTATGTTTATACATTTTTTAATTTAAACCACAGATATAATTATCTCCCTTTTGTCCATGAGTGAGGTTTAAGGAAATATTATGATAACACATGTAGGGCTACGTAATTGTGGGTGATTCAATCAGAGGAATTTTGAACAAGGATCTGGTTGAAAGATATAGCAAGAAACCTTACTAACATGTCCAATGCATTTTATTTGATGTATTGGGTTAAGCTGGAATATCATAGTAGTAGGTAGAATACAACCCATGTTTCAAGTGAAGAGAAGAATTTACTAAAATAATGCCTAACTGCCGTGGCAGTGCAAAGTTCCAGATGAGGTTTAATATACAATTGAGTATTACTCAATACTTTTGTAATTATTTGGGTATTCCAAGTATGTAATGAGTATTTCAAGTTACTAGTTCTCCATGATTTTTATTTAATTGATTATCAGCATAATAAAATTTAAACATATTTGCAAAGGAGTTCATGAGCATGCATATCTACTACCATAGTTGTTTATCTTAATTTTGAAGAAACTGCATGACTATACTCACAGAACGGAGCAGGCCAAAAAAAATTCATCGCTTACAACTCTTTGATTTCTCTTATAATTAATAAACTGGCTGGCAATGTTACATTAACGAAAAATAACGATATTGATGTGTTGACTGCACGTGTTATGAAAGGGACGTGTTTCTCGAAATAATCCAAACGAAATTGTCTTTAAACAAAACAGCTGATTGCTTAAATCTTACCCTCTTGAGGAAATTGCAATGGCCATGTAAAATGTAACATACGTTCACAATCAATATGGTCAAGGGTATGCAATACTTTTTCATATGCACATGTATGAGCTTATATATGACTCTTTTCATAGATTAATTATTGACCATTCGAAAAGTTGGCGGTTGATAGTTTATGGTCGATAGAGCTCTTCTAAACTATTAAAGTATCAGCCATGTAAAACACACTTTTATAAAAGCTCTAACCATCAACATAGTTATAATCATGGTACACTACTGGACTTTTATCCAAATTTTACCGTGAATTAAAAAAGGTTATTTTTGTTCCAGTACGCCCAACCCCGACCTTCAAGAGCTACAAAGAGCGACTAGTTAATATTTTGTCTATATTTGAAATAAATACCGCCTTATCAGAGATAAAGAAATAATCACAATAGTTTCTGGTAAAATACGATTCAATTAACAGGAAACTAAAGTTTAAACGAAAACAATATTGAAAGAAATGGAAATAAAATCATTTTCATTGATCTTGTGACTTTTCGGAACAGAGCAGTTTTTCGATGTTTGAAAATATATAATAGCAGTTTTATTCAATTAAAAAAAATTGTTAAATAAAATTTCAGCTGGTGAACTTTTTTCTTGTAAAAATGATAAAGCTTACTTGGACTAATTCATAAAATGTACTCTTTCAAATAAATGCATTAAACTTATGATATTAACTAGGTATGCAGTGTTTAAAAAAATGAGGGTACTTTAAAACTAAAATATGTGACGTGAAAAGAACACGAAGCGGACTGAAACGGCCCTCCAAAAATGTCAAAGTGAAAGTTCTTGACTATCATATTATATAATGTGAACAGCCTTTGTGGGTATTTTGATGCCTATATGTTTGACCATCTGTTTTATTTTGTCATTGGTATTCTAACACTTATATTTTCTTCACAATAATATTTCTCTCCTCAACATTTTATGTTTTGTCTCATGCGTTTGTACTTGTATAGTGTGCACAGATGATAACTTATCAATGCTGAGTTCATGGTGATTTGGTTTTAATGCCCCTTCAGGGACATTACCCATCAAAAAAAGTTAGATGCTGTGAAGGAAAAAAAGTTGTACACAAAAAAACATTTTTTTAATAAGTATAGATGATAATACTGGCATACATATACACAATAAATTACTAACAGTCTAACATTAATATTTCGCCACTATATTTTTGAAAAACAAGCTGATACATATACATTTATAATGTTTATCAAAGCTGTTTAACTGATGAAATTTATCAATGCAATTTATCTCATCCTCATTATCACCATCACCACCACCACCAACCCCGCCACTTGATTATTCAATACACTGTGTTTATAAAAACAAAAAATCAAGTCAAATTTTATATAAAATACTCACATCATCTCTACCAGAAGCGGCTGTTTTGTGGACAGACATGTCTTTTAAATCCGTTCTAACGGATCCAACATAGTATTTAATGCAGGCTGGAATTATTCATAACCTGTCGTTGACTTTGTAAAATTCGGTCATTTTCCTGCCTGAAAAAAATTACAGACTTCTGATTGTCAACCAGCAGAAACACCACCGTAGGAATCAAATTGCACATGTATTATAAGTGTACAATCTTATAAATACATCATGTAAATATGAACATGTTAAAATATGTAACATGTACATAAATACATGTAAAAATATGAACAAGCTTTCTAAGTTAATAATTCCAATGATGAACAAACGTTTTTTAATCACATAAACGTAAGAAACTGCTCAAGGTCTACTTACATTTACGTATAACCCTTTAACACGAATATCTGACTATTTTTGACTATTTTACAACCTTTTGTCAATAAAAAAGTCACACACATGTAAAGAAAATGCTTAAACCTAAGGTATGAGAACAATTCTCACGAAAATTCAGATTTTTACGTTGTCAACACTAACGTCTAGCAAGTTATGCAAGTTCTAGACAATCAGATATTAAATGTTATTCAAAACTTTACATTTAGAACAACTCATGGCCATGCCTATGTGGAACTACATTCTCCATTTTTTTTTTAAATCGACGAATAAACCTCTAAAAATGAAAATTAAGAAACCATACTCACTGTTTACATCCATATTCCACTCATTGGCACTATAACGGAAGACGCGTTGGAGCATTTTCAACACAAAACAAAATGTTATGGCTCCAATGAAACAATAGCGAAACAAACCTACTTGCGTTGACACATAGAAAGGACGTGTGGCAATATTAATATTTCAGTGTAAACACTGATACAGTCACGAAGCGACAGGCCGGGTAGCAAAACAAACATGCAAGTATTGATACCAAGACAGGACGAGTAGCGAAACTAACATAAATTGTATAAACCAAGACAAGACGAGTAGCGAAACAGACATATCATTTAACACACCAAGACAGGGCGAGAAGCGAAACAAACTACCATTGATAATAAGCGAAACAAACATGACGGTGTTAACACCAAGAAAGGGGGAGTATTGCAACTACCAGTGTAAACACCATGATAGGTCAAGAAGCGAAACGAACATACTAGTGTTGACACCAGATAGTACCTGGAACGAAACCAAACCTACCAGTGTTGACACCATTACAGGACGATTAAGGAGTAAAAGAACAAGGATCGATATAATTAGATAGGACTAGAAGAGAAACAAATATACCAGTGGAGACACCAAGACAAGAAGGGTAGAAAAACGAAACTTCCTGTGATAGGACAAGGAGCGAAATAAACATACCAGTCTTGACACAAGGACAGGAAGAGTAGCGAAACAAACATACCATTCAGACACCAAGACAGGATAAGTACTAAAGCAAAAATGCCAGTGTAAATTGAGCTGCATGTGTTTACAGCAAGAAATGATGAGTAGAATTCCACACCTGCCAGTGTAGACACGAATTCAGGATGAGCATTGCAATTCACCAACAAGTTCAGTCACCAAGACAGGACGACTAGTGAAACTAACATACATGTGTTCATACCAAGATTGAAGGAGATACGAAACAAGTCTACCACTATTGACTACACGACAGAAAGAGTTACGAAACAAACGTATAAATATTTACTTAAAACAATCATACAAGAGATGACATCAAGACAGATTGAGTAGCAAAACAATTCTACAAGTGTAGACACCAAGAAGGGACGAGCAGCGAAACAAACATACCGGTACAATACAGGACGAGTAGCGAAATAAACACACCAGTTTATACAACAAACCAGGAAGAGTAGTAGAACAAATATGCAAATGTTGACACAAAGACAGAACTAGTAGCAAAACAAACATATAAGTGTAGACAGCGATATGGAAAGAAAAACTAAATAAACCTACCAAGAAAGACACTTATACAGGACGAGTAGCGAAACAAAAACACCAGTGTATAAGCCAAGATAGGACGAGTAGAGAAACAAACATAACTGCGTGTACACTATTACCGGATGAATACCAAACAACCTAAAACTACAAGATGGGTAGTGAGTTGAACCTACCAGTAGTACGTACCAGTGTTACCTACAAACATAACAAGAAGCGACACGAACATACCGTTTTTTTTTACGAAGAGAAGATGACTAGCTAAACCAACATAAAAGTGTTGACCAAGAAATGAGGAGTAGCGAAACAAACCTACCACTATTGACCTCAAGACAGAATGGACATAATGAGTAACGAAACGAAAATACCAGTGTACACACTACAGGACGAGTAGCGAAACAAACATATCAATGTTGGTAAGCAACTCGTCTTTTCTTGTATGGATTAACAAATATGTAAACAGAAGAGTAGTCATACTCCTTTTTCTCCGCGTATTTAATCGTACAAAACAACAATAACCTTTTTATGCACTGCATCATATACCTTGATTTATTTCTTGTCTTACCATTCACTGTAGTAAAAGCAAAAATAGAAAGAAAACATGATCCATGAATTTCGCGCCCATCAATTATTCATCTGGATTTAAAAATAATTCAAAACACATTTTATAAACATTGGTAGCTTAATGATACTTTAATTTGCGTTAAAGTTCATATTCGATTTCTTATCGTTATCCTGTAATAATTTGAGAGTTGTGTTTCACATGATACAGGTAAAAAAACACACTAGTTTACCACATTTTACCACATTATGCATGAACAATTCGTAGTCATTTAATTAAAATGCCATTGTTAAATCAAATATATATGAGACATGTTGTCAAAACGGTCATATTTGCTAGATAATCAGAGAATTAAATCATTTGTATGATGACTTCTTCAATGTTTTCGTTAATATAGGTTGACAATAACTTTATCGAAAGTAGCTCAATATTCTCGGGAGTCTTCATTTAATGTTTTCATGCATATTTTTTACATCCTAAAAATCTAAAACATCCACACCAAGAGGCAGACACCTAACACAACATAATGATTCAAATTTTTACTGAATTTATGAGTTTCTGAAGTTTTAAATTTCAATTATTTCGAGACAGTTCAATGCAATATCGTCATCAAGCCAATAATCTATCGTTAGGATACAAAGATGTGTTAGGGCTTTTTTTTATATATAAACATCGAAATTAGACCAATAAATTGTTCAATAACAGCCTAATGACGCTGTTATTATTATATGTATCAAAGGGAGGAAATACAACCATTGTTTACTATGGTTGTTAAGAAATAATATTAATTTGTCTCGGAAATACCATAACGTTTACTTAAAAGAGTTCACGGTGAAAACTTTAGATATATTCAGACAAAACCAATTGTATAGCCCCGGCACGAGAGGTGTCAAGGAGTTTTATTATTTCAGGTTGCGGGTAAAAACATATTCCGGCGTAGTTAAAACACGAAGTTACACATTTCCTGGATGTGAATGCTCTCGATGAACTATAATCAGCCGAATAATTGTGAATTATATAATAACACCTTAAACATGAAAAAGGATTGCGAATGTAGTTCAAAACAGGTTTAATGCACTTGGATGTTGTTTTACACTGCAGGTCAACCTAAAATTGTGTAAGTACACCAAACGGATGATAAAATGAAGAAATGTCAGTTATTCGACGTGGGGAAGTTAGAGAAACTAATATACTTACAGTGTTAAAAAATATACTACTTTTTAATTTAGCAATGCAGATATGATCAGATCTTACATTGATGCGGAGGTTCCTGGACTGCACATCCGAAGGGGTCGAAGGGTCGGATAACTCGGGAACATGCCTCTTACCATAAGCAAAGCAGTGATATAAGTTTAACTGTGGTACGTTGTTTAAGGTTCTCTGCTCACAAACGAGGTTATTTAAGTATTCTTAGAATATGGTGCAAGCTTTACGATTTATTTTTTACTAATAGTATTTTTTATTGTTCTCCTTTATGTTTGCCTTTTTCAGATGGAATCTGAATCTGTTTGCTCTGTCACCGCCGAAATAGACCAAAATACCAAATGGGGTGGGAACATGTTACAATGCGTTGATCAGCTTTGGCAATCGTTGTGAAAGGGACGGCAATAAGACAACAGTAACTGTTCTTAGTATAATTTCACTGACCGTTCCAAGCCAAGGCGGTACCTAACAATCCTTGATACAAATACCTAGTGTGTTTATATTTTGTATATGCACTGTGTTGTTTGTGGATTTTTATGCAGTTGTTCTATGTTTTTGTTTGTGTTTTTTGTCTTTGGTGTTTACCCTGTGCCAATAAAAGGGGCTTATGTCAAAACTTTTGGCTACTGAGCATGTTTCTGAAGTTTTATTTTAGTAGAATTTTAGTAGAAACTGCAGTAACTGTTCTTGGCAGGGACTACAGTAACTGCTGTTGGTAAGGAATACAGTTACTGTTTTTGGCAGGGATTGCAGTAACTGTTCTTGGTAGAGACTGCAGCTAATAATATTTGCAGAGACTACAGTAAATGTTCTTGGTAGAACCATTTTTGACGATTTTATTCGCAGGGTTTAATCTGACTTTTCTTCCTGGAATGTTCTTTAAGATATTTTAACTATTTTAATAGCGAAGCCTGTTTAGTATTCCAAGCCTTTCCAATTCGTAGTTGATTTTTTTAATATTAGAAACAGGAAGGAGAAATTGACAAACTATTGGACAAATTCAAAAAGCATCCTAAGACAATCGACTTAAAATTTAAATGCTCTCTCCGTGTTTTTTTTTTTCAGAATGATATGTGAAAGTGATATGCCATACAATGTTTAATCAAACTCCCACTTATATCCGGACTGAAGATATAAAAAAGCGTAAATTTCGTCCCAGTCGTCTGTCTAACGTTTCAAGTTTCAAACACTTTGACTTTAATTTATGTGGTTTTTTTCAAAAACAATATGTAATCTCTTTCTGGGATGCGACGCTACATGTTTTGACACGTTGCTTTTAATAGTAACCTACAACTGCAAAAATTATAAAGCAAATTATACTGCTGAACTTGAGCACCCATTATTTTTTATTAATTGTTCACCTGGAATTATATTTTGTCAAAACACATTTTATACAAAATATGGCAGCTTAACGATTCTTTATCGGTTGTTTAATTTGCGCAACGTGTTGAACAACGTGCTCATTAAAACCCCACAGTAGCAAAATCATGATATGCTCCAAAATTATGATTTTATTGTGTGTCAGTTTATATAGATCTTGGCGTTTACATATCTTCACTATTCTATAAGAAGTATGAAACATCAATAACAAAAAGCAGACACACAAAAAATAATTCGAAAATACTTCTTTTGAAGAATAACGTGAACACTAGAACCACAAGTAAATCACCTACGGTTTTAAAATATATTTATGACAAGAAAGCGCGGAACATAGTCTTAAAACTAATGCTATACAGGCTGAAGACTACATAAATTCTTATATTTTGTGATGCACAACACACTCATTTGAGGATATGTGAAGAAATTTTGGGCCTTTGTTATATACTGAGAAAACCACAACACCGAATTGTATATTCCCTAACGAATAAATCAGAACTTAAAATTGCACAACCAATGGCAAAACATGCAATTTGATCGAGTCCTAAATCGCCTGAAAGGTTACAGATTACATTGTACTAATAAATACTCTTATACATTTCAATTTCAGCAATAAAGGGTATGTCATGTTTCTCGTTAGCAAATGCATTCACATTTAACTTAATCACCGTTAATAATTCATGCAATCCATTTGCCTTAGGCCGGAAATTTCAAAATTATCATCCAGCAGAAAATATATCAATCTCTGAGGAGTTCAGGTATTTTTGCTTTCTGATTAAAGATATTGGATCGAATTCAAATTAAAACAACTATGAATTTTTTTCATTATTCAGACTTAACCTTAAGTAGCATAAGTATTCTTATATAAATAATGTGCATTCTTGGCCACATCCGGGCAGCTGGTATTTAGTTTTCAAGACACGTCAAGTTAATATTTGTTTGTTGTCGGATATCAAGTAACATTTAAAACATAAGCTATTTCTTTTTTACCAACAATTGTTATAACGTACCTGAAACTGTTATACACATAATACAGTTTCAGGAGATTTGGGAAATATGACTCAATCAAAGTACATGTTTCGCCATCCTTAAACCACTATGATACAGATATTAGTACCCTTTGTTTTAACTCTTAATATAGATTGATATGTTTCTTTTTCATTTGCTGTGTGCGAACCGGATCTATGAAAATAGGAAACCATACTAAGACTGTTCGATTTTCAGCGCAGATAACATACAATTTGTGTAAATTCAGCAATTTAAGGACCTTACCTATAAAATAAATTGTAAAACTTGTTTGGTTTTCGTACCTGACCGAGGTATTCTGTACATACACATATTGTCCAAATTTAGCACAATAATTAGCAATCCTGGAAAGGAAAGGGTCTGTTTGAATATTAAGGATGCATTCCAAAAGCAGGATAAAGAGGCTCACACTCTTTTTGAAATTGTTTCCAAAGACATTTTACTCGTTATTCGTACAGTTTTTGATGCCAAAGTCCGAGCAAACATCTCTCTATCCAACTGTTCAATAGTCTAAAGTTGAAAGCTCTCAATCTTGATTTCAAGATAATCACTGAATCGGTTTAGTGATGATTGTATACGAGCTGTTGGGGCTAGATTTCGAACTGCATAAAGTGTGTGTAAACAAATTAATTGTCATGTTTCTGAAGGGGCTGGTTTTTGCAATTGGCCGAGACATCCTGCTCATACACACGTTGGTTATCGAATCTGGTAATGGTCCACCCAAATCATTAAGACTTAAAGAGCGGACAGCTAAGTGGACCTTGCCCGTACTTTCGACAATCCTACTGTTATCTTATTATGTAAATAATTTTAGTAAAAAGACGACTGCCCGTTTTTGTCATAATACGTGATGTGTTCATTACCATCAGAAATAACTAGTTCGACTATACACTAAATGGAAATCAAGTATGCATTAATTTGATGAACTGGTGAAATACAAATCAAATACAAACTTAGAAATATCAGTCAAATTTTCAAAACGATTATGTGAAAGATTAATACTCAAAGACGGTTACCAAAATCATAGTTGATGGTCAAAATTATTGAAAATGTTTCAATATGTATTTGGGTCATTTTTGTGGTCGACTGTGACGTTTGCTCTTGTTCCGTAGTATAGTATACACTGCCGGAAATGTTTTAATATGTATAGGGACTGTGTTTGAAGTATTCTGTATCTTATGTCTTTCATTGTGATTGTATTCTGTCATGTCTCTTGTCTTTGAGTCATGTACGTCATACACGACATGGAAGAATTTCAATATTTATGGGGACTGTTTGTGTAGTGTGTTGTGTATTTTGTCTTTGATACGTAAACGTCTAACACCACCAGGAAATGTTTTAAGATGTTTGGTTCATGGAGCCTGTTTGTTGTCTGCTGTGTTTTTGTCTGTGGTAAATGTTCCATTATACAACACTGGGAACTATTTGAATATGTATGGGCACCGTGCTTGTAGTCTGCTGTGTATTTTCTTCTGTATTACATATTACAATATTCACAACAAGGTTTTTTTAAGTTTGTATGTAGAGAGTGTCTGTAGTTTGATGTGTATTTGTCCTTGTTCCATATAACATTTTACATGATGGAGAGTCGAGCCGTATTATTTACAAATAAAATTGAGAAGGTGCATTCAATTTCGAAATAAATTTCAGTGCATTTTTAAACATATCAATTATTATTCTTCAAAACATGGTGGTTAATTAAACCTTTCAATCGGAAACTTGTTCGTGTTAGGGACGAATAGAAGGAGTACAATTCACGACCGACCGTCTAAACACTTTTTCGAAATTTAGGACTGAATGACACGAAAGAAAAGATACAGGTACAAGTTTTGATAATGAGTATTCCGTGCACTATGCCAAATGCTGCTTATAAATCATGCAAACAAATGTAAAATCTAAAACGTTAAAAACCAGGTATGAGCCAATGTATAAAAGTTCCTTCGTTTTTATCAGGTCATTGCCAAACCAACCAATCTAAACAATGATTCTTCATTACCTCTATGCTCTGAATTCTTTAATAAGCTGAACAATTTTTATATGGAAATGAACATGAGACTGTTTGTTCAACGTTTCGTAAAGTAATGATCAATATAGAAAGATCACGTGCACTAATAAGATACGCAACAATACTGTTGCTTCGTATCCATGTTGTTGTTGAGTTTATAAAGGTATGCCTGCGCCCTGTTATGGCCACATCATTGCTTGACCCCGTCACATCCCAAACTGTGGCTTAATAAAAGGGGAAGTTTTACCCTCACCGGTTGATAGGATATTTGTCAATAGAGGAAATTTTACCCAGAATAAGCGTATCCATATAAAGCATTTTTTTCTACTGTATTATTTTAAATGCCCAATCAGTATATCAGCCTATTCAATCTCATTTTTCTTGCAATTTCACAAAATGTTGAAAGTGTATCGTTTTTGCATGATTTTGATAATATCAAGCTAATGCTATTGTTTTCTTCCATTCAAATGCATGCATTACATGGTATGGTATAACATGCGAAACGAGACGAAGAAATGTGAATGATAAGAGACGTGTTTCTGACATCAACTTACAGTGGTGTCAACAAGTGTAATCTTTAATGATCCGTGTTACGACTAGAAACTACATTGACATACACTATTTAAGAGAAATATGTCATAAGCGAATAAGGACCAAGAAGCTTCGTAGTCACTCGTAGTCAACATAATGTTCACTTATGTTTTGTATCAGCGCAATACATACTACATGAAACCATTTTGCAAGTGAAATCTAAATCCCAATAATTATACGTTCATTTCATTTATTTGTGCTCAGCCTGGAATTAACTTTTTGTACATGTTTCTTTCTATAATACGTGCGTTATATATTTTTCAAAGAAATTGGAATTTCTCCTGCATATAGAACATACTTTGATCATTCACACACAGCTCGTAGTCAATATAATCCGCAATGAATTTAGCTAATAAAGCCTTGATCTTCCCATCATCAATTTGAAAATAATTTCCTGATTGATCCAAACAAAGTGGTACCGATTAATTATTCAATAACTGGTCCTACGGAATCACTCACCAGAATGTAGTCAAATTGTTTGCTTGCCCAGAAATAGCTCAGTACCTACAGTCTCTGTCCAGAATTTATTCACGGACACTAAACTTTACGTCCAGGATTTCATTCTTGCATTTTTATAGAAAATATGAAAACAAATTGCTCCGATGGCAATAGCTTACTTATAAGAATATTTGTATCCCCCCCCCCCCTCCCCACAGGTTCATAGGACGGCACCTAGTCTGAAACAAAGTGATGGACGTCAAGCCGTTACGAAGAATATCTCTCTATCAGTGCGGCGATTTCCGCTTCCAACTGCAACAATAAGCCTTTATATGTATTAGCATCATTCCATTCCATGTGCCTGTTTTTAATACCTCTATTCGTGCCATTCCCACGTTCCAGTGAATATCTTGTCTCAAAGTCCGTGAATCTCGTTGACTTTGCTGGATTAAACAACGTGTTTGCTTCGACAAAGGCTTGCTACTGTATATACTGTTTACGACAAAGTGACAGTCAAACTCAAATTGATAACAATTGATGGAATGTAATCCATATGAATGTACGGTAACATCAGGAACATTGCATTAAAAAAACTTAAGTTTTAAAATCCCATGGATGGGTAGTGAATGCAAAATGTTCAATTAAATTCCAATAGCGTTTCTTAACTTTTACAAAAAACAGATCATAAGCATTTATTCTTGTGCAAAAAGTCAGATTTCCATTTATTTCCACAATACATGTTTTGAAATACTAAAGCAATGGTAAATAAATTTCTAAATATATTATGAAATTGTATTTTATAGTGTTTACACACAAATGCCCGTATGAGACTAGATATCGTTGGGGCACTATTGTATCGAATATTTTTTATATTCAAAATATATTTAAAATATTTGCAATCCGTTTAATTACAGCGCATAATTAATTTGATCCATGCAAAATGTTCTTATATATATCTAGTGTAATAACTATGCCAATTAGGTAACCGCATCACATCACAAACACGCTGTCAAAAACGTAAACGATGTTTCAAGGAAATTCTGTCGGTGTCAATAAACTCAACTCCACGATTTAACGAAAGGTGCAGAAGACTGGGCTTAAGCGAACAAACACCTCGCCAGAAAATACCTCGTTCTGAAATTGAATTACGACAATGTTTAGATTATGCATACGTCGGGATACAAGAAAATTGCATCTATAAACAACTATAGCAACATCAATTCAAATAAACACAAGGAAATATCCAACCTCCATTACTCCAGTGAAAATACTCCGTCTCAAAATGCTCATTCTATATAGTTTACCAGCAATGCTCCAGCTCACACAATTCCACATCAAACCCCACCTTTGCTGGGATTCTTTACAACATTTGTTGCTCCAATTCACGGAGGTGATATCCATGTGCTCACCCATAAAAATGACCCAAAAAACACGTTTTAATCGACAATCCACAAATCAAATTCGCATTATTGAAAGCGACAGTGACGCTGACCTACAGTCTTCAAAATTACAAACGCCAAATGACATGTACACACTAATGACTGTGCGCAATTATAACATTCCTCTTATTATTGATTTGCTTGATTTGAAATATGTATTTTTGTTGTTTTAATTGAAAAAACTGTAGATGGTTGAGACATGATTTATGCTTTTATTGTAAAGCAAACTGATAACAATGTATTTATGTCATACTTTCCCGTGATTTATTGAAATATAACGGTGTATAACAGTGAGTTTATCGAAATAAAATGTCAATATTTTCTGGCATTTTACCCGTTTTATTGCAAAACAGGAATTATATGAAATGACGTCATTTAATTTCTTTTCCGGTATGACGTCTCATTTCGTGCGGTTTTCCTTTTAAATGTCAATACAGTTGTTTAATTAAGCTTGAAATTTATAGAAAAAAATGATTGCAATATAAACCAGCTCGAGAACACTAAAAGTAAAGACACTCGTGAAATACAACTGTTGGTGCTCACTCCTTGAAACATATTGCATATTTTGAACTGAAACAAACAATTTTCGTCGATATAAATCTCATTAAAGCTGATACATACAGTAAATACATTCATGTCCATATTGATCTTTAAAAATGCCATTGTAAGCTTAAACTAGCAGACGAGATTTAAGCGCGGTATATTTTCCAGCTGTGGTTTATTTAATTGACAGATATTTAAGTTTATACATAAAACACTCCTTTGTATATTGATATTCTCAGCATACAAAGCTATATAAATATTTAGGAGAAAATAAACGACGCCTTATAAATGCATCTTTATTAAAACAATAACCAATTCTAAATTATTTTTTTCTGTGATTAATCCAAACATACGCCGGTTTCGAGTGAAGTTATTTACCTGCTGTATATTGGAACTAACAACATATGGTGTTTGAATGGCACGCAAAGAATTCCTGTGTTATTCTATGTTCTTACTTTCAGGCAACTACTTGACGGTGTCGATGACAGTTGCAAACGTCTCTGTGATGTTATGGTACCAGCAGTTGCCTTGGGTAGTGCTCGGTCTAAAAGGTAAGTTGTGGGATGTTATAGTACCAGCAGCTGCCTTGGGTGGAGCTCGGTCTAAAAGGTTAGTTCTGTGATGTTATGGTACCAGCAGCTGCCTTGGGTAGTGCTCGGTCTAAAAGGTTAGTTCTGGGATGTTATGGTACCAGCAGCTGCCTTGGGTAGTGCTCGGTCTAAAAGGTTAGTTCTGGGATGTTATAGTACCAGCAGCTGCCTTGGGTAGTGCTCGGTCTAAAAGGTTAGTTCTGTGATGTTATAGTACCAGCAGCTGCCTTGGGTAGTACTCGGTCTAAAAGGTTAGTTCTGGGATGTTATAGTACCAGCAGCTGCCTTGGGTAGTGCTCGGTCTAAAAGGTTAGTTCTGTGATGTTATAGTACCAGCAGCTGCCTTGGGTGGAGCTCGGTCTAAAAGGTTAGTTCTGTGATGTTATGGTACCAGCAGCTGCCTTGGGTAGAGCTCGGTCTAAAAGGTTAGTTCTGTGATGTTATAGTACCAGCAGCTGCCTTGGGTAGTACTCGGTCTAAAAGGTTAGTTCTGGGATGTTATAGTACCAGCAGCTGCCTTGGGTAGTACTCGGTCTAAAAGGTTAGTTCTGTGATGTTATAGTACCAGCAGCTGCCTTGGGTAGTACTCGGTCTAAAAGGTTAGTTCTGGGATGTTATAGTACCAGCAGCTGCCTTGGGTAGTACTCGGTCTAAAAGGATAGTTCTGGGATGTTATAGTACCAGCAGCTGCCTTGGGTAGTGCTCGGTCTAAAAGGTTAGTTCTGTGATGTTATAGTACCAGCAGCTGCCTTGGGTAGTACTCGGTCTAAAAGGTTAGTTCTGGGATGTTATAGTACCAGCAGCTGCCTTGGGTGGAGCTCGGTCTAAAAGGTTAGTTCTGTGATGTTATGGTACCAGCAGCTGCCTTGGGTAGTACTCGGTCTAAAAGGTTAGTTCTGGGATGTTATAGTACCAGCAGCTGCCTTGGGTAGTACTCGGTCTAAAAGGTTAGTTCTGTGATGTTATAGTACCAGCAGCTGCCTTGGGTAGTGCTCGGTCTAAAAGGTTAGTTCTGGGATGTTATAGTACCAGCAGCTGCCTTGGGTAGTGCTCGGTCTAAAAGGTTAGTTCTGTGATGTTATAGTACCAGCAGCTGCCTTGGGTAGTACTCGGTCTAAAAGGTTAGTTCTGGGATGTTATAGTACCAGCAGCTGCCTTGGGTGGAGCTCGGTCTAAAAGGTTAGTTCTGTGATGTTATGGTACCAGCAGCTGCCTTGGGTAGTGCTCGGTCTAAAAGGTTAGTTCTGTGATGTTATAGTACCAGCAGCTGCCTTGGGTAGTACTCGGTCTAAAAGGTTATTCTGGGATGTTATAGTACCAGCAGCTGCCTTGGGTAGTGCTCGGTCTAAAAGGTTATTCTGGGATGTTATAGTACCAGCAGCCGCCTTGGGTAGAGCTCGGTCTGAAAGGATAGTTCTGGGATGTTATAGTACCAGCAGCTTCCTTGGGTAGAGCTCGGTCTAAAAGGTTAGTTCTGTGATGTTATAGTACCAGCAGCTGCCTTGGGTAGTACTCGGTTTAAAAGGTAAGTTCTTGGATGTTATAGTACCAGCAGCCGCCTTGGGTAGAGCTCGGTCTGAAAGGTTAGTTCTGTGATGTTATAGTACCAGCAGCTTCCTTGGGTAGTGCTCGGTCTAAAAGGTTAGTTCTGGGATGTTATAGTACCAGCAGCTGCCTTGGGTAGAGCTCGGTCTAAAAGGTTAGTTCTGGGATGTTATAGTACCAGCAGCTGCCTTGGGTAGTGCTCGGTCTAAAAGGTAAGTTCTGGGATGTTATAGTACCAGCAGCTGCCTTGGGTAGTGCTCGGTTT
Organism: Mya arenaria; assembly: GCF_026914265.1. Classification (NCBI taxonomy): domain Eukaryota; kingdom Metazoa; phylum Mollusca; class Bivalvia; order Myida; family Myidae; genus Mya; species Mya arenaria. The sequence goes on along the minus strand of NC_069124.1, from coordinate 61,838,934 downwards.
AAAAGGTTAGTTCTGGGATGTTATAGTACCAGCAGCTGCCTTGGGTAGTGCTCGGTTTAAAAGGATTGTTCTGGGATGTTATAGTACCAGCAGCTGCCTTGGGTAGTGTTCGGTTTAAAAAGTTAGTTCTGTGATGTTATAGTACCAGCAGCTGCCTTGGGTAGTGCTCGGTTTAAAAGGTAAGTTGTGGGATGTTATAGTACCAGCAGCTTCCTTGGGTAGTGCTTGGTCTAAAAGGTTAGTTCTGGGATGTTATAGTACCAGCAGCTGCCTTGGGTAGTGCTCGGTTTAAAAGGTAAGTTCTTGGATGTTATAGTACCAGCAGCTGCCTTGGGTAGTGCTCGGTCTAAAAGGTTAGTTCTGGGATGTTATAGTACCAGCAGCTGCCTTGGGTAGTGCTCGGTCTAAAAGGTTTGTTCTGGGATGTTATAGTACCAGCAGCTGCCTTGGGTAGAGCTCGGTCTAAAAGGTTAGTTCTGGGATGTTATAGTACCAGCAGCTGCCTTGGGTAGTGCTCGGTCTAAAAGGTTAGTTCTGGGATGTTATAGTACCAGCAGCTGCCTTGGGTAGTGCTCGGTCTAAAAGGTTAGTTTTGGGATGTTATAGTACCAGCAGCTGCCTTGGGTAGTGCTCGGTCTAAAAGGTTAGTTCTGGGATGTTATGGTACCAGCAGCTGCCTTGGGTAGTGCTCGGTCTAAAAGGTTAGTTCTGTGATGTTATAGTACCAGCAGCTGCCTTGGGTAGTACTCGGTCTAAAAGGTTAGTTCTGGGATGTTATAGTACCAGCAGCTGCCTTGGGTAGTGCTCGGTCTAAAAGGTTATTCTGGGATGTTATAGTACCAGCAGCTGCCTTGGGTAGAGCTCGGTCTAAAAGGTTAGTTCTGGGATGTTATAGTACCAGCAGCTGCCTTGGGTAGTGCTCGGTCTAAAAGGTTAGTTCTGGGATGTTATAGTACCAGCAGCTGCCTTGGGTAGTGCTCGGTCTAAAAGGTTAGTTCTGTGATGTTATAGTACCAGCAGCTGCCTTGGGTAGTGCTCGGTCTAAAAGGTTATTCTGGGATGTTATAGTACCAGCAGCCGCCTTGGGTAGTGCTCGGTCTAAAAGGTTAGTTCTGGGATGTTATAGTACCAGCAGCTGCCTTGGGTAGAGCTCGGTCTAAAAGGTTAGTTCTGTGATGTTATAGTACCAGCAGCTGCCTTAGGTAGTGCTCGGTCTAAAAGGTTATTCTGGGATGTTATAGTACCAGCAGCTGCCTTGGGTAGTGCTCGGTCTAAAAGGTTAGTTCTGGGATGTTATAGTACCAGCAGCTGCCTTGGGTAGAGCTCGGTCTAAAAGGTTAGTTCTGTGATGTTATAGTACCAGCAGCTGCCTTGGGTAGTGCTCGGTCTAAAAGGTTAGTTCTGGGATGTTATAATACCAGCAGCTGCCTTGGGTAGAGCTCGGTCTAAAAGGTTAGTTCTGGGATGTTATAGTACCAGCAGCTGCCTTGGGTAGTGCTCGGTCTAAAAGGTAAGTTCTGGGATGTTATAGTACCAGCAGCTGCCTTGGGTAGTGCTTGGTATAAAAGGTTAGTTCTGGGATGTTATAGTACCAGCAGCTGCCTTGGGTAGTGCTCGGTCTAAAAGGTTAGTTCTGTGATGTTATAGTACCAGCAGCTGCCTTGGGTAGAGCTCGGTCTGAAAGGATAGTTCTGGGATGTTATAGTACCAGCAGCTGCCTTGGGTAGTGCTCGGTCTAAAAGGTTAGTTCTGGGATGTTATAGTACCAGCAGCTGCCTTGGGTAGAGCTCGGTCTGAAAGGATAGTTCTGGGATGTTATAGTACCAGCAGCTGCCTTGGGTAGAGCTCGGTCTGAAAGGATAGTTCTGGGATGTTATAGTACCAGCAGCTGCCTTGGGTAGAGCTCGGTCTGAAAGGTTAGTTCTGGGATGTTATAGTACCAGCAGCTGCCTTGGGTAGAGCTCGGTCTGAAAGGATAGTTCTGGGATGTTATAGTACCAGCAGCTGCCTTGGGTAGTGCTCGGTCTAAAAGGTTAGTTCTGGGATGTTATAGTACCAGCAGCTGCCTTGGGTAGAGCTCGGTCTAAAAGGTTAGTTCTGTGATGTTATAGTACCAGCAGCTGCCTTGGGTAGTGCTCGGTCTAAAAGGTTAGTTCTGGGATGTTATAGTACCAGCAGCTGCCTTGGGTAGAGCTCGGTCTGAAAGGTTAGTTCTGGGATGTTATAGTACCAGCAGCTGCCTTGGGTAGTGCTCGATCTAAAAGGTTAGTTCTGTGATGTTATAGTACCAGCAGCTGCCTTGGGTAGTGCTTGGTCTAAAAGGTTAGTTCTGGGATGTTATAGTACCAGCAGCTGCCTTGGGTAGAGCTCGGTGTAAAAGGTTAGTTCTGGGATGTTATAGTACCAGCAGCTGCCTTGGGTAGAGCTCGGTCTAAAAGGTTAGTTCTGGGATGTTATAGTACCAGCAGCTGCCTTGGGTAGAGCTCGATCTAAAAGGTTAGTTCTGGGATGTTATAGTACCAGCAGCTGCCTTGGGTAGAGCTCGATCTAAAAGGTTAGTTCTGGGATGTTATGGTACCAGCAGCTGCCTTGGGTAGTGCTCGATCTAAAAGGTTAGTTCTGTGATGTTATAGTACCAGCAGCTGCCTTGGGTAGTGCTTGGTCTAAAAGGTTAGTTCTGGGATGTTATAGTACCAGCAGCTGCCTTGGGTAGAGCTCGGTGTAAAAGGTTAGTTCTGGGATGTTTTTTGAGTGCTCAGTACTGATTAAATCCGAGGAAAGCTGTCTCCCGTGTATCGTTGCTTTACACCGGGTACGTCAAAGAACCAAAGTGTATATTCGATAAGAACTAGGGTATCGTACATGTTTATCTTTATAACTCATTCCGTTTTGTTTTTTTAACTCTTCTGCTATCTGGATGTGACATAACTTCTTACGCATGTCTTTTGAAGGATTTGAATACCATTAGGCGTGAATTTCAACACGGGCATACCTTTCTAAAATACAGTACAAATCAAAACACAAAAAATATAATTATAAACAAATAACTTAACGAAATGGTTATTATCGCGTCAGGATGTAAACAAGAACAGAATCATACCTCCGTACTCAACGCATAACGCTTCTACCGGAATGGATGGCGATCATGGACGTCCGGGATCTGATTGTGCCAAACAGAAGTTTCTTTCCTCGATGAAGGTTAGTGGAAACAGGTGGCGTTTGTCGTCGGAAGTCTGTTCTTCTTGATCTCCTAGTTTATCACAATCATTTCTACCATTATTATTCTTGTTCTTGTGTCATTTAATAAAGATCTTATAATGGTCGTTGACAACACACATTGAGGACGGATGTTTTTGTCTACACAAGTACATACTAATTATATAAATATACCCTAATGGAGAAATCAAAGGAAATAATAATAATTCAATAGCACTTTGTCGTGATTTTTGTGAAACTCTATTTCTTGTATGAAACCTAAATGTACTCATTTTTATGGATTCAAATGACAGCAATAACAGTTTGTACAGATGGAAAAATTCTATACAGAGAGGATGGTTGAGGTATGACCTCGTGATATTTATTAGTATTCAAATGGCTGGGTTCTGACATGTAATGAACAATTTTAAAGGTTGGTTGAAATAAATGATATGTGATAGTTTATATTCCAGTTTGCACTACTTTCTTTGCCAATGAATAGACGCCTTAATACAGAAACAATACGTCAGTGTGTATTTTTCTTGTAGGCAGTCTACACGATTAAACTCAATTGCGTACGTGACAAAATACGCTCGCTGGTGATATATTTCATGAACTTCAAAATATGAACGATAACTTATACTTTTAGGCCGTTTAACATCGTTCAATAGTTAAAGGAATAAGATACGTATCACAAGTTCAGCATTTAGCTCACAATAAGTGAACATGGGAGCAACGCGCTCGTGTATAATTTAGATACCTCTGGTTGTGGTACTGTAACTATTAAGTCAACATCTCGGACTGATACTGCCACCTATATAAATAACGTTATTGTTTTAGTTATAACTTCGTATAAAACAATTCCAATAGACATTGGCAAATGCTACTTTCAAGTACATTTTGAGGAGGATATTCTCAGCGCCGTAATGTTGCTTACTCGAAAAACATATTGATCAGAAATGTCAATCAGAGAGCCAAACATTGGCTGTGAATGACATCTTCCTCGTATCGAATGGTTGTATAATCAACTAAACGTCTTTTACTCAAGTGCGTTCAAATAAAAAAAAATGTGATAACAGTCGGCCATGCGCAAATACTAACTGTTTCTTTTATCGATTATTATAGGACATAACTTCCTTCAAGCGACATAAGATATTTGGTATATAATATCAGATGTCCTCGCGACTATATAGTCACCGGCTGTTAGGTCTTGAAATTTCCGTTTAATTAAGGGAATTAATTTACTCGTTTAAAACGTCGGGCGAGCTAAGATATTAAGTAAAAGCACGGCCCTTTACCAGACTTTCATAGAAATCAAGTTATTTTTTTTTTTGTGTTCAACGCGTCTCATTGTTTTTATTCATTGGACTAAAACAGGATATTTAATTAATACTCTTTCTTCAACCTGAGATTTAATATCCTTATGTGCTGCTATCATTAGGATCGAATCAGCTCTATAGATTACAGAAAGCTTATCGTAGTGTCAGGGTGTCAGATGGGAGCTCAATATGGCTTAACACCATGGCTCTGGACCACTCTTATTTCCTTGTTTATTTGCATATGTAATTACAAAAAAGAAAAAAATACTACTAGTAGTGCCGTGTTCGGACGGTTTAAATGGTGCGAATTCCGGTTTTGACTTTCTCAAGGGAATCATTTAACAGGCCATTTCGTTAAAAAAAATCGTCTATGCATGTCACACGTTTCGTATTAGGTCGATGATCTACCAAGTTGTCAAGAAAAGAACTCTTGTATTTCTTCAACTCAACTCAACTCAACATCTTTATTTCCCCCATGGCTGGAGATATTCATGGTATATACAAACATTTATAGACATAGAACCTATATAATATATGTATAATAATAGTACAGTTCTAAATTATTGCGTATTGGTGTCAAAATATTTATACAAACATTGCAGGATATAGCTTCATATCTAAGTATAAAATAGAAAGCTTATATTCTACATGCATATAAGATTAGTCTATTTGACTTCCATGATAGTATAGTTGTATGTATGACCCTTTGTTTGATGAAACCATAGCTGTTAAAAATTGTCCAATACCATTGACGTCAATGGAGTACCCAACTTTAGTTCCTTTTATTCATAGCTTATCATCTGTTTTTACAAATTTGATGAACATTTCTTGCAGTTTATCTGTTTTTGTATGTAATGGAAATATAGACAAGTGTGTCACGTTTAATTGAAATTGTTTTCACCATAATGGAACTAAGAAACTGAATTAGTTTGGATTTGTATCAATGTATATTTCACAGTGGTTTTTAATGCATGAATAAAATAGAGCACAGTATACATGTATATGGTCGGAATAGAACACTTTGGAGATATTCTTAGCCTTTGCGGGTAGTGTCTACTTGTGCGTACATTTATCGGTCCGATGCCTATGTCAATATTACTGTTATGTTATTATACAAGTATTCGAGTGCATATCTTTTTAATCTCTGTCTTCCCTGTAAAACAGCGAAAGGACTTGGCACTTGTTAGAATTCATCATATGATTTTGCACACTACAGAGAAAACGACGTCTAGAAAATTTGACCTGCGATTTATACAATTAATGCCTAAATTGGAATAGATCGGCCATCTTTGCTGATGCAGCGTTTACTTGAAAAAACAAACCGTAAATGTACATGTCTTTCTCATACATGCCCTAAGAAAAGAGCAAACAAAGACAAGGTGCCATCCTGAAGTTCTTCTGATAACCGACAAGAAACATATATGTTATGTGCATGTTGTAGATTGGCTCTGTGTTATAAATTACAAATAATTTAAAGAATATTTAATTTTCAGGTAAAGTTTGTTGTTCCAGGGAGTTCAATCATTAGCGCGCTGTTATGTCCTGCCCGGTTGTTTTGTCATTGTGGTGCCTTTATTGCTGATAAATAAATGTCGAGAGTGCTTGAAGAAGGTTTAACTTCCCGGTAAACGACCGTTTCAATGCGATTATAAAATAAGAGTCTATAACGTTTTGATCCGGGAGGCTGCATTTGTTTAGAATGATTTTTTCAGAAATTTTCAAAATCAACACAGAACTTGAAGAACCTTTTTTTATAGTATATACTACTGGTTTAAATCATAAAAAAATACACGTTATAACATAATAAAATGCATTTGTCGCCACATTTTATTTACATTCTTAGGGCTCCGCAATTTTAAGAAGAATGTGGGTAATTGCTTTTTTAATGTATTCAACAATGCTTTAAAGCTGCACTCTCACAGATTGAACGTTTTGACAACTTTTTTATTTTTTGTCTTGGAACGAGCCAATTTTTGCAAAAATCCATGGAAACCATTTATATAAGACTGGTGCCAAAAAATAGATCGCAGATTTTTATATTTAAGTTCAAAAATTGATGTTTATGCATTTTTCTTAAACCGTTAGTAAACCATAAAACTATAATTTTCGAACGGAAAAATGAAAATCTACGATCTGATTTTTTGTCAGCGATCTTATATCATTGTTTTGGAGTTATTTACGCAAACGTTTGCTCTTTCCAAGACAAAAAAATAAAAATAAAGTTGTAAAAAGGGTATATCTGTGACAGTGCAGCTTTAACATCAAAACGCTTGCATGCTACATGTGCTACCAGAACAAGAGTGGTTGTTTGTGCCAACATGCTTGACACTATCCGGAACACTTTGCTTCAGTCTCTAAAGCTGTATTCGTAATGTCGAAGGACTGTTGTTCAATTCATTTGGTAGGTATAAGATAAACTTCTTTGCTCTGATTTTCTTAACTAAAACTATTATAGTTTAAGAGGAAATTATACAGCTGTATTAAATAGTGTTTTTAATCTTTATAGGGATTTTCGGACCGAACAAAAGAACTATTTATATCCGTCGTCGGAGGAATAATGCTGAGCTTTAAAACCAACCATTATGTTACCAATGGCTTTGTAAATAGGTAAAAGAAGTCGCAATACCACAGGAAATACATTCCTATAGATACCTCTCTTGATCAAATCACCTTGGCATCCATCTTGCCTTTCATTTTCAAAGGATTTCTAAGTACACTCAACAAAACATTTCTTACAGAAGAATTTACCTTTTTTTCAATAATTGTCTTTAAGGCGCGCAATATAGGTTGATGCAAAATTGTTTTAACGCACTATCATTTTAACGCACTATCATTTTAACGCGCCATCACTTTAACGCACTATCATTTTAACGCACTATCATTTTAACGCGCTATCACTTTAACGCACTATCATTTTAACGCACTATCATTTTAACTAAATCCACTTAAATGATAAAAACATAAACATATGATCAAGGTACAGATAAAAATATCAGCCTTTATCAATAATATTAAATTAATAGCTACCTCGCCACAAAATCCCAAGTTAAAAAACGCAAAAATATCGCAAACATTTTGTATCTAATTATGATATGATTGCCTATAAACAATCTGTTAGAAGTCATATATTTCCGGAACGGTACACAAGATGGAAGTTCCGATGTTATTGAGGGGTAAGAAATGCAGAATGCCTCAGCAATTAATTTTGGTGTCAGACGTTTCTAAGAAAGACATATAGTGGAAGACTTATGGTAATTACTCAATTTATGACAGTTTAAGGAAAACCTCATCGCGCAAAAAGTCCGAGAAACAAATTCAACTTTACAGCCATTCCATCAATAAGAACGACGAACATTTTGACAGCCTTTGTATGATTTTCCAATTAAAATAGCATGATAAGTGGTAAACTGTCGCCTCTTTCTTTTCCAGGAAATAATAGAAACTTCATTTTAGCCAAACCGCATTCCTAGATGAGATTTATACATCGGAACGGTTCTTCTTTTCAGTTCAATGTAACAGAAAAATGTTGGTTTATGCGTGGTTGGCGCCACAGAGCAGATTAAAGACTTCTAACCGAGTTCCATATGGACGTTCAACTGAGTTCCATAGCTCTTAATGGTCGAAAAACAAATTGCATTTGGCGTTGATATTTTCGTTGCTGCTTTACTTATCAAAACGATTTAAGATAATAACTTGGACTTTATTTATTGTAAATTGAATGAAGGTTATTCACATAACAATTATGAAAAAATCCAACTTTTAATTCATTAACATATGTAAGGAATGTGGTGTAGTAACAGGACGTGACATTAGAAGCGTTTGCTGAGATATACCATAAGCACAATGGTAATTGCTATATAAAGCAAATTTACTGTAATTTTGATGCAATCAACTATAGCATTCAATTAATTAAGTAGGAAAAAATGACTGCAAAGTAATATGACGTTGAATTAATTCTGAAAGGAAAATATGAAAGAAAAGAGGACATATTTCCCACTGCTCCAGGATTGGAACTTCTATGGGTCACCAGTGGAGAACTGTTTCCACTTCGCCGTGGCTTTCATAAACTCTCTGAGAGCTCTTTATCACTCGTAAACATATTTATAGTTACGGCTGATTGTGTCAACATTGAAACAAAAGGCGAGATCATTAAAATTGTAATGCTACATTTTTAGGGAAACTAAATACAGAAAGAGTTCGCGTTGTTGGCAAAATGACAAGCGTTTATGAGGCCAGTAATTTATTATTTGATTGATTGATTGATTCATTCATTCATTCATTCGTTCTTTTGTCCGTTCGTTCGTTCGTTCGTGATTGTGTTTCTTCGTTCTATTTTTCGTTCATTCGTTAATCGTTCATTTATTCACGTATTTATTGATGTGTAGCTAGTATTTATCTGGGTACTAAGCATCGATTTATATAAATTCATCTCCCAATTCTACTTTGCTAACGTAACGTCTTTGCAAAGAATATTGTGCGATGTTAAAATGACGTTAAAAAAATGCGTAATTAAAATGACATTTATTATAAAATACTTTGTTCTTTAAGTGGTTAGACCTGCGATGTAAATAATAAGGATTATAAGTTCTGCGCTTTGATGCGTAACGTACATTTCGACTCTCGATATTACATCGTTTGATTTCACTCGTAAAATCCGAATCTGAAGAAATTAACTTCAGTAGAATACAACCTTCAGTTTAAAAACGCATTTTTTTAAAATTCAAAATATCTTTTCAATGGTGATACCAATTAAACACTTATCTAAACCCAGTTTATATCAGTTCATATGTTCTTATTCCGTACCCGATGATGGTTCATTGTTGACAGCGTATTTTATCTTTTATTTGTCCACCGATATCTTCAATCATACCAACCAGAACATAAGACTTACCATTGTGAGAATTTTACTTAATTTCATATTCCTTTGACAGATGTTAAAATCTTAAAAACAATAAAAACAACAACATGTGTTAATCTCGTACACAGGGGCGGATTAATCCAGTATTAAACGTTAGAGGGGCGTTACTAGTGGACGTATTCTTTTGACTTGCGCCTATTCCTTAGAACAGAGGGATTTGCTGGTATTCCCACTTGAAATTTAATAAATTTCTTTTTCGAAATGGTGCATTTTGGTCGCATTTAATGACTCTTTTTCTCCTTCATTGAAATGAAACAAAAACTGGACGATTTTAGGGGGGGGGGGGTCTGGTGCGCCGCCTGGGTCCGCTAGTGGTGGTACATATGTTATTGAATGGCGTCAAATAACCAAATCAGTTCAAAACAGTAGCTTCAACACACACCTGACAGAATAAAAAGCACAATAGCATATGAAACACCATTAAAATTGCTTCATTAAACAAAAGTTTCATCACTGTAGACGCACTGTCCAGACAGGAATGACTTTAACAAGACCGAAAATCCAATGCTAATAATGACTATAGTCAGTGATTTCTGGAACATATAAGAGTTAAGTGTTGAGTGGGAGGCGTGAATAAGGCTGTCACAACTGATGATAAACACGATCGAGAAAGCAACAAATGGCCAAAAGAATATGTGCAATAACCCTACTTCTACATAGAGGCTGTCCTAGATCCCAGACGTGAAGAATATAGTAGACAGTTAGTGGCAAGACGAATACACTAATAATTATGTTTGACGGAATAGTTAATAACTTGCAAGTAGAGGGCGTCTGACTTTATTCTTTGGCTTGCTAACACGCACATATTAACACTATGTTAATAAGCATGTTTAACATGCAAAACACCTATTCAAGTTGAAGAATGTTTGTGCTAAAAAATGCTTTATGCATTTTCTGATCGTAGTTAATATTTTTCGCGTCTTGGTCTGGCGTATGGAAGTTATAGTCGGCAGTGTATTTTTCGTTTTGGGAAGAATTCCAACCGGCAATGCGGCTAAAAGACTCATTCAAGAGGTAATTTACGTAATGCAATCCGCTACCCAACAAAGTTATCGGTAGATATAGGAGCAATTGAACGACCTGTTCATTGTTCTAGAGGAACGCCTGAAAATAAAGATACTACAAAGCTAAAACAAACTCATATAAATGAACATGATTACGAAAATACAGGAAAGAAAGCAAATGTAGGAAAAACAGCATTTATAGAATTGTTTTATCGATGAACATTTTAAGATTTAGCAATTTCTTGGTTATCATGATTTTTTAATATTCGATTACTTGGCAACATTTCTTTGTAAAGGCACAATTACATAGGAATTACATATCAGTTTCTTTCATGTACAATAATCAAGCATATCACGTCTCCAACATAAATAACGCAACGCAATCGGTCCACGACTGGTCAAGTGGTGACCCCATATTTTCAAAATGGCGTCTTTTTTCCGATCCCGATTAATAAATGAAACATTTAAACATGTAATCAGGTTGTCGAGGTGCTTTGCTCTCACCCGTTATGGTTTCCATTGGCCCGTATATCCCATATCGTGTCACCTACTAACCCCGTAACGTATAATATTATTACAGAGATAACATATTCATCAACAGTTGTACATTTTTCAAGAATCGTTTCACATATAGCAATTATTTGTCATATTTCTTATTTTCCAATAATAGACTTGTACTTTTCGGCCTTTAACAACAAAAACAACATTTACTCGTATTCATTCAACATTCATAAGTAATAGCTTCAACGCAGGTAAGTGCGTTGTTGATATGTCTAATTGGAATAAATGGAAATCATTGTGTTTGTTATTCAAACATAAATAAAATATAAATTTATTGCGCAAGAGAACAGCATCAACTTCAACTTTATGTCTAAAGTGGCGTTCCCACTAACAATACCAGTTATACATAATAACCGGAGGTTATGAAACAATTTCGAATAACTACATTTCTGTAGCATCACTTCCAGTTTCCATGTTAGAACTGTAGGAGAACGACATGGAACAAGATTAACAGTGGTTAATAGTATTTTAGCGTGCGCAATCCGTTGTAAAACAATATCTCCACCTTTCTTGCCCAGTGTGTGTATACCACGTGATAAATAACGTCATATATGCTATGTCGGAAGGCAATATTTTTCTTAAAATAAAGACATAAATTAAAGATAACTTTCCTCTTACTTCACCATTTTAAATGAAACAAAGGCCAGTCAAAATGCATCTTAAATAACCCCACCTTTGTTTTATAACCGGAGTTTGATAAGGTGATTAGTTTCATCAAACACTTCGACAAACCTGTTTCTCAAACAATGTTTTGACAGTGCTCCGTCAGACGGCCGTATCGTGAAAAGGTTTGTCGAAGTGTTATAAGAAACTAAACTCTCAATCAAAATTTGGTATAAGACCGAAGGCGGGGCTCCGTAAGCTGCATAGACTGCGCTATGTTTCATTTAAAATGTTAAAGAAAATGAAAAGTTATCATTGTTTTAAGTCTTCAATCGAAGCAAAATATTGCCTTCCGACGTAGCATTTATGACGCAATTTATCACGTGGTATACACACACTGTTGCCTAGTTGAAACAAGAGAAATCACTCTAATTGACTAGAAAAAAACATGGTCGCCGAAATAGAAAGACTTAGTGTATACGCGGTTTTGACCAAATGACTTAAATAAAGTTATAAACGATTACCTTGGAAAATGATAAAGAATGATATCTCAGCTTCTCAGCTGTAGTTGTAATATCTATTATCCAGTAATATTGTAATTGACAATTTGTCAGTGATTATTTCATTTCGTTGTGATTTCCTCCAGATTATGTTGATTAACTTGAAGTCCTTATTAATACTAGTCATTATTGCTGAGAATGTAAGTGCACTTATGATTTTATGAGTTTGTAATCATGTTATTCATGTCAGGAACTGACAGTGACTCACCATCATGCATTGACTTTTCAGTTTTGTGACTTATAAGTTTACAATAAGTTACACAAAGCTTCTTTAATGTTTGCTTTTGATTGTTTTGTAGACAATTCGACATAATGTGCTTGTTTGTTTGATAGAAAAATATACAAAGTTACAATCTACATACATATTTAACTTCTTAATCTTATTTTATTCTCAATAATATAATGAAAACTACAGGGAAAAACAGTAGTTGAAAAAATACCTGTAAAGAGGCACAAGGCAAGGGCTCAAACGGCAATACAATAAGCCATGCAATGAAATTGATTGGATTTCCGGGTACCTACTTACTATATACGAAATCACACAAAATGTGCTATTTTGATATTTCCGATAATTATTGATATATCCGATAAATAAGCCGTTCTGTTTGTCCGATTAATCGATAATAGAAATCCAGCCAATTGAAGAAGAAGAAGAAGAAGAAGAAGAAGAAGAAGAAGAAGAATATAGCAAACAAAAGGAAATGGTTTAACTCAGAGTGTTACAATGCTACAAAAAACATTTAAGGAAGCTTGAAATAGATTCGTAAAAAATAAATATAATATCCAGTTACGTCAGGAATACTTTAATGTTAAAAAACATATAATAGGATTAAACGAAAAGAAAAGAAACTCTTCCTTAAAAATGAGGGTGTTAGAATTGGTAACATGGCAAAAACAAAACCAAAACAGTTTTGGAAGAATATAAAAAATCAGTACAAGAAAAATATACCCAGCTCTGAAGGTTTATCTATTGATGATTTGTATGATCATTTTAATAACCTTTTTGGTGCTACAAATAATGAACAAGATTTTAATGTCCCCTTTTTGGCGGATGAATCGCTGGATGGGATTATCTTGGAATCGGAACTGAAGAATGCTATATTTTCTCAAAAAAGCGGGAAAAGTCCCGGCAACGATATGTTAATTGCGGAAATTTTTAAGAATTCATTTGAAATTACTTCCCCATATATGCTCAAATTGTATAACAGAATGTTTAATAGCGCAGAATACCCGCAGTCATGGGGAGAAGGTATAATAACACCAATATTTAAAGGTGGTAATGCTAGTGAATCTAAAAATTATAGAGGCATTACGTTAAGTAATATATTAAGTAAGGTGTATTCTCAGATATTATTAAATAAACTGACAAAATGGGCAATGAACAATGAAAAAATAAGCGATTCACAATTTGGTTTCTAGAGAGGAAAATCGACTATTGATTGTATATTCGTGCTATTCTCTATCATTGCTAAAACCCTTAATGGTGGTAAAAAACTGTATTGCATTTTTGTTGATTATGAATAGGCATATAACAAAATCGATAGAATTAAGCTTTTGACAAAGCTCATACAAGAAAATGTAAGCTCTAAAATAGTACTTTCACATAATAAGGCGATGTATTCTGCGGTCAAATGTTGTGTGAGATACAAACAGTCAAGATCAGACTGGTTCGAATCTGGCACTGGCCTGAAACAGGGCTGTCCGAGTTCAAGTTTATTATTTTTATTCTTCGTGAATGACGTCACGTGTAATATTAACAGTAATCGGGAAGGAATATTTACTATAAACGACAAAAAGATATTTCTCCTAATGTTTGCGGATGACGCAGCTTTATTTTCACATAAGCCAAACTCTCTACAATGCATGTTAAATCTCCAAGATTATTGTAACACCTGGGGGTTAAATATTAATGCTAAAAAACCCCAAAGCTATAATTTTTGAAAAGGGCCGTCACACAACCTACCAATTTTATCTCTACGACGCCGAGATAGAAATAGTTACTTCCTTTAAATATCTTGGGACGCATTTATATAAGAATAACTGGAACAGAACACAAAAGCGATTAGCACAGCACGCCTCATATTCTATGCATAATTTGTTTATTGTATTCAGCCAACTGCACCTACCTATAAAAGAAAAAAAATAATTTGATAGTCTAGTGACACCAGTTCTTAATAATTCGGCAGAAGTTTGGGGTTTTAACGATGCCAAAGATGTTGAAATGATACATACTAAATTTGCAGAAAATTATGATGTGTTAAACGATCAACAAATTTAGAATGTTTGTATGGTGAATTAGGAAGGGTCCCAATGAAAATTAATAGAACGATTATAATGATCAGATACTGGATAAAAATTCTTAACTCCCCGAATAATAGCCTGATCAAAATAGTATACAATATGCTACGCGATGACATTAACAATGATCCTACGTATAACGGTAATAATTGGGCTTATCATATACAAACCTTATTGAATCGCCTTGGGATGACTAACATTTGGCTTAATCAAGATACGTTATCTATTGATATAATACCTATAAGGCAAAGAATAATCGACAATTATAAACAGACATGGTATGGACAAATAAACAACCTACCTAAACTTTGCTCATATTCATTAATTAAACATGAGTTTGATCAGGAAACGTACCTTGGTGATATCACTGAATATAAATTTAGAATTGCTTTAACCAAACTAAGAACTTCATCTCACGATCTACAAATAGACATATGCAGATATAGTAATACTCGTCGACACGAAAGATATTGTAATAATTGTAACATGAGAACTATTGAGGATGAATACCATTTCCTTCTAGTTTGCCCTAAACACAGAGAACTGCGAAAAAAGTATTTAAGCAATTTTTACTGCAGATGGCCAACATTAACAAAATTCGAAACCTTATGAAAACTAAATCGCCAAAATTACTTCTAAATTTATCAAAGTTTGTATATTTTTCATTTTGCAACAGAAGTGGAAATTAAATGTTCACTCTACTTCCGTGTAAAAGTTTGTGTTCTTGTGTACTTGTACCACTGTATTTCATTGTATGTTATTTTTTGTATGGCTATGATGTTGCCACAACATTAATGCTAATAAAACTTATTATTATTATTATTATTATTATTATTATTATTATTATTATTATTATTATTATTATTATATACCTAGTGTACAGACTCACGCTGCCGCAGATTATATTGCAGGATAATTTGATAATTTAGACGAACTTTGACAACAAAAACTACATAAAACATACGCAAACTGCAATTTTCAATAAAGTCAAGAACAACTCAAAATTTCTATGTAGGAATTAATTGTATTTATAGAGTTATTTAGAAACTTATGCACTCACACTGGCTAATATGAAGGCATTCACGGCGCATTCCGCTGAACAATCATCTTAGAAGACCAAAAGTAAAAACTTACTCTTACGTATATCTAATAGTAAGACATATCAGGTAATAAGATCACAAACTATTTCAAATATTAGACCAAAATCTGGTCTACTTTAACTCAAATATTGTTATAATGTCCATAAATATTGACAAGTACATGTTCTTCTGGAACCAAACAATTTCTTTTCTCAAGTGATTGGTACAATTATTAGTCAATGTTTATTTTTGTTCTTCTGGATGAAATGCAACACCAGTGGTGACACCAAGACAGGACGAGTAGCGAAATAAACATACCTGTATTAAGACCAAGACAAAACGAAGAGCGAAACAAACATAATTTTATTAACACCAGGACAGAACGAGTGGCAAAACAAGCATACCTGTATTGACACGCAGTCAGAACGAGTAGTGAAACAAATATACCTGTATGGACACCATGACAGAACGAGTAGCGTAACATACCTGTATTGACAACATGACAGAACGAGTAGCGAAACAAACATACCTGTATTGACACCAAGACAGAATGAGTAGCGAAACAAACATACTTTAAGTGGCACCAAGACAGGACGAGTAGCGAAACAAACATACCTGTATTGGCACCAAGACAGAACGAGTAGCGAAACAAACATACCTGTATTGACACCAAGACAGAACGAGTAGCAAAACAAACATACTTTAATTGGCACCAAGACAGGACGAGTAGCGAAAAACATACCTGTATTGACACGAAGACAGGACAAGCAGCGAAATAAAAAATACCTGTATTGACACGAAGACAGGAGGAGTAGCAAAACAAACAATCCAATATTGACACCAAGACATGACGAGTAGCGAAACAAACAAACCAGTATTGACACCAAGACAGGACGAGTAGCGAAACAAACAAACCAGTATTGACACCAAGACAGGACGAGTGGCAAAACAAACATACCTGTATTGACACCAAGACAGGACGAGTAGCAAAACAAACAAACCAGTATTGAAACCATGACAAGACGAGAAGCGTAACAAACATGCCTGTATTGACACCAAGACAGGACGAGTAGCAAAACAAACATACCTGTATTGACACCAAGACAGAACGAGCAGCGAAATAAACAAACAAACCAGTATTGACACCAAGACAGGAGGAGTAGCAAACAAACAAACCAGTATTGAAACCATGACAAGACGAGTAGCGAAACGTACAAACAAACCAGTATTGACACCATGACAGGTCGAGTAGCGAAACAAACAAACCAGTATTGACACCAAGACAGGACGAGTAGCCAAACAAACAAACCATTATTACTACCAAGACAGGACGAGAAGCGAAACAAACATGCCTGTATTGACACCAAGACAGAACGAGTAGCGTAACATACCTGTATTGACACAATGACAGAACGAGAAGCAAAACAAACATACCTGTATTGATATCAAGACAGAACGACTAGCGAAACAAACATACCTATATTGACACAAAGACAGAACGAGTAGCAAAACACATATACCTGTATTGACATCAAGACAGAACGAGTACCAAACAAACATACCGGTATTGACACCAAGACATGACGCGTAGCAAAACATACTTCCCAGTGTTGGTTTGCAACAGTATTTTCAAATTTTCGTGTATAAAAGAGCCCGAACACTCTTTTTGCATATTACACCATGCAAAAAAGTTTGTTTTTCTATTCACTGCATGATATACGAAGTTTAATTTTTGTTATAGCTTTCACTGAAGTAAAACACATTATCGATGAAGTTTGCTCCCATTAATTATACATCAGGATTTAAAGATTTTCAAAAGAGATTTCATCATTATCGGCAGCTTAACGTAATGTTATTTGCGTTCAATTACCTGTTCAAGAAATTGTTATTAACCTAGAATGATTTAAAGGTTGTGTTACACATGAAACAGGAAATAAGAAACTAAATAAAGCACATTTCAAACGCACACATGTAAGTGCTATTGGCAAACATTCGCGATAAAAATTGCAAAGTATGAGAAATGCTCTCAAGACTATCACATGTCTTTAGATTATCAGAGAAATAAATCATTTATATGTTGACTTCTCCAATGTTTTTGTTAATATAAATTGACTATAACATTTTTTGGTGCGATTTACTACCTTCGAAAGGCTGTTTCCCCTTTCGAAAAACTGTCCATTTTCCCAAAATTTTATATTTATTTCCCAATTTGATACATGTCCTGACACTGTCCATTATGTGAATGAATAAATAATCAATGAATTTCTTGTAATATAAACACAATCTTGACATTAGTTACTCTTTCAAAGCGTTATGTATGCATTATAAAGTTAAAACATGTATATTTGCCATTAAATTAGCTATTTTGATTTTGTATTTTTCCCAAAGACAAAATATTTTCCCAATTTGCAAGACGCAGGCGGTAAAGATAATTCCAAAAAAATCACTGGCAACGCAGTACGGTAAGTACATAAACCTGCCTCAGTCCAACTTGCTTGTGAAAATATCAACTTTAAATACTAGATTAGCAATGTGTAACCTTACCATTTGTAAATCGATGTTTTACAACACTGTTGAAAGACATCTTTAGTTCAGGATGCTCTTCCCCCATGACCTGAGCAAGGAGGAGGCAATCTGGCTGGGTACAATTTGACCGTCGTGGTTTTTGTGTAGCCTTTTCAATTTTGACAGCTTTCAATCGTCTGCTGCAGCAAGTTCACTTCCGGGTTCTATTTTTTAACAGTGTTTTTCGGACTGGGGATTTCCTCCATTATTCGTCGATTGCATCGGAGTGCAAATAAAACAGAAACAGTTGAAGAAAAACAGCTTCAATCTGTTCTGAATATTTGCAATACGACATGCCATTGATCTCGAACATTAATGAGCTTTTATTTACCATTTCGTTTTCACAAGCATAACAAATGTTTAAACGCCATTTTGAACGGCATGGCAAAACTTTACGAAAAGGTCATCGGTAAAATGCGTGGAAAGTAAACGAAAACAAAACTGAACCTTTCACTGATCCATAAAACGAATAACCATTATACACTTTCCAATGTTACATGTCGGCTTAAATTTTTCACAAGTGTATAACACATTTAACTGACACATTTTTCATTACACACATGATAAATCTACAACAATCCGCCATTTCTAATGACCCTTCTATGCGCACCGTTACTATATATATAGAGAGGAATACCCCATGAAAATAAAAAATAAGAATCATTTTTGAACGAAATTTTTTAACTAAGAAATAAATTGACCAAATAAATTTCTTCGCTAAGAAATTTCTAAGTTGTATATTGAATAAGGATTTAGGGAAAAATCTTACATAAGTTAAAAATTGTGAACTAAGAAGTACATGTATATTGAATACGGCCCATATCAATATTCTCAAGAGTCTTCATTCTGGGTAATTGATGAATTCAATTTGCATTCTAAAGATGACAAAGAAGCACACACCGAAAAAACAACATCATTCAAATAATTGACTGAAATGATTCCCTGAAGTTTTAGATTTTATTGAAGACAAGACGGTGCAGTTCAGCATGTCGTCAGTAATATCCGGACAAAAGATCGATTAGAATCCCCAATTATTAGCTTAATGTTTCCCCACAAGAATATCTAGCTGGTATTTTGCACTAATAAACCGGTACCATACTGAATATGTCTCGCCGTTATAATATGAGTGTATATTGTGAGTATTGCCAGCCTTAAACTGAAACGTAGTGGTCTCCCTGTCGCTACACACGCTGATCCGACTGCCAACACTTATGAATTTCAGCTTGTTTGAGATTAATTGTTGTTTTTTAAATATCTCATCAAACATCTCTTTTAAGGCGTATATTTTTCTGGTTGAGTTTATCACGTTTACTCGCATTCGTGGCAAGAACTTCAGTAAAGGTTCATGGCAGGGACAACAGTGACTATTCTTTGCACTATCATTGCACCATCCTCTGCTATTCATTAAGACATTATTTAAGACATCTTATTACTGAGATAGCATATTCGTTTGTCATATTCATCCATCAGTTATACATTTCCTAGATTTTGTCCATTTAACAAGTATTTGGCACATTTCTTTTATTTATTAATTAACAGTAATTTTACTTTAAGACGTCGTCCATATACATTGTTGAAAAAAGAGCAACACATAAACACTCCTATTTCCTGCGCATTCAAAACCTATGGCTTTAACATTTCTAAGTTTTATAGTTTCTAAAAACGATATCGGAGAAAAAAATACTTGTTTTTTTTACTATTCATCGATGGATAAACATATACAAGGATGAATATCATTAAATGCGCAAACCGACTACATCCACTTCAGCTTTATATTTATAGTGGCATTTCCACTTACAATGCAATATTTATACGGGACATATTGAAACTGTTTCTTCTGTAATAAATTGTTTTCATCACAGTTTTGATCTATAGGTAAACGGGACAATAATTTGAAATGTATACATAACAACGGGAGTTTGGTAGCTAGTTCACTCTTTCCAGTTACTATAGTAGATAAGCGTTTTATTGGGACAATGACATGGAGCAACACAAACTAGCGATTAGTTGGTAACGTGATCTAGCAGGTCTCCCACCTGTTCCGATATATCGGGTGTTCACCAGTGGAAACCGGCATTACCGATTCCTATACGGCTCACTTAGTATTCAAACCTAGACTGTCGTCCTATACTTTGGACGAGATTTGGTCTTCAAAAGAGTCTGCAGAATGTATTATGATCCGCGACCGACGAAAATGGGACAAAAATGGGACTTGTTCACATGCGAAGTTGCGTCACTTAAATGACGTCAACATATTTTGTTTCTGCTGGTGCAGGATTTGTTTTCTTATTATGAACCAATATTTGAATGAATGGTTTGACGTTTATGGTAATTCTATCTCAAAAAAAGAATTTGCACACTTTGTATAGTAGGTAAGTGTCAGACATAAATTTCAAAACTTAGCTGAATCTAGTAATATTAATGTATTCAATAAGGATCACCCTGATTGCTTTGAATAAATGTCAAAAAATGTAGCAATGTCGAATTTCTCCACAATACCAAAATATTCTTGATGATGCATATTTTGAATAATTAATGATTACCTCATTGAGTTTCGTATACTTTCATATTTCTGTATTTCTCAATTTTTCCAGTATCTATATATTCTTTGACCAATTTTATAATGTTCATATTCTATCAACATCTTGTTACAACAGAGTTTAAAAGTACCGATGACATTTGTATTCGCCTGATGTATTATTTTTGTTTTGTATAAAATAAAATAGAAAAAAAATCCTCTGAGAATTTGTCATGAAATAAATGACATTTCGCCATTTATGCCTCTTCTCATTATATGTGCAGCTCATGTGGATCAATTTAAATCTGCAATCTTTATATTGGGACATAAAGACTGACTCAAACATAAATGGATCAATTTGCAATAAAACTGTTATTTTGCGGCCACTGTCGACATCCGCATTTAGAATGCATCTATTAACGTTGCGCCTCAGTATTTCGTGGTTCTATAGGCTTTTAGACGTACGTACTACTGGTGCACCGAAATAAGGTGAGGATCTGTTGGGTATCGAACGCACAAATTAGCGATGCACCAAAGTAGTGCGTGGAACGTCATGCTTTCGGCCGCATCTATTATCATTGCATCAGAGAAGTACGTAAAGCTGTAGGCTTTCGAACGTATATATTAGCTTTGCACAAAAATAGTGTGTGGATCTGTAGGCAATTAAACGCATCTATTATATTGCCCCGGAGTAGTTTATGGATAAGTTGGCTAAAGAAGGCATCTATAAGCGTTGCACCAAAGTCGTGAATGCATATACAGGATATAGAAGGCAGCTATAAGCGCTGCATTGAGGTAGTACGTAGATATTCAGGCTATCGAACGCATCTATTAACGTTATACTAATATAATTACTATTATACTCTTTGATACCGAAATTGCAGAAAAAATGCAATTAAAGTATAAATACTAGACCATGTTATAAATGTGCTTCTTGGCTTGCATATTTATTTATTTAGAGTTTACAGATATTCGCCTCCGATTCCCAACCCCCGCCCCTACCCCTCCCGGCTTGGGTAGGATCTTACAGATATGCCATTGTGCTGCCTTTCATTCATTTGTTTTTCGATCCAAATGGACCACGCTAACTCCCTATTGAATAGAAATTAAGCTTGTGATGTTCTTTATCTGTGGTCGTTCTGGTCTTTATTCAGACCATGCGTGTATTGGTCTAAATGTTATCAAATGCATTTTTAAAGGTGTGATGCCCAAAGGCAAGGTTTAGAAAACGTAGTTTTAAAATGTTGTTTTGTCTTTAAAATGTGTGAATACCAAACAAACTTGTGAGTCTAGGAGCTGCCGCATGTGTGCGAATGAGAACCCTGGACCGTCTGCCCGGTAACCCTGCTGTGGTAATAGCTATATGTTGGATTTTTATATAATCCTTGTATCAAAAAGCATGTCTGCCGAGGCATGAACGACAATCTTTATATATATTCTAATAGCTTTATGTACTTGAGACCCCGACATAAAGATTACAATTCTACTGTAATCATATAATTTCAAAACAGACTGTATGAGGGGTCATTTTTATTTTTTATTAATACCTGCTGATTCGTTTAATAATCATGATTGATTGGAAAACCAAGTGGCCGAGTATTGACATTTTTGTTTCTGTCAAATTTCGTTGGTAATATTGTATTCCATATCCATCCGACTATCGGTATTTCCGTTTTAGGTACGTGCTCCCCTACTTCAAGGTAGGCCACCAATATATTACGAGGAAATAATTTGAAATTACTGGTTCAACGAACATAAACCCTCGCCACTGGGACTCATGAATGATACTAAACAATGTCCATAAAAGGCTGCCCATTTACATTGCCTCTTATAACACAACCCTTAGAGGTATATGTTTGGAGTATATTTTTTTGTTGAGAGCGTTTCTTTATATATTTGTGTAGGGGCATGTCTGAAATTCTCTTTTAGCGAAGGAGGACAGTGAGCATCATTGTGGTTAACATGGTAGACAAGACAACAACCAACATGATAATTTTATAACAAGTATAAGTGCATTTATTTTAACCATAAATTGAAAACATAAATCGACTTGTCGACGTGTTTGTAAAATATAATCTACGTACGAACAGCTTTCTAGCACCCAAGATCGAAGTCATTTGAAAGTCAAATCACAAAACATACCTGAAAGTTTTAGTTTTTACGTTTTTCTCCGTGTTTAGATTATTGTTCAATTACAACAAATGTTGACAGATTTTAACAGTGCATTTATTTCGTTAAAACCCCCCAGCTCTTTACACAACAGGGACACGTTTAAGTTGTTTTGGAAAAGTAAAGAATGAAAAGGTCATAAGTCAGGCACATCAATTGTTCGTAATTGACATCACAATAAGTATTTTGCTGCTCGGCTTGCCTCGGTGCATTTCGTTGTAATACTGATATGCCGGGACTAAAAACATATCTTTACCTTTTACTTACATTAAAAATGGATAAACAATTTACATAACAACCAACATTTATTGGCAAATCTGCACATTGCCTTAAGCCCTAAATATTGCAAATACATAAACATAAGGCTACTTTCGTTCACTATATTTCATCTTCTACATCTGTTACAGGTGTCCTGGCGTTGAGTTGTTGTCAAAGTATGTTTTTTTCTTCATTAATATAGTTTGTTTAGATCCAGTCATTTCGCTCGTTTAGGTAATGTGCATATTTAGAATATATCAACGTTTAATGCTTATGTTGAAACCCAACAAGGAATATAAACTATCGTCGTTATGGTAAACAGATTGAAATCTGAAAATCACATCATCAGTTCGTTTTAAGGAATGAATTGCGAAATTGATGCCATTATGGTATGAACACAGTTGGTCTGAGTAAAGTGTATGGGGTCCGAACGACTCTGCGTGTTCTTTAACCAGGCCATCTGTGTTCAAATCACCGATAATGACATCAATCAAGCAACACATTTCTTATTTGTACACCGATAATTCACTACTATTTTCCATAATTGTTAGAAAATCAGTCATTGCTTCTCATCCATTGTGTTAATAGATCGATCCGACCGTAACCGGAAACACTTCATCGTATGACGTCATAATGACGCTAGAAAAAATAAGTCACTAGATAGATAAATCACATTTTAAAGCAAAATTGAAACGCTAATGATGGTAATACTGTTACCAAGTCATAAATTAACACCTTTCGACATGTTTATTTAAGTTGGTCGTGACCTGTTGACACAATACAAACAATAGCAAGATAAACCATTTTCAATTTATATTCGAGATCCGAACACATCCGAAGAGGTTGCGTTCATTGGGAACTATCCGCAATTGCCTTCAGTACCTAAATTTATACTGCCTTAGCAAATTTATATTTTAACTTGCTGCTATCTCACCGCCGAATAGAATCCTAGGATATTTCGAAAAGGGATTATAAAGCACCAGACACTTCAATCAAAAAGGTCATTACTTTGATAATGAAAATAAATGATGTACATACCGCAAGGTGCTGCGAAAAATAATCTTAAGCGCAGTGATTAGTTTTTTCCGTAAAATTAATTTCCTGGTCCAAAAGTTGGCAATATCAAAGAATACTTTAATATGAAGGTAATAAAACGGATGCACCTTTCTATCATTTATTAAAAGAAATACAATGCAGTACTAGAGACGTTGCCTAAAAATGCATCTCTTTAGCGAATGTTCTGCAAAACAAATGAAGAGTTTTAATATTGTACGGCTGATAGCAATATGAAAGATATGTTTTATAATTGAACAAAAAAAAATAATAGAACTATACTCAGCTCAAGTATCATTAAACGCAATAATGTATTAGGAACAAGACAAAATACCTTCGACAATTAACTATTACACAATGTCAAATCTGACACGCAATAATGACCGTGTTCACTGTTTCGTTTTTTTTATGGAATTGCACACTCGGAGTTAGTTATGTTGTAAAAAAGCAGATCCCTTCACCGATGTGGCGGTATTGGTATACGCTTACATAGCTTTTAATACTATGTGATATACGATAAATAGTTTACTACTGAAGTTTAATCAATTGCTTTATTTCAGCCGATATATTAATAAAAAAAATGAAACTCAATGTTTCAATGGATTCTTTAAGACTGTATTAAGTTAATACTTTGTTGTTTTTTATGCTCGATTGTGACGAAAGCTGCCAGCTTAAAAATCACGCTCGAGTCCGTTTCCATGGTGATAATCAGAACTAGTGTTCATCATAAAGACAATGAGAAGGTACCTCTGGTGGGGATCGAGCCCATAACCTCTCATGTGAGAGGTGGACAACTCTACCACTCGTACACTTACCCAATACCAATAAATTCTGCAACAACTTAACATAAAATACGTATATCTGTTAACATCGAAGCTATTTACTTTTTAAAGTGTGACCATATTTTAAAATAAATGTGTGTTGTTTGTTTCCATTATAATACTGAAATTAAACTTATGTAAATTTCATTGAAACTTTTTCTTAGCGGTGTACTGAAAGCTTTTCATTCTCAGTTATAACAGTGCAAAGTTAATAATGCAATTGTTGTGTTTCATGACTGTTCAATAGATGTGAAAGGATATTTTAATGGAATGGCTAAATGTTCGTTGTATGCATCTACCACATTAATGGCCGTCAATCATCGTAAACACTTAGCCACTGAGTGTTTGGTGCCTAATTTACGTTTGTCATTTGCAAGAGAAAGCCGCGGATAAGTGTTATTTGTGTCTTTTATTATTATTATTATTATTATTATTATTATTATTATTATTAATGATAACATTTTACTACAAGTGCATATATTTATGCGATATGCAGTTGAAAATTGCGAAAGGGAAATGCATTGAACTAGAGTACGCCTTATCACCCATAATTTATGAGGACACAATGGTTTTGTTGAGATTATTTGATTGAGGTACGTGCATGCACTTTACACATAATTTGTATTATATTATTAAGGCAAAATGGTACCATATGAAGCAAAACAAAATATAACATAAGATAAAACCTCCAATTATAACACTAAGACTTCATTATATAAAGCTAAGACTTCATTATATAAAGGTTAAATCTCATAGCATAATGATAAAAGTCCTTATAAGTATAATCTTATTATATAAAGGTACAAAATTGAGGTTAAATATATTAGCTAAACATCACTATATGAAATTATATGTGTTTAAGACGAACTACTTTGAACATTGAAATATAATTACGACTTTGTTCTTCCTCACCAAAGTGAATCATGCCCATGTATCTTTATTCCGTTTTAACAATCTTATCTAAACATGAACAAACATTGGAGGTAATTCCTACATTCTATTAGTAAACAGTTAAACAAGTGAAAGAATTCCACATATGTGACAGCTTCCCTCCGAGCTTATACTCCAACGGTGAGGGATACATTTAGTTACAAGTTATTGCTAATTAATAAGTATTACACAATTTGGAACATGTTTTTAGTACACATTTGTACCATTTATTATTTGATTCTTATCTCTGAACTTTGGTCTCCGGGGAAGTTATTACAGCAATGTTCGTGATATTTTACGAATATGTCTTTTAAGATCTGTTGTAAAATATCCCAGATAAACTGACACAACCAACTACAGGGTTATTGAAATCATGCAGACATTACTGCTTCAAAATTAGGTATACCTGTGATAAGATTTATTAAAAATATATAGAAATGCTCTGTTATCGGTTGTTGATCTAGGAGCGGCATAAAAACGCACCTTTGACTAAAATGCAATTCCTAGCAGTTATGCGTTTTTACCAATAGAGCATGATCGGTTCAATGCTACCGGTGGGTACTCGGGTATCAGTATATTCAGTTCAACACATGTCACATAATAGCAAAAACGTGTTTTGAAATCAGCGCTAAGTAGCCATGTCGACCAAGGTCCAAGTGGAGGGGGACACCACGCTCGCTCCCAACATCATACAAACTACTAAACACTGTTTGTTCTCCCCTGCCCTACCGCAAATATTTTAGGAAAGAAAATTTGAAAATCTCATTTAACCTAGGTGTGTTTAAAAAAGATGTGCATTATAAATAAAATACTGTTATTTTCAACATGGACATATTTTTGAACCAGTTTGCCAGACAAAAATGTGTAAATAAGAAACGAGATGTTCCGTATGTTTTTTTCACAGATATGAATGTTTTGTAAATATAATAATGGCCTTGGACGAGGCAAGGTATCAAAAGTCATGTGCTTTGATAGAACGACAATATTGAATACTCAATTTACCAACAAATTAATAATGGTCAGAGAACGAAACCTCTACAAGACAAGGTCGACGGGAAGAATGACGGTACAAACAGAATCCCAGGCGCTCATTGTAATCTCATTTTTGTTCCATCATTGTAGATTTCAATAGGAAATTGTGTAAAAATGTTTTTAAATATAATTATAGACCAGTTTAAGTATTGGCTGGTGTATGCTTTTTAGCGAATAAGAACTATAATGTTCTGCACCAAGGTATCGACGAGCAGATATTGAAGCTGATATCGTAACTAGGGGCCAAAATAGATCTTCTTTGTAGGCAAATATTATACGAGCGAATATTGTAGAAGATATCGTAACCGAACCCCATCACCAGTCTAACGATAAACTTCATTGTAGCCATACATTAAACGAGCACATACTAGGAACCAGTATTTGTAAAATGATCACATTCATTTTAAGAATGAAGACAAAAAAATTCGACAAAATATCAAATTTTGCAAAATTTCTATCACAACGTGTGCCACAAATAGCTTTCCCATTGTTATTTCATTACAACCATAGTTTATGAAAATATACTGAATAATGTGAGTACGACCAATGATTGTCTTAGACATACCAATTGTTATTGGCTGGAAACAGAGGATTGTTTTCAATATCATCACTATGATAATTTAAAACAGCATTGTTACCCAACGTAATGTGATGTTAATTTAAACCTACATACAAAAATAATATCCTTGCAAGACTATGTCTTTCAGCTTAGTTTCACCAAGCGTCGACGATGGCAATCCAGACGACCATGGTACAAGCATCGTCAATAAAATTGTCAGGAGGACGAATTTGACGAATATACAAATTTGTATACGTTTATGACAATCACCATAAAGGCCACGGAAACATACTATTATAACAACGACGAAGAATTCAGTGAACAATCCGCGCATCCGTATGAGTCCCATGACATTAACTAATACACAAATACTCAACGATAACTATTATGGGAGTATCAGAGGAATGATGTTATCGGCTGCAATAATTGCTTTGATATCAAATGGATATAGCTTTTTATTACTAAGAGTAAACGTTTTATGAGGTATGTTTTTTTAAGTATGAACTCACGTGCAAAAGATACTCAGAAAAAAGTAATTATTTTAAAAAACATCGAAAAAAATATTCCTGATTGACTACTTAAAAATGATATTACTTTCTGTTTTTCTACAAATATTGTTGCCCTGTTTTAACGAGTATTTTGGGTTAAAATATTTTCCATTTTGTTGAGTGGTAGAAATCTATTATTCACTGCTGGAAGAAATATGGTGCAACGTGGTTAAATTTCAAATTTTGCTGTAAAAATACTCATTTTAAGATAAAAACCCTTATCTTTCCTAGTTCGATGCTTCATTTTAACCCAAGAAATCATTTGTATGAAAAAAAAAATCATTGTTGAATTGTTAAATAAGGATTTTAAGAGGTGGGCGAATAATTTGAAAGGGCGAAAAATTGGTCTTTTACCTGTGTTATAACTTGGTATAATAGCTGTGAAAAGTGTTTCGAAACAATAGACTGTGGAATGGAGCTATACTGTAAAACTGTACAAATATTTGCATTTGTAAGCTCGACTTTTCGAAGAATAAGGAGGGCTTTAATACTCGCCCCAGTGTTGGGGTAGGCGTCGGCGTTGGCGTCGGCGTACGGTTAAAGTTTAAGGGCAAGTTTGGATTTTCAATACCTTTCATTCAAATCGCTTAATACTTCACCCAATTGTTCAGGGCCATCACATAATGAGGTTAGATAACTCAATATTATCATTTTTACAAATTTTAGACCCTGATTGACTATGGAACTTAGGTTAAAGTTTTAGGACAGGTTGAGATATTTATTAATTTCTTCTTAACCCTTTATTCAATTGACTTAATACTTCACACAGTTGTTCAGGACCATCACACAATGAGGTTACATAACTCCATACTATCCTTGATACAAGTTATGGCCCCTGATTGACTTAGGAACTTAGGTTAAAGTTTCAGGGCAGGTTGGGATATTTATTAATATCTTCTAAACCCTTCATTCAATTGATTTTATACTTCACACTGTTGTTCAGGATCATCCCACAATGAGGTTACATAACTCCATACTATCCTTAATACAAGTTATGGCCCCTGATTGACTTAGGAACTTAGGTTAAGGTTTTAGGGCAGATTAAAGTTGTAGGGCAAGTTTGAATTTTAATAAAAAAAGAACTTCATTCAATTGACTTGACACTTTCCACAATTAATGGCGACCTTCTTTCATTAAGGTCAAATAACTCTATTTAAACCTTGAATTATCTTTTTATTTCTTTTGACAGGCACATTTTATTATTCTTAACCAGGTTTTCACAAAGGGAAAACAAGTTATTAGAATGACTTGCGTCATTCTTTGGGTGGGCTAGTGGGAGGGCAGCGTCAAAGTCACCTTATGTATCAAATAATTTTATGTCGATTTCACATAAAGTGATCAAACTTGGTATATAGGAAGAGTTTATGGAGTCTTTTTATGAGGACCTAGCATCAAGGTCAAAGTTAATAGAAAAATGGTTAGTATTGAATAACTTAAGTAAGGGTCGACATATTGCGAGCAAATTTGGTATATATAAAGAGGGTTTAGAGACCTTTAATAATATTGTGTTTTGGGCCTCTGAGAGTTATGGTCACTGTTTACTCTATGATTTGATTTTTTATTGCTTTGACAGGCACATACATCATTATTGTTTTCACTTCTAAGTCTAAGCCGAGCGCGCTGTCTTACGAAAGGTCTTATTTTCACATGCCCTGAGTAAAATATGCAAAATGGCGTTTTAGAAAATAATATTAATTCGCTGTATGCTTTTAGTAATACGTATTTAGAAAATGGAAAAGCCCTTGTCTAGGGGATATGCATGCTGATATTGTTTCACAAAACAGCGAAAGTAATGCATTTACGGAAAATCCATTTATATTAATCCTTAAAGATGCACTAGATTTAACACATTCGATACAAGTGTTTAAATATACCATAAAGGTTGAACAAATGTCGAAATAAATATGCTTATGAAGGATACCGAGTATTGCTATCTTATGAGACCATAGTAGATCGCAGTAAATCTTTTAGCATTCACCAATCATTTAATATTTTTGTTGTTTTTTTCAGCTAGAAAATACACGGTTATAATATTGTTAACACTAATTAATATTTGCCATAAATGCATTCTTTAAAGCAAGTAGTTTAAGGTTAATCAGTCAATATGGATATTTGTAGATAAATGTGTATGAATTGATCTTGAGTAAGAGTGTCACTTTAAGGTACAGGCAAACTGCATATAACAAACAACGGAAGGCAAGGTATAAGCGACTCCCTGAAGGACAACCAAGATGACGATATTGCAAAACATATAAAACATGACAGGAGCGGCTCCCAGAAAAGAAAATCAAGAGGACGGTATTGCGAAACAAAAAAAAACACGACATGAGCGGCTCCTTGAAAAAAGGACGATATTGCTAAATTTATAAAACAAGACAGGAGCGACCCTCTGAAAAAGCACCAAGAGGACGATATTGCTAAACATAAAAAACAAGACAGGAGCGACTTTCTGAAAAAGCACCAAGAGGACGAAATTGCTAACCAAATAAAACAAGACAGGAGTGGCTGCCTGAAAAGCCCCAAGAGGACGATATTGCTAAACATATGAACGAAGGCAGGAGCGACTCCCTGAAAAACAAAACAAAAAGGAAGATATTGCGAAAAATGTAAAACAAGACATGAGCGGCTCCTTGAAAAAATAAAAACCCAAGAGGATAGCATCACGAATCATATTAAGCAAGACAGCAGCGGCTCCCTGAAGGACAACCAAAGAACGGTATTGCTTAACATATGGAAGGAATAAAGGTTGCTTATAAAAGTTGTAAATTGAAGACAAATCGTCTGCAGAAAACATTGAAATAAAACAATAACTAGCTTATAAATTCAGCAAAATGTGACAACAGCTTTTTTGGAGCTGAGTAAAAAGGTAGGAAAATAGGTATCACACCCGTCAAAATAAAACATTTAACGAGCAATGATATAAATGCCTTATACAGTAAAGTAATGGCGAGCGTAGGTTTTGATAGCGTTTTGCAGTTCAGAACCAGTCTAATCGTTTTTCGGAATCGTGCGGAGACCAATCCCAACAAGGCTACATTAAATAATAGATTAACGGAGAGCCGGGAAATGAAGGCAATATCAACTACAAGCCGCGTATTATTACAACGTATATTTTAGATTTGATCACGCTGTCAATTTTGCACAACTATACATTGTTAAAATCAAATATTATTTTGAGTTGTATTCGTTATTTCAATAGAAACAGATTTTCTTTCATATTTAAAAAATACGATTGTAGTAGCGGTGTCTAGATCTGACATTGAGTGGCAAAAGGTTGGAAAACTAGGAGCATGCACCTTCTCATTAGTCAAACAATATACATAGGTTTTAAATGTTCTACGAGGGTTTGGCCTGTATTCCTCGATAATGTTGCCACAACGTTTAATTATTTGTTATTCAAAGACATTACATAACATAACAGTCATTTCTCTTTGCTCGTTTTATTATTGAATCCAAATCCAGTGTGCTATTTAAGTGGAATCTGGCGTACCTTACCTCGGAATCTGGCGTACCTTACCTCGGAATCTGGCGTACCTTACCTCGGAATCTGGCGTACCTTACCTCGGAATCTGGCGTTCCTTACCTCGGAATCTGGAAAACAGCCCTAAATTGGTTTGGATTCCGGCGTACGCAAACGTGGAAGGAGGTATAACCTCATTATAACATGTTGCGCTGTAAGATGCTGCTACTAATAATGTTTCACCATCTTTCAGTACCGATAAAAAGCCAGTGTGACGAAAGTCGTATTTTTGTTACCTTTATCTTCACATTTCTGAAAGTAAACATGATTTTGATATCAAGATTTAAAAAAAAATCCAAATATTCTGTAAAAAGTTGGTCTGGTGTATAGTTATGTAAGCGCTTTTGTGGAGTAGTCTGTGAACAAGCGTTTAAATTGATTAACATCGGAGATACATGTCAATATGTTTTGTTCACTTATAACTGTTCGAAAAAAGAAAGTGAGTTAAAAGCGAGTGAAATCTCACAAATCATCACTTATCTACTTTTTTAAATGCCAATTTATTAGCCTCGATTAAGACATATATGAGTATTGAGAAGAAATATGTGATATTGTGTTCCTTTTTCCAACTAAGAGTAGGTTAAATACCCCTTTTTATAAGACAAGTCACGTTCCACTATATTGTTCGAGGACAGAGAATGAGAAAAAAGCTCACAAGCAATATTAAGCAAACTGCAAAGTTTTGTTGGTATGTTTGAAAAAGTAAAATCGAAATGGAATTGACTTAAGGAAAAAGGTTGATAGAAAATCCCCCCCCCCCCTATTTTCACCCCCGTTTTCTGTATTCCATTATTTGTGGTGGCTACAAACATGTAAGACTTTGTGAATTGATACACACATACAAACACACACACATACAAAGAAAATATGTCAGCCGATACAGATCCAAACATGTCAAACATGTCACAATGTATATCAAGTATTTCGTATGATAAGAGATTCGGAAAACGTTTTCGATGTTGTGAGTGGTGTGGTGGATACAGTAACATTGACTATCACTTACTCGTTATGAAAAACTGTGTGTTCGAACATTCCGCGTGTCCAAGCTGTTTTGATAAATACAACGGCTCTTGTCCTGCTTGTTGGTTGAACCATCCAGTTGCGTTAGCACACATTAAGGAAAGGAAACGATACTACAAGAAATTGGATAAAATAGAAACTAACGACTGGTTATTGAGAGAGATGAGGCATGATTACCTTGCCACCATTAAGAAAAGCACAAGGGAAATATTCAAACGTGACGTTTTGATGTTCGCCTTTTTATAATGCAAAGTTCTAATGGGTATAAAAGCAAAAGACTGCAAAGCATTGCAAAATACTGCAAAGCCAAACTGCAAAGAGATCATCGCAAAACCAAACTTCAAAGAGATCATGACAAACAACTGCCAGTGTGACAACTGTAAGTTTTTCAGATTGAATTATTATGACTGCAAGTTTTACGAAGTTGAGGACTGCCAGTGCGACGATTGTAAATTGTACAGACAGAAGATGGATTTGAATGATTCCAATGCCATGAACTGTGAGATGGATGAGATGGCTATCACAGTAAAAACACAGAAACCAGACAACAGCAATACCTACCCGCAACAATCGACAACCGAATCAATGAGTGTTGATATGTTTGACAAGGAAATGTTCATGAATTATTATGAAATGTTCAAACCGCAGATGGATTTGAACGATTCCAGTTTCAATGCGGGAATGAAAAGAAAAGTGGAAAATTGTGATATGGATAACATTGTAAAAAAAACAGAAAATAGACTACAGCAATACCTCCCCCCAGCAAACCGAATCGATGAAAGTTGGTATGTTGGGCAAGGACAATGAACCTATGGATCTTGTTTGAATCAAATGAATTGACGATGAATAATATCGATGAATTATTTTTTTGCTATTATAATGTCTCCAAATTGTGCACTGGTTACAAACAATCTACAATCTACAATATGTCAAGCAAATCATCTTCCCAGCAATACACAACTGAAGACGAAAAACTACAAACAATGGCAGAAGACTATTTGCGAGATGCGGCAGAACATAAAGTCCCAAATATGTCTGAAAACGAAAAACAGCAATTGCCCGATTTGGGGTACTATCCAGGTTGCAAGAAGACACATTGCTGCATTTGTGATGGTTTTTTGTTTGTTCCGATACCGATGAATGTGATAGCTTCGAGAGCGAATCTGTTGAAGACATTGAAACCGAAAAAAGTGAAATTGAACTTCAAAATATCGAGCCTTGTATGGAAGTGAGCATGGATGAGAAAGAATTCAGCGCAGTAAAAGTAAAAGCCGACGTTCTTACTCCACCTGCTAGCCCGATAAGGAAGAGGTTCAAGGCATGGGAAGGAAAAGATGAAGCTACAGCTATTGTCCTTTCAGATGATGACGATATCGAGAAAGGAAAGGAAAAAATGAAAAAATGAAAAATTCTTTGTCTAGTGTTTTCGTAAATGTGTAAAACGCAGCAAATATAGACAGTAGTTTATTGTTTCACCATCAGTTAAGACTTGCCATGTTACTGTTGACAAAACATTTGAATTACATAAACTGAATGAAATTGGCTTGACACTATATTTTTGAACCTTTTGAATAAAGTATGGCTCACAACAACGGTCCAAAAAACTCAAAATGTATTTCATATGATAAGAGGCTCGGAAAACGTTTCAGAGCTTGTCATTGGTGTGGTGGCTACAGTAGCATTGACTATCTCTTGCTCGTTATGAAACAATGTGCATTCGAACATTCCGCGTGTCCAAGCTGTTTTGATAAATACAACGATTTTTGTCCTGCTTGTTGGATAAACCACCCGGCACAAAAAATGAATAGAAGAAACATAAAACGTTACTACAAAAGATTGGGTAAAATAAACAATAGTAACTCAGAAGGAAAAGATTATCTGGCCAGAATCAAGCAAAGCGCAAGAGAATAGTTTAAGCACAACGTACTGAGATTTGCGTTCTTAAGGCTTATGATAACATAAAATAAACATAAAAACGAATGCTTTGAAATTGTTTTTATTGAATTTCGTAATATTCACTTGTAAGTGGCAAAGTAAAGTAATTCATGAAAAATCTTGAGTGTTTTCGTTGAATAGATCCATACAGGCAGCTTCGTCTAAGGATTGCAGATTGTCTGTTTGAGATTTCAAGCGCAAAACTTCGTCTTCCAATGCCGTGTTATTTTGCTTTAGCTGATTGTTTTCCGCAGTCAGCTGTGACAGATTCAATGCCAAGCGTGTTACTTCGTCCTGCAATAGTTGACTATCGTCCGTATTCAAGTTGTGCAAATGAGTTTGCTTATGCCGATCGTTCTTTCTGATCAACCTAAACACCTTTTGCTGTAGTGCGCCACATTTCTTGCGATACTCGGTCGTTGCTAGTTTGTTTTGCAGAAAAGTTTTCTCGATATTGTCAATTATCGAGACGATGTCTTTGAACGTAGACTCGTGCTTGTTATCACACATACATAGTCTCGCTACGAAGCTTGTAATTTGTAAATTAAGGTTGCTTATGTCCGTCATATTTCTATTGTGAGCGAGTTCACTGTCAGTTTTTTTCGATTTATATCATGGCATGCGATTTACTAGTGAATTATTTTTTTCATATTATAAGGGCTGAAAATTTGGTACTTTTCATACACAAACTCAAACAATTATGTCCAGTCAAAAATCGACACAGCAAACAACGCCTTGTGAGAACACCAGTGAAAAAGAGCAGATGAATTGTTTTCAGCAACCCATGGATGATATCAATGAAGATGAAAAAATGATAGAAATGGCAGAAGATTATTTGCGAGATGTTGAAATCGAATCCATGCAAGATGACAACCCAGACGACGCAGTTTGTAATATGAGAAATTGCTACGTTTGTGACGGTAACTGTTATGTTAGTGATAATTTTGAAGACATTGAGACCGTAGACGAGGAAGTTAAAATTGACGAAATTGAACCAAGCATTTTTGTGAGCGAAAAAAAGAATTGACATTAGTTTTCCATACGCTCAAACATTTATGATAATTCATTAAGTACTTTCCGAATGAAAAGGTTCAAACAATTGTTTTGATGTTTTAACATTGAATAAATGCGTTGAAATACATTTTGATTCTTTATTAAATCTCGATTGAAAAAAATAGTAGCATAGTAGCATAGTAGCAAGCACTGTACCTAGCACTGTAGTTGCATGGTTAATGGCTTAAAATAATGCAATGAGTGGAACAAATATAGTTCATATAAAAAAGCTTTTTTTTTCTTCTCATGTCATACTTGTCAAAACCTACTGACCAAGTAAACGCATTATGGGTTTCAAGAAAACAATCAGAGTATGCTTGAGGAAGTTATTCAGAAGGTCAACACCGAAAGAACTTGACAGAGTCACACGTGTCCGAGACTGTATCCGTGTTTATTATGTTTCAACAAGGGGGAGGCTGAGAAAGCAGAACAGAAAGCCCCAAGTCATCTGTGTCCCGAACTGTACCCCTGTTTGGTGTGTTTGCTGCAAGATTCGAGTGATGACAGAACGTGCTGCAACAAACTTAGCAGATACTTAGAGATAAATGAGAACCACCAGGCACTTCGCCAGTTCTTCGCCAGGCGTGGGAGACAATTTGTGCCAAAACGGTGTTAACAATAAATTGAGTGATGAACAGACAATGAATAGTAACAAAATAAAATGTATGACCTGTTCGTGTTTTATTGTGTTTATCTATAGTAATCTATTTGGAATCACTTAAGCTTTAAGAACAACTATGCTTGCTCATAGTTATCAAACGAGTAATGGTCATATAGTCATATATATGTGCAAATCGTTATGCATTACTCCTCAAAGATACACAGAATGTATCGTAAAATGCTACAAAGTACGATACTTAAGCAAAATAAAACATGAAATTAAGACAATCACAGACTAATGTTACGATTTTCGGTACAAGCTATACTGAGCTGATTATTATAAGGGAAAGTGTTGTCTGCCGTATTCACTTTGATACGGTTGAACCCATGTAAAAAATACTCTTTTTGTGTAAAATTTTGGGATACTTTCTGTGTTTGAAGGTACGACTTTGGTAGTTACAGTTACTATAATGTTTTGGCGATTGAATCAAGCTGGGTTTATGCATATACAAGAGATATAAATG
The DNA here is from genome assembly GCF_026914265.1 of Mya arenaria. Lineage (NCBI taxonomy): Eukaryota > Metazoa > Mollusca > Bivalvia > Myida > Myidae > Mya > Mya arenaria. The sequence goes on along the minus strand of NC_069124.1, from coordinate 61,802,292 downwards.
ATTTTACGAGGTTTTAAACATTTCCAATTTCAGAAAATATTTCTACTTTCGATTTCGTTTTTCTGAAAATGAACAAACATTTTATTTTTTCCTAATGTTTAATATCATAAAACGATACATAATACCTAATTAAGATAATTTCAATTATTTTTAATGAGTGTATTTTCTTTATTTTCTTAAAAGTTTAAAAAAAAAAAAAAATAATGCAATTCATGGAATGATATGACGTGATATGTATGACGTCATATTGCAGAGTTCTCGCTTTGCGCTGGTCGGCCATATTGAAAAAGAAATTGTGAAGGTCGTATTTCCAGCTTTTCTGTGGTAAATATGACATGCATGTTTAAAAGTTTTATGAGAAATTGTGTCGAAATATATGATGCATCATATTACCAACAAATTTTGTCGATGTATCTATTGAATTACATAAAAAACCTCTGCCAAAAGAAATTGGTCCCAGCTCGTTTTAGAATGTTTCGAACATTCTCGAAGCCGTTTTTAGAAACTTTAATTCTCGGCTAGATATGTTGAAAAACAAAGTAAGCAGTGTTAATTCATATCTCTTGTCTTGTCTATGTCACATTTTGAGTGATTTTAACTTTGTTTAGGGACTAAACTGGCAGAAATAAGAAATGGCAAATGATGGATTTAGCTAATGCAAGATTGATAAATATCTTCTATTTCTTTGTTTGAAATATATGTTGAAAATTATTTTTTTTAAACCAGAGACGGCAGTTCAGATGCAGTCGTCCTGTGTGTCAGAAACCTGGTGATCAAAATGGTTGAAGGCAGTACCCAAGAAAGTACATTTACAAGTAAGTAAAACCACTCAAAATTAATTCCATGAATTGAACTTTCATATCATAATCTCAGTGCTGTTTGCTCTCATAAAAGTCTGCATTCAAATGTAAGGTTTTCACAATTATGAAACCTTATCTAATAACAGACACTGTGTTTGATTTATTACATTGAACTGCTATTAGATAAATTTTCAGTTTGTGTTTGACATCTACCAATGTCATAAATGCCAATTTTGTTCCTGTTGTGTATGATTATTGATAAGAAATGTTGGAAACATTATACCCCCTGCATGTAAACAGTTTATCTGTTTCTGTTTGTATGTACGAAGTACTTTGTTTTCAGGATTATTTCAACATAGATGTTGTGAATGAAATGCACTTGGCAATGCTTTTAATGAATTTTTTTTTAAACTAACAAGCAATATGTGCAGTTTTGTTGATAAAATGTTTTGTTTCAGAATTGTGAGGAGTAACCTAGCCTATATTACCAGAAGCTCACCCGATATGCAGTGTGTTCTGCTCTGTCAATAACAAGTAAGTAATTTCACCAAATTTCATCAGAAACAAATCTCAAAGTTACAATGAACAGTAAAGTAAACACTGAACCAACATGATTTGATTTTGCTCTTTGTGTTTGCCAGCCAAACTCAAAATTCGAAGGTTAGTCTATAGAACTGGGCGAGCTAGCCAGAATCTCGTCACCCTAAAATATTTGTACATCGTCACCTTGTGGTGCTTAATTTTGTGATTCAACTAAATCGTTCTAAAATCAATGTAAAAAAAAACTACATCGCTTAAACGCAAATGCGCTTTGGTAGGTATATAGCTAAAAAGCGAATGCGCTATGGTGTAAATCCAAAGTCAAATTTTTTGAAAAGTTTGAAAAGTTGTCACACAAATCATGATTTTAAGCACTTTTTTAGTGTACTGTTCTGTCATCTGTAAATCAAAACTGAGAGATTGCCAAATCCGTTCTAAAACTAAGCATTTATCATTTTTTGTAAAAAATCCAATGTTATTAATGAAACCAAAATTTACCAGAGTAAACATATTGATTTGCTATTGTATGTAAGAATGTTTCGTCTTTTGCACTGTTCCATTTCATTTTTTCAGATGAGATGCCATACACAGGGGATCCGACAGAAGACAGCAGACAGAATTCGTCGATCTATTTGAAATATCATTGTTTATTTGAAAAAAGTTACCAATCCACACTTGTTCGTTTTAAATTTCTGTTTGTATTATATGTGCTTTGTACCGTTGCATTTTGTTTTATCAGTAATTCTCCAAAATTTGTATTTCATGTCTAACATGATCATTGAAATTTTAACATACAGTAAATAATTTCAAAAAATCAAAATCAAATGGAGAAATACTGATTTATCTGCTTGCTTGTTTGTTTGTGCTGTCTTGCTTACCCCAGTAACGCGGGTCTTGTTTGCTATTGTTAGTACTGTTGTTTGTTTTTTTGGCCATCCAAAGTATTGTTCACGAAAGATAAACCATTTTTTTCATAAAGTTGGTTACATTTTGGTCTGTTGATTTTTTTAACTGAAACCACAGTCAAACGGTTTTTCACCATATATTTTTTATGAGAAACAGCCAGCCTTGGTCATGGTTGAAACCGAGGAACATTTGTGATTGAACAAAATTTTAGCTGTGATGCTGCTTGTAATTCATAAATTTATTAAGCTTTGGTCTTGTCATATTGATTACGATATTGGTTGGAGCATAACTTGGTAGATGGTAAACATTTTGATATTGTGCACATGTTGCAAAACGAGCCGAGAAGTTTGATCTTCGACGGAGTTTGTTCTCCCGGCTTGGTAACCAGAGCAAAATGTGCACTGCATTTTAAAATGTTTCATCTTTGCGAAATGTTGACAAAATGATTTGTTTGCTCGTGCCAGCATGGGTCGACGAGACTCCTTTCTCACTGTCCTTTATGCGGCGGTATAAGATGTAAGCCTGTTGTTTTATCAATGTCTATAAAGTTTAGCTTGAATGGAAATCAATATTGCAAGATCAAGCACTTTTAAAAAAAAATGTTAGTCAAAAGTGTTAGAATGTAGATGCGTAGTGAATACCAGTAAAATGTACTAGGTTCATTGCATTCTTAGTTTGGTTTCGAAGTGCAAAACTTCAATCATCACAAACATTCCTCTTGAACGACCGAACATTGATATGTGGCAATGTTTTCGTTCAGCAAAATGATTTGGCAAAAGTAATTTAAAGGCTAGCATGAGTATGGAGGTGTCGTTAGACCAACTTAGTATTGGTGTAAGGTGGTGTACAAAAGCCAATACTCGGAACCGCTCATGTTCACCATGTCACGCTACAGGCAATGAAAAATAGGGAGTGGCAACCTTTTTGTATCGCCGTGGTCCGACAGCCCACACAGTCTTTACAATCAGAGGGGAAACATAGGCAATCGGATGCTTCTTCATAAGTGTCGAGTAACTGCCTTTGGCGTTACCTTTATTTTCAAATTTGTGAACAAATAAAACTAGGTTAGGACCACATAATAGGGTTACGATGAAAATTAGGTTTTCCTTTTAATTTTTGAAGATAACAGCCACTGGCGTTATACTTCAAAAAATGGCTCGCAATATATATCACACGAACATTCAACATTTTGTCAGCAGCATTTTTCATTTTTTAAAAAAAATACTCAGATGTACAAAAATAATGCAAAAACATACACAGCAAATTCACAAATTCTGATGTGTTGAAATTTAAAAAATCAAACATGAGATTGTATGGAAAGCTTCTTTTTTATTTTCAAACATGTTAAATCTGACGATCATACGCCATATGTACAAAAATAATGCAACTCTGAATTGTAATTTCATGCTCTCAACAAAAAACATGCATCGAAAATTTTGAAAATCTAGAAGTTAACGAGGGATCTCAAGATTTCAAAAACGAACTATAGGCTTTATTTCACAAGATTTCATGAAAAAAAAATCAAATCTTCATAATGTTCAAAATCTAGAAGTTAACGAGTGATCTCAAGATTTCATAAAAAAATTTATAGGCTCCATTTATTCAAAATTAAAGGCTCATGCAACTCCTTCAAAAAATAACAAATTTAAATAATAATAATATCTGTCATGTGTTCCCGTTCCGTATAGAAAAATCCGACCCGAGGGTACCTGCGTTGCCAGGTAACGAGGCTTGCCGAGTTAGCGGCTACGCAGCGTGCCCGAGGGTCGGATTTTTCCATCCGGAACGGACACACATGATAGATATTTTTTTAGCATACTTTAAATAACATTTTTTGTAAAGAAAATACATAAGAAAGCGCGTTTTTGTACATTTCACAAAAAAGCGCGTGCGATGATGTTTACTGACGTCATGACGCGCAGTAATTTGTATTCACTGCATACGTCAATAAGTCGCTATTACGTCTTTTAAGGGTTATTTTGTTTTGTTTTTAAGGAATATTTTTGTAAGTTAATGTTAATGGGACTCATCTATTGAAATCGCATAACTATGGTTACATTTAGTGTTTAATAAAAGAAATTGAAAGTATTACGTCACAGCGCGTGACTCATCTGGCATGGTGGGATGCCAGATGGAGTTTTCCAGCACGGCTAAAATCACCGGAAATGCCTATCCGGTGTGGTAGAATGCGGACTCACGTCCATGTAGCACGAAGATAATGTTCTTGCTTCAAAATACTGAAACTAGCTCCGACATGAAATTTTCATATTCAATCTTTTTTTTCAAACAATTGAGATATCACAATCATAAGCCATATGTACAAAAATAATGCGGCACGAAGTCCATGAAACCTGAAAATTGATAATTTACTGAAACTGGCGTTCACACAAGATTTCACGAAAAAGTTAAAATCTACATGATATCAACAATTACACATCACAAGAACTCTGAATGACAATTTCATGTTCTGAACAAAAAAATGCATCGAAAATTTTGAAAATCTAGAAGTTAACGTGGGATCTCAAGATTTCAAAAACGAACTATAGGCTTCATTCTTCAAAAATTATAGGCTTCATAAAACTCACTCAAACACTCAGATTTCAAAGTCTTCAACATTTGTGCTCTGAAACTAGCGTTCACACCAGTTTTCATGAAAAAAATATATCATATCTTCCTAATGTTAAAAAACTGGAAGTTAACGAGGGATCTCACGATTTCATAAAAAATTATAGGCACAATTTATCAAAAAATTATAGGCTCATGCAAATCTCTCAAAAAATAACAAATATCACAATCATAAGCCATATGCACAAAAATAATGCAATACCAAGTCCATGAAACATGAAAAATTGATATTTTACTGAAACTGGCGTTCACACAAGATTTCATGAAAAAAATAAAATCTTCATAATGTTGAAAATCTAGAAGTTAACGAGAGATCTTAAGATTTCAAAAAAAATTATAGGCTTCATTTATTCAAAAAATTATAGGCTCATGCAAATCTCTCAAAAAATTACAAATTTCACAATCATAAGCCATATGCACAAAAAATGCAGCAAAGTCCATGAAACATGAAAAATTGATATCTTACTGAAACTGGCGTTCACACAAGATCTCATGAAAAAAATAAAATCTTCATAATGTTCAAATTCAACAAATCAACATTTGCAGCATCTCTCACAGATTTCACAATCATAAGCCATATGCACAAAAAAGCGGCATCAAGTCCATGAAACTTGAAAAATTGATATCTTACTGAAACTGGCGTTCACATAAGATTTCATGAAAAAAATAAAATCTTCATAATGTTCAAATTCAACAAATCAACATTTGCAGCATCTCACAGATTTCACAATCATAAGCCATATGCACAAAAAAAGCCCCAAGTCCATGAAACATGAAAAATTGATATCTTACTGAAACTGGCGTTCACACAAGATTTCATGAAAAAAATAATATCTTCAAAATGTTCAAATTCCACCAAGTCCATGAAATTTGAAAAAAAATAATATTTTGCTGAAACTGATTTTACATAATCTTCATAGAAAAACTACTTCATTCACAGATTTCAAAATCTCGAGCCATTTGTACAAAAATAATGCGGAATCAAGTGATAATTCTGGAACTACTTCATATGAGCGTATAAATAAAAGGGGTTAAAAAATAGTCCTAACAATTTATGCACAATTATAATGCGATGCGCATTAATTTTGGCCATCGGGTATATAAGCTCCACATTTTTCAATATTCGTCATTCCAGTAGCAAGCTCTTAGCTCAGAAGTGCTGTTAGTCTGCTGGGAGCCCAAACTGGGTTTGAACTTCTCAGATTTCTCCTCGCACTATGAACTTGGTGCATCAGAGATACAGAGAAAATATCTGAGAGGTTTTTTGACCTTCTGGTTTGAACATGAGAACCGTATGTCGCGATACCTCATAGTTTTTCGCTCTTGAGTCTGGCCAACTCATGTTGTCGATCACTTTGACATCGCCTGACGAATACGATCATTCTCTGTGATAGCCGTTAGATCATATACAATTCAAAAGCGATTTTGGCAAGTGATTTGTTATTTGCGTCTGGTAGCATGAGCATAGAAGTATAGCTTCGACGAGATTTGTTTCTCATTGCTCAATATGCTACGGTCTTGGATGCAATGCAATGATTTTGTCAACTTCGCAAAAACATTTTGGCAAAAGTAAAATTTGAGAGGCTACCATGAGTATGGAGGTGTCGTTAGACCAGCTTAGTATTGGTGTAAGGTGATGCACAGTGCCAATACTAGGAACCGCTCATGGTCATCATGTCGCGCTACAGGCAATGAAAAATAGGGAGTGGCAACCTCTAAGCTCACGAGTACCCCTTTTCTGTACGCTAGTGCATGCATAGAAAGTGGACGAAGCGAATGGGGCGCTAGTCCTAAGTGTGCCCTGTCGAGTAGTTGCCTTTAGCGCTGCCTCAGTTTTTCAAAATTCAAAATTCAATCGCTTCTTTGCTCATAAGGTGCGATACATAAAAGGAAATGCTTTCTCAAATCATAGCATTTCCTACCTGCAAGCAAACTTGCCTCTATGTGCTTAAGAGGTGTGTTTGAAAGTGAACTCTGTAGCCTTCTTTTAGCTTAAAAGAAAAATAAGTCTACAGAGTTTGCAAGCCTAACTTATGGTTGAGGGTACTTGAAGTTGATCGCAGGAATCCCTTCTTTGATCGGACTATGCGGCTGAGACACTCGATTCTTGCCCCAGTACAGGCCTTTTTGTATCTGAGATCACTAGTTCGGCGTTGTGCCTACAACGAGTCAGCAATACCCCGTTTGTTACACCCGAGTAGTCCAGCACTCTACATTATAGGTGTAACAAATTGTAGAAGGTCGCCTGGGAGGCCTCTAATGGGTGCTGATTTTGCGTAGTGTATAACACTAGGAAAATAGGTTTCTAGCTCAGAGTTACCATTTTCCGATCTTGTTACATAACAAAATACTTTTCACATTGAATGTTTGACATTATAACAATGTAAACTTTTGCTTGTGTTTGTTTTTCATGAAAACAAATGTTTTATGTATAATTATGTATATTGATATGTTTTCAACGCTATGTACGTTTGCACTTTGTTATCGGCTTACATATTGAATAAAACAGAAACTGAAATTAGAAGCATTAGTTTTGTTAGTTGTAACATGATAAATGATCAATTGTTATTCAAACGGGAGTGATCACTTCAAGTTCACGATAAAGAAATTTTTTATTTCATCTCATGTTATCAAAAATGGTATGATTTTTTTTTCAAAATTGTTATCCTTCACATATTGGTAGAAACAACATAGTTCAGTGTTATTATTGCATTATAATTGTTAGCTCTTGTAACTCGAGTATTATTCATTTATTCATTTATTCAGTTGATGTCAACCATGTCAGACGCAACTTTAAACTTGGTAAAACAGTTGGCAGATCACATGCAACACAGTGAAACTCAATTGTTGTACATGAAGACTATCGTAGTTAACAACAGCAGACACGTATCTGGCGTCTTGAGAAAACTTTCGTCACTAATTTGTAAAATTGTAAAATCACTTCACAAAATAGTTTCATCAAAAAAACTCCTAGCAAGATGAGCCAACCAGAAATAAGATCTGGAGAGGTGATACAACTGGCAAGGAAAATGAAACGTGACTTAAAAAACTACAGAATTGAGTTGAACACAATATCAGAACGTTGTGGCAGGAAGAAGGCTATTGACATTTTATCCGAAATCCGATCGGTATCCAAGATATTTCGAAAAGTATCAACGCTAGGAGATCTTCTTTGTAATCATCTTAACAGAAAGACAAGCATCCAGAAGGAGTTGCACTTACAAAACGATGAAAAAACATTTGTCAAATTTGTGTTACGGACAAAAAGTGTATTGTGTTTACGCCTTGTGGCCATTTGACTTGTCATGCATGTTCAATCAAAACTAGTAAATGCTATTTTTGCAGAACTGTTGTTATTGGAAAATATCAAATTTATGAATAAAATGTAAACAATTATTTGTATTTTTGGATCTGTTTATTTCATTTACCTAGAAATGTGAACTGTGTTAATCACTCAAACACTACCAGTTCTGATTCACACAGTTATGCTGTAGACATCCGCAATACGCTAGTGAGCTCAAATTTCTAACATTGGTTTCTGAAATTGACGAATGCAGGTTCAAGAAATAATGTATACACTTTTTAGAGCACTTCAAACTATTTAAACATACAGCGGTGACTGTACTATTCACTAATTATGGCAAAACGATATACTGACATCGTTGGGTTTGCTGGGCTACAGTACAATGATTATTTCAAAAGGTTCTGTTGGTATGCCAATTGTGTTGTGCTGGAGTCTTGACCGTAGAACCTTATGAACGACATGAGCTTTTGAACATTTTCCCTCAAGCTGGCTACTGCCGAAACAGTTTTAAATATGTGTGGCTGATGGAACGCCACCAAAAGTGCGAATGAGAAACTATTGTTTGTCATGCTTTTTCCACCGATTTGACAATCTTGCAATCTTGGCCGGCTAACCCGGCTAACCCGACGTGGTTGAAATAAAATCATTTGTTTCATTTCATTTGACAGAAGCAAATAATGCACAAAAAGTATTTGATCTATAAATGATAAATTGTCATTTACAAGCTACAACATACATGCGAGAAATGGCAAATCAAAATCATGATGTTATTGGATTTGCTGGTTTGTCGTACAATAATTCGGAACAATGCTTCTGTTGGGAATGCCAATTATGTTATGCAAGAGTTTGGAACGTTGAGCCTTGTGAGCGTCAAAAGCTCAGGGATACAACTGTTTGAAATGTTACAATCTTGGCCGATGTAGTTGAAATAAAATCAGCAAAATATTTCATGTTTAATTTTTCAAATTCAATTTCAATTTACAATTTGCCCCACTCGTCCCTCGTGGGACTAAATACACTCAGCACCGATATTGGGTTGTATATTATATTGCCTTCATATAAGGTCAACTGATATAAATCTATTTAGATACATGCAGATGACAATGCCATGCAACCTTTTTCCTAATGAAATATACAACATACCTAAAGATAATTTAGTAAATATGATAACAACATTATCTTATATATTTAAAAAAAACAGTTACATACTTTAAATTAGCGTTTAGGAAAACAAATAATATTCATTCTCATTAAAGATAACTATTTTCCTATAACTCATCAATACAAACACAACAACCTATAAAACAACATTACCAGAATTATAAAAGTAACACTGTATAATGATAAATATGAGAAATGTTTTCAAGACTATCAAAGTTTTTTGAAAATCAGAGAAATAAATCATTTATATATTGACTTCTCGATGTTTTTGTTAATATAAATTGACTATAACATTAAAGAACATATCATTAGACACCGAAAAAACATCATCATTCAAATAATTGACAGAAATGATTCCCTGAAGTTTTAGATTTTGTTAATGACAAGACGGCGCAATTCAGCATGTCGTCATAAAATCAGAAATATCCGGACGGAAGATAACTATCGCGCTTCTCCTGAGTCCCATGTTTGTCTGCCTAATGCTTCCAATAATATCTAGCTGCTTTTTTGTATTAATAAACCGGTTAAATACTGATTATATCTTACTTGTAATAAAGAAGTATATTCTGGGGGTTTTATTAATTAGTTAAACCATAAACAGACAAGTGTATATTGTGAGTATTTTCAGCCTCAAACTCAAACGTATTAGTCTCCCTTTCGCTACACACGCTGATCTGACTGTCAACACTTGGTTTTTAGCTTCTTTCAGATTAATTGGTTGATTTTTAAATATCTCATCAAACATGTTATAAAGCGTACGTTTAGCTGGTGAAGTTCAATCATGTTTATTCAAGTGTCGCATTCCTGGCAACAGTGACTACTCTTGGCATTACCCTTGCGCGTTATTTAATATGATATTCGTTAAGACATTATGACAATATTAAAAAGGCAACAAAATATATTTAAAAGGTTGTTTAGTACTTTGGATTCTTTCCACATTATAGAAATTATGCTATCTAGTTGATTTTCTAAACATCAACAATATAAATTTTATATAGCTTCTTAAGATAAATGTCTTTAAAACTGCAAAGACTTCCTGAGGGTTTCGGAATGATTTGAGAAAGTAATGTGTCAAACATCATTTTTTTATGAAAAGGTTTCATAGTATCCGGCATGGTGATGTGCATAAATTGTACAAATGCGTACATTTCTCACCAGTCGTCTGCCTTACGTTCCAAAATTCTAAGAAACTGAAACTTCCTTAGGTACATTTATAACATCTTATGGAGCGTGACGATACCTGTTCTGACACGCTCCTTTGAAAAGTTATTTTAAACGAAAGATTTAAAAAGCAGATAATATATGTTTAACACAATGCAGCAAGGAAACATTATAAAACCCTCAATTAATTTTGCTCCTGGTTTATAGGTTAGTCAAAACACATTTTATGAAAAATGAGCCAACTTAACAACAGTTAAATTCGCGCTTAATAACATGTTCAAATCATGTTGAATTACGCGTTTATTAAAACCCCACGTTGGCCACTTAATTGAATGCTATAGAATGTGTGTGCGTGTGTTTAAAGATCAAGACTTTTACATGACTTCATGAAAAACATGGTTTAAGAATATGTATATAAAGCGCGGTATAAATTATCATACGACTTGTACGATCCGGGCGGATTATTTATATAAATTGTACAAATGTTTCCATCCCGTATCCCAGTTGTCTGCCGAAATGTTTTTTCTATTTCTATTCGAATAAATCGACTACATAAACTCTGGCGCGACTGAAGGTATTAAATATCTTGGATGCGGATGGGGTTGGCGCGGAAGGGGTAATTAAACCATTTTTTTAAACCAAATTGTCTATCTTGTTATTAATTTTAGTGTGTCTGCAGGCACCGAACAACTTAAATCAACATGTTAGAATGTGTAAGTTAATGATATGTTAAATGTATGGTTGCTGTAGTATTTCAATTTTACGTTTAAAAATTATTTGAAATTATTGATATATTTCCACGTTATAATGACGACATTTGATTAACTGATCCGGTTACGATCGGGTCGTTTTATTAACAGAATGGCTGAAAAATTATTACTGTTACTTTTCTTAAATGAAATCTAGTTTTTTTTTAACCATTCTTGAAAGAAATATTGAGCTATTGGTGTAAATAGAATTAATGTATTGCGGGAGTGATGTCGTTATCCAGGTTATGAACGAAATTGGGCTGGTTAAAGTACGCGTGTAGTCTTCGGATTCCACACACATTAACCAAGCCAACCCCGATTTTGACAACAGTCCCGAAATTCATTCATTTAATAAGTAAATAAGATAAAAATGAATCATTCATAAAGATGTCCAGTTCTGAAATCAGTCCAATTCGCCAATGGACCGTTTTTCGTGACACAAAGTTATTTGCAATAGGAGCTAGTAGATGTCATTCTAGACGTCATCGTGACCCCGGAACGCAATACCCTGTCTGTCAATTGTCAAAGAATGGTAAGCAGCTGGCGGTGGTTGTTGTCTTTGTCTTTTGCGTGGCCATTGTATATAGACTTCAAGGTGCCCTTGGTATGTCGGGGTAGTATTGCGTGTCTTTCCGATGCTTCCTTGTGCTGTGCCTTTCGGACTTCTCGTAGATTTTATAATTCTTAGCGCCATACCTTTTATAATTTGTGATTCACATCACGGTATTTTGAAGATTGATGGGCGCTAGGTAATGCAATGGTTGAGCATTTCTTGATCTGATTTGTGTCTGAATACATTTAGTTTACCATTATATGCGTGAATACTACGGCTCAATTCTCCATCGTATTAACAACATTAGGATATGTTTGGCTACTGGGCTTATTCCTGTAGATATCATTGTATCAAGTATTTAAATATGTTTGAAATTAATTCGCACCAGCTGTTATTGAACTAAAAGTATCATTACAACTACAGCTATGGCAATGACCACTGTTCGTCTGATGTTTAAATCATTGGCAAATTATACAGTGCTACCGCCTCTTGAAATCCGAATCTGGAAAAAAATCCCTCGCGTGAAATTAACGTACGGGATGAAAACGAAAGTTAAACAAAAAATGTTTTATATCGTGATAAAAAACGATGACTCCGCAAACCCAAATTATATACATTCGTGATATATTCTGTACATGAGGTCGGTTATTTATAGAATAATACATGGTTGACCATGGCTTTTGGTTGATAATTGGCCTAGTGGAAGGAATAATTGCCCGAGGGTTGGAATAATTGCCCGAGGGCTGTAGCCCTAGGGTAATTATTTTCAGTTGGGCAATTATCAACCAAAAGTCATGGTCAACCATGTATTATCCTGTATAATACATATGTTTTGTCATTTGTCAATGATTTTAAATGGATTTAAAAACATGATTTTGTGGAATAATGAAGGATATGTCATATAATTAGCATGTAGTCTGAAAGTCTTTAAACTGAGATGCAACAAAAAAATGGTTTAAATGGCATTAGCTGCAAAATTAAAGAGTGACTGGAAATGAAAAAAGCAAACCTTTTCGTAAGTGTTTTTAGAATAAGCCTGCAATTTTTCAATTCTTCAAATATTTCCTGTTTTACATCGCCTGATTTTGGTGTTCATTTCAATAGGTTAGCACAGCTAGGGTCGATCAAGCCTAGGAGCAGTTTCATAAGAATCTCGGCTTTAATGACCCTAGTCTTTTCGCTGGAATAATTTACATTTCTCAGCGAATAAAGTAAAACAAAACGTTTCAACAAAACATTTCCTTGTCTCAATGCTTTATTACCTTAACCGAATGTAATCATCCGGTACGGGTTCGGGTAGTACTCGTTACTGAAACACTGAAGGTGTCGTTATTGGTAAAACTAATTTCACTATTATTGCACCGATAGTTCCATTTTAATCCCTCTCAAGCTTCTAATGTTTAAATCTTTGCCAACCAAATATACGGCGGCCATTTTTATTTTCGTGAAAATGACGTCAGTGTGCACGTTTTTGTCTTCGTCAGGCAATTATGCCATAGTCGCCCTAACCTGCCGTGATAATCTCACGGGCGGAGACGATAATCATTGTTGCGGGAAAGAATTTCTATAGTAAAATGTTGCTATTTAAAGTAACATGTGTATTATGTTGTAATGATTGTAAACAGCGAATTTAATTTTTATTGTCCACAAATATCCTCTATCATATAACACTAAGTCATGGTGCAACGTTTACTGTTTCAACAGTTGTTAATATCTCTATATTGATTTAATACAGTGCTTATAAAACAGGTTTTTATTGAAAGGCGGTTTGCAGAAATTTAAAAGAACACAAATCATATTAAAACAATAGTTCTGACATCTGACAAAGAAGAACACTATACAAAACCGAAACAACAATATAATTGTTTTATTAAACAAACGTTTCGTCGCTGTAAACGCTTGATTGATGATTCATATTTTGCTTTCTTGAACATAGCTTGACGATATTCTCCCTCAGTCCAGTATCAAAGAACCAGAAGAGTGGAACGACCCCGGCGCTGGCAGCGCCCATGAGGGTCAACACCTGGTTCATTTCCATAGATGGGATACAAGTCTGAAAATTGCATACGGACAAAAGCAGACTAATGCTCTGGAAGGGAAACCATAGCACGGTGTTCACTAGGTTTACCATGCACACCGCCACGATTTTAGAGGACTTGAGCTTTGCAGCTGTCCCTCCTCTTGCGTTACTGCTGTTGTTGGTATCCTGTCGATCGATTCTCTTTTGCACTTGGTTGGAATTATGCGTTTCTGTGTCTACTGGTCTGTGCAAAGGCGTCGTGTTTGTTTCCTCTAATTCGAAGTGGTTATTGTTTATTGTGTTTCTGTCCGTTTCGAATGCATTAGCCGGGAGCGACGCATACTGTAATCTCAATAACAACATTCTGAATGTTAAAAATCCTAGAATCGCAAGAGGTACGAAGTATGTCAACACTGGGCACAAAATTGCAGCTTCGATTGTCACTATAACGACGCACTGATTTGTCATATCATTGAATGGAACAGTACCAGATGTCCATATAGGGACGACTATGATTAGACCGATAACCCATGGAGTGCAAATAATGACGTTGGTCAGTGATTTCTGGAACAACCACGAGTAAAGTGTGGGGTGGGAAGCATGTAGGAGTCTATCACAACTAATGATCAACACTATTAAGAAAGCAACAAATGGCAAAAGAATATCTGCAATAACCCAAATCCTACAAAGTGGCTGACCTAGATCCCAGACGTGAAGAATATAGTAGACAGTTAGTGGCAAGACGAATACACTAATAAGTATGTTAGTTACAGAAAAGTTAATAACTTGCATGTAGAAGGCGTCTGACTTTGTTCTTTGGCTTGCTAAGCACGCACATATTATAACTATGTTAATAAAGCATGTCCAACATGCAAGAACACCTATAAAAGTGGCAGAATGTCTATGGATACTGCTCAAAAAGGATTCATGTATTTTCTGATCGTAGTAAATATTGTTCGTGTTATGGTCTTGCGTGTTGGAGTTATAGTCGTCTGTGTTGTTTTCATTTTGGGAAGAATTCCAACCGGCGGTGTTGCTGAAAGACTCGTTGAGAAGGTAAGTTACGTAATGCGATCCGTTACCCAACATAGTTATCGGTAGATAGGGGGCATTAAACGTCATGCTCGTTCTGGAGAAACGCCTGAAAATAAAAATACACAAACAAAAATAAACTCATATACATGTACATCATTAAAGAATTACAGAAGACGATAAATGTTTTGAAATAAGATTTAAGGCGATTGTTTATCGGGAGTTATTATTTATAGTATTTCATTTTTTTTATATTCGTGAGTTTGTATTGGAAAAAGTTTTTTGTAAATACCATTGAATAACATCATTTTCTATAATGTACAAAACTCAAACATCATACTGAGATATCATATTCGTTTGTCGTATTAATTAATCAGTTATACATTTCCTTGATTGTGTCCAAAAACACTCCTATTCCATGCGCATACATTTCCAAGATTATGTCCAACAAGAAGTTGGCACATTTCTTTAATTCATTTACAGTAATTTTACTTTTAGACGTCGTCCATATACATTGTTGAAAACAGAGCAACACATAAACACTCATATTCCCTGCGCATTCATTACTTATGGCTTCAACATTTCTAAGAGTAATAGTTTTGAAAAAAAAAAATATCGGAGAACATGCGTGTGTTTACTCTTCATCGATGTATACACATAAACAGTACTGAATACCATTAAATGCGCAAAACGACTACATCCACTTCAGCTATATATTTAAAGTGGCGTTCCCACGAACAAAGCAATATACATACGGGACATATTGAAATTGTTTCTTGCGAAGCTGCGTCACCAAAATGACGTCAACATATTGTTGTCTGCTGGTGCAGAATTTGTATTCTTATTATCACCAATATTTGAATGAATGGTTTGACTAATATGGTCATTCTATCTAAAAAAAAAAAAGAAAGAGAGAGGAATTTGCACACTTTGTAAAGTAGGTAAATAAGTGTCAGACATAAATTTCAAAACTGAGCTGAATCAGTTAATATTAATGTATTCAATAAGGATCACCCTGATTGCTGTGAATAAATCATATACACATCAGAGGTGAACACGAATGATAAATGCCATGTGTATATTAATCTTTTATTGCAAATCAAATTGTTTATCAAAAATGTTTCTTTTTCATTGTTTGTAACAATGTCGAATTTCTTCTCAAAACCAAAACATGATTGATGCGGCATATATTAAATAATTAATGAGCACCTCATTGAGTTTCGTATATTATCATATTTCTGAATTTCTACTTTTTTCCAGTATCTATATATTCTTTGACTAATTTTATAATGTTCATATTCTATCAACATATTGTTACAACAGAGTTTAAAAGTACCGATGACATTTCTATTCGCCTGATGTATTATTTTTTTTTTGTACAAAATAAAATAGAAAAAAAATCCTCTGAGAATTTGTCATGAAATAATGACATTTCGCCATTTATGCCTCTTCTCATTATTACGTGCAGCTCATATGAATCAATTTTAATCTGCAATCTTTTTATCGGGACATAAAGACAGACTTAAACATAAAATGGATTAGTTTGCAATAAAACTGTTATTTTGCGGCCACTGTCGACATCCGCATTTTGAATAATAAAACAATTACTGGAAACGCCGCAATACGGAGAAATCAGGTATTGTAATTGGGCGATAAGAATTGGAAATGTTTAGAAAAACACACAACAACATCGAGAATTCCCTTGTTCATACTATTATGTAACCAAGAGTTAAGTTATTTAACTTGACTTTATTAATATATGACTTCTAAACTAAAGTTATTGAGATAAAAAATATTCAGAAACAATGACCTTAACTTGACTTTACTACCCCAAAATGCAATCCACATATATGTGTCCAGTGCTTCACTTTAAATTAAGTTATTCATTGAAAACTATGTTCATACTTTATTGACCTTACCCTGACTAATCCCACACGCAATCCAAAGGTAAATCACCAATTAAATTTGTTTAACACAACGTATCAGTGAAATATGTCAATCCAAAAATGAAGTTACTGAGCGGACACTATTTATACATTTTAGTTGCAGCGACCTTGACCTAAACTCACCAGCCCCAAATGAAAACACAAGGTCTTCAATAGAGCCAGCGACATATCGAGTGTTAGCACTATATATTAATGCTAATACGAGTCACTAAGAGAAAACTAGTTTTCTTATTTGTGCTACAGCGACCTTAACCTTAATTCTCCGACCGGAAATGCGATATTATTAAATTCATCATGAGGTTATGCTATACGGTAATCCACAATTAACTGAACGGACTTTTTGTTCAATTTTTAGTAACAACGACCTTGATTGCACAAACTCAAACATCCAAAGTACATCTTAACATGATTTCTATCGTTATGCGTTAATCATTACTTAATTATTTAAAGTTGCAACCACTTCAAAATTAAGTTAAAGCTTCCTTGACCCCATACTCTTTAAAGATGTGTATACTCGTGAGTTTGTCACATACCAAGGATCTTCACTATAAATCACTCCTTATAATTCATATTTTAGTAACATTGACTTGACCCCGCACACCCGAAATTTAGTTCCAAGGTACATATCCACGTGAGATTGTCACGTACCATGATGCATCATTACATGTTATATTTAACTACAGCTATTGTGTTTAAGCCTTTTTTCTTGTTTTAGAAACAGTGACATTGACCCACATACCCTTAATGCAATCCATATGTACGTCTTTACATGGCCTTGCTGCATACCAAGTGCCATCACTGTTCGTCACTCCTAACTAGAGTCATTGAGCGGAACCATTTTTCTTTTTTTAATAACAGTGACATTGACCCCTTATTAGATACGCCGAGGGGTCAGGTATGACGTTATGAAATATACGCAATTTATTTCGTTTAGGGATACATCGCAAGACATCTTTCGCATTCAGCGAATCTTCGGTACTGCCCGTTAAGACATTGCGCGGATAATGAGACACCTGTTAATGCTTACCAACAACGACCTTTGATGAGAAGCTTCTCGAGGCTTAGTATTATTCGTATCAATGTAATAAAAGTTCTACAGAGGCTTGGAGAGGTAATTAGACTTAAAATATGCAATGTTTTCAATGATCAAAACTACCCTTTTAGCATTATGGGAATGCGAAAAACCTTGGTATTTCTGAATGCTAAAGCCGTTATTTTTACTACTGTGTATTAAACAGCTTAAGATTAAGAGGGCTCAAATAAAAGATATAGAATTTGGAAGCATTCACATCATTCAAAAAGCCGGTCGACGCACACATACTTTATATTAATAACTTAAACGTTCTAATTTAAAATCAATGAAGGCAAATAATTTTCCTAGTGCTGAATTTGCTTTTTGTTAAGACAGAATTCCCCGTTTTATATTATATGTACGCAATTAATTGTTGGTGAAAACCATACTGCATCTACACCCAAAGCATATAGCGAAAACAACGGTTATCGAACGCATCAATAAGTGTTGCACGAAAGTAGTGCGTGAATCTGTAGGCTATCGAATGCATCTATTAACGTTGCGCCAAAGTATTTCGTGGTTCTGTAGGATTTTGAACGCACGTACTACTGGTGCACCAAAATAATGTGAGAATCTGTTGGGTATCGAACGCACAAATAAGCGTTGCACCAAAGTAGTGCGTGGAACGTCAGGCAATCGAACGCTTCTATTATCATTGCACCAGAGACGTACGTGGATCTGTATGCTTTTGAACTTATATATCAGCTTTGCACAAAAGTAGAGCATGGATCTGAAGGTTATTCAACGCATCTATTAACGTTGCCCCGGAATAGTTCATGGATTAGTTGGCTATAGAAGGCATCTATAAGCGTTGCACCAAAGTAGTGAGTGCATATACAGGATCTAGAAGGCAGCTGTACGCGTTGCAACGAGGTAGTACGTAGATATTCAGGCCATCTAACGCATCTATTAACGTTATACTGATATAATTATTATTATACTCTTTGATACCGAAATTGCAGAAAAGATGCAATTAAAGTATCAAAGAAATATTCTGGTTTTAGTAGGGTGCGAACCCACGCCGATACCGTCAAGGAAAAAATAGAAAACTGACAAACCAACCTTACGTTCACAAGAATTCTACAAAAACGTGAGGATTACTTAATCCTTTAAGCCCATTGTTGAATGGTGTTATTAACGCTATTCAAACTCGTGGACTTCAAAGACAATGATAAACATTTGTTAAAGGGTTCCAGCCGTCAGGACCTTTTTTTAACACTCCAAATGATTTGCGACACCTTATTTCGTCTTACAAAAAGTACATTTTACAAAACTATATGTGGGTTGTTTTATGTAGTCAAGCTTGAAAAACGCAAGGGTTCGTTTGATTTGAACCAAGAGCAATTTTAACATGTTTATAATGTTAGTGAAAAAGCAGCTATCACTCTTGAAGAACGCAAGGGTTGGTTGTTTTTAAGCAAAATTAATAAAATTATAAACGTATTAATAATGATAGTGAGAAATGCCGTACTCATTCGTACAAAATACAAGGAGTTGTTTGTGTTTTTACCAAAAACAGTGAAAATATAAACACATTTATAATGATAGTAACAAAACAGTTATCACTCTTGCAAAACGCATCTCGAAAATAAAGAGTTGTTTCAGCGCAGGCTGTCTTGTACATTGACGTGATGGAAATTGCTAGTGGGTGTAAATTTATTACTACATAAAAATTATAATGGCATCTGTGCTGTAAAACGAGACCATGTTATAATTGAGCTTCTTGGCTATTTATTTATTTCGAGTGTACAGTTTAGATATTCGCTCCAATACCGCCCTCCCCTACCCCTCAGGGACCATACATATATGCAATTGTGCTGCCTTTCGTTCGTTCGTTTGTATTTCGATACAAATGTACCCCGCTAACTCCATATTGTAACGAAATTTAGCTCGTGGTGTTCTTCATCCGTGGTCGTTCTGGTCTTTATTCAGAACGAACGTATATGGGTCTAAGTGTTACCACACGCATCATTAAATTGTGATGTTCAAAGGCAAATTTAAGAAAATGTACCTGTCCACCCTTCTATCTAAAAATGCTTATTTTTTTTCTTCAAAATGTGTGAATACCAAAGCAAACGTGTGAGTCTAGATACTGCCTTATGTATGTGAATGAGAACCCTGGACCGTCTGCCCGGTAACCCGTCCCCATGCTCTGGACACAGCTATATGATTTTTATACAATCCTTGTATCAAAAAGCATGTCTGCCAAGGCATGAATGATAATATCTTTATATCTACTAATGGCTTAATGCACCTGAGAATATAAGTATCTTCCATGGCCGAGAGTGTAAGATAGGTTCATCCTAACCCGAGCGTAGGGTAGTTTGCGGAAACGAGGTTCAGATTATGTAAATAGTCAAATCGTTCTTGAAATAGTTCTGAGAAGGGTACAGCATTATTCCTTTGGGGCGTGAAAACATTTTTATGGTGCGATTTATGGTGCGATTTTAAGCGAGAAATGATTAATTAGGATTCTAAATATAGCCAGAAGAAAAGGCTTCCTTGATGCTACAGACGACGGTCTTCAACAAGGGAGGTAGTTGTGTGATGGCAATAAAAAAGGAGCTCCATACGGGTACTTGTTTTATCTCTGCCCGTGGGCAGGTAAGTTCAAGCCTACTACTAGGTAGACCACAAATAATGTAGGAGGAAATGAATTGAAAATACTAGTTCAACGCACAAAAAGCCTCGCAACTGGGACTCATGAAGCATACTAAACTATATCCATAAAAGGCTACGCATTTATTTTGCCTCTTATAAAACAACCCCTCGATGTATATGTTTGGAGTATACTTTTTGTTGAGAGCATTTCTTTGCATATTATGGGGTATGTCTGAGAGTCACTTTAAGCAAAGGTGAAAGGTGGACATCATTGTGGTTGACATGATAAACTAGACAGCCAACATGATCGCAATTTTATGACAAGTATGAGTGCATTTATTTTTACCATGAATTGAAAACATACATCGACTTAAGTGTTTGTTATTTATAATCTATGTATGTACAGTTTTTGAGCAAATTGCCCACTAAGGTCACCAAAAGTCAAAATCATTTGAAACTCAAAGCACAAAGCATACCTGAAAGTTTGGGAGTTTACATATGTTTTTCTCTGTGTTTAGGTTATTTATGTTTTGTTTAGTTACAAAATATGTTGACAGATGGTAACAGTGTATTTTTTCTTTAAACTAAAACAACTCTCTTCACATCAGGGTTTTAGTTTTGGAAATCAAAGGTTGAAATGGTCATAAGTCAGGCACAGTAATTGTTCGTAATTCACATCACAATAAGTGTTTTGCTGGTCGGTTTGCCTCCGTTGATTTCCTTGTAATACTGATATACTGGGACTAAAAACATATCTTTACCTTTTACTTACATAAAAAATGGATAAACAATTTACATAACAACCAACATTTATTGGCAAATCTGCATATTGCCTTTAGCCCTTAATATTGTAAATATATAAACTTAATACTACATTCGTTCACCTTTATTTCAGCTGTTACAGGCGTCCTGACGTTCAGTTGTCAAAGTATGTTTTGTCTTTATACATATAGATTGTTTAGATCGAGTCATTTTGCTCGTTTATGAAATGTAAATGTATAGAATATATCATGTAAAGCTAATGTTGAAACCCGACATGAAGTCTAAACTATTGTCGTTATGGTAAACATACTGAAATCTAAAGATTTTAGGGCATGAATTATGAAATTGGTGTCATTATGGTATGAACGCAGTTTGTCTGGTTTGAGTATAAGGGGTCCGAAGGACTGCGCGTGATTTTTTAACCAGCCCAACTGCGTTAATATCCCCGATAGTGACATCAATCAAGCAATCAAGTCTTATAATTACACCAATAGTTTATTATTTCTATCCAAAATTGTTAAAAAAATCGTAATTTTCTTCCTATTCCCATTTTCTAAATAGATCGACCCGACCGTAACCGGAAACAGTGTATTGTATGACGTCTTACTAGCGCTGGAAAAATTTAGTCACTTAATAGATTAATCACATTTAAAGCAAAATTTAAACGCTTATGCTAGTAATACTGTTAACAAATCATAAATCAACACCTTTCGACATGTTTATTTAAATTGTCGAAAGACTTTTCATTTAAGGAATGGAAGTCGAGGTATTAATGAAATACAATAATAGTACCATCGATTTCATGTACATAGTGACCACTCTTCAGCCAAAACAAACAAGCAACCGTTATTTGTCTAAGAAGATTTCTTGATTAACTCATTGTATCAAAATGGATTAACTGCTTGAAGTATAAACCAGTTTCTCCTTTTTTCAGGCACAATGTATCGCTTTAGGAAAATCTTTACATAATAATATATATGTTTGGTATGGAAAGAACTTGGTTATAACAGGAAACTTTAATGGAGAACAAAGTCAGTAAATACAGTTTTATAATAAATTGTGTCAGTGTTGAACCACTCCTGCAATTTTATTAATACAATTGAAGGCCAGTAGCCAACAATGTAACGATTGGAATGTTTAGAGGCACAATGCTCAAAGCCTACCAGACACTAGACAAGACATTTGAAGCCATACAAACATTGCCAAGACATATGAATAATTATAAGAGGAAAACACCCTGGAGGGAACTAAAATATCTGGAATATCAAGAAATGTAAATATACGTTAATAAGACAGCAAAAGCAATACATTAAAAATAAGTATGGTGTTTGCAGGTATCCACAGACGGATAGTTTGTGTAACTTGTAATATCTTTCATAAAAGTTTAAAAAAATGAGGTGAATCAAATCTAAGATACAATTTGATTTATAAAGAAAAGTACAGATTCTTCATTTATATTGCCTTAGCAAAATCAAATTCAAACTCGCTGCCATCTTACTGCCGAATAGAATCCTAGGATGGTGCTAAAATAGCACCAGTCAGTTCAATCAAAAAGCTCAAGCACCAGTCACTTCAATCAAAAAGCGCAATACTTTGATAATGAAAATAAATTATGTACATACCGTGAGGTGTTGCGAAAAATAATCTTAGGCACAAAGATTAGTCTTTTTTTCGTAAAATTAATTCCCTGGTTAGAAAATGACAATATCAAAGAATATTTTAACATAAACTAAAATATCTGGAATATCAAGAAATGTAAATATACGTTAATAAGACAGCAAAAGCAATACATTAAAAATAAGTATGGTGTTTGCAGGTATCCACAGACGGATAGTTTGTGTAACTTGTAATATATTTCATAAAAGTTTTAAAAAAATGAGGTGAATCAAATCTAAGATACAATTTGATTTATAAAGAACAGTACAGATTCTTCATTTATATTGCCATAGCAAAATCAAATTCAAACTCGCTGCCATCTTACTGCCGAATAGAATTCTAGGATGGTGCTAAAGTAGCACCAGTCAGTTCAATCAAAAAGCTCAAGCACCAGTCACTTCAATCAAAAAGCGCAATACTTTGAGAATGAAAATAAATTATGTACATACCGTGAGGTGCTGCGAAAAATAATCTTAGGCACAAAGATTAGTTTTTTTTTCGTAAAATTAATTCCCTGGTTAGAAAATGGCAATATCAAAGAATATTTTTACATCAAGGCAATAAAAAGGATGCACCTTTCTATCATTTATAGAAATAAAAATTAGTACAAGAGATGTTGCCTTAAATGCTTTATCGAATGTACTGCAAAACAAATCTAATATTGTACGACTGAAAGCAATATGAAATGTAAGTTTTATTGTAGAAGAAAAAACAAATAATTATTAAATAGAAATATTTGAAATAATTTAAGTATCATTCAACGCAATAATGAATTAAGAACAAAACAAAATACCTTTGAAAGCTACCTATTACTCCATGTAAAATCTAATATGCAATAATGTCCGTGTTCACTGTTTGGTGGTTTTTATCGGATAGCGCTATCGAAGCTAGTTATGCTGTTATAAAGCAGATCCCTTCAGCGGTGTGGTGATATTGGAATACCCGTAGCTTTTAATAATATGTATTATACGTTACATAGTTTACTATTGTAGTTTGAAGTTAAATCGTTTGCTTTATTTCAGCCGTTACGTTCATATAAAATGACACTCAGTGTTTTCAATGGATTCTTTAAGACTTTATTAAGTTAATACTATGTTTCTTATGCTCAATTATGATGAAGGGACAACTAAAGGAATCACGCTTGAGTCCGTACCCAGGGTATCAATAAGAACCTGTGTTTATCATAAAGGCCATGAGTCTCATGTACCTCTGGTGGTGATCGAGCCCACAACCTCTCGTGTGGGAGGCGGAAAACTCCAACACTGTTACCCATGCCAATGCTTAGCGGTGTACTTATATCTGTTCATTCTCAGTAATCACAGTGCATAGTTTATAATGCAATTCTAGTGTTTCATGAATGTTCAATTTACGTAAAAGGACCTTTTTAGGAAATAGCAAATATATACGTAATGGTTAAATGTTATTTGTATGCATCTACAAAATAAATGGTTTTCAAGCAGCGTAGACTCTTATTTACGCAAAAGTCGTTTGCGAGAAAAAGCCGCGGATAAGTGTTATGTGTGTCTTTTATTATTATTATTCATAATAACATTGTACTACAAGTGTAGCTGTATTTGATATACAGTTGAATATTGCGAGTGAAAATGCATTGAACTTAAAAACGCTTATTTCTTTATCACCAATAATTTATGAGTACACAATGTTTTTGGTGAGATTATTGGATTAATGTGCGTACATGCACTTAAAACATACTATGTATAATGTCAATAAGGCAAAATGTAACTATATGAAGCTAAAAATCATAACATATTATAATATAATATTATATATCATTATATAAAGGTATAACCTCATTATATAAAGATACAACGCTGAGGTAAAACTTGAATATATAGGCTAAACCTCACTATATAAAATTATATTTGTTTAAGACGATTAAGTTTAAACATTGAAATATAATTACGATTTTGTTCTCCCTCACCTAAGTTGACCATGCCGATATATCTTTATTCCGTTTCTATGGTCTGCTCTTTTCCGTTTTAACAATCTAATCTAAACACGAAGACAATTGGAGTTAATTCCTTTCATTCGGCAATTACACAGCAAAAAGAGTTAAAGAATTCCACATATTTGAAACCTTCCTTCCGAGCTTATACTCCAACTGTGAGGGATTTAGAAACTGAATATTAGGTTTGCGGGTGAATGCGGATGCATGTTAAGTTATTGCTTATTAATAAGTATAACACAATTCGGAACATGTTTTTATTACAGCTAATTGTATCACTAATTAATTTATTCTTATCTTTGAAGAGCATATTCGAATGGAAAGATTTAGTACACTGACTTTGGCCTCCGGGGAAGTTATTACAGCAATGTTCTTGATATTTTACAAATATATCTTTTAAGCTCTGTTGTAAAATATCCAAGATAAACTGACACAACTACAGCGTTATTTAAATCATGCAGACATTTTGCTTCAAAATGCGGTTTACCTGTGATAAGATTTATTAAATCGGTCTTTGATCTAGGAGCGGCATTAAAATGTACCTTTAACTAAAATGCTATTTCAAGCAGTTATGCGTGTTAACCAATAGAGCTTGATTGTTTCTCAGTTACCCATGGGTACTCGGGTACACGTATATTCAGTTCATCCAACGGAATACACGTCACATAATAGCAAAAACACGCTTTGAAACCACCGCTTAATAGCTATGTCGTCTAACAGAAAAAGCAAGAACATTTGGAAGCTTTTTGATCATTTGTAAAATCATGTCAGCTCTGGCATATAGGCTTAAAAAGAGCATCTTTTTATAAGGCCACAAGGCTGGCGTAAAAACACGCCACATTCAGCATACTCCGGTATGCCCGTGAATACAAATCAATTGTGATTCTCCGAAATGGCAAATACTAAAATCTCGAGATGAAGAAGACGACATAGAAGGCTAAAGCCATACATGATTTTTACTGGTTAATGATTTTGTAATTCCACTGATTGTTAGTGTTAAGACTGCTTTAAATTTGTTTGTGTTTTCATGAAAAGGTCCAAGTGGAGGGGACACCGCGCTCGCTCCCAACATCACGAAACGTATCAATTCACTGCTTGTTCTCCCCTGACCTACCGCAAACATTTTAGGAACGTAAATACTGACACATTTTTTTATAAAAACTCATTATAAATCGGAAACATAAATGGAAGTACTTCATTTATCGGGTTAGCCAAAAATTGCATATTAACCTCATTTAACCTTGGTGTTCTTAAAACATTGAGAAAATACTGTAATCTTCAACATGGACACATTTTTTAACCAGTTTTCCAGACAAAAACGTGTAAACAAAAAACAAAAACAACCGACATAAAACACATACGTCACACTCATCTCCAATGATATAAACGATATAAAAATACACAAAATATATTCATTACAAAACATGAAAATGTCCGCAATATCAAATGGTATCCATTCATTAATATTAAATTCATGTTAGTAGTATTTGGTTTATAAAATGAATTTTGTTTTAATTTGAACAAATAACTATATAGTGAAATTGCTATATTGTTATGGAGATGTTCCGTATGTTTTTACAGTTATGTTTAATTAATATAAAAATGGCCTTGGATGAGGCAAGGTATCGAAAGTCATGTGCTTTGATAGAACGAAAATATTGAATACTCAATTTACCAACAAATTAATAATGGTCAGAAAACAAAATCTCTACAAGACAGTGTCGATGGGTAGGGTGACGGTACAAACAGACGGTACCATCATTGTACATTTCAAATACTTTGGAAAATCGTGTTAAAAAGTTTTAAATATAATTATATGCCAGTATAAGTATGGACTTGTGTATGTTTTCGAACGAATATAATGTTCTACACCAAGGTATCGACGAGCAGATATTAAAGCAGATATCGTAACTTGGGGCCAAAATAAGACCTATGAAAACGGTCTTTCTTAGCATACATTAAACGAGCAGATATTGTAGAAGATATCGTAACCGAAGTTCATCACGAGTTAAAAACGATAAAATTGATTGTAAACATACAGTACATTAATCGATCAGATGCCCAAGTGCACATCATAAGCAGGAGCCAGTATTTATTTATGTGCAGTTTACAAACAGAAGCTATATCAAATCAGTTATGATAGTTTAAAAAATGTTTGTAAACGCAACAACTGCATTTTATGACACTACTTGGGAAGAACACTAATGTTTGTCTGCGATATAACAAATTTGTTTTATCACTGAAAGTTATTATGGTGTGTGCAATTTTCCGACATCGCTTTCTGCATAAATGTTTCTTCCTCAGATATTGAAGTTATAAAACGTATCATTTGAAATACAGAGAGCCGTTCAGACGCAACAACAAAATATGCCATGAATTTCAAACTATCAAACTTCTATGTTATTGTATGCTCTTATATTTGGACCAATGAGAATAAATCAAATTTTCAAAAGTTTATACTGTTGCTGATAATTTTGTAGAACGCGTGTTGCGACATGCAATGTAATGTACACGCCCATAAACCGTTATTTCGTAATTTGAGTTTACAACTTAAACCTTTTTTATCTCGTTTCATATTTCTTTTCGTGCATAAGTTTTTAGTTGTCTTAATTAAAACAAGCCGAAATACCCATTTGTCTTTTGAACATAACTTAAATAACGACAGGAACATCGACACCTGACATTGATTAAAATCATGAAATACGACTTGTTTACCCTTAACGGGTGGACTAGCTGACTTGTTCCTATCTCTTAGTCGAGCATGCGAAATATTTAGTGTTTGAACTAATCAGTAAAACGTGGCACGGCATAACTAAACTCTGGCCAAGAGGTAATAATTAAGTCATGGAAACGAGATGATAAGTCGTAGACAGGACATACTAACTTATGGGAAAGAGATAGTTAGTGTGGTCATCACATACGAAGTCGTATGAACGAGATATTGTATCTCTGAATCTGAGAAAGAGTCTAAATGGGAATTGGCGTGGATACGAACACGGTACAGAAATAAAATTGTACTTTGATAAAGGAAACTCGCGCTGATACGAAAACAGGCGGTCGAACAGGGAAGCGCTCAGCAAACAAATGATATCGAGGGTGGTAAACAAATACCAGTGATTACAACCCAATGTCTGAAACATATCAACTTATCCGATTGCAGAGTTTAACATCGTTTCGTCCAACAGACAAAACACTAAAATAGTTATCTGAACGAAGGGTCAAACTGTACGTTTAAAGGCAAATACAATGGCGTTCACGCAGCTCGTTTTGTAAATTTCATTTATGCAGATTCTTCTGTGCATGGGCGCATGTTAAAGCATAGTATTTTAGGGAAGATCATACGAACTTTGAGCAAAGTTTGTTATCCCTGCATACCAAGGTAATATCCAAGACTATGACTCTTGGCTTAGTTTCACAAAGCGTCGACGGTGGACGTCCAGATTACAATGGTACAAGCATCGTCAATCAAACGAATACCGTCAGGAGAACGAATTAGACGAATGCATACGAACATGACAATTATTATACCGGCCACGGAAAAATACTATTATAATTATGACGAAGGAATCAGTGACCATTCCTCGATTTCACAAGAATCCCATGACATTAACAAATACACAAATAATCAACGATAAATATTATGGAATTATTGCGGAATAAAAATTGCTTTCATATCAATTAGATAGCGCTTTATTACTGAGCATATACATTCTCACACTCAGTAATTGTTTTGAAGATAGTTATCGAAACATTAGAATATGTCATCAGGACTTTAATAGGGATACTTACTTTTGCTGTGGAAAAACGTTTCAAAATAATATGTGAAATAGAGATAAAATTGTTCAAAAATTGCATGTTCACATGCCCTCAATAATTAGTTTAAATATAGTTAGCAATATGCTTACTAAAAATGAAATATTAATGCTCTAGGGGATATCCATGCTGATATTGCTTCACAAAACAGTCAAAGTAATGCACGGTTTTAAATGTTCTCCGACAGTCTCAAATAAATTATTGACCTTGGTACATCATCCCTGTTGTAAAAGTTCACTGTAAGATCATCAATTATTATTTCTAATGATCTTATTTGGTTAAAAAATTAGATGATGTCATGTTCACTTCTAAGTTTTTTTTTGCATTTGCTTTAGTTATATAAACCCTTATCATACAGGCAAACCACCACATTGCATTGTGTAATTAAATAAAGGACATCTATCTCAGTATAAAGGAAAGAATATTTAGTATTAGCAAACCAAAGTCTCCCACAGTCGCCGCTCGAGAACATACTGAACCCCCGAAGTTAAAAGGACACACAACGTAAAGCAAGGTAGGAGCGGCTCCCTGAAGGAAACCAAGAGGATGATATTTGCTATCCATATGCAGATTAAGAATAAACACCCGTCAAAATAAAACCTTTTACAAGCAATGATATAAATATTATTTATTCAGTAAGGAAATGGCGAGCGAGCGAGATAACCGGAATGTGACTGAAATATTTTGATTGCTTATATGCAGTTCAGACTCAGCCTAGTCGTTTCTCGGACCGTCATATCCAACAAAGGTACATACAACTATAGCTTAACGAAGTGCCGGGAAATGGAAGCAATATCAGTTACTAGCCGCATATATTTATACGCATATTTAAGATGCGTTCACGCTGTCAATTTACACAAGTACAACTTGTTAACAATAAATATTATTTTGAGTTATATTCGTTATTCAATTTGTATCAGATTTTACTTTAATAATTATTACAAAACGTTACTAGCGGCGGTGTCTAGAACTGACGTTGAGTGTCCAACGGCCGTAGAACTAGGAACATTATCCTTCCCATAAGCCAAACATTATACAAAGGTATTAAAGGTAGTACGGTGGTTCGAGGGCTCTCTCCCGCGAAATATTATACCTGTTTTATGCCTTATTGACGATTTTGTTTTGTTATTCGAAGTAATAATATAACAGTTATTTATGTTGCTTGTTTTCTTATGGAATTCGAATCCAGTTTTTGTTTTCATTTTAGTTGAATTCGGCGTACCCAACCTCGAAATCCAGAATATATCCTAAAATGGTCCTAAAACAGTTGTACCCAAATGGGAAGGGGTTGACACCTCGTTTATTGCACGAACACGGTGCAGGTATGCTTGTCCATATCTCAGTCCAAATAAAGAGTAGGTGTGAATGTTGTTATTGCTATTTCACATTTCTGAATGTAAAACAAGATTTTGATATCTGGATTTTCAAAACTTTTAAATAATCTTTAAAACGTTGCTCTGCTAATTTTACGCAACAGTTCGGAAAAAAGATAGTGAGTTAAAAGTGATCTAAACGATAAAATGCCAATTTGTTAAGCTAAATTAAGACAATAAATGAATATAAAGAAAAGATATTTTATCTTATTCCTTTTTCCAACTTTGTGTAGGTTTAATATCACTTTATAAGAGACTTGTCACTTTCCCCTAAATTGCTCGAGGCAAGATAATTTATTAAATATAACATGATTATTACATTCACTAGAATACCTAAAAACATCAACATGTTTCTAAATAAGCAATAGTATTGAGGAAAACAAATAATGTTCATTTGTATTAAAGATAACTATTTACCTAACAATAATCAATACAAAAACAACAACTTAAAAAATAGTATTACCATAAAAAAGAAACCCTCTATAAGGTAAAAACTTTTGTATTATTTCGTTCGTTCATTCGTTTGTTAATTGATTCATTGGGTATTTATATTGAAAATCATCCACATTTTGGATTTGATACTTTTTCAATAATATATTATTTATAATGAACTGACATACAGTATAGCAAATGTGAATTATGAATCATTTTCTCTATATTAATTATATATCAAGGTAAACATATGTACCTTTAATAGTATACATTTTACCACTTGCTGTTGATTATGAATGCACATAATAGCAGCACCAGGTACAACACAGATGTAACGCAACAACAGGTATTTATGAAAAATTGCCTTAAGTCTTTATATAATCATATCGCTAGGAAATATTGGAAAACCTTGAAACATTAAACAATTTTATGACCGGAATCATTTTGACAGATATTTCATTGCATTTGACAGTTCCATAGATACATCTTGTTGAATGTCGGTTTGATAATGCGATTTATTACAGTAAACAATATACTTACCAAGATTTATACAAATTTAATTTACTTTTGAAGTTAAGTATTACTCCATGTCACAGCTCACACGCAATAATTTCCGTGTTCACTGTTTGGCTCTTGCAGTCAAATGGCGCTCCGAAGCTAGTTGTGCTGTTATAAAACAAAACGGTGTTTACTGTTTGGCTGTTGCAACACAATGGCGCTCCCGAAGCTAATCCCCGTGGTGGTGATATTGGATATCCTAAATAGCTTTTATGAATGTTATTCTTTGTTCACTTTGTTTACATTCATTGTAAAAAATACCCAATATTAAGGTAGAAAATCCCTTACTTGATTTTTTTTATAAAAAAGGGGCAACATTATGATTAATATTAACAGCTTGCACTTGTGAACCGTAATCATAAATATACCAATTTCGACCACATACAAAACAAAGCAAATTAACCACGAGAAATCCGTTTTGGGAGTATCTAATATCTATTGAAATAAATGAGCAGAAAAAAAAGTTATTTTCCGTACAAATAACTCTAGGGAGGTCATTAAGTTCCTTTAGTTGGGAATCAATTTGTCTGAAGAAAACACGTTTCCAGTGATAACCGCGGCGGCTGGGGACGTGCCATTACAGAATAAATAATAATGTTGATGTTCAATATTTTTGCTATTTTCCTGTAACATTCCAAACGAAATTGGAATTAAAACACAAAAACAAATCTTAAATCCTGCCCTCTTTTGAGAAATGCACTGAACCTGTCAAAATTTCACAAATGTTCAGAATCAATATGCAAGTTTACATGACATTTATAATTAGTATTCAGCTTTATGCCTCCGCCATTAGGTCAGCCAGTAACATTCTTTAGTTCTTAGTGGTAAGTGCGAAATCCTACGCGATTTTGTAATCTACTTAAGAGTTTTGGTTGTCAGAGGTCTGCTTAATTATTAAATGTGAAACTGTTCGGCGATCCCATTTTCGGTAAAATGAGTCTGAGCAATACATACATATTGGTGCTAGGAAAAGTGATACGCAACGGGAATTGTTTACTTATTTTACATCTAAAACATTAGATGTACAGTACACAGCTAAAGTCAATAACCTGGACGTGAAAACTACAATGACAAGGGATGAAACACCATTCAAACCAAATTGACATCAATCAGGACGAGTAGCGTAACAAACATACTAGTGTTCACGCCAAGTCAGGACGAGTAGCGTAACAAACATACTAGTGTTCACACCAAGTCAGGACGAGTAGCGTAACAAACATACTAGTGTTCACACCAAGTCAGGACGAGTAGCGTTACACACATACTAGTGTTCACGCCAAGTCAGGACGAGTAGTGTAACAAACATACTAGTGTTCACGCCAAGTCAGGACGAGTAGCGTAACAAACTTACTAGTGTTCACACTAAGTCAGGACGAGTAGCGTAACACACATACTAGTGTTCACGCCAAGGCAGGACGAGTAGCGTAACAAACATACTAGTGTTCACACCAAGTCAGGACGAGTAACGTAACAAACATACTAATGTTTTCACCAAGTCAGGACGAGTAGCGTAACAAACATACTAGTGCTCACACCAAGACAGGATAAGTAACGAAACGAACATACCAGTATAGACACCAGGACAGGACAAGTACCGAAACAATCCTACCAGCCTTGACACTAACACATGTCGAGTAGCGAAACATACCAACCAGAGCAGACATCCAGCCAGGACGAGTAGCGAAACAAACCTACTAGTGTTGACAACCACAACAAGACAAGAAGAGTAGCGAAACAAGCCCATCAATACAGACACTAAGATAGGACGAGTTACGACACGAACCTACCAGTGTAGACATCATGATAGGACGAGTAGCGGAACAAACCTGCCAGTTTATACACCAAGATAGGACGAGAAGCGTAAAAAACCTATCAGTGTTAACAACAAGACCGGACAAGTAGTATAACAAACATACCAGTGTAGACACAAAGACAGTACAAATATTGAAGCATGCATACCAGTTTCGGTTTGCAAATCCATCTTGTATCGTAAAGTTAAAGAGTTACTAATATTGGGTATAGAAAAGTCCAATACTCTTTTTGGGTAATCATAAAAAAGGAAGTTTTGTTTTCCATGCACTGCATGATATACTCTTGACTAACCTTTCACTGTATTTAAAACCAAAAATACGCATTTCGCCCCCATTAACTATACATCTGGATTGAAAACTTAAAAACACATTTCATCAACATTGGCAGCTTAACGATAATATAATTTGCGTTTAATTACCTGTTCGAGTACTTTTCATTAACCTGTTATAATTTGAGGGTTGTGTTTCACATGATACAGGTAATTAGAGTCTAATTTTACCACATTACGAACTTTTCATAGCATATTATAAACGCACTCATTAAAATGCCATTGGCATTTTAGCATCGCAAAAAATAAAAATTTGCAAAATAACGAGGAGTGTTGTCAAGACTATCACATTTTTCAAGATAATTAGAGAAATAAATCATATATATGACTTCTCCAATGTGTTCGTTTATATCAATTGACAAGTAACTCAATATTCTTTGGAGTAACACTTTTGGGTAATCCATGAATCCAATTAACATTTCAAAGATCTAAAACATTGAAACCGAAAAGAAGACACTGAAAAACAAGCGATAATTCAATCCATTGACTGGAATGATTTCCTGAACTTTTATTTTGTGTTTATGACAAGACAGCGCAACACAATATGTCATTATAAGGCCAGTAATATCCGGACTGAAGATATCTTTCGCGCTCATGCAGAATACTAAGTTGTCCGCTTAATGTTTGATCATTGTTATGGAAAAAATCGGAATACCGCTTTTTAATAACCGGAATCTAGAATAGCGCTATTTATAACTGGTATCCGGAATACCGCTTCTTTATAACTGGAATCCGGAATACTGCTTTTTTATAGCTGGAATCCGGAATAGCGCTTTTTTATAACTGGAATCCGGAATACTGCTTTTTTATAACTGGAATCCGGAATACTGCTTTTTTATAACTGGAATCCGGAATAGCGCTTTTTTATAACTGGTATCCGGAATACCGCTTAATTTTCAACCATTTAGTATCCATATGACTTAAAGGTCCCAGTACTGCTTGATTTTCTTATATATTTTCTAAAACTTTACTTTTATTCTCATTTCTTAAATTAATCTGTTATAACACAAACATGGCTAAACATACATTGTATTGTAACGGCATTGGAGGGTAGAGCATTTATTACGAATTGAAGATGCACGTAAGCGCCTCTTTCATCATCTTTTAGCATTGTTATGACACAAAGAAACATATTTTCTTGTCTTGATTGCATTCATTGAACTTTATCTGTCGCAAGCAATTACCTTTGTTTATAATATAAAAATACATTTACCAAGAAAAGAAAGAAAAACGGGTTTAGGTATTATTGCATTTTGATGAGTTGTATACACTCCAGGTCAGCCTATTCCTTTGTATGAACATCAATGGGGCGGTAAATGGAAGCAATATCAGTTATACCACGCACATGAGTTTTACGTTAGATTTTACAGAAGAGTACACTCAGTCAAAATTATACAAGAACCGTGTTCAAAATAACATACAACTTTTAATTAATTTAGCTAATCAAGTATGGTCAGATTTCAGAGAACTCTGAACATGCCGTGAGCCAAACAATAATATAGGTTTAACTGTGGTGTTTGAGAGCCTCTGCCTCCTAAAAAGTTATGTATATATTAAAAAAATCTGTTGACAGATTAACTATTTATATGCAAATAATTGTCATCTCATCACTAACATCAATGAACGCTTATTTTCTAATGGAATCTTAAACGCTTTGCTCTATATTTGGAACCCGGCGTACCGTATAGTTATCCGGAATACCACCAGAAATGCACCGGAATCCGGCGAACCAAACGTGGATGGGGGCAGGTGACATTTTCCGGAACAAACGAAAATCATAAGAATTGTACATTGGAGTTTATTTATGACATTTGAAAACAATATAATTAGTTTAGACAAAACGCATCACTGCTGGATTGTTTGAATAATAAAATGGTTAAATTGAATCCCGACAGTCAAACTCCCACGTAGTGACCTTCCCTGTCGCTTTACTCGCTTATCCGAGCTCATCCGATGTTTGAAATAACCTTTATAATTGTTCAGATATCATATCAATCTTCTTTTACAGCGTACATTTAACTAGTGCGAGTGTAAAGTTTTTGCAGGGACTGCTTTACCACTGCAGTAACTATTCTTGGCAGGGACTACAGTAACTGTTCTTGGCAGGGACTGCAGTAACTGTTTTGGCAGGTACTGCAGTAACTATTCTTTGCAAGGACTGTAGTAACTTATCTGCCATTGACGGGGACTGCAGTAACTGCTCTATTCTTGAGAAGGACTGCACGGAATAACCTGTGCAATAACCTTACGCGGAGTTTAATTTCACTTTCCCAAAGTTTTTTTTATACCTTTTGAAAAAAATAAAAACGATGGTGTTTACAACTTCCTAGCGAAAAATAATGATATTTAGTTGATTTTCTGCAGATCAACAACGGGAAGCGGAAAATGACAAAACATGTGAGGAATTCAAATAGCTTCTTAAGATAAATGATTTTAAAATTTAATTTGGATGGACTCTCATTGCTTTTCGGAATGATTTGTGAAAGAAATGTGCTATACTTTTTTATAAAATGGTCAGTTATATTAGGGCTGAAGATGTCCATAAATTGAGCAAATGCACATGTTTCGCCCCAGTTGTCTGCCTAACGTTCCTTCCTGAGGCTTTGCTCGAAAAAAGAATGTTGCCTCTTAATGAAGCGTGGTAATACGTGTTCTGACAAACTGCTTTTAAAAATCATTTTTAAATCCAAAATATAAAAATATATTATAGGACCCTCCTAAAAATGAGGCAGCTTAACGGACATTCTTAATGTTACTTAGAGTTTTCATCCAGAGTATTTTTATAAGAAGTATCAAATACAAGCAACGAAAATCAGACACTACCTCACTTCCATACTTCTTTTTAAGAATGACACGAATACTGAAATCGCGAGTATTCCCTGCGGTTTGAACTATAATTTTGACAAGAAAGTGCGGTACAAATTGCCATAAGACTATTAATATTAATATTTGGGCTGAAGATGAATGCTTATAGTATAAATGTGATCATTCTGCATCCCAGTTGTCTTCCGAAATGGTTTCCTTACTCAGATAAGCAGACTACATAAACTGTTTTTATTTGTGATGTATGGGGTGAGGTGAGGTGAGGGTATTAATGGTATACTTGCGAACACCAAACATTATATCTATATACCCTAATACATAAATCAGAACTAGAAACGCATAACCATTTACAGAATATGCATATTGATTCAGTCAAAAAGCGTCTAAATGGTTACAGACTACTAATAAGTTTCCTTATATATTTCATACTGAAAAAAAATGCCATCTCTAGCGTTTGACGTGCATGGCAACCATACATTTCCTTAAAAAATCAGTTAAAATCAAATTGATTTAAGCAATAAAACGATTCTCCTGAGCAAAATCATTTACCTTTAACTTAATGCTATTTAATGCTATTTAATTGAAACCGCAGACTAATCAAAATTCGTCAGCTGAAAATAAATTGCGTATAAGGCCATATATGTATTCATGAGACGCACAAATAAACACGTATTGTATAACAGGGTGTCATTATATTAAAACATGTTAAATCTACAAATGAATGTTGCGTAATAAGGGCTGAATTATACTGATTAGATGAAAGGTGGATTTTCCATCCTATTTGAAAATGATTGTTATAATCATTGTTTTAGAATTTTTATTTATAAAATTATATTTTGGTTCCTCAGCATGTTAACTAACTCTTGATGTTCTCTTGGTAGTTGTGATATAAAGTACAAGATACGACCGTCAAGATTATGATTTACTTTAAAAGAGTGTGTAATTTGAGTAATTCAAGAGCCATAGCTGATAATCTGCTCACAAAAAAGCTGCTCGATGTACAATGTACATATAGTTTATATAAGCTCAGCAAATGAAGGACATTTACTCTAAAGCGACTGATGAGTGGTACCTGACCAAGATATGCTGACCACATGCATAGTGTCCAAGTTAAGCAGGGCCGGGTTTATTGACTGATCATTACAAATTCTAAAAACTAGCCGGGGGTATGTTTCGGAATAAGAAAAAAACATGCCAAAAGCAAGGTAAAAGTGCTTAGACTCTTTTTGAAATTGTTTCCGAAGTCATTTATATCTCCTAATACCATTTACCAATTCCTAATACCGCTCAGATACTTCACGTTACTTTTCCCAAGAACAGAAAACTTCACGCGCAATAATTTGCGATCATTTTCAACTATCACGCCTGGAATATATGTAATTTTGTTACAGATTTTTAGTCAAGTCCCGCCTCGGGTGCGGTTAGCCGTGAAAACAGGACATCGTAATTGTCAAAATAATGCTGCTCTTTCAATATTTCAAAAATAAAAATGACTTAGTATTCAAATATAAATTTCAAGGTCTTTCTTAAAGCTGCACTTTCACAGATATACCATTTTGACAACTTTTTTTTATTTTTTATCTTGGAAGGTGCAAACTTCTGCGCAAATATCTGCAAGCCAATAATGAAAGATTGCTGACAAAAGATAACATGGCAATTTTCATATTTCCGTTCGAAAATTAAGATATTATGGCTTAAACCGTTACTAACGGTTTAAGAAAAATGCATAAAACATCAATTTTTAAACTTAAATATAAAAATCTGCGATCTATCTTTGTCAGCAGTCTTATATAACTGGTTTCCATGGAATTTTGCAAAAATGGCTCGTTCCAAGACAAAAAAATAAAACAGTTGTCAAAACGTTCATTCTGTGATAGTGCAGCTTTAAAATATGACAAACAAAATACCTGTGTTTATCAAAATAAACAAGAGAGTGAACTCCTGCCGTACAAATCCATTTCCTTTGTCTAAAAATTGAAATGCATGGCATCTGTGGTAGGAGGCTACAGTTAATATGCGGTAGTTTCGAAATGGGAATAATAAATATTAAGAAG
The DNA here is from genome assembly GCF_026914265.1 of Mya arenaria. Lineage (NCBI taxonomy): Eukaryota > Metazoa > Mollusca > Bivalvia > Myida > Myidae > Mya > Mya arenaria. The sequence continues at coordinate 61,764,245 of NC_069124.1, read as the reverse complement.
ACACTTGAGGCCATTCTGGGCATTTCATGTCTCTAAAACCATTATAATGCTATTTTTGTTCAGTTGTAAGGCTTCTCATCCCTTTAATTTTGGCAATTCCTGGCTGATTTTATTTTAAACTGCGTTGGACACGCCTTCAAGAATGAAAGAATGTTGTCTGCCGCTGGTGGGTTTCAAAATGGAAAACATTACCAAATTTTCGATGGAGAACCATAGAGATTTTTGCATTTTTGTAAAACCACAGCCCGTTGAAACTTGAAAATGTGACTTTCTGATCCAAGTGGCGTTTCCTGTTGAGTTCTAAATTTGTCAAAACGAAAATAACTGTTTCCTGCCACCTATAGGCCGGTATTCTATGCCAATACCGCGGTATTCCGCGTCCGCTCTCCGCATACGTAAAAACATATATGTTACATATCGTTTGACGTATTCAATGTATCCGAATCCAAGCATGCGCATTCGCACGGAATTACGCCGATAATGCAATATTAGCTTGAAAATAAAAGTAAAATCAGTGGCAAAAACTACATTTGTCGATACAGACAAATGCAAGACTGGCATGAAAAAACCCATGTAGAATCAGTGGCAAAAACTTTTCCGAACAGTAAATAAAATAACTTAAATGCAGATATGCATAACCTTAAAGCAAGACATGTTACGTTTCACTATTTCTTCATTCAATTTGAACGTTTGTTCTACAGATTTCATTCTAATAAAGCCATTTACGTATTGCATATCAAACATTTATATTTGAAATAGTGAGAACAATTGCGACTTTGAAATAAAATCAGGTGATAAAAATAACAAATAAGGATTGCAGTGATTTTAACCTGGCATTAAGCCAACATAAATAGTCAAAAATAAGAGTTTTACACTTGACTAGTTAAAAATCTTAAATGAAACTACAAACAAACTAATCTCGATTGTCTCAAATTAGTATGGTTTATTGCCCACATCACTTCCAAATGTATAGTTTGCAATATCCTTGAATAGTTGCATCTGCTTTTCCCTATCTCTCTTCCTATGTACCTTTCATAACAGTATCTCTTTACTTATTTTAACACATGTTTACACTTCGATGTCCTGCATATATTTTTCACTATTGCAAGTCAAAATGATGGTCTCTGTAAGAGATGGAGGAACACGTAACTCTTGATGTAACTTCATAGCGTGATAACTACTACGAACCGCATATAATATTACAATAATTTGATAATTTGTAATAATGGCGAAGTAAAAATGATTAAAATAAGAATACATTATAAGTTTGAAAAGAAGATGTTGTTTTTGTTTCTACGATCACTTGCATTTTCGTATCAATTCTATTTTACACACATCTAATTTGGTATCACTACTTCCTTTACAGGAATGCACTCTCTCATTGTTCTATCAGACATCAGTAATAGGCTCTGAGGTGTGTACTCGCCTTGTTTGTGTATTCGAGGTGACTCTGAGAGAACTCTCTCTGCATGTTATAAAAACACGCATTTAGGAAACGCTACTGAATCTTCAATGTCATACACTTTCGACTTGGAAGAGCTGTAGACAAACTTCCTGGACTACAAATTTAGTCAAATTAAGTCAAATCATTTATATCAATATAAGAATGTCTTAGAAATTCTTACTAACAAAATGTATATATATATTAATTAAATTTTGCAATACATTAAAATATTAATGTACTTACGGATCTGGGGAGACTAAAAACTTCACTGTAAAAGGGTAGTTCTGGTGTAATAAACAATCCACATGTTAATAAAGTTCGAACGTTGAACATATAACAGGCAGAGGAGAGATATAAGACAATCAGAGTGTCAATTCAAATTTTGTATACTCCTTGGTTCATTGCTAATTGCTTAGCTCTAGTTAAGAATTATTTCAATTACTATTGTGGGCATAATCTGTCAAATAAATGTAATTTTATTTCATGACAAGTCGACGAAATCATTTCCAACTCCCTCCAATATTTACAGGGGCGAATCCAGGATTCGACCTTAGAGGAGGCGTAACTTAGAGGCGTACCCTTTTTACTTGCGCACCTCCCTCAAGACCAAATTATTTTGGTTTAAAGTGTTGGGAGGGGAGTTTGGGGGTACTCCCCTAAGAATATTTTCAACAATTGTTAGTCCTAAATCGTGCATTTAGGGCGTATTTTATTTCTAGTTTTTTTTTTTATATTGAAATAAAAAGTAAACTTGGACGAATTTAAAGGGGGATCCTTGGATCCGCTAGTGAGTTCGACATTTTATCTGTAAGCCATTCAATACTATAGTTCAGCATATTCATTTTCAGTTATTTAATCATTCTTATTAACAGTTAACAGTTTCTGTGTACAGAAACATTCAGGGTAAGCCTACTTTATCCACTTCTTTTTGTTCGTCTACTTAAATTCTTAAATGAGTATTTGTTTCTTCTGATATTTCTACTTATGTGAATACAATCGTTTCGGTACATTTTTTAATATCATAGCGACATGTATTTTGAATCAGTATTGTATAAACTGCCCTAGGATAGAATATGAAAATATTAGATTAAATATTCATCGGTTCGCCAATTTTATCGCATAAATCTACGGCATATGATCTCGATTGAAAAGTTTCAACAAAGCAATGATTAATCCTCTGGGTATACGCCAAGAAAAGGAATATACACATGTAAAGGGAAAAGAGCCCTAATATATGGCCGTTAACATTGACACAGAAGATTGATTAAATATGAAGAACATAAAAAATACCAGCACTTTTCGACTTTGCAGAAATTTGTTTTTTCTACTTTACAAAACAATGGTCGGGTGGTTGGAAGTTGTGGGGTACGTTATTACGTGTTGTAAGGTTGTTGTTAAGTTATAAGTACAACCAAGATGTGTTTGCATATCCTAATTAGCTGTTGACAAACATGCGTACAAATTTTAGTTTATAAACATGAAATGATTTTATTGTTTCTATGTTAAGCTGGTAATTTTCTCGTTTTTAAAGTAGGTACATTTCAAAATATATTGGAATTCATCGCCAATGATGTTTGGGTACATAAGTACATTTTCTGTCATTTCTTTCAATACATTGCTAGCGAATTTTTTCAACAAACAAATGGGTTTAACATACTCTCAACTGTTGAGAGGCTGTTTTAAAAAATCTGAAATTGAAATATATAACTCCCCAAACTTATGATCAGTTTTGTAAATCCTTAAATAGTAGATTTTGGAGACTCGTTTACAATGCTATTTCATGTATATTTGCATTGATATATTAGTGATATCTCAACAGGATTTAACAAAGATTCCATTGCACCGTCATAGTCTTGGTTTTGATATATAAAGTCAACACAAACGTGCTCAACATTGTTTTGCCATGAGAATTGCTTATTTGTTCGAATGGACTCATTACGAAGTACATTGTATAATATCGAAGATAAGTTGTAATTATGGTAAATTGAATTATACAAGAACCTGTAACCCATTTTTATTGCATTTCTATAACAATGCTAAATAAAAATCTACCTAAACAATATAGGATAACATAGGGTACTTGTAAAATATGTTTCATACAATCAGTATGTTCTTATTTCTATTCAGTTTAGGTCATTAAAAAACCCATTCTTCACAAACATATATTGGGTCAAAAGTATAATAAAAAAAAAAATCAGTTGATAATTGAATGGTACATCTAAGTTTCTTAAAAAAAACAAAATAAATAACGCCTCATTTGCTTGAATAATAGCATTCCATTTGCATTTACAGTTTTTATTCTTTGAAAAAGTAATACGAATCTATCTAAATATTTGACCTAATACAACAATATTTTCATCCCATCTTGGTATATTTCCAAATACTCATACCTTCACTTATCTATAAAGTAATCATGCTTTTGTAGCATAAAATCGAGTTCATTGTTTGCAGAAATATCTGTATCATTAGCATATCAAAAGGACAGCAAGAGTAAGATACACAGCTTAGCATATGATAATCTTAACAGTTCAGAAATAGAGAAAACGAAAAAAAGGAAAAGGAGTCCGACTCCACGCGTACTTTGACCAGCCCAATTGCTTCATATCCGGACTCCACGCGTACTTTGACCAGCCCAATTGCGTTCATAATTGTAATTGTAATGGCATTGTAAATAAATGTTTAATATAATCAATTTTAAATTTCTAAATTACACATTCCACATATTGTCCAGTGTTTATGAGGTTTCTAAATCACTTTTTGCAAAATATTATGGCGCATGTGCATTAAGACGTCAACAAATAGTTGGTAATTGTGTTGCCAAATTTGAGAATGGAAAAGAATTGGTAATATGACTGTTTTATCCTCGTAGAGTCACAATGTATCTATTGAGGTACAAAACCTGTGGAGCGATTCTTCACATATGGTAAACATCAAGCTGGAGCCAAGAACAAATGGAAATAATTCAAGGCAATAGAACATTTTTTATAGTTGCGGACGCCATTCCGTTCCCGCTATGACTATTAATCTAGTCATAAATATTCTTATGATCATTGTCTACTTTATGAGGCAACCCTACAAATTATGCAGCCTTTTGACGAGAACGGGATAAATTTTCCTTAATGGCCTATGCTCGCGATGCCATATCTGATTGTCAGTTTCTAGGAAATTAGAAATTGTACCAATTGTATAGACAATGAGACTAAGACTTAAACCACATGTGGAGAGTACCTATAAACAAAGGTTTAGTACGCCAACTCATTTCCATAAACATGCAAATATAAAACATTCCACAATTAATCGAATTGGTTTTTCAACAACATGAGGCTTCCTATGCAAAAATGTTTTAAATGCTTGTTTTACCACTGCTATACAAAGTATGGCGATCTATCCGTCTGTCCGACCGTCCATATATTGAAACATAAATTATGTGACGGTCACTACTTCTACAGTTTTTATTTTATGTTATATACGTGACAAGCAAAGTGAGAAGTAGTACAAGAAACATTTTTCTATGACATTGACCATGCCATTAAGATTTCATTCCTTCGAATGCCCTGTATTACATATAATATTTGCACTTTGGTAAACCACTCTGCGACTCAAGTAAATTTTAATGTTTTTCATGAAAATTACTTTATAGTTGAAAGAAAAGTCAAATATCTTGATAATTGGCGCAAACACACATTTTGTTGCCCTTGGAAATGCCAATAAAGAGTCATTTCCTTGCACTGGCCATAAATTGCATATAATACTGGACTGGAGGTGGCCTTCTTGTGACTTGGATTACTTTTTAGGAGTTTATGACATTACAATAAGTAAAATGCGGGGCTGAAATATTTAGTCTAGTTGTATCGTTATATAAAATAGTATTATCATATTGAATAATCACAATGTGCGGCAAAGCATTGACTACGAAGACACGGCTCCCTTGAAACATGTCGATATATTCTCCTTGTTGATGGAAACGGCCAACTATTGACCTGGCTTTTTGCCGACGCCGGAATGTCTACTCGAAGCCCGATATTGTCTTTAATAGCATTGGCAAAGATAAGATTTATACAATTTCACACTTTCAAATTCTCGTTGATGTTTTATGTTTCAATGGAATGCTGGATGAGACCCAATATTTCCAGATAAGATCAAATATGAATAACACGACGAGGCTATATGTCTGTTACCGGTACTATTATCGTAAACAATGATTCTTTTAAGGCAATACTTTTTATTTTTCCCAGACGCTAATTCGAAGCAAAGTCTGTAAGGAAATTTATTTTTTGACTTGTAAACATTAAAGCTTCACAATAAACTGCTGAAATGTTGAATTGTGAATATATAAAGGAATGCGATGACCTGTTGGATGAAGGGCAACCGCCTCCCTGTAATTTACGACAGTTGCCAAGGCCACTCCATATGTCTCACTTGATTAAGAAGAGTTTACTTCATTGTCCATAACCTGGATATGTCGTCTTCTGGTGTTGTGTGTCACTCGTTGAGTGTGTGTTTGGCTTTGAACTTTGCCTCTAAACAAAGTCACAATCAAAGCTTGGCTTCCAGGCTTGTCAGTCTAGTTGACAGGTTCCCACTGTATTTTAATAGTTTAGGAATACAAGTTTATACAGGAAAAGTTAATGACAAGTATGCATTTTAAATCGGCCAGCATACTTGTCATGAAATGTGTGTAATAGTAGAGATGAGCTATTTTCCGACATATGCCTATAAAGATTAGAGATTAGAGATTTGTCAATTGATCTGCTTGCAAAGAGCTCTCCTAGGGTTTATACGGCACTGTATGGGCTTAATTGATCAGCAATGGAATAAAGAGGTCACTGTTTGGTATGGTAAGGCTCGAATAGAACACATTAGCGTTGCATATATGTATTTGTAATCAAATAGGCTTTGTATTGTAGATATAAAGATATATGTTTGGCACCCTGTTGGCTTAAGAAAAGCCCCTTGTGATTATTTGAGCACTGAAGTTTGTATAGAATCCATACACTGTTAAAAAGGTATTGCATAAGTTAAAATGAAACCACAGTATGCTTTGCTGTGCAGTTAATTGGGTTTGGTACTAGTATATTATACGGACTAAAATTAACGCTCCGTGGGCCTGGAAGGCTTTAGAGGTTTCCTATCAGATGCTAGTGGCTTTCTTACCTTGAAGTTGAATCTGAAAGAAGCGTGATACGTTTTAGCCTAAATTAATATAAGACTTCTCGATTATCTTATGGGAAGAAATAGCAAGGAATGTACTGGACGGTGATGTGACAAAAATGCTATGATTAAATTAGAACTGGTTCCTTTTACTCCTTATACAGTATGTAAATGATGGGGTCTGTAACAAATGACACCAACACATATTTCCAATGTATCAATTGTAAAAATCTTAAGAAAGAAGGTACAACATCATGCAGGGTAAACAATGTCCTAATAATTCAACGTATAGAATCAATTTGGTTCACCACACCAGATCTTAGAATCGCTTACTATGTCTGTAGCTATAGATCTTTATTGTTTTCGTAATTAATAGTTCACAGCCGTGGCTTCTACTTATTTCTTTTTTTTTAATGTCTAAAGAACTAAAATGAAAAAAAAAAAACATGACTTATTTTTTATAAATTGGAATAGAATTAGCAAAATTGCATTTTTGTGAAAATAGTTATTAAAATTTTAGTTAAATTTTTATTATATATCCTAAAAGCACCAACGACCAAGTGCCAGAAATTGGCAAAAGGTACGGTAGACATTTTTAAGGGGCCATGAAATAATATCAGTTATTGGTCGCGTGGAATTCATACACTTTCTTTTTGTTCATGCTTTTCCATAACATATGGAGTTCTATCAGAGAACCATCAACAGTGAAAATATCAATTTTATATTTTTAACACTGCAAACTTAGGAGTGAATATATAAACTTTTAGAACTACTTTACAATCAAGTTTAATTACTTCCCCTTGATCAAAACCAAACACATCAACTTTTGAACTAGTGAAACATGATCATTTGATTTTTAAATAAGGTTGCATGCATATGTTTAAATAACATTTTTGGAAATAAACATAGCCTACTGTTTATTAGAAAAATGGTAATTTTGATTGTCAAACGGTTTCTTGGACTTGAAGCTCACTGTTCGAACATTTGCATTTGTACTAAACACATTACAGACGAAAACAATTGCTCGAACATAAATACGATATTATATCATCTATCAAATATAATTTTAAACTGAATGACTTGGCAGTACAAACTTCCCCAAAACACTGATATTTTTACCCAACATATGCCTTAGAATTTCAAGCGTGGATTTAACGATTTATCTTGAACACGTCTCGTATTCAAGCGAATCAAACTGATTTCTAACAGTGAGGGTGTTGAATATTCACATTTTATGAATCAAACTTTCAAACTTGGAAAGCTTTTTTAGATGCAATGTTATTTTATATTTGTTTTCCTAGCACGTTCGTCCTTTTCTATTTCCATTCAGTAAATAGCGAAAAGCGTCATGGTCATGTATCCATGTCCTGTTCAATTTAAGAGTACTTTCGTGCATTAACTGTTATCATTTGGAGCATAGATGCATTGATGGATGTTCATAAAATGTTGGACTAAAAAAACGAGCACATGATAATCTCTAAAAATGATTATTCGAGAACTATTTCTCCACGAGCCGGAATTACAAATGACAGCTACGCCGTCATCGATTAAAAGTGAGGGGTGATCCACAGATAGCGGCGTATCAAACACTCTTTTCAAAAAGGGGGTATTTAGAAAAATGAATTAAAATACCAATAAAACTCCGGAAATAGACATAAAAGAAACAAACAACTTGTTGACTATAGTGTAAGATAGTATTTAATTTCACTCGTGATCATAGAAAAACTGTATTTTCATTCTTGGCTTTCACTGAAATTAACACACATCCTCTTAGACTATTTATTTTTGAGTACGTGCATATTAAAATAAGCTGATATGCCGTGTTATTTTGAGATATTTTCGCTTTTCCCAAATTATTAGATTTCCCTTTAAAGCTGCACTCTCACAGATATACCATTTTTGCACTTTTTTATTTTTTGTCTTGGAACGAGCAAATTTGTGCGTAAATATCTGCAAACCAGTGGTATTTAAGATTGCTGACAAAAATCAGATCGTAGATTTTCATATTTCCGTTCGAAAATTAATGTTTTATGGCTTTAACCGTTACTAACGGTTTCAGAAAAATCCATAAAACAATCAATTTTTGAACCTAAATATAAAAATGCGATCTAATTTTTTGTCAGCAGTCTTATAAAACTGGTTTCCATTGATTTTCGCAAAAATGGCTCGTTCCAAGACAAAAAATATAAAAATTGTCAAAACGTTAAACCTGTGAGAGTGCAGCTTTAATGGTGAATCTACGCAACCAGCACCTTTTCCTGAATTTGACGTTTGAGATTCGATCAAAGATCGAGGGGACTCAAGATATAAATATTGGTCTACATATTGAAGTCCAAGGTACGAACATGTTTTTAGAAAACAGTGCCAGATTGAAGAATTATTTGTAAAATGAAGAAATATTTGTAACTGTCATTTACGTCAATGGAATCCCAAACCAGTTTGCTATATTAATGATATTCGGCGTACCTAACCTCGGCATCTGAAAAATGGGCCGGAATACGGCGTACCAAAGGAAGGATGCCGTTGTATGGTATGTCAATTAGAACCGTTTCGCTTTAATCCATCAAAAATGGTGCATTGGGTTACTTTGTTGCTCTCAAGTAAAACCCGTATGCTAGACGTATCCACGTAGTTTTATATTTGGCTTATATTACATAAGACAATATTACAGTCCTTCCTACCGTGCTATTCATCTTTTATGAACTACCCTTTCCCAATGATTTCCCATGTGTTTTTATTTCCTATGCCAAGACAGATACGCCAATCATGATTTCATGGTGTATTTAACATGTGAGTATTACACATGAATGTTAGCAGTGATTTACGCTGTCTGAAACCGGTGATACCTATTTAACCCCCAGTGTCTACAAACCGAGTCAATTACTCTGTTAGAATTCACTGTATGATTACTATAAGCTAAAACAATTACAACAATGTTAATGTCCCCCTCCCCTCACCCCTAGCGGTAACCGTAATTAGCATACTTGAGTTTTTTTTCTGCTAGACATGTTTATAGTGTGCTACTTTGTTTCGTTATAGTTAGTGTCATATTTGTATGTTGCCCATATGGTCTTCGCGACGCTAAACATTAATGATAGTTGTATGTGTATAAGATACCGCTCTGTGTCTATATTTAGATAAACTCATCATCGAATGAGGATTCACAAATTGATGTTAACGAGATAACGGGATACGTGTTTGTGCATGAGGACCTTGAACGAGTGTGTGTGTTTTTGCTGTTAGCAGGTACTAGTTTGATTATATTTGTTTAAAGACAAAATTATACCGACTGCGATGAAATTACTAGATTTCGAATGATATTGTATAACCCGAACAAATTTAGGGTACATATACATAGGATTCGCCTGTTTGTTAAGTATGTGTGTGCGTGCGTGCGTGTGTGCGCGCGCGCCCGCCCGTCCGTCCGTGCTTGTGCGTGTGCGTGTGTGTGTGTGTGTGTGTGCGTGTGCGTGCGTGGGTACGTGCGTGCGTTGCGTGTGTGCATGCGTGCGGACGCGTGCGTGTGTTTGCTCCTAGGCATATTAACAATTAAGCACTTGGTAACTCGATCAGTTGACAAGCCTAGAAGTCTGCAAGCAACGTTTGTAAAAATGGTTGGATTGTACAGTAACAAGAGCAACATCAAACAGTTGTCTTATTATCGACATCGACAGATTAGAGAGGTCAGCTATAGGTTGACGCCAATAATTATCATTTCCTTATTTGTGTAACATCTCTATCAATTGCATTTCGATGTCAATTGCACCAGGCAAGTGCAACATGTGCATTTTGTAAATTCATCAAAATCAGATTGATCAATCAATGTCAATGAATTATTCATAATATATAATTATATGAGTTACTTTTGTAGTAAATAACAAGAAACGATCATAAAAGATGTTTGAGATTATAAAACCTGTAATGAATTGGTAGGTGTTAAAATATTCATAAAGCGGATTATTTTTTTTATCAAAATGGTGCTTTTTACCATAATAGTAGCACTTGTAGGGTTTTTTAGTGATCAAATCGGGGCATTTTGACCTATTCCGAAGTAGTGGGGTCTCTTGGGCCATGGGTGTTGGATTTAGGTAATTTGTACTTGACTATAATCAGGATAATTTTATTAGGGGACCTTTGACAGGCTTCATTGCAGACTTGTCTGGAGTTTAATATTAATTAACCCATTTCAAGTTTTCAAATTTAGAAAACCTATTGCCCTATATCATACGGAACTCCTCGGCCATTTGCCATCGAAAGCAACTCAGGGCCGAAATATTACGAAAATATTTTCGTCAAATATCAAAATCAGTCTCAAATCATTTTACTACAAAACATCAAACGTTATTAAAAATAGCATATGATTTGATACCTTTTAAAACTGCAGTATATCATAAAATATGTTGATTGACTCATTTGGTCAAGATTCTGGACAATGACTCCGATGATAATAATTTATTATACAGACAAAAATGTATTTGAGTACATTTCATTGTTTGTTTAACAATAACTCAAATATATTTTCTGCTCTATAATTAATTTTCTTTGAAATATAGACAAAAAAATCTGCAAATTCTTTGAGAAAATACGTTTTCAAAAAGTATTAAAAACCCCCACATGCAATCAGATTTTAAATTATACTATTAGCTATTATGCTTTTATATGGTAAATTTTGTTGATATTGATATTGAGATTGATATATGCCGGTACATCAGTAGAGGTAGTTCGTAAAATTTTAAATAATAGTATTAATTATTTGTAGTGATTTAAAGTCTAGTTTATATTACCAAATTTAAATTGATTGCAAAGGACGTGTATTATTGCATAAATAATTAAGATTCCCAAGAGAAAAGTCATTTAGTTTAACTTCTAAATTGAAATTACTACGCGATCTACATGTACTTGCAGCGCGGTTAAATATATAATCCGATGTTGTTTTCGATGGAAAATGTCCGAGTAGTTTCGAATAGGTCTACATACAAAAGTTAGTAGGCTATAGCCTCAAACAGTTAGTTTTCCACAAACAATTTTATTCTACCCATCACCGGTATGGCTACTTTGCTGAAATTTGCTGCACGGTTTAGCAACAATTTAACCCAAAAACACGTATTTGCAGCGAGTGTCAGGATGTCTTCTTACTTGATTCAAGACCCGAAATACTCCTGGTTGAAAGACCTTGGGCTTGATGTGGACAACAAAGGTGTCTTTTGCGGAGAATGGCTCGGAAACGGAGAGGTAAATTTTGGATTTGGTTCAACTGGCGGTTCAACTACATGTAAAACCCAACCAGCTTTTATAAAAAAAATATAAGTTTGTTTTCTGAGAAGAAATAACACCTGAAATGAATATCAAACACTAATTAAAATTGGATGGTTTTAAATCAAATTATATTTTTGCATGTCACTCTTAAAATGTCATTTTTTTCTAAAGGAAAATTTGTTTTGATATTGATAACAGGGTCAAGGTCAAACAAGGAAGGTGTGTCCGGCTATTTCCCACTAACATTTATTAATTTGCAGAATGCTGAGGAATATATAAGTTTTGTTTTTTAACCTTATTGCCAGATTTTATTTACGATTTTTGATATGGCAAATTCTTTTATATTACATGTAGTTCCATACACAAAAAATACATATCCAACGAATTATTATTAGTTTGATGTGTTTTTCTTCATTTCATACTGTCAAAACATAATTATGTATATACATGAAGGGCACTAGCTGAAGAACTTCAGCGAACACGTTATATATTACCTTTTGGGACGTGTTCGCTGAAGAGAACACCGTATCCAAACCCTACCAGAATTCGTGACATTTTTATGTCACGCTGTTATTTCACTTGTATGCATTGTACAGACAAAATAACTATATCCTCAGGTAAATGAAATAAAATGTAGTTCACAAACACATTTTCAAAACCAAAAAAACTCTATAGATTGTTTCAATAAATCCGATTATAAGCATTCCTTAACCCTTTGCATGCTGTGTAAATTGTCGTCTGCTCAAAAAAGTCGTCTGGTTTATTGTACATGTAAATTTCTTTCAATTTACTTAAAACTGTGGGGATATATTGACTGAGTGGCAAACAGCTTGGAACCTGACCAGGCGCCGAGTTACTCAGTGTTTGGTCTGGTTCCAAGCTGTTTGCAAAGCCTTTAAAATCGCCATCAGCAGCCTAAGGGTTAAAGCTGCACTCTCACAGATTGAACGTTTTGACAACTTTTTTATTTTTTGTCTTGGAACTAGCCAGTTTTTGCGAAAATCCATGAAAACCAGTGATAAAAGACTGCTGACAAAAAATTAGATCACAGATCGTTATATTTAAGGTTAAAATTAATGTTTAAAGCATTTTTCTTAAACCGTTCGGTTTAAGCCATAAAACATTGATTTTCGAACGGAAATATGCAAATTTGCGATCTGATCTTTGGTCAGCAATCTTTTATCATTGGTTTGCAGATATTTACGCAAAATTTTGCTTTTTCCAAGACAACAAATAAAAAAGTTGTAAAAACGGTTAATCTGTGAGAGTGCAGCTTTAACTACATGTAGGTCATAGTTGTGTTCAAATTTAATCACGTGATAACAAGATTTTCAGAAAATACCCATTTGATCTCACAAATGAAGTGTTTATTTTGCTGTTATTTTTCTATTTCAAATAATTAGTAAATAACTAATAACAAATTTGGAATAAATTAATTGTTTTTACTCATCAAAAGGTATTTTCAACCTTATTGCAATTGTTTTCAACTAAATGAACAATGTAATCCGATGCTGTAAATAGAATCCATTGATGTCATCATGGTCATGTGATTGCAGTCATTCAATTGCATCATCATACTTAGTTGATTCTGTTTGACTTTGGTATGGGGGTTACGCCATAACTTTAATGTGTAGAAAACATAAAAAAAATAATATCAACATTAAAGTTATGGAAGCCAGAACTAGAAGGGCACCTGCAAGGCTGCTGTTCACAGTTTTACAACAATTGGAACACTTCAGCCATGGGCGAATGGTTATGATGGTATTTAAGAGGTCTATCTTGAAGCTTGCCTGATATGGTTGAGTTGTTATGCTTGGCATAATTGTTGTCTGTGTCAGTCAAGTTTCGTTTTATTGTAAAGGAAATACCCAGTGTTTTAATGCATTTAATGCTTGTTTTGTGCAAAATATCTTTGCACTTACACGGAAATTATAAATATAAACCTTTATCTATTTCAAACATAAAATTCTTTGTTCAATACAATATCAATATTTTTCAAAACCCCCTTGTTTTTGCACAAACCTGTTTAGACGTTAGGAATTGGAAGAATCCCGTATAACACATCTATTATTTAAGACAAGCCGTGAACGCAAATCATCAATTCTGCCGCCTGCAATATATTATTTCACAATTATGACAATGTTAAAATAAGCATGACATATAAAAGTAACTATGTCATATGAATCAAGTACAGTTTTGAATATCTTTTTTTTTGGTCAAATGAAAAAATGTCTCTGTTCATGTGAGCTCAATCATTAAGTAAGGGGAATGTCATCTATAAAAAACAGTTGCGCATTGCAAAGAAACCTTTTATTTGTTTTCAACTAGCAATAGGGGATAAGGCTGATGTAAAACACTCTAAAGCACCAAAAAATTAGATGGTGTTGCTGCATTTGTGGGTACCCAGTCATCGAAATTAGACTTTTGGATGAACAAGCCCGAATGCTTATACTATTGCTTGGCATCAAATTTTTGAACAAGCCCTGATATATAAAATTCTGAATTTGAGCAAGCCTGAAAGACATTTTACCAGTGGCAGGCTTGTGCTAATTTCAACCACTGGGTTTCAGGTACTAAAATTGCATGGGAGTATCCTAAAAAAAGTACATTTCTCGAAAATACCTGTGTGTTCGTCCGGTCCCAATACACCCATCAAAGCTGGGTTTTTTTGCATGAACATATTGTTTTCAATTTTACTGTTTTATTATTTGTTGAGCCAGTCGGACACATCTCAATCTCAAAATGTTTTATCCAGATGGCACAATGCACACACCAAAGCTTTAGTGTTTACATTAATATTTGTCTTCCTCTTATGGAAGAGATAATGGTCTTAGCCCCACCAGAGTCACACTGTATTGACCTCCTAAAAGGGACAGGATGCCAGTGCTGGTTTGAAAGCAGGAAAAAGTCTCAATAGAGATTAATATCAGCTTACAGCTGAGTGGAGACATTTCATGTTGTTAAAGGGTTTAAGGTTTTAACTGATATTAAATTAGGTCTCTCTAATAGAGTTTAAATAAAAACTTTCTGACCCTCTGTATTTGGAGCTGCAATTATTTCAACAAATAATCAAGCCAAATTTATGTTATGAATACATGTATCTGCATGTTTTACAGTTAAGTTATTGTTGTGTTTCAGGTTGTGACTTCTTATTCTCCAACTACAAACCAGCCTATTGCCAAGGTCACTCAGGTGTGTATACTGACATTTTATAGTGCAGTTATTGAGTTACAAATGGTTATGCTTCATCAGTGTAAAAAAATCATTGTCTGTAACATTAATTATGATTCCTTATTAATTGCCTTGTCAATATTGTTTTATACATATTTTAGATTTATCTAGTCGCTCAAGTGTTGTATGGAATGTAATTATATTAATGTTAAATAACACAGTTTAATTATAAAACTTAAAATGTGAATCAAACCCAGGATCTAGAA
The DNA here is from genome assembly GCF_026914265.1 of Mya arenaria. NCBI lineage: Eukaryota > Metazoa > Mollusca > Bivalvia > Myida > Myidae > Mya > Mya arenaria. Next base: position 61,748,957 of record NC_069124.1, on the reverse strand, counting down.
CTGGACTTGAGTGAATTGCAAAAGTATGATGATATATTGACTTTTGTTTCCAGGGTAACTCTAAAGACTATGAGAAAGCTGTGAAGGCAGCCAGGGAGGCGTGGCAGATCTGGGCAGAGGTGGGTATTAGCTAAGGTCAAAAGTTGGTCACTGACAGGATAAATACTAGCTGTGGTTATAAATAGGTTGGCGACAGGGCAAGTACTAGCTGTGGTCATAACTAAGTCAGTGATGGGATAAATTTTAGCTGTGGTAATTACTAGGTCAGTGATGGTGCAAGTTCTAGCTGTGCTCATTCCTAGGTTAGGGACAGGGCAAGTATAAGCTGAGGTCATTACTAGGTAAGGGACAGTGCAAGTACTAGCTGTGGTCATAAGTAGGTCAATGACGGGATAAATACTAGGTGTGGTCATTACTAGGTCAGTGACAGTGCAAGTTCTATTTCTGTTCATAACAATGTCAGTGAAAGCGAAAAATCTAGCTCTGGGTATGACTAGGTCATTTACAGGGCAAGTCCTAGCTGCAGTCATAACTAGGTCATTAACAGGGCATGTACAAGCTGTGGTCATAACTAAGTCAGTGGCAGGGCAAATACAAGCTGTGGTCATTACTAGGTCATTCACAGGGCAAATACTGGCTGTGGTCATTACTAGGTAATGAACAAGGCAAATACTGGCTGTGGTCATAACTAGGTCAGTAGCAGGGCAAATACAAGCCCTGGTCATTACTAGGTAATGAACAAGGCAAATACTGGCTGTGGTCATTACTAGGTAATGAACAAGGCAAATACTGGCTGTGGTCATTACTAGGTAATGAACAAGGCAAATACTGGCTGTGGTCATTACTAGGTAATGAACAAGGCAAATACTGGCTGTGGTCATTACTAGGTAATGAACAAGGCAAATACTGGCTGTGGTCATTACTAGGTAATGAACAAGGCAAATACTGGCTGTGGTCATTACTAGGTCATGAACAAGGCAAATACTAGCTGCAGTCATTACTAGGTCATTAACAGGGCAAATACTAGCTGTGGTCATAACTAGGTCAGTGGCAGGGCAAATACTAGCTGTGGTCATAACTAGGTCATTAACAGGACAAGTACTAGCTGTGGTCATAACTAGGTCATTAACAGGGCAAGTACTAGATGTGGTCATAACTAGGTCAGTGACAGGATATAAAGTACTAGCTGTGGCCATAGGTATGTTATTGAAAAGGCAAGAACTAGCTATGGTCGTAACTAGGTCTGTGACAGGGCAAGTACTAGCTGTTGACATAACTAGATCTGTGCGGTGAAAAAACACTGCAGCTCTTCTTATTCGTTTACAGAATGATGATAATTAAACAGTGATAAGTAGCTGTTATCATAACTAAGTCCAGTAAAGGTAGGACACTTACTAGTGAAAACAAAAACAATGCTTGAGGGGGAACTAGCTGCAGTCAAACCTAGGTCACTAATATAGCAGTGCTGTGGTCAAGACAAGATCAACAATAAAATGGAAACAGGATGTGGTCAAAACTAGGTCATCAAAAGGGTGTTAAAAGCTGTGGGGCAAAATTTATGTATTTAACAAGGCACTAAAGGGTGGGTACTAACTTCGGTAAAAAATAAACACATGACGGGGTGGGTACTAGCTGTGGTAAAATCTAGACACATAATAGGGTGGGTACTAGCTGTGGTGAAAACTAAACACATGATTGGGTGGGTACTAGCTGTGGTGAAAACTAAACACATGATTGGGTGGGTACTAGCTGTGTTGAAAACTAAACACATGATTGGGTGGGTACTAGCTGTGGTGAAAACTAAACACATGATTGGGTGGGTACTAGCTGCAGTGAAAACTAAACACATGATTGGGTGGGTACTAGCTGTGGTGAAAACTAAACACGTGATTGGGTGGGTACTAGCTGTGGTGAAAACTAGACACATGATAGGTTGGACACAAGCTTTGTAGAATACTAGACCCACAACAGGGTTTGTACAAGCTTTGGTGATAACTTGACGCATGAATGAGTGGGTACATGCTGTGGTGAAAACTAGACACATGACAGGGTTTGTACCAGCTGTGGTGAAAACTAGACACATTATAGGGAGGGTACCAGCTTTTGGGGAAAACTAGACACATGATAGGGTTTGAACAAGCTTTGATAAAAAATAGACACATGAATGGATGGGTACTAGCAGAGTTGAAAAGTAGGCACATAATATGGTGGGTTTGGGCTGTGGTGAAAACTAGACACATTATAGGGAGGGTACCAGCTTTTGGGGAAAACTAGACACATGATAGGGTTTGAACAAGCTTTGATAAAAAATAGACACATGAATGGATGGGTACTAGCAGAGTTGAAAAGTAGGCACATAATATGGTGGGTTTGGGCTGTGGTGAAAACTAGACACATTATAGGGTGGGTACCAGCTTTTGGGGAAAACTAGACACATGAAAGGGTGGGTACTAGCTGTGGTGAAAACTAGACACATGAAAGGGTGGGTACTAGCTGTGGTGAAAACTAGACACATAATAGGATGGGAACAAGCTGTGGTGAAAAATAGACACATAATAGGGTTGGTACTAGCTCTGGTTAAAAATAGACACATAATAGGGTTGGTACTAGCTCTGGTAAAAAATAAACACATGACGGGGTGGGTACTAGCTGTGGTAAAATGTAGACACATACTAGGGTGGGTACTAGCTCTGGTTAAAATAAACACATAATAGGGTGGGTACTAGCAGGGTGGGTACTAGCTGTGGTGAAAACTAGACACATACTAGGGTGGGTACTACCTGTTTTGAAAACTAAACACATGATTGGTTTGGTACTAGCTGTGGTGAAAACTATACACATAGTAGGGTGGATACTAGCTGTGGTGAAAACTAGACTCATACTAGGGTGGGTACTACCTGTTTTGAAAACTAAACACATGATTGGTTTGGTACTAGCTGTGGTGAAAACTATACACATAGTAGGGTGGGTACTAGCTGTGGTGAAAACTAGACACATACTAGGGTGGGTACTACCTGTTTTGAAAACTAAACACATGATTGGTTTGGTACTAGCTGTGGTGAAAACTATACACATACTAGGGTGGGTACTACCTGTTTTGAAAACTAAACACATGATTGGTTTGGTACTAGCTGTGGTGAAAACTATACACATAGTAGAGTGGGTACTAGCTGTGGTGAAAACTAGACTCATAATAGGGTGGGTACTAGCTCTGGTTGAAAATAGACACATAATGGGTAGGGTACTACAGTAAAACTGCGATCGCTCGAGGTCGCCAGGGACCGAGCCAAAACCTCGAGGGAACCGATGTTTCGAACGACTCGATTTTCAATTTTCCAGTTTGATATGAAATATCTTTCAGTGTATTTTAAGTTTGAAGTCGTCAACAGACTGTTTACAAAGACACCAATTATATGTTGCGTTGTGGAAATCGCTTATATGTTCAAAGGCTGTCGTAAACTAAATGTAAAACGCAAGAGATAAAACAATAAATAGAAATGTTTATTTTAACAAAAAAAAACACATTTTCGTAACAAGCAAAATTTGAATGACAGTACATATTGTGGCATTAGTTAGAATTAAGTTTCGCAAAATCAAGGGTTGTTGATTTGCGCATCTTGTCGGTTTCGTAAAGTTCTCACAGTTAACTTCTCGTCATTAACTTCTCATAATTATGATCTCAAATGCCCATATCAACTAATATCGATCATGCGTTAACAGTGATAAACGTTTTTTTACACCTTATCAAATTGCCTTTCAGCTGTCATTGCAATTTTTACAACTTGCGGAAATTTTAACAACTAGCAATTGTTTGTTTATTTTTGAACACGCGTTCGGGAAAAAGTGTGAAATTATGACCTCGAGGGAGCCATATGGTTTTGTGCACCATTTGTGTACTTGGGACCGAGGATATTGCTCGACTGCTCGACGTAATTATGTTTCGATGCAGCGTGGGTATATTTTATATGAAAATAGAAGGAAAAAAGTTCTGGACCAAGCTCAGACCTCAAGGGAACGTCGGTTCTCGAGGGAACGCAGTTTCACTGTAGCTCTAATTAAAACTAGACACATGATAGGGTTGGTATCAGGTGATGTGAAAACTAGACACATTATTAATAGGGTAGGTACTAGGTGTGGTGAAAACTAGACACATAAAAATTAGGGTGGGTATTAGGTGTGGTGAAAACTAGACACATGATAGTGTGGGTACAAGGTGTGGTGAAAACTAGACACATAATAATTAGGGTGGGTATTAGGTGTGGTGAAAACTAGACACATAATAATTAGGGTGGGTATTAGGTGTGGTGAAAACTAGACACATAATAATTAGGGTGGGTATTAGGTGTGGTGAAAACTAGACACATAATAATTCGGGTGGGTATTAGGTGTGGTGAAAACTAGACACATAGTTATTAGGGTGGGTATTAGGTGTGGTGAAAACTAGACACATAATAATTAGGGTGGGTACAAGGTGTGGTGAAAACTAAACACATAATACACATAATAGGGTTGGTAATAGCTGTGGTGAAAACTAGACACATGATAGGGTTGGTACTAGCTGTGGTGAAAACTAGACACATAATATGGTTGGTATTAGCTGTGGTGAAAACTATACACATAGTAGGGTTGGTATTAGCTGTGGTGAAAACTAGACACATGATAGGGTTGGTAAGGCCACTCCTTTTTTATTTTTTGGTTTACAAGAATTTTTGGGGAAAATGTCCACCGGGCGGTCGAAAAAAAAGAAGAAAAAAAAGGAAAAAAGTCACAAAACATACTCTTAAAGGGTAAAAATCAGAGAACAACATAAAAACATTGAAAATTTATATCATTTACATGACATTTTAAATTTTTAAACTGCTATTAATGCATGTTTTAATACACTCAAAGTTTCAAAGTTCTAATTAAACACACCGTTTAAATCTTACATACTGTGCATATAAAACATCAATGAAATTGACTATAAAACATGTTTACATGTATAAACTACACGTTTTATCAAAGATACATTGAATATCACTCAGCAAGACATTTGTTAAGCTTCAAGGGTATGCTAAAGCAAAAGTGAATGCAGAACACTAAACTGAACAATATTAAATTGAAAAAAGAGAAGGCAATTTTACGCATTAAAATACAAAAAATTGCACTGTATTAAAACAATACATAATATTTTCTAAACATTGTTTCAGTTATTTCAATATTGGAAAATGCCAATAACGTGAAATAATTACCAATTTTGTAAATAAGAAAGTAACATTTTATGAAGACATTTGAGCTTTAACATTGTGAAAGCAATTCCTGAAAAACTAAAAACCAAACTAGACCTAGATTTGAGTTTTAATAACCTTTACCATGGTGGGTCCTAGTTATGTGTAACCCGATCCATGCTAAGTTCGGATATTTTCGGACCGGGATATTTACCATGGGATGTTCACCAAATCCATTTCAAATTCAAATCTTGCAGCAAATTACCACATCAGTACATAAAAATCACATAACAAAATAATAAATCTAGCATGTGACTTAACTTTATGTACCAATGATAGTAACAGAGAAATCCATAATTATGTATCGGATATTTTCATCTTCTCCCAACTCCACCATTTTGCCTATACACGAGTTCACAGGGCATCTATACTTCATGCTTGTTTATTTTCATTTTAAAGAGTATTCCTTGGTTACAACAACAAATCTCATTTATAGTGAAATATCAAGTTAATTACAAATTGAAATGGACTTATTCAAAATAGTTTTCCGTGTTGTTTTATCTAAATGTTTTGCACACAACTCCTGGCATTAGTATTAAAATGTCATTGAGACATGTGTTCAACTCTTTCATTGTTTTTACTCTACTATTGACCCAAACATGAATAAACATGTAATCTAGAATAAACACAAGCTTTACATTGACTCAATAACAAGTATTTCCAAACCATTTTGTGATTTTAAATCCATAAACACCATCGACCGAACTTGTGAAATTAGGTCACCGGTATCAACTTAAAAATTTTTACTTTCGATTTCACCACTCACACTTAGTTCACACTTAGTGCACTGTTATTTGATATTTAACCATAAAATGTTATAAAATGTTTTTCTCACACATAATTTACAGATATTTGTGTCTACTAATTCGATGGCAGCCGCTGACAATTTTATTTTTTATCTATAAACAACAATATTTTCATGACCTAAATTGGCGGGGAATAACAACAATCACGTGACAGTTATTGTTTGTGTCGGCTGTTAAATTTGCCAATGTTTATTGCTATTGTTATTTTAACAACTCCTGCATATTTTAATTAATTATTTCATACAAAGAATGACTGCTATCGTCAATTCCGCCATTGCAATCGGCGCTGCCATAACAGTTGACTGGCTCACATGCTATCACTATAAATTGGCAAATACGGCCACGGAACAACAAACCAGTCGAGATCTACTGCATTCGTATTCTTATCTGTGCGTTTTTCTTTCGTTTCGCACCAAAGTCAATACGGTCGTGAAAATAATTTTGAAAAATTAGTGAAATTCATTTTTTATTTTTTTTGTACTTTTCGGAAAATTAGACCCGCCGGTTTTGTAAACCAATTTATATAAAAGTAGTGGCCTAATAGCTGTGGTGAAAACTAGACACATGATAGGGTTGGTACTAGCTGTGGTGAAAACTAGACACATAGTAGGGTTGGTATTAGCTGTGGTGAAAACTAGACACATGATAGGGTTGGTATTAGCTGTGGTGAAAACTAGACACATAGTAGGGTTGGTATTAGCTGTGGTGAAAACTAGACACATAATAGGGTTGGTATTAGCTGTGGTAAACTAAACACATAGTAGGGTTGGTATTAGCTGTGGTGAAAACTAGACACATAGTAGGGTTGGTATTAGCTGTGGTGAAAACTAGACACATAGTAGGGTTGGTATTAGCTGTGGTGAAAACTAGACACATAATAGGGTTGGTATTAGCTGTGGTGAAAATTAGACACATAGTAGGGTTGGTATTAGCTGTGGTGAAAACTAGACACATAATAGGGTTGGTATTAGCTGTGGTGAAAACTAGACACATAGTAGGGTTGGTATTAGCTGTGGAGAAAACTAGACACATAGTAGGGTTGGTATTAGCTGTGGAGAAAACTAGACACATAATAGGGTTGGTACTAGCTGTGGTGAAAACTAGACACATGATAGGGTTGGTACTAGCTGTGGTGAAAACTAGACACATAATAGGGTTGGTACTAGCTGTGGTGAAAACTAGACACATAATAGGGTTGGTACTAGCTGTGGTGAAAACTAGACACATGATAGGGTTGGTACTAGCTGTGGTGAAAACTAGACACATAATAGGGTTGGTATTAGCTGTGGTGAAAACTAGACACATAGTAGGGTTGGTACTAGCTGTGGTGAAAACTAGACACATGATAGGGTTGGTACTAGCTGTGGTGAAAACTAGACACATAATAGGGTTGGTACTAGCTGTGGTGAAAACTAGACACATAGTAGGGTTGGAACTAGCTGTGGTGAAAACTAAACACATGATAGGGTTGGTACTAGCTGTGGTGAAAACTAGACACATAATAGGGTTGGTACTAGCTGTGGTGAAAACTAGACACATAGTAGGGTTTGTACTAGCTGTGGTGAAAACTAGACACATAATAGGGTTGGTATTAGCTGTGGTGAAAACTAGACACATAATAGGGTTGGTATAAGCTGTGGTGAAAACTAGACACATAGTAGGGTTGGTACTAGCTGTGGTGAAAACTAGACACATGATAGGGTTGGTATTAGCTGTGGTGAAAACTAGACACATAATAGGGTTGGTACTAGCTGTGGTGAAAACTAGACACATGATAGGGTTGGTACTAGCTGTGGTGAAAACTAGACACATAATAGGGTTGGTATTAGCTGTGGTGAAAACTAGACACATAATAGGGTTGGTATAAGCTGTGGTGAAAACTAGACACATAGTAGGGTTGGTACTAGCTGTGGTGAAAACTAGACACATGATAGGGTTGGTACTAGCTGTGGTGAAAACTAGACACATAGTAGGGTTGGTACTAGCTGTGGTGAAAACTAGACACATGATAGGGTTGGTACTAGCTGTGGTGAAAACTAGACACATAATAGGGTTGGTACTAGCTGTGGTGAAAACTAGACACATAGTAGGGTTGGTATTAGCTGTGGTGAAAACTAGACACATAATAGGGTTGGTACTAGCTGTGGTGAAAACTAGACACATAGTAGGGTTGGTATTAGCTGTGGTGAAAACTAGACACATAATAGGGTTGGTACTAGCTGTGGTGAAAACTAGACACATAATAGGGTTGGTATTAGCTGTGGTAAACTAAACACATAGTAGGGTTGGTATTAGCTGTGGTGAAAACTAGACACATGATAGGGTTGGTATTAGCTGTGGTGAAAACTAGACATATGATAGGGTTGGTACTAGCTGTGGTGAAAACTAGACACATATTAGGGTTGGTATTAGCTGTGGTGAAAACTAGACACATGATAGGGTTGGTATTAGCTGTGGTGAAAACTAGACACATAGTAGGGTTGGTATTAGCTGTGGTGAAAACTAAACACATAATAGGGTTGGTATTAGCTGTGGTGAAAACTAGACACATAGTAGGGTTGGTATTAGCTGTGGTGAAAACTAGACACATGATAGGGTTGGTATTAGCTGTGGTGAAAACTAAACACATAATAGGGTTGGTATTAGCTGTGGTGAAAACTAGACACATAGTAGGGTTGGTATTAGCTGTGGTGAAAACTAGACACATGATAGGGTTGGTACTAGCTGTGGTGAAAACTAGACACATAATAGGGTTGGTATTAGCTGTGGTGAAAACTAGACACATAGTAGGGTTGGTATTAGCTGTGGTGAAAACTAGACACATAGTAGGGTTGGTATTAGCTGTGGTGAAAACTAGACACATGATAGGGTTGGTATTAGCTGTGGTGAAAACTAGACACATAATAGGGTTGGTATTAGCTGTGGTGAAAACTAGACACATAGTAGGGTTGGTACTAGCTGTGGTGAAAACTAAACACATGATAGGGTTGGTACTAGCTGTGGTTGAAACTAAGCTGAAAGAACATGATAGTGTGGGTGCCAGCAGTGGTCAAAACTAGATTTATAATAGGTTTGGTAAAAGCTTAAATGAAAATAAGAAGGTTAAAACAAGCTTTGTTCAAAACTTGGGTCATTAACAGCGCCTGTACTATCTGTAATATTTTTCCAGTTTTAAGCTGATCTAGGGAAACATTTAGTTAATCCATCAGATCTGCCATAAACAAGAGCAATGCATCAAGTGAAATGATTAAATGCATCCAATGTTCTGTTACAGAGTGCCTCCAGAAATAGTGTTCTTGGAATAGGAAGATATATTCGAAAATATTATATTAGGAAAAGATGATGGAGTGGTGTTTTTTGGAAAAATAAATTGGGGTCTGTTGTCTCCAAACTGCATGCTTTTTCAATATAATTGAGCTTTGGTGTCTAAAATGAAATTGATTGCTCATTGGAAAACCAAAATACAACACAACGAAACTCTTTATGTAATTTGGTCATAGTAAATTATGTTTCTTTATTCCTTTATCTCTTAATATTTAGGTACAGCCTATTATAAATTTCTGTTTGAATTAAGTTAATCACATTTTGAATCATTATCAATAATGAAAGAAATTGATGCATTGTTTTGTCCCTGGTTCAATAACTGCTGGTGCATATATATATTTTGCCTTGATTTTGTTAGGAAATACCAACCCAAAAGTTAAGCCCAGCAAGCATTGCAATGTTAACGGGTCAAAATGCCTTCTCGATGAAATATGTCAGCATAATTACTAGATAACACTAAAGTAAAATCTTTAGAGAATATTAGACATTCTTGAATCTCATATAAGGCGTATAGTTCATTATTTTCCTTCATGAATTGCGATTATTATTTTATTTTTTTGTCTCCACAGAGTTTGTTGTGGGTTTTTTTAATGAAAAAGGTCTGGGTATTGATAGCCTTGTTGTTGGCGTTATTCGCATCATTGTTGTCATAATGCCAAAACCTGAACTTTGTATTAGCAGTGTGCGAAATTAACCTTTTTGACCTGGTAGCCAATGGGGCTACAGACTTTGAGATTTCTGTAGCCCGAGCCAGATTTCCATAGCCCACAGGTTAACAAAAAAAACACATCTTGAGTACCTTATATGGTTTAAAGAAAGGAATAATATGACAACTGTCTGGGAGTTGGAATGTTATTAGTGCCGGCAACTGTTAGCGCGATGATTGTAATGCCAGTCGGGCTATCTTAAGCGATTTTTTTCGTAACCCGGGTCAATTTTTTGTCTCCACGGTGATCTGGCTACCGTTAATGTCGCACACTGTATTAGCCATTACTCATTTAATTGATTCAAATGCAAGATCTACTCATGTATAACTAGGCTTGTAACTCGGGCTTTACCATTTGTCCTGTTACGTTCCTTGTTCAACTGAAAACAACAACAAAAGACAATTGATTCGGTTTGCTGACTGCTCTTATTTGTGCCCTGTGGGTTTTTTTCCTGAACAATTTGGCTGAAATTTGAAATCATATTTTTTCCTAGATGACCCTTAAACTATTAAAGAGTTGGTAGATTCTTAAATAATCAAACTTAATCACCTTCTTATATCTTTTCTGTCCATTGTGTTAAAGCATTTGCATTCATTTCTAGGAAAATTTGTTATTCTCAATATAAGTGAAAATGACACATTTTGGCATTCTGAAAGACCCTTGTCATATTCCTCAATTGTTGAGAAAAACGCACTGTTGTATGACCATGTTACCATGTTTTCTTTGTTGACAGGTACCTGCTCCACAGCGGGGAGAAATTGTGAGGCAGATTGGTCAGGCCTTGAGGGACAAAATAGACTTACTGGGAAGAATGGTACTAACACAACTTATTATCGTATTTAATCAATTACTTATCTTTTAGAAGTCTAGGAGTCCCTTCGCTAATCAGCATCTTTGTTTATAACTTTTATTTATTAGTCAAGTGGTTATGTTTATTTCTCATATCATTACCTATTCGTACCTATTTTAAATGATATCCTACCATAAAAAGTTGTCACAAGGATTTGAAATACTGTTCTTTGTACATTGAAAACCCTCTATTCAGACCACCTATGGGACTTTGAGAAAATGGTCTTAATATCAGGGTGGTCTCAATACTGAGTTTGTGCTGATTAGGTATGTGAATAACGGGTTGCCAGTTTTTCTTTTGATATACAACCTTTGTATTAAAGAAGAAAACGATCAGGTCATAAAAAAATTGGTCTCATTAGTGGGTCGTGAAAATGGGGTGGTTGCATATAGGGTTTTTACAGTATACTTAAAGGAATAAAAAAGAGATGTATTACTTCAACAATGACCTATACATAACTGATAACATTATAAATGTCCTCTTATTTAGTGATTTTAGAATTTGTTGGCTGTCCATGGCTTATATTATGTCAATTAGTATAACTTAATAAGTTGTTGCATCTTTAATGCTATCAGGAGTCACTAGAGGTTGGAAAGATCCTGGGCGAGGGAGTTGGGGAGGTCCAGGAGTATATCGATGTGTGCGACTACGCTGTTGGCCTTTCACGCATGTTTGCTGGTCATGTCTTCCCATCTGAGCGTAAGTTTTGTATTATGGCCGTGTGAAATTGCCTTAAAATCTTTTACCCATTTGGCTATCACATGTCTGTGGAGATTAATATCCATGTTAAGAATTGGAAAAAAAACACTAATTGTTGAGAGCTGTAAACATTTGCTTACTTTGCAAAGATTTAGTTAATTACCCAATGAGTAATGAGTAATGAGAACATAAAAACTTATAATCAAATGATGCTTGTTGGTCATGGTTTTTATAAGTTTTAGTGCCATAATATGGCTCAAAGTTCTTTTTGCTTCCTTTTGCAGCTTCAAATTCACACTTATCTATAATAATATTTCCAACTTTTTAAATGTAGTTAATTTTTCTTAACCATAGGGGTCTAGAATAGTCTTTTGTTGTTGTGTTTGGATTTGTTGTAAAAAATGTTACCATGATATAACTTTTTCAACCTTGTTGTGAAGTCGGGACATATTTTTTAATTTTTTTAGCTCGACTATTCGAAGAATAAGGAGAGCTATACTACTCACCCAAGCGTCGGTGTCGGCGTCACACCTTGGCACACTGAAAAGCGGCTGAAAAGTCGAGCGCGCTGTCTCTGTGACAGCTCTTGTTTGTTTTGTTTTAAGTATATTTGTCCTTTTTCCTGATGTGTTATTCCCAGAGTAATCCTTATAAAGGTGCTATTTAAAGGTTATAGACCATAGGGACTTCACAAAGCTGGCATAACTATGCGTGATGACATTTGAAACATTAATGGACTTAGCAAGGCTTAGAATTTCATGTGTTGTAAGAAAGACAAAAAAACAAAAATGAACTGTATGCAGTTAATGCCAATAAACCATTTTCCAGTAATCTCAGTTTAGTACCAGCGAAATGAATTTGCTACAATAAAGACACCTTATGAGAAAGCTAAGTCCTAATGTTAATTAATGAGAGGCACGTCAATATTTGGGACGGTAAAATATGGGACAAACTGAACTGTTTCTAATTGATTTATTTAACCACTTTTCTTGCCATTTTTTGAAACCACCTTTTTAAAATAAGCCTAGTAAGTCCAAGATTTTGGACTAGTAAAATTCTGCCAAGTTAAACTTAATGGATACTTTTCTGCAAGGGGAAACAGTCTGTAAATTGTAGAGAATTTCAAGGAAAAAATCACTGTTAATCCATATGCATTTCTTTTGTATATGCCTTACTACAACCAAGTATACTGTAATACATCCAGTACCCGGTTGTGTTACAGGTAAGGGTCACGCCCTTCTGGAGCAGTGGAACCCTCTTGGTGTAGTTGGTGTGATCACAGCATTCAACTTCCCTGTCGCAGTGTACGGCTGGAACTCTGCCATTGCCATGGTCTGCGGAAACTGCATGCTGTGGTAGGTGTGGCCTTACTATGTATGAAGTAGTGGTTCCTGTGATATATGTCAAAAAAGATTTGTTGTTGTTGCTTTTTAGGAATAATCAAAGCATTTAATGCCAAACATATTCATAAACTTATAAACATAATTATATTACTTAAAGTATATAAATGCATGCCAAAATCATATGAATGAATAAAGATAATCTATTTTAAAACTAATAGGCAACAAGCAAATGTAGAACATGTAGAATCAACAGGTAATTCAACTTTAGGTAGTAAGTTTTTTAACATAAAAATGTATCTTTTTTTCTCATTTATTTTTCACATGGAGTATATTCATTTATTTTTCACATAGAGTATATATCAGCACACAGTTCTAAATTCTCAACCTATACAACAATTCTATGCATTTTGTTAGGATAAACATGTTTACAAAAACAATAATGCTCACAAATAAACCCATACTCATACACAAGCGTGTATGTATACATACATGCACATATACACATGCATACACACTAGTTTGTTGGATGTTTTTACAACGTCCCCTATACTAGCTAATGTCAAAAATGTTGATGAACTGTGTCTTGATTTTGATGTGAGACTCTGTATGCAGTTTGATGTTGGTTCCATTACACTTCAATAAACCTGTCATATCATTAATTTTGCTCATAGGCTTTAAGAGTATAGTATGTTGATTGGCAGGAGTGTGGCCAGCTGGGCAGGATTGCTTCAACAAAATTTGTGTCCAGGTCTTAACTTTGCCATGCATAGGGGGATTTTAAAATAACTTGGCACAAATGTTCACAATGACAAGACGGTGTGCCGCTTGTTAGACCCATGTCTAAAGGTTGGGATCACACTTCAGGGTTATTGGTCAAGATCCTTGTATGTTCGCTTGTCCAGGATAAAGTTTGGCCATGCATTGGGTTTTTTTACAATAACTTGGCACAATTGTTCACCATGAAAAGCCTGACTGTCATGTGCTTGACCAATGTCTGTAATTTGGCTTGTTTGGGCTATAATGGGCCATGCACAGTGTGTTTAACAAGACAGTATTTGTCTTTAGCATGACCCATGTCTGTAGGTCAAAATTCAAGGTCACACTTAAAGTTCATTTTTCAAAATTGCTTGTTGCTGGGCCATGCAGTCAGGGATCATAAAATGAATTGGTACAAAATGTTCACCATAAGAATTCTATTACATGACCAATATCAGTAGGCCAAATGTTGATAGCACACATAAGGGTAATAGGTCCAAATTCTTGGATTTTGGCTTGTCCAGCTGTTTCTTGGCCATGCAATAGAGGTTTTTGAAAATATTTCACACATATGTTAACCTTGAGCAACTGGTTCCTGGCATACAAGACCCATGGCCATTCATTGGATTCTTTTGACAATTACTTGGCACACTTTTTTTAGCATTTAATGCCAGAGTGTTTTGTGCAAGACCAATGTCTGTAGGTCAAGGTCACACAGATTGAACTCCTGGTTTTCAACACCTTGTGACATGTCTTCTTTAGAAATTTGAGTTTACAGCAATAAAGGTATTTTTAATTAAAAATGCAGTTAGATGCCATATTGATTTTAATACTTTTTAAAAACCACTTAGTTTCATTTATAAAAAGAGAAGCATACAGTGGCTTAATTTCTTGGTATTGACAGCAGCAATATTAAGAAATTGGAAGAAAAATACATGTTCTCAAGACAGTTGCCTTATAATTGCAAAGAAGATGCATTTTCATGATCTTGATATCTTGTTTACAAAAGGTCATAAAATTAAACATTCATTTTCATTTAGATTTAATTGTATTTTGCAAATCTTACACAATGTTTAGAGTAAAATAGTGGCAAATGCATTTTTAGCTTGACAATTTGAAGAATTAGGAGGCTTTTCTACTCTTACCAGGGTTGGCTTCACAAAGTTGTCCAGGATCATCGAACAATGAGGTTGCATAACTCCATATGATCTCATATACAAATTATGGCCCCTGGTTGTCTTAAAATTGTGTTAAAGATTTAGGACATATTGCAGCATGTCTTGTTTATTTATTTAATTTAAAAAAAAAAATTGTTTTTAACAGGAACATGTTACATCATTATTGTATTCATTTCTAAGACAAAGCCACGTAGAGTCAAGCGTGCTGCCCTACGACAGATCTTCTTATAACAATGAAATATTTCTTGTATTAACACAGAAAGTTGTTGTTTTTTATCCAAAATATTGTATGCAGAGTAAAAAGTATTGTGGAAAGGAAGCACATGATATGTATTGATTTAGAGGTGTGTTCTTGATGCTATCTAAATGTCATCCATTTTAGGAAGGGAGCGCCTTCCACACCCCTCACCAGTGTCGCTATAACCAAGTAAGTCTACCTATACTTCTTCTACAGTTGTAAAATTGATCAAATTACAAGTTAATTCATCACTGCTGTCCAAGCTGTTTCCTTCTGCAATAAAAGCTCCTTGCCAGCAAACAAAATTAGATGCTAACTATTACTAGATAACCAGACAAATTTCATTATTTAAAGGCACAACCATAATTGATCATCAAATTGCAAATAATGGAAAGTGCACTTCTTGCTGAATTTCACATTTAATTGACAGTTGATTATTTCCAGAACTTCTGTTCCTAATATAATTCAAAATTTCGAATTTTCATATTGAATGTCAAAATAATTACTGGATCCATTGGATATAATTTATTATGATGGTAGGACTCAATACAAGATCTTAATAATGGATGATCATACTTGATAATCCCCAATTTTAGGGGCCCATCAGTGAATATTCGATTATATTCAATCACGATTTCTAACAAATTGTTATTGCCTCTCATGTCAAAA
Organism: Mya arenaria; assembly: GCF_026914265.1. Classification (NCBI taxonomy): domain Eukaryota; kingdom Metazoa; phylum Mollusca; class Bivalvia; order Myida; family Myidae; genus Mya; species Mya arenaria. The sequence continues at coordinate 61,733,120 of NC_069124.1, read as the reverse complement.
ATAAAGGAGAAAGAGATTAATGTAACTGAAAACACTATATTACTGGTATATCAAACAGAAACCTATGTTGATCTTGGAATTAAAGCTCTTCTGTGACCTTGTCAGGGTCAGGGAAATGATATTTACTGCTGGCCTTGAATAAGATCATATTCATCTTTTACTTACCTAAACCACGGACCTATAAACCATGGACTGGCAACTGCCTCATATCGGTAAAACGATAAGAAATAATAATTTACCCACAATCCTTAAAGCGCGCTCGGCAAATATCAGAAAATTCCGCCGAATCTCTGATCGATGATTAACGGCGATCTTTGGTTATTTCCGCCAACTCTGCTAATAATGCCTTGTTTGTTATAGAATTATTACTTAATAATTAATAACTGTGATTTTAATCAAATTTAATTGGACTATTATCAACTCAAATGAAAGTACCACGCATTTGAGTCAATTTTAATTAATGTTTTCCTTCATGTATATATTCGGCCGATGTCGGACGTTTCGAAAATGACCACCCGGTAAGATCTCGAAATGAAATCCGGCTGCACACGCGAGTGTGAGATTATCGCATTAACATAGATGAGAGTTGCCAATCCATGGTTTATTGGTCCATGCCAAAGCAATGCCAGTGATCCACTGCGTAGAGTTGTATTTTTGCACAATTAAACAGGACTGGTCGACTCGTGTCCCCGCAACAGGGACGGAGGCCCGTGGCCGTGCTGTGCAGAGTTATGAAGAAAATTTTTTTTTGTTAATTAGAAATCTTGATAAAGACTGTGAATTACACTACAGTAAAAATTGAAGTAGTTGATGTTTCAGATACTGAAATATAATAAATTTGTTCCTAATTCTTTAAAAATATATACATAAAAAGTGTTACAGAAATAATATTTGTAAGATAGAATAGACGTCTGCAAGTAGCAGCTACAAAAAAAGTGTTACAGACATAATAATTACAAGATACAGTAATATAATAGTCATCTGCAAGTAGCAGCCTCTTTAATTTTTGTACATTTCCATGTGATGACGTCTGAAACATTACAGTTCAAGTAACCTTCAGCCATTTGTATAACGAGGTTAATAAGTTGTCCATTGATTATCCTTAGAAGAGTTAGCAATAATTTCAGTCTTTTGACTGGTAAATAGCAGTTAACGGATAAAGATTGACAAAACAAAATCATTTTTGATGACTTTGCTCAATCAAAAGTATAAAGCAGTGGTATACAATTTGCTGCAGTACATTAACTGTTGTGTTGTAGAGTGATCTCATCAGTGTTGGAGAAGAACAGCCTTCCAGGAGCCATCTGCTCCCTTGTGTGTGGAGGATCTGACATTGGGTATGTACTCACAACCCTCATTGTACTGTTGAAGGAGAGTTTCTAGGGTCCAAGTTTGTAGCTGTTTTACATGTTCTGTTGGCTTAAAGTTTTTGCCATAATTTATGTCTTTTTTATGTTTATGAACTGCTTAAAAATTTCTCGGTTGAATGTTTTTATTAAAAGGTCTTATTATTGCTTGAATATTTGGCACTTCTTTTCCATGCTTTTACAAAGTTTACAATTAACTAATTAAATAGAATCTCTTCCCAAGCCATATAAGATGTTTTCAGTATGATATTGTTAATTTAAGGACATTAATGGCAAAGGATGAGCGTCTACCTCTGGTCTCTTTCACTGGCAGTACTCAGGTATGTAATGTGCCTTTGTCAAGGATAAATGTGCTTAACCAAAAACGCATGTTTAGTCCTGGCCTGCTAGCAGGTTTGGTGGGATGATTGTCAGCAGTAAGCATTTGTTTCTGACTGCACTTTATTGCGCTCTTTGGTACATCTGAGCCTTATTTATATAGAGCTGCAAACATTTGCTTAGTTTGCAAAGCAAAGTTTTCAAAAACTTGGAAAAAAAACAACCTTAATCGAGCAATGACAACATAATGACTTAAGTTAATTTACAATCAAATGATGGATGTTGGTCAGGGTTTATTAAAAGTTATTGCTTCATTACAAAAATAGATGAAAGTACTTTTTGCTTCATTTTGCAGCTTAAATTCACACAGTAAATAAATTTTAATATTTTTTAATTATAGGGGGTTAATTATAGTTATGGGTTTACCAGCAGTAAGCATTATGCATGTTTTGTACCAAAGAGTGCTCTTAAGTGCAGTCTAGACCAAGAATAAAACATCTTTATAAAAACACTGAAGCAATGTCAAGCCTGTATTCAGATATGCCCATCTGTCTGTTAGGTAACTGTACATTCGCCATATTTTTACACAACTATAGAGAGAACACATATTACCGGACTTGTCTTTAAAGTTGCCTTCACCTTCAAGTATTCTCTGAGGTTTTGTTTTTTCAACTCCAAAGCCATACTGATGCAATATACCACAATATAACAATGCGTTATGTCTGCTTTCAGGTTAATGTTCTATTTTATGATGTACAGTAAATGTCAGTCTGACAAGGACCGTCTCAAGATACCAGGTGGAAATCAGGCTTACATGATAAAATCTGATTCCCATAAGTACTGGTATTGGGCTTTATTTTTATATGAAAAAAGAGTTGTTCCTCATAAATATTGTAAGACAGCAAATAGCATGACATTAATAAGTGTTACATAAGTTTCATGTACAACATGTAGAGATGCTTTGCTTTGACATGCAAATGTCACCCATTTCAGAGCTTCTACTTTATAACATGATCTTGTGGAGTATTTTGCATTGCCTGTAAATCTCCCTGGAAAAAGGTTTTGTATAGCAATAACCTTTACTTATATCTTCTTTGGATGAATAAAAAGTCAAAGTGTTGTCACAGCCTAGGTGTATTCGTCGGCGTTATCATGCACAAATTTTTAACACTGGCCATTAATAAAAACAGTTCCAAGATATTCACATGAAACTTGATATGTATGTTGGAAATGACAAAAGCATGTCTTCAGTAAGGCCCATAACTATTGCTTTAATAATTGTAGAGTAATGCACCTTTTTGTTTAAAATATATAACCGACAGGCATTGACATGTGTTTGCTATGCTCATTTTAATGTTAATAATTAATTTTAAAAAATCGCACAAAGGATTTTAAAATCTGATTGTGTCAACGTCATGCCTTCATCAGTAAATAAATAAACAATCATAGACACGAAGTGACATCAACGTCATACACTAATTAATGATGGCACAATGTTGTTGTTTTTTTATTAATTTTTTACTGGTTAAGCTTTTGTGTGTTTCACCCAAAACTTTGCAATCCTTAAACTTTAAAGCTGTGAAACATTCGAGCACGCTGTCTCTGTAACAACTTGTACTTGTTAATGTTAAGAAATTGCAGTTTTAAGCTCCTAGCCAATACTAAACAATGGACATTCTTGTAACGCTGTTTACTTTTAATATAAGAATATTTCACCGCATCATCAATATCATACTTATTTCTGTTTGTTTGTAGGTGGGTCACAAAGTGTCTATGATGGTTCAAGAGAGGTTCGGCAAGTTTCTGCTAGAGCTCGGTGGAAACAACGCCATCATAGGTAACAAAACTTTGCTTCGTAAATACTTCGTTACAACTTGCATTGTCAGAAACTGAGTCACTATAAGTAACATAGTTGCAGTACCATTTATATCATAAATGACGTTGCCTTCATGAAGTAGCATTATATATTTTTGAGATCTGACCATTGTAATAACTTTTCAAGTATCATCATGAATAAAAAGCGTTGAAAACATGCACGATAAATTGTAATGTTTTAAGCATTTCACATTGTAAATATAGGATATCACATTCCTGGTCATTCAATCTGGAATTTATAGGATATCACATTCCTAATCATTCAATACGGAATTTAAAGAATATCACATTTCTTGTCATTTAGTTAGGAATTTATAGAATATCACATTCCTGGTCTTTCAATGTAGAATTTATAAAATATGACATTTCTAGTCATTTAATCCCACAGAGTGAGGAGGGGATAATAGGAATGCACTTCGTCCGTCTGTCAGTCCGTCGGTCCATCAGTTTGTCCGTCTGTCTGTCTGTAACATTTTGTGTCCGGGCTATAACTTGTGCATTGCTGGATTACCATATTACTTGGTACAAATGTTGTCCTCATTGAGACGATATGCCGTGACCTTGACCCGATTCCATAACTCAAAGGTCAAGGTCACACGAGACATTTAAAGGTCAGAGTATACATGCTCGTGTCAGCGCTATGACTTACTTATGCATTGAAGGCTTGCTATTTCATCGATGTTATAAATTAAGGACTCATTTTCCTTCTTTTATTTAGCCAAAATAACCTTGACATTGATCTTACCTACACTACACACAGTATGAATAACTTGAACAAAAATCCTTTATTATATGTTCATATATTCAAGAATATCAAACAACTTGTATTTCCTATATTCCAACTCTTGACCAGTGGTTGTGTACAATTTTGGTCAGATTCAATATATCAGTCGGGTTGCGAGAAAGCAAAATATACTAAAAACAATGGCGGGGATATAGTCGTCCTTTTAACTGCCTTGTTGTGTAATGAATTCCATATTGAATGACCACTCCTATAGTATTTTTACAGTTTCACATCTCACTGTTGAACGTTCTTCAATTATAAAAACTGAGCATCTCAATGATTTTGGCCTGGCAAATAAAGAGCTTCAATGCCGAAGATATTCACAATCAATTCAAAATCATATTCTTAATTGGTAACACTTTGGGTATGACTGATTTCAGTGAACGAGGATGCAGACCTCGACATGGTTGTTCGTGCATCTGTGTTCGCATGTGCAGGGACGGCAGGCCAACGATGCACCACCACACGCAGACTCGTACCTATTAAACTTTTTGTGGCATAATATTTTATGATAATGTTTTAAAGCATTTACATTTTGTTCTAGTTTTGGTTTCTTTAGCTACTATTATTACGCTTATAAAAAATCCTTACACAGAATGTAATTTACGTAAATAGGTACCCTAGGTCTTGTATATGTGTACAGTTTTTCATGGTCCATCTTATATACCTTGCACCTTTCAAAACTTTCTATAATTATTTAATATATACTGACTGCTACAATTAGCCATTTCAAAACAGTTTTTTGTATAAAATTTGTAAGCTGTTGACATGTGGCGTTTTACAGATTCTTCACAAGTCTGTATATGATGAGGTTGTGTCACGACTTGTGAAAGCCTACGGACAGTTGAGGATAGGTGACCCTTGTGAAGGTAAATATCTTTATTCAGGTTTTATTACTTTTTGTCTGAGGATTTGTATCACTAATTAATGACATTTATGAGATATCAGATTAGATGGTAGTTTTGTAAATCTAATATTACCTTTCTCTTGGTGACAGCAAATCTGAAATATCAACAGTATTATTTCTTTTTTTTATTAATGCTATGGAAGGAATTTATGTTTGATATGAAGTCTGAGATATTTTTACAAATTTAGTCCTTTTCTGTTAGTGTTATGTCTTAGATCTGAAGAATTCTGGTGTAAATTGTCAATTATCGGACCAAAGTGTTATTGAGTAAGTTCATGAATTTTGTCTCTATCTATGGCCTCTGCAAACTTTTTGGAGCCCAAATGTAATCACCCTGTCTGTCTATCTGTGTGTCCACATATTTTTCCCTTAATAACTTAAATGACTCCACTTGACATCACAACTTGTAAGTGTTAGAAAATTAAATAAGACTTAAAGCATCAATATATCATAATGAAAACTCGTAATTGTTCTCAAATTTTTATCAAAATGCCTCCCTTTTAATTAAAAAAAAAGGTTTAGAACTATTAATGGATAGAAGCTTATAAAATATGAAAAAATGATAAACAGTTGCCTTATGACGAATCTCCGGCATGTTCACCATTTGTCTACACATGTGTGTTCCAGCTGATACCCTGTACGGGCCACTACACAGCACAGCTGCCGTGGAGGCCTATAAGAACGCTATAGAGGAGGCCATCAAACAGGGCGGCAAGGTTGAGTGTGGGGGGAAGGTAAGGACTTAAACTGTCTGGCCATCTTCTAGGGTTAATGGAAACATGTATGATGAAACATCAATTTCATGTTGTTTCAACAATATAAGAATCATATTCTATATATCTATTCTATAAATCTTGATATTTTTCTGTCAGTTTGCCATTAGAGGTTTCAATTATGTAACCATATGTGGTTAAAAAAAATAATATGATAACTATTAATCAGTATAAAGTATTTAGCTTATTACTAAACAGATTCTGTGCAATCATATATTTTTGATGACATGAAATTTCATTGTTTTCTGAAAATGGTCATTTTCATGAGTACATAAATTCACTGATTTTCTTTCTTCAAAAAATAAATAACTGATAAATTTAAATTGTATTTAATTTCCATTACGGTTTATAGACAGTCTGAAAGATAACATAATAAGCACCTGAAGAATGCCTTTTTTATGGCTCAGCTGCAGAACAACGCAATAAATCTTAAATTCATCTGATAAAACACATCAAAATACATTATTTTAAACTTTATTTGCATTCAACAACTTAACTTTTTTTTCGCATGATTTATAGTGCAATGTAAAGATTTAAAAAATTTAGATTAACTTTTTTTTCGCATGGTTTATAGTGCAATGTAAAGATTTAAAAAATTTAGAAGCCCCAATAAAGACCATTGTTTTTAACAAAACAAAAAGTTTATGTCCATAACTTTCCAGTTCAATATGAGAATTAAAGATCAAATATTTCATTGGTATCTTGAATTTGTGGATTGCCAAACCAATAAAAGCAAAAATAAGTGATGTCTCAGGAAACATTACAGATTGTTACAAAAAAAAGAATGAAAAGGTTCACATTCATGTTCTATATTCCCTAAAGAAACACTCGTGTTTTGTAGTAAATGGACTTGATATTTAAATTTACTTACAAAAATAAAAAATAAAAATATAAAATTTGAATTTCTTTATTTTCTAGGTGATAGACCGACCTGGAAATTTTGTGGAGCCCACAATTATATCAGGGCTTTCCCATGATGCCAAGATAGTCCAAACGGAAACATTTGTACCCATTGTCTACATTCTCAAGTTTGAGGTGTGTCATTTTTATATTTTTTTATTTTTTTTTGCAAATAATTGTTATTATGAAAAAAGGGGAAGTGTTTAATTTAAGATTGTTTGTTTTAGTATTACGGTTCATCTGTGTATGAAAACATTTGGTCAGTGCATGATTAGTAAAGTCCAAGTGATTTAAAATTACTGCGCTTTATGACGTCAGTACACAACGTGGCACGCGTTTTTTGGTGAAATGTACAAAACTGTGTTTTCTACGTCAATTTTTCCACAAATTCATTATTTTAGGTATGCAAGAAAAAATATCAATCATGTTTTTTCCGGTCCGAATTGAAAAATCAGACCCTCGGGCACGCTGCGTGACCGGTAACTCGGCAAGCCTCGTTACCGGCTTACGCGCATGCCCTCGGGTCGGATTTTTCTATACGTACCGGAAACACATGATAGATACTTATAATCCATGCACTGTGACCATATGTTTCATAAACAGAAAATCTTCAATTCTAAAATATTCAATGTTTTATGTATATTTCATTTCCAAAGCAATATTCAAACTACAATTCTATGAATGCTGAAAATACTGTCTCTTATGAAATTTAATGTAGTATTAATTTCATTGACGGCACATGTTTACTCGATGTCACATACATTACACTGCAGTAAATCATTATTTCACTTATCACCTTTTTCGTACTTTTCTGAAAAGGTTGCGTTCATGATATGAATGCAATTGAAAGAATAAGTGTTCATCTTAGGCAGGGTATTAGGAGTGTAAATAGTGCATATTAGCAGCTTGTTTTACAATTTAGATGCTGGAGTTTAAAGGCATGGAAAACATGCTGATGTCACAAGAACAGTTGTTGAAGTACTTAAATGATTTATGTGATGTAAAGTCAAGGATGTCTGTAAATATTCTAATGTCATGACTTTATGCCATTGGTTTTTAAGAATGCTATATTGTGAACGTTTGGTCTGTAGGACTAATGAGGCTGTTTTGTTGCATTGGCTAGATTTTAAAAGAATGAAATTTGACAATTTAAACAAATGTGGCCTTTAAGTCAACAAAGACAAAGTCAAAAACTGTATACATGGTATTTCAGGTGCTGGACGAGGCTATACGGTGGAACAACGAGGTCAAACAGGGCCTCTCTAGCAGCATTTTTACCAAAGATCTTGGCAATATCTTCCAATGGATCGGGTACGACAAACACTTATATGGACATTCTATTGCATGGAAAACAGGCATTTTGTCATATTGCAAACCAATAAAAATTGAAATATATACTGCTGGATTGGTTAAAGAGAAATTCTGTCATGAATAGAGGATAGTTAGAAGTCAGTATTTGACAACATTGAGTTTAATGTTGACATAACATAATCAACTTTATATAGTGAGAATTTTTTCCAACTTGAAGCTTCTAACTTTGTACCCAGAAGCCCTGTAAAGTTACACTTTAAACTTAGCCAAGCACTATCATGTCATATCTAGCACTTTGACAGCTCTTGAAATTGTGAAGGATAAGCTGAGGTAAAGTGTTGAAGATAATATAGTCCAGTCGATCATGAAGGGGACCTATACATGAAGCAATATGGTGTCAGATAACTGTCTGTTTGACATTGTATTCACTTGATTAGTCTGTTGTTTTAATTTTATTAAGAGTGAGCAGTTTTGGGACAAAAAAAATCTCAGTGTTGCATATTGGTTATTATTATTTTCTGGTCAGCATTTTATTGATACAATCTAATTAAGCTTTAATTTCACATAGATACATGCACAGTTAAGACTACCGTAAATGACTGGGTATAAGACGATAGGGGGTATTAGACGCAGGGAAAAAAATCGGTGAAAAATCCGAGGAAAAAACTTTTAATCTATGTTTTTGGTTAAAAGACGCATAGAAAAAATGTCAAAATCGTCCGGCATTTTCAGCCACCATGTTTGTTGACAGTGACAAAATTATTTTTTTTCGTGAAAATGGCGATGGTTATCTTTAAAACCATACTGTAGAGAATGACAAGTTATGTTAAGCAAAAAATATTTTGACAGTGCCCAACTTTGCTTTTTTATATGTAAGTTTGATTATTGTTTAATTCAATTTATTATTCAAAATGATATTGAATACCGTAATTCACAAGAGTTCGGACACCATAAATTAATTATTTTTTTCCGCTAAGAATACATAGAAAATTATCATTTTTACATTTTATTTACATGTTTGCCTTTTTTCTTCATGTTTGCTTTTTACCACTTATTAATTTATCCGTAGTAATCAATGGTCATAAACTTATTTATTACGCCTATAAGTGTAAATCCTTCATTAAGTTAATTAAAACACCATTTTATACATGCACTGAACTGAATAAACACATTCTATCGGCTTCAGATCAAAGAGTCACACTGTGTGACGTCACATAACTTACAGTTATGCCCACGAGGATCTCGTGGAGAGCATGGACATTGCTATGCAGGATTAATGTATAACTGTACGATTATTGCTTCATATAGTCTATAAGTGTGGTACAAGTTTGAAAGCTTATTGGCAGATCGTTTTACAAATATGCCATGTCGATGTTTTCTTAATCCCTTGATTGCCCTTGTTGTTGTTTAATCCTCAAATAAATATATCACACTTCCTTTTCAACAGGCAATAAATCGTTTAGGATGGGTAGTAACTAATTAAATTGTCACAGTGGTGTATACAGTTAGGTAATCTAGCCAGGCAGTGTAAAGATAAAAATCAATATTCTTCGTCTGTGAAACTTGGTAACTATGAAAGTTATGATTGATGTCCTTTGGGTGTCCGAAAATTAGGTACGCAAAATAAATTATTTTGGGAAATAATTATGGGTGTCCAAATATAAAATATTTTTTGTTGAAATTATAAACGTCTTACGATATACCGTATCCCGATCTTCAACTGCCGTTTTAACCCGTATATACTCGATCAATATGACGCGAGTAACATCCCTTTCTACATAAATCTAAACAAACTCTCGCCTTGAAATTGACATCAGAAAAAAAGTTCAAAAAACTGTTACTGGGTATAATACGCAGGCATTTTTTTGCATCAAAATCTGAGGGAAAAAAGTGTGTCTAATACCCAGTCATTTACGGTAGTTTGTTTCAGACTTATGCTGTCTTGCTTTTCGAGGAAAACTCCATAGATATATTATTTAATGCTGCTTCATTGACTATTTCACTACAGTAATAGGAGCAATACCATATGATGCATTACTGATTCAATAGTCTTTAATACTAGGTACTATCTTGTAATGTCATAACATTAATTACATGATCTTTCTTATTGCGTATATTATTGTATGACACTTGTGTTCTATACCTTGAATTGACATCATTTTGCTGTACTTCTTTAGCGTTAGCGTATATAGCATGAATATGTCATGTGACAAAAAGACTGTTACATTCGAATCCATTTAATGCCAAAGCTTATGAAACTTGTTTCTGGAAAGTTTTCAAGCTAGCCAAAGACTTTGTTTAAAACTTGCCAAAGACTTGCTGCATAACTTGCTAAAGACTTGCTTTATAACTTGCCAAAAAACATGCTTTATAACTTGCCAAAGACTTTCTTTATAACTTGCCAAAGACATTATTTATAACTTGCCAAAGACATGCTTTATAACTTGCCAAAGACTTGCTGTGTAACTTGCCAAAGACATGCTTTATAACTTGCCAAAAAAAATGCTTTACAACTTGCCAAAGACTTGCTTTATAACTTGCCAAAGACATTATTTATAAATTGCCAAAGACATTATTTATAACTTGCCAAAGACATGCTTTATAACTTGCCAAAGACTTGCTGTGTTACTTGCCAAAGACATGCTTTATAAATTGCCAAATACATCCTTTATAACTTGCCAAAGACTTGCTGTATAACTTGCCAAAGACATGCTTTATAAATTGCCAAAGACATGCTTTATAAAATGCCAAAGACTTGCTTTTTAACTTGCCAAAGACTTGCTTTATAACTTGCCAAAGACTTGCTGTATTACTTGCTAAAGACTTGCTTTATAACTTGCCAAAGACATGCTTTATAACTTGCCAAAGACTTGCTTTATAACTTGCCAAAGACATTATTTATAACTTGCCAAAGACATGCTTTATAACCTGCCAAAGACTTGCTGTATAACTTGCCAAACAATGTAACAAGTTTGATAAATGTTTGTATTAAATCGAAATGTAAGATCCTAGGTTAAGGTTATTTAAGTAACAAAATGTTTACTATATATTTTTAGACCAAAGGGTTCAGATTGCGGTATCATCAATGTGAATATTCCTACAAATGGAGCAGAAATAGGAGGGGCTTTTGGTAAGTTGCAGTGTCATGTGTTTCCTTTCATACACACACAAATACTTTTGAAATTGTAAGAAAAACAGATTCAGCTGCTTTGTTCACTTTAAGGATATCTGCACCATTAAAAAATCCTGAAAAATATCTATATATTTCTTAAGATTGTTATGAATGTTGTAATGAGGTAATATAACACCATGTTTATAGCGTCTTGTCAGTTAAGTCTTTTAGCTCGATCTATAAGCAAAGCAATATTCCACCTGATGCCATGCTTCTATGATGTAAGCCGTTTAGCTTCTTTGTTTAGGTCGTAAATGTTATATTTGTTGTCATAAAGATTCTGTTACCGATATAGGTGCGCCTTGGGCTTTAGAGACTATCAGCCACACAATAAGTCACATTGTTGCAAATGTGCTTCAATAAGGAACAAACAAGAGATTACCATACAATATCAAATGAACCACTTTGAGATACATTGCTGCACCTGTCTGCCTTTTGTGTTTTCCTCTCTTGTTTTAGTTTAGGTTTGTTTGGTGTTGATGTATAAATAGTTGTGGGCGTTGTGTCGTGCTAAAACTTCAATAATTGCCAACATAAAAGAGCCATTACAAATATTGATATGATTCGAACTTGGTAAACATCTTTACTATGCATATTTGTGTAGCCTTAATCCTACATTAAGGGTGTGCTGCTGTATGGTTTAAGACACCGATAACCTTTCCAGTAGAGTTAAGACTTAAACCTATTTTAATGAATTAATAGATGGAACAACAATGAGTTTCAGGTTATACCCATATATAGGTGTAGTTGACAAGCTGCATGTGATTTTAAATTAACATCTGGTGTGATAAACCCATTCAGAAAGCGGTTTTCAAGCTTAAAATAATTCAACATACAGCAAAAACTGGAAATTAGCACAAGCCTCATTTGTATAGCAGGGCTTGGTGATTTTTTATGTCCTGTAAACCTTTCCTTCATCTGGTTTTCCATCTTCGGTGTGTGTAACTTTGTCATGAAAGTACCATTATGTGATTCAACCTGAACGTTACCATCAATTTAATGAATGAGTGTACCATGTTTATTTTCAGGTGGAGAGAAGCACACAGGTGGCGGAAGAGAGTCTGGCAGTGATGCGTGGAAACAGTACATGCGACGATCCACCATGTATGTATTATGTGCCTCAATTTTGCATGTATTGTGTGCTATTAAGCTCAAAATGTTTTCAATGTGCATATCTCCTGTAATATTTTACTTGGTGCTTAAAATTACTTTCTGGTCTCAATCTGGCTAGTGTAAATACTAATTTGATGAATAATTTGATAGAGTTTTCTTTTCTTTCAGAACAATCAACTACAGTAAGGAGCTGCCTCTGGCTCAGGGAATCAAGTTCGAGTGAGCTGCCTTCCAGCCCGGGGCCAGTAAAACCATCTGTGATGAGACTTTTTTTATTAAACTTTCTATCACTTATATTGTTAGGTTCTATACTTCTGAGGCCAGGGTGCTATTGATTTTTTTATGATTGTATGTTTCAGTTGGGATTTTTTGTTGTTTTTTATACACAAAATGAACAAGGTTGCTTAAAATTAGATTGAGGGATATTGTAATTGAAGCGACTAACAAATCAGCTTTGCTTGTCTTGAAAAACATTAACACAAATTTGTTTAACCTTTGTTGTCCTGAAATTCAGTTGAAGTTTATAAAAATAAGTGAAAGGAGAGTTATAAATGGTAATATTGATTTTGTGTATTTTTGAAATGTATTAGTGAATCTCATGCCTTACCTCAAACTATACTTCAGTATCTTACTATAGTTTGTGTGGGAAATATTAAGCTTATAAGATTGTGTGTGAAATGCAGGTCACTTGTGTTGAACACATGGCAACAAGGCTGTTGTACAAAGAATTTCTATGTTTTCTGTCGGTTAATATTATCATTTAATAATCTGACCCATAAATATGTAAATTTTGGGTGCCTGGTGACCCCATTCTATTTTTTGTATCATTTGAACAGGCGTTGTGTGCAGAAATAATACACTTCTAACAAGAAAACATATTCGTTTATATCAGCAATCAAGTATCTATCAAAAGATACCAATATTTGAATGGGTCACTTAGCATCAAAATTGAACATTAAGGTTATGGAGCTATGAGAGGGCTAGAATATTTGTGGGTTGGATACTTTGAAATGTCTCGGCACTGCAGTTTTTTTACCAATTTCCTAGTCTATATAACAGCACAAAATCTATATCTAAATTGAATGTTGTACCAAGGTCTTACGGGAACTAGTATTACTGTATGTTTAATGTTCATAGTGTGCAAGTGGCATAGAAACAATGTATTTGACTGGATGTTCCTATTTTAAGCATTATACATTTATAAATTGATACCCCTAGCTGAATGATTCAAACAGAATCACTTATTTATTGGTGCAAAATAACTGAATTTGACTTGCTTATAATTTTGGTTTATTTATTTTTTTGGAAAGGATAACACCTATCCCCTTTGCTCATTTATAGTGCTTTAAATCTTTACATGGCTGTTGTTTGTTATCACATGATGTTACAAAAAATGCATCATTTTATTTCTATAACATTTTTGATATGCATTTTCGTTTGATATATTTGTCAATTATAGACCTGTTAATCATGAGTGATATGATGTGGAATTTGGAAAATAAAATTTCAATATATTGACTTACACCTCATCCTTTGCATCAAATGCATGTGTGCATTAAAACATGCTGTGTATTGTTAAGGAACAGCTTAAAATTGTTTACTTTTATGCATTGCAACCAAAATGGCCATCTACCACAATACAGTTGCCCCAATTGGAAAGTTTGAAACAAGTTACAGCCCTTGCGTATTGGGTATGGGTTTGAAATTTTATACCCAGCAAACACAGATACTTGTGCAAGAAATGTTAATTTAAACTTATTTATACGATTTGAGAAACAAGTTATTACAACATATTAATCACTCTCGTTGGCACCATGTTACGCAGGAATGTGGTTTTGTGTTGTGGGGGAAACTGGAGTACCAGGAGGAAATCCACTTGTCCGGCTTGGTGACCACAAACCAAACTCGCATGCGCCCAACCCAGGTCACGTAGGTGAGAAGCTAGTGCGCTAACCGGACAACCAAAATTGAACTCAAATGGAGCTACATGGACGAGGTAGGGTGCATCAAGTACGCTGAGTATAAGCAATAAAGGCCACAAAAATTAATATACTGGATAAACCATAAATGTGATATATCCAGTTTGGTGTTTAGGTGAAGATTTGTTAATCCTGATAAGATCAGACCCGATCAAAACAGGTGGTCCCTTATTTTTCATTTATAAGCATATAACAAGAAATGTCACAAAATCTGACAAATGACCCCAATTTGGCCTTGTTAATTAAATGGCCATTTAGAATACAACGTTTATGTTGAATGAAAGTTGGATTTAATCTCCCTAAATTTACAAATGCCTTCAAAACATTCTATGAAAAATGGTTAAATTCCAATTATCAGGTAATGGCTTAGATACAATGGTTTGTTCAACATTGACCACAAAATGTGAACTAGAGCTTTAAAATAAGAACACAAATATCATGCACTACACACCTTTAGTTAATATTTAATAAAGGAAAAACCAATAATTCTGTTAAAATTTTTAAATATATACATTGAAACCTGAATAATTGTTTGAAATTTGTAAAAAATATGTTATTCAAACCAGAAAGAGACATTTTTCAAACTGTCAAACCTAAACAAAGACTTGAATGTGCTATTCATTTGCCACTTCCTTCTGGTTTAAAACTATGCAAAGGAAACGCATCATTTTCAAAGCAATCTAAGATTCTTAAGAGTAGAACTAATAAAGAAAACAAAAATAATCGTAATTTCCAGCCGAAAATGGTGCAATATAAAATATTAAGAAACATGTGGTAAAAAAACCTGGTTCCAATAAACTTTTTCAGCTCATGGTCAACATAAGTTTGATGTTTTTAACTCTTAAAATTACTAGGGGTCATCTGCTTACTGCCTACAAAGTTTGAGATTTGTGTGCCCTAGAGTTCTTCAGTTATTTATTACAATCCATAGGAACGGATGGCAGTCAGTCTGATTTCTATATGCTGCTTTTCGGGGCATTAAAATGAACAATAACACATGAAAATATTTATAAGAGGGCAAAGTTATCACAGTTTATTAATTTATGTATGTATAAACATAAGGTGTACAGAGACAAAATATTTAGAAGGGAACAACAAATATTAATAATAAATACATGATTTTTTACTACTTTTTTACTTTCTTACTTAGGCGTTCAATAAAATTGCTTCCACTAACACCTAATTGACCATTTTAAATTTCCTACAATCATGATATACCCTGTTGTAGGTTGGTTGAGTACAGAATCCCAGTTCTCAATTTTTTTGGAGATGTTAGTGGAAACAAATAACTTTTTTTGGCCTTACACAAGTTAACGATTATGCTGTTCCTCAAAATCAGTACACATGTAATTCATGTTTTGTGGAGAAAACACAAACAAAAGTTTTTGTTTTGTAATTCAACAAAGAACTGTTATAATGAAGATAAACATTTCATTAACAAAACTTTCACCAGCAAGGACAATATGTAACTTAAATGGGATTCTAGGTTAATTGACACAAAACTCCAAAAATGGATGAAAATAATGGGCTCATAATTATTATCTATGGATGTTTGATCACATTGGACAAATTAGACTTTCTGGAGGAATCTGTTTTGGCGGATCTTCTGTTGCCGAGCCTCCAGCTTCCTCTCTACATCTGTGGGCAGATCTGGGTCAGTAAAGTGCTCTGAAATGGTTGAATGGTATTTGAATCACAAACACATGATAGATACTGTCCGCAACAGTGTGGTTGACTTTAGCTGCCTTGTCTATGCTATATGTTTATATCTAATTACCATGTATGAGTGAGTAAATATATTTTGCTTGTCAATAACAAGGGCAATAACTTCTATTGAGGATCATTTAGAATTAACTAACTTAATTGTCTTATGGCCTCACTAAGGTGAAGCTGTCTGTTGAGATATATGACTAAAAAACTGAAAAACTTTAAACAAGGTATTTAAGTCAACCAAGGGCCATTACTTGTAATGAAGTTCACTTAGAGTTGTACAACTTAATTGTCTCATGGTCTTGAACACTAATGTCAAGTATTATCACAACTGCCATAAAATGACCAAAAGTCCCAAATCGGCTAAAAACTTTCATGCCCCTGAAGTTTAAAATCCTTTGGCTTACCTGCAGCAAATTCTCTGATGTTTTCTGGCCTCTGTGTCAGAACGGACCTGCAGATAACCAAACACTTTATATGTCTAAATCTTGTTTAACAGAGCACAAATGAAAAAAATAAATGATTGGATGAACATGTAAGGCAAATAAGTGTTATATAATTAATGATGTAGTTGCCTTGGTCCTTTATTTCATTTCAATCACTACAAACTTGTTTACAGTGTAAATAGTATTTCAATTACAATGTATTGAAAAAATACATAAAAAAATAACATTATATGTGCATTGCAATGGCACATGTTTTGCAAGTCAGAATATTTAGGTGGCACCAACTCCAACTAGGAACAAACCCATGCTATTACACCTTTGTTCTGTAAAGTTGTCTGACTTATTCTTTAAGTGGTGGGTCTCTATGTGAGATAATTGTGTTGCAGCTTTCAATTTGGAAAATTCAGTTGGTTCAGATTTTGCTCTCAGACTAGAAATGCATTTTACTTGAATGTCCAAATTGTGTGATAAAGTTGTATTGGGCATTTTAAATGATGATAAATATAACTATTCACATACTGGAGAAATCCTGAGACAAGACATTCCACTTCAGGGTGCTCACGGAGGTACTTCTCATTTTCTATTCTGGTTTTTATCTAAAAATATACAAAAATTTGTCACAAAATGATACTGTGAACAATTGCATTCAGAAGCAAAGCAACAAATATAGAAACACATACATTACAAAGTTAACTGTTATTTTTTTATATTAATAATTGAATTAACCATCCATACACTAAATTTTAGCAAATAAACATATGTAATTTTCATACATATATTTTGTGATGGCAACAAACCAATGATAAAAGCTTAATGTGCAACCAAATAATTTAATTACTAAAGTCACAGACATATAAACCATATAAATCCAATAATTAAAATATGCCAAAATGAATATAAGATTAGTGGGTATGGGTAAGAACCAGTAGCCTGGTTAGCTCATAGCGTAGACTATTGTGTATAGGTAAGAACCAGCAGTCAGGTTAGCTCATCACTTAGACTTTTGTGTATGGGCAAGAACCAGCAGTCCAGTTAGCTCATAGCGTAGACTATTGGATATGGGTAAGGACCAGCAGCCTGGTTAGCTCAGAGCGTAGACTATTGTGTATGGGCAAGAACCAGCAGGTTGGTAACCTCATAGCGTAGACTAATGTGTTTGGGTAGGAACCAGCAGTCCGGTTAGCTCAGAGCATAGACTAATGTGTATGGGCAAGAACCAGCAGCCTGGTCAGCTCAGAGCATAGACTATAGTGTATGGGCAAGAACCAGCAGCCTGGTCAGCTCAGAGAGTAGACTATTGTGTGTGGGTAAGAACCAACAGCCTGGTTAGCTCAGAGCTAGACTATTGTGTATGGGCAAGAACCAGCAGCTTGTTAAGCTCATAGCAAAGACTATTGTGTATGGGTAAGGACCAGCAGCTTGGTAAGCTCATAGCATAGACTAATGTGTATGGGTAACCAGTCTGGTTAGCTCAGAGCTAGACTATTGTGTATGCATCAGAACCAACAGCTTGGTTAGCTCATAGCATAGACTAGTGTGTATGGGTAAGAACCAGCAGTCTGGTTAGCTCATAGCAATACTGTGTAGACTAATGTGTATGGGTGAGAACAAGCAGACTGGTTAGGCCTTGTGTAGTCAAACTAGTATAGAAGTATGTTCTTGATTTCTGTATCTTTATGGATCCACGGATTGATGTGTAGGTTTATAAGGTAAACAAGGTAGTTAAGTCTAACATCATCAAGTAATATATCGTTTTGAATACATGTATGAGATCAGCTCGCACCTTCTGTATTCTAGATATGGCAAGTTCAGCTCAGTAAAATACTGCTCATATGGAAGATGAAATTTCCCAGAACTAATTTTGTTGATCGTCTTTGACAGTTTTCAATATTCGGTTATGTTTCTTAAGCCAAGGGTCATATATCAGCCATGCATTGAGTAAACATGTTTGCTTCCAACATTTGCAGTTTGGTTCCCCCTTGTAGTGTATGCCCTGCGTTGCAACAGGGATACAAAACAAAAACATTTGCTAGCGTTTTGTAAACACTCTGGTTCCCAAACTCACTGCAGATCACCATAGTCAATATCATGTAAAATGTACATCAGAAAGTGTTTTCGTCCAATTTCCTCCTGACAAGACCTATAAGGCTATTCATTTTGTTTACAGTTTTGTTTATGTATGAGTCAAAATTAACACTATTACTGTCACTATTTGAGAAATAGTACACAACTGCCAAGTCCTTCACCGAGTGGTTCTTAATTTTACTGATATGTTGTGTAAATATATAACTTTCCCGACTTAACATATATTAATATTGTTATGATGAAAATGTGGCACATAATTATATCGATATGTTTTAGCCATATCTTTTTTCAATTATTTTCAACAGTATTGTTTCAAATTACCTTATACTTATTAAGTTTTTCTTGTTGCTCTTTGCTCAACGCTCCAAGATCACCATTTCCACCAAGATCATATGGTTCCATTCCATGAGGGCTATTTTCCTGAGGTTTTTGATGATCTGGGTCCTTGTCAGCCATTTTGAAGCAATCTGGGTCACTCAACGCTTACCAAAACAAGCGTATCACTATGCGATACGAATGATAATAAAATGCGGCCTCTACAGTACCGGTCTATCGTTAGTTAATAATAATAATGTCACGGTCCTATAAACCAGTTTATAGGTCCGTGACAATAATAATAATAATAATAATAATAATGATATTAATAATGATATTTTTATTAAGAGAAAGTGACACATTAAATTAAGACACTACTGGCTCCTTATTAGATAAATGGAAAAAATAACGTCCGTCACTTTTTTGTTCCAAAGTTTCAAATCTGATGGCATAAATGGTGTAAATTTGATATTCTTAATCCATGTTCACAGCACTGATATAACTGAAATAAAATCTTTCACTTAGTTTTGTTTGTTTTTATTAATTTACTTTTTTTGTCAAAAATGTCAAGGTTTTTCATAGTTCTTATAGTAAACGAACATATAAATCTTTAAAAAAAAATACCTTGTGATCTTCTATTCAAGCAAATTGGGTACATTACAATTAAAGCTGCCCTCTCACAGACTGACAGTTTTGACTGTTATTTTTATTTTTATCCCAGAATCAGCTGATTTTGTCATCAGTGCCTTCACTTCAGGCATATTATTAGACAATACACAAAAGAACAGATCTAAATTGTTTGGAAAACTGCCGATAAACTCATTATTGTTAAAGCGTTAGTAACGTTTTACGCCATGTAACATCAATTTTCGAGCGTAAACATCTAAATCTGCGATATGATCTTTTATCAGCAGTCTTATATCACTTGTTTAAAGACATTAACGCAAAAATCAACTTATTCCAAGACAAAAAAAAATCAAAGACAGTTGTTAAAACTGTCAATCTGTGAGAGTGCAGCTTTGAAACAATGACCAATTCTGTAAATGTGTGTTCTTCATGATATTTCTCAGAGTATCACTTTTTCGTGCTATGTTATACTAACTAATATCGAATATCAAGATAACGTTGTGATTATATGTCTACTTGTTATGACACAACTGGTATGTCTTGTTTGAGAATTTATTACACTAGCGGATACAGGGGGTGCACCAGCCCCACCCCTCCCCTAAAATCGTCCATGTTTACTTTTAATTTTAAAAAGGAGGGAAAAGTAATAAAATACACCCAAAATGCACAATTTCGGACTAATATTGTTAAAAATTTCGGAGAGGAGCATCCCCTGCAAACACTTTAAACCCGCAAGTAAAAAGGTTACGCCCCGAAGCTACACCCCCTCTAACTTTAAATCCAGGATCCGCCAATGTATCATGTAAGCAAAAAATACTGGACTGCCCATGTATCATATAAGCCAAACGGCTGGTTAGACCAACGAACTGAACAATGATCTCGAAACAAAGCAAATCACTTTCAAAATATTTTGTAAAACTGAACGTAGCAGATTTTGTCAAGTTATCAGATACATCAACAAGTAGTTACTCCTTCAAGATAGACAAGCCATTGTGTAGAAACACAGTCTACCTACATCAGTTATCTCCCGTGTTGTTAATATTTGGAATCTGCATAGAAACTTCAAGATTTTGTTCGATCGGCATGCACAGATAGACACTGATAAACATAATTATATTAGACTAATATAAATGCTATTTAGAGACAGTGTTACTTGAACGGACACTGGGTTACACTTCACCATTCTTCTCAAATACAACACAACTGCAAGATAAATTCGTGTCCTACATTTTGTACGTAAAGATCGGGTTTGATTAAACGGACTTAGATTTCAAAGGACTTATATAGTCGTCCTTACTACAGAACCATAGAACATAATTCAGGTACTGTACATGTATATAACATGCAGTCTGATAAAAACAATTGGTAAGAGGAAGTATAATTAAAACTCAAGCGACATATCCATCAATGTTGGCATCATAAACATTGATGTAGAAATTACAGAATAACTCAGCCTTACTTGAGCATGCTTTATTTTTTATAAATACATATATTTGCTTAAATCCTGCCATGTAAACGATATTTCTGACATAAAGAGGGTTATTATTCCATAATTCCATTCATCATATGAGGACAATGTAGTACCATAATTATTTAGTATTCGTCTTTACATAAGAAATACCCTTCAATATTGGGGTGGATCTCAATGTGAAGCGTTGTTTGCATAGTGCAAAATATTTGTTAAAAAAGAAGGCGTCAGTCTCTGCAAAGATTGCAGCATGAAATGCACACCGATTTTCAAAAGATAGCAAGTCAAACATCTGAAAACATGCAGAGGAAGATGTACGAGTAGGTTTTAGAAGGCAATAATTTAGGCAAGGGTGTTTTGCAGAATTGCTAGACTTATTGCTTTGCCCGACTCTTTATATCACTACAGTAATCTGTTATTGATACTATAGGTTACACACCACCATTGTTTTTCCCTATATAATTCAATGTAAAATTATAATTTTTAGACAACATTTAAAGGCATTTCGAGCGAATGCAGGCTATGATAACCACATATATTCTTAAAGTACAAGCTTTAAATTACATTTTAAGCCAATAAAAAAGGGGGGTCAAGTTATTCCTAAGAAAAATCACTCCACTTGAAAAACAAACTCTAAAAATTGCACCGTCCGCCATGACAGTTCTTCCAAAATGACCTTTCAACTATAGGGCAGCGGTTTATGCTTTAATCTCTACTCTAAATGATAAATCAAGCAAAAATAGATACTTAAGGTATACAAGTTTCAGGAATAATGATAGTTTTGATTTACAGTGTATTGAGCATGTGAAAACATGTCTATCAATCATAAGAACTTATTTTTTATTGAGAATTTTCCACACAACGGAAGTACATATGACGTAATGGTGACGTCACTCCTATAGCTCAAACAGTTGTTTTATATTAATTAAGCACTTCATCCTATACACTTGCAAGACTAAGCCTTAAGTGTCCAGGATTGAGATCATCCAAAAGAACAGCTGAAAGTTCTTCAAATCAGACTGAACCTATTACTGTACATAAAACAATCCCATTGTACGTCTATCTATACAGTTCCTCAGCCAGGGTTGGGTGTTTGGTACGAATGAACTCTTAGGCTAAAAGAATCATGTAAACATTCTCACTTTTAACCGAATGCAGTAGATATTGTACCGTGGCCATTTGTCCGCGATTCACAAAACGTAGATTTTGGAAGTCTGGTGGCATTTGTTTGGTCTTGATAGTTTGCAAAATAGGCCATTTCAGGTACGATTCCAGTTGAACATATATAGGACGTGAAATAACTCTGTAGAGGATATAGTTTTGTTTTGTTTGCCGGATTCCTTAAGGTATTTAAGTAATTTAAAAGATGTACATCATTGAGATAGTATATTCATGATACTAATTAAGACTGATATTTATCTTAATTCAGATTGATAAGAGAGCTGCCAGGTACAACTCACCGTACTGGAAAGTACGCAGGAACTTCAAACTACTGAACTGTGCCAGGTATATGCATGTGTACTTGTTTGCAATTGAGGTTTCATAGAACTCGCTGACACCGACACAATTTAATTTGATAATGTTTTATATATATATCTATTTTCCCGATGATTTCTAAGTATCGACGGACACATTTTAACATCCACGGGAGTGAGGTACACGTGATGCAAGTGGATATTTATAAACATGCACATGAAACGCAACACACAAAAACATGAAAACGCGTATGGACAGTCGAATTTGAAAAACACTCGAAGCAAAGAAATCGGATGCTTGTTTGCAAATACAAGACAAGTGGGCGGCAAGCGGATGCCAAGCTCTTCCGGGTTTTTTGTCGATCAATGTAATAAAACTCCACATCTCTTTAGACCAGAGTTATTGACCACTAAGATGTATTGTAACAGATGGACAATGGACTCACTGTCGTAGCGCAACCTAGGCACTATTGGCCTCCACATAATGGTGTGTTTTTTTTAAAAAAGTCCAAAATGTATGCATTTAAAACTGTGGGGTATTAAGGATATGCTTCAGGTGAAAATATAAGACGGTATTTTCTTGGTGCCTGTGTATGTTGTTGTTGTTGTCAAATACATAGAGGAAAACGCATATATAAGTGCATCTGCTTTTAAAAGAAATAGCTGGCGAGCATGCCATCGAGCCGCCCTAACAATCCGGGCCTGCTTGTCAGTTATGTCCCTATGTATGCTAGCTACGTCCCTGTCTGTCTCATTTTTAACATCGCCGTCATATGATTCAGTTTTCATGCTCTATTCTTTAACATTGGTGGTAGTATGTTTGTGATTTATATTCGTTTGGGTACGTGTGCTTGGAAATTCGACAAATATAGATATGACCTCAGTGTGCGGGAAAGATACCGCTAAACAATCAAAACTAGGCATACCAAATACGGGCTGGGCGTGTGTACATATGAGGTATGTCCCAGAATATCGTAGTCAATCGCTATTGCAAGACGAGCGAAGGATGGAGATTAACGAAATTTGTCGATGACACTACATGAAACCTGGCGCACGTCAACATCACTACGTAATTGAGACAAAAGTCAAATAATTTCTGTTCAGCGTAATTTAAAAGTTGTTTTTGTCTTTCCATCCACCCAAAAAATGACTGCATAGCTAGTAAGCAAGTAAACATCATACCGATACGTTGCTTGTAGTCAATAAGTTAAGGCTGCTGTTTTTTTTCTCATTGTTATAATGAAAAAATGACTATTTTTCACTACGCCCCCGAATCCCCTGTCGTTATCGCTTTTAACGTTTTGAATGTAAGCTTCTTGTAAATTTATGAATTTATGCAAACATGTAGAAGTGATTTGCCGAAATATAAACCATGTGTGAAAATAAAAGAATACATGTACTTAAATTATTTTGATACGAGGAGTGCGCTGGTCAACATGACCTGCTTATAATGATTCGTTCATAAATGATACAAAATACGTCTAACAAGCCCAAACCTGTCAACCTCTTTTTTTTCAAATCCCGTAAAAGTTCCCTGCCGATCTGAAAAATCGCATTTGTCCACGGTATTTTAGGACGCCCCTCGTACTTTTAGTTTTTTAATGTTTAGTTATTTAACCGCGACGCGCATGGGATTGCATTACATTTCACATATTTGTTTATTGCAAAACTTCGCTGCGGAAATTAAAGTGACAATCTCATAGATTTAAAACAAAATGCATTATCTTATTAAATCAACAATATGTCATTTAAAAATTGAAATTGATATACCAAACAGTTATTGTTATTTTTCATACAACCCCAAGGGTATTTGCCGCACTAAACCAATATTCCATCAAACCATATTGAGCACTGGTAGGGCAACCAGTTGCAGCGTATTCAAGTTTTGGCAAGTCTTCTTTTTTGTACCCCAATATTAAAATTTCAAAGTTGAAGATTTTATAACAAGATTTGAACACACAAAAATATTTCGCATGGTCGATAGGTTTTACTAACGTAATTCGTTTTACTACTCCTGTCGATTTGCGATACTTGCCATAGGCGGATCCAGGGGAGGGGGGCGGACCCGGCGCCCCCCCCCCTAAAATTTTCCCAACTATATGTATAAATTATTAATATCGTTCCATGAGTATGGCAATGACAATGCTTATATTGCATGTAGAGTAGGCTTCTCCATTTGTTCTTGTTACAAAGTTACAGGCAATTTTGGTAGATGTTCTTGGTGCCGTGTGATATTTTACGCAGACGTGTTACATAATTGCATTTCTCTCACTGTAAACGCGCTTTTCCACTGATTCTATGTTGTTCTTCATGCGACATAATACGTCGAGAGTAAGCTACCGGCTATTCCTCTGATTTAAATGTAAAATCTCGATTATTCAAATTGTGGGGCCTATTTTTTACAAGCCTGAATCACCCAAATTCGCACCTTGGATGATTCGGACTTTTAAAAAGTGAGCTCAAACCTTGATGTGAATACATAAAGCAATAAAAACTTAATTTTGGTTCCGCTTATAAATTTAAATTGTCTGGAATTCGAGTAATCCGAGTTCGAATAATCAAGGTTGGATTTTTCATGATTATGTTATCTATACAAATAACTATGTACTTGATTTGGATCCAAGCTTTTAACACTCAAACTACATGAAAATTTGAAAAAAGGAAACATGTATTTTGAGCAGGCGACACTTTTCGATGTAAACTACGGGAAACAATTGGGAATTGGAACTGATTCGACTGCTATTTTCAAAGGATGTGCTCAAAGAGATATGCCGTTAGATTTAAAGCCTGAACACGGTAATGTCGTTTTTTTTTGTGCTCGATTCAGATCCGATTCCGGTTTCCATGGCTCCCAAACTGTAATGGTTTAACCCTCATCCTGCCTTCAAAGAAATAGTCCGCTGAATTATCATGTGTTTGGTCATTAAAACTTGTTTGGTCCGTCTGAAAACTGGTAAAACAGTTGACTGAGTGTAAAACAGCTTGGATCCAGATCAGACGCCGAGTTAGTTCGTCCAAGCTGGTTAACTTTAAAATGACTATGGTCGCGATCGGTATGATAAGGGCCAACACTGTTGTATGGCGTCAATTTCTATCTGCTCGAGGTGCTAATACATGCGTATCTATGAAGTAAATGGGTAATTTCGATAAAGTTTTGTTTGTAACCCTAAGCATGCCGATAGCGACCGTAGTGATGTCGTCAACCAGATTGGATCCGGATCAGACGCCGAGTTAACGCCGAGTAACTCGGCGTCTAATCCGGATCCAAACCGTTTAGCAATCCAGTAACATTTTCACCAAATCCGATAATATGAAACAAGATTAACTTAAGAGATCAAATACACGAGAATTCAGCGGACTACTTGCTTAAAGCAGACACTCGGTGTCACTGAACAAACATTAAAGTTTGCCCAATAACTGTATGAACTCCTTTTTAAATTTTACCAAGGTCTTTCAATTTATGCGGGGAAAAAACTTGATCTATAGGGAGGTGACGATCAGCTTAACGGCGTTACTACGTTACAAAGTGTCTCTCGCAGTTCAAGCTTTGTAAAACAGTGTAAACTATGGAACGCCGTGGCGCAATGCTTCTTTTTGCAAAACGCTTAATGCTTTATGCGAAATGCTTTTTGCGAATTGCTTAATGCGAAATTCTTTTTGCGAAATGCGAAAAGCTTCGATTCAATATTTTTTACCGTTGTTAGCATAAATTGAGCAGAATCATTTTGTATGAAATGAAAAAAGGAACACATTAATTTGAAAAATACTTTTATCTGCATGTAATAGAGGTGAAAAATAATACGTTTGTTGTGTCTATTCATTAGAATAACATATATAAACACACCAATACAATATAATATTCAGAAACGGTAAAGTAAAGAGGTGTCCTAGAGAAAATATGCCAGAAAGTCAGTTAGATTGCGAATAGCAAGATGTGCAACTCTGTATATTGCTGTAAACGCGTTAGGTTAGAAAGAGTATCGTTTCTTCCACCGTATAATAATATTTCTGTAGCAGTATCAGTAGCCTATGTCTTACATCCCCTTCACTGCCGGGAGCAGTTCGGAACGTGCACAATATTTCGTCCGATTCAATATTGTGTTATGCCATATGCGAAATGCTTTTTGGGAAATGATTTTTGTGCAAAATGCGAGATGCTAAATGCTTTTAAAATGCTTCATGCGAAATGCGAGATGCGACGGATATCCGTTATTCAGGAGGTGTTACTATATTTAGATTTCACATAGCACGAGCTTCCGTAATTCCGTACCCGGCCATTCGATTGGTCGAAAATGAAACTATTGTTCTATATATAGCATTTGCATAACGCATTTCGCAAGAAGCATTGAGCCCCGGCGTTCCATAGTAAACACATGCAATAGTTTAAGAGCTTGAGGCCGTCGCGAAGGCCTCCGACCCACTGAATTACCATGAAAACACATGGGGGCCTTAGCGGCCAACAGAAGTCAATTTCAGAAGTTACGCCCCCCCCCCTAACTGAGAAACCTGGATCCACCACTGCTTGCATTGATCTGCATTCGTGCTGGGAAAACATTTCCTCTGAAGTTGATATTTGCCAATCTATGAGAGAGTCCCTTTACGGTTAGACGCCCACACCCAGCCCAACCCCGTTCGACATCGACCAGCGCTGCCTGCAAACCATTGTGTAGGATCACAATAATACTTAAATAAATAACAATACGAAACCTTAAATGAGATTTATTAAATTCATTAGCAAATAAAACATTAATAGAAAATTAAATGCAGAAAAAGCAACCCCATATGAATGGTTATTTTTGAGGACTTGTTTTTCGACGAATCCAACCTTTACATAAAATATACCACAACACAAATCAAAGTGATACATGTTTTTATTTGTACAGAACATTTTTCACACACACACACGCACGGGCACGCGCACGCGCGCACCCACACACACACACACATGTATATATTTAATATTCACACTATTTAGAAATCTAGCTGTGGAAAAGTAGTTGAAACTTCGATGTTCATGAAAACACTATTAACAGCGGCGGGTCCAGGAATTGTCGTTAGAGGGGGAGTACCATAGGGACGCAACCTTTTGACATGCGCCCTCAGAACCAAAATTTATATGGTTTCAGATGTTGGCTTGGGAATATTTTTAACAATTCAAGTCCGAAATGGTGCATTTTGAGCGTATGTCAATACTTTTCTCCGATATTGATATTAAAAAATAAAATTTGGACGATTTTGGAATCCGCTAGAGATTAAGATAAGATTTCTGAGGAATTTTAAGTTTAGCTGAGTCATTTTTCAAGATTCTCGCGTTCCACAATTTGATAACAGGAACAATACTTATACAATAAGAAGACGTCCAAGGCATACTTGGAAGGGAGTTTCATATGTAATACGTAAATATAATTAATTTACATTTTGCTATCAAAACAGAGTAAAAACAGAAACTTATAGCAAAAACTTACTTCGAAAACTGTCAGTACTGCTCCGTGTTTGAACAATAACACATGTTAATTGCAATTCAACGTATTGCTTGGTTCTTATTCAAAAGTTTGTATTTTATGTGGGAAGATAATATTGGATTTTTCTGGCTTGTCTCCCTAGTTTGTGCAACTGCCAGTTCGAAAACATGCTTAGAAACATAAACTATTAACTCTTAACAGCTCATAAAATACAACTTGGGTTTCAAATTATAGAAAAAAGGTCAACGACCGACCAAACTAAGCTAAATTGTCAGTATTACTTGCTTACCTACACCAAACGTTTCCAGACAATATGAGCATAATACTATTAAACTGAGAATTTTAGATATAAGAACGCCCAGCGCTTTACCACAAATAACGGAAGCCTACTCGATCAACCAAATCCATTCAATTTTAAAAGAACAACCCATAACATAATGCCTAGGAGTTAGTAGCTTGTATCTTATACAATGACTTCTTAAGAAATAGATACAACTGTACGAGAAAAGCACATAGAAATAATTTCAATACACGTTGGAAGTGTGCTTTCTTGTCTTTAAAGGGACATTCACAGTTCTAGATCGTTAGCTAGCACGATTTGGCGTCGGTTGATTATAAAATAAATAGTGTTTTTTTATACAATTTACTCGCAAATCGGAATCTAAAATGTCTAAACGATTCCCAATAAAAGCTCTTTTTTTTGGAAAGCTGCACTCTCACTGATTGGTAGTTTTACTAATTTTATTTTTTTGGCTCAGAATCACCTGCTTTTGGCATCAATGCCTTCATTAACGTCATATAAGATAAAGCACAGTAGAACATAACTCAATTGTTTTGAAAACTTTCAAAAAACTCATTTTCCTTTATGCGTAAAGAGTAACGCCTTTAGCCATAAACATCAATTTTCGAACGTAACTATGAAAAACTGCGAACTGCGAAATTTTGTCAGCAGTCTTATATCGTGGGTTTCGACTTTCGAGACATTAAGGTAAAAAATGCTCCAAGACAAGTTTGTCAAAACGGTCAATCTGTGAGAGTGCTGCTTTAATATTGTGTATCGATACTCTGTTCCGTCTCCAACGATGTCCTTTACACTCCTTGTTTATCATTGCACTGTTTGCCTTCAAGCAATGTCTTGCTACAGTCAATTTCCTCGCCAGCACTTTTGAAGTCCACACCTGGCGCCGTCCTCTGTGGTCCCCGTGCCCGCTGTAAGCAGCAGCACATTTGCTCATACACTGAAATGATGTAGCGGGG
Organism: Mya arenaria; assembly: GCF_026914265.1. Taxonomy (NCBI): domain Eukaryota; kingdom Metazoa; phylum Mollusca; class Bivalvia; order Myida; family Myidae; genus Mya; species Mya arenaria. Next base: position 61,703,776 of record NC_069124.1, on the reverse strand, counting down.
GTCCGCCTTGTCCCTCTCCTCATTGTACGTGACCAGACTGACTAACAGCCCCACCACGACCGTCACCAGTGTCCCGATGGTCGCGATTAGAGCGTACGATACCATATATATTTTGTCTATTCCATCCACCGCGTTTAAACTTGTAATTGAAGTTTGTACATCGGCATCGGTTACATTCAGTATGTTGAATGTTGTTATTAATGTCGAAATGTCTGTGTAAATTGAGGTTGAGTTTGTAACATTTGCTAAGCCTAGAGTAGTTTCCGTATCGAGATCAACAAAACACATGTTCGTTGGAGGTAGCGGTAGCGGCACCGGTTTTGGCAAGGACCGACTTACAGTGGCGCCGATACAAATCCAAAACGACAATACTAGACCGACTATTCCGCCTGCTATAGCACCTTTGTCCGTCGCCCTGCTGTAAAACATGGACAGGAAGAAAATACCGACGATAGGGCCAGTCGCCGCGCCCATGATGCCAAACAATATCTGCGTGAGCGACCCCTCGAGCTGGCTGATGATGAAGGCTACACTGATACCGAGACCGCCATATCCCACCACAGCAATCTTGGCGACGCGGGTCAGCGCCGTGTCTGACAGCCGGACGTAAGGCCGTACCAGATCCTCCACAGTAATTGCGGACAGGCCCGAAAGCAGCGACGAAAGCGTGCTGAGGGAAGCACTGAACAGGGCGGAGATGAACAGTCCTGAGAGACCAGGATACTTACTAAAAATGTCTACAATCATAAATGGGACGATCTGGTTGGGATTCTTTATGTGTCCACTTTTTAAAGGGTCACATCCGATTTTGCTGTAATATGCAAAGCAAACTAGACCTACGGCCATCGACATTGTCTGCATGACTATAAATACCGGACCGGCGATGTATAATACTTTCATGGCGTCTTTAATATTAGGAGTGGAGTTGAATCTCTGAATGGTTGATTGGCTTAACGTCAGTGAGAATGACCCTACAAAAGAGCCAATAATAAGGGTCCAAAATGTGTGACGTATTGTTGGGTCAGGGTTGAATTTAAATATGTCCAATCGCTGACTGTCTAAATTGTGTTTGATAACATTGGAGACACCACCAGCATCAATAGTTCCTTTCACAAGCATTGCAATTATTCCGATATTAATGATCACACACTGAAGCACATCAGTCCACACAACGGCGAGAATTCCGCCAATGGACGTATAGACGACGGCGGCGACGGCGATGCACAATATGGATGCCCAGACCGGGGTATCAGTGACGGACTGTAGCGCGATGGCGGGTCCGAACAGCACGCTGCCCATGTATATGGCTTGGGAGAGGATGCCGATGGTGACACTGAGGATGCGGACACTGCTGTTCTTATAGCGAAGCTGCAGGTAGTGGTAGACACTGGTGATCTTTAGCGGATACATGAGCGGCACGATAATACACGTGGAAATGTAGATGGCCGCACACTGACCCACGCAGAACAGGACTATCATAAATCCGAACAGATACACTTCAGCCGGAAAACCGAGTAGCATGATGGAAGACTGGAACGTGACCACAAGTGATAGCGCCACTGGTCCGTAGCGCAATTTGCGGTCTCCATGGAAAAAGTTGAGCGTCGTTTGGTGCTTCCGCTCGACCACTGCAAAGTAGACGCCAATAGAGATAGAAACGAGAACAGTCAATCCAAACACGACATAGTCGACGACCGAAAATGTCTGTATGTCCATTTTGCTGTCTTTAAATACGCGGCAAAATATCGTTCTATGCACAGAGCGTTTTGACAAATGTCATCTTCAACATTTCACAATCAAATATTTGTAATTGATTAAAATCTCTGGTAAACAAATCCTCGTCATTGTTGTTGTGGGCATAGCTTTCTTACAACGAATGCATTCAACTCATTTCCAGTTTTTGACTGAAGCTTGGAACGTTTTTGGAAAGCGGTCAACCACTGTACACTTATCAGGATCCAGGCAACGTAAGGCGATTACGGAGATGGGATCGCACGGTCTCTTATCACCCGAACACTGTGCACATGGCCCGAAACGAAAAGTAATCCGGTAAACCGATTACACAAAATCGCAAATGATTTCACATCAGCACAACATTTTCTCTACGAATGTAAATAGATAAGCTTTCTAATTTCATACAATAGTTTGTTAACCGACACATCTTCCTAGATCGGAACATTTTGAACGAATTCTGGCAATCAGGTTCTGGGAGGAACAGAAATATGTTTGATAACGATTTCCCTGTGACGCACTTATAACACTATCTGAATGGAATATAAAAACGTACTTCATACCCCATTCGAATTATGATTAACGATCAACCCAAACTACACAACGTTAGAAATTATATCAAAACGGAGAAGAGTGTAGAAAAGTGGCTCCACCTTTTCTATATCAATTTTATATTGATATAAGAGAGTGCGGTAAGAGACTCGCTGAATTTATTGATTCGACCGAATAAACCAAACACTGTGAAAATGCCCGTCTTCGGTGTCAAAAATACATTTGCCCCATGTGACGAATTCGATATTTATGGTAAATCAGTAGAAATACATCAAGATGCTTTCGTGGTGGTTATTCATCGCCAACTGTGCTTTAGAAAATATCTTATTCCTTCTGACTCAAATGCCAAAGATACTGCCTAGTTGGGAGGTCCTGATGCCGTCATGGCGCTCACCATTGATATATTCGTTAAGAATTAAAATAGAATTCATCTACACGTATTTCTCAGAAATAAAAACTTATTTATCAACAACGGAGCATGCAATCGGAGAATGCGCCCATGATGTACAGGTGAAACGTTCGAACATGACCGACATCTTACGGAACGTATACGACGTGCAGTCCTTTGGTCTGTTATATATTAGCAGGCATAACGTTACTTTTCTCTCACTCGTAATAGGGTCAGACATTGACCATTATTTTGGTGTGTGATGAAGTATTACATCTGACGACAATAAGGCGTCTCAAAAAGGGACTATGACTCTATTCTCCATAATTTTTATTAAGTGTGAGAAATAAATATTCATTTTGCCTAGATTGGAAACTGAATGGTTTTCAGCACTGATTATGTTGTCCTATAGTGCGGATGCCTGGTGTATCAATATTGTTTTGGTGCAGAAAAAGAACTTGATATACAAAAATGAAACCAATCAACTCTATTGGCCATGTTGGCTTTGGAAGATCGCCAAAAAGTCATTTCACGTCCGATCTCAGTTGAAATAAAGACCAAATATACAAAAGCTGCTAAGTACATTCATGTATAATTTTTATGGTCATGTATTTCACACATGCATTACCCTTCAGTTGATTTCAAAAATATATGTGGTCAACAGGCATCGTAATTTAACATTATGGTACATGAGAATCATCACTGGTAATTTTGGATCAACTTCTTTAATGTACAAACATTAAGTACTCAAACTTACATTCATGTTTTATTTTGTTTATTCAGATAAAATGACTCAATCTGAACAAAATTGCGAGAAGAAATCGTCAATATGAAATCCGTGAGAGATCCATTTTCAAACATGTGGTTTGCGGTTGAAAAGAAATATGAATACCTCAATTATTTAATTGATAACTTCTCAAGTACGTTTCCATGATAGCTGAGAGATGAATTCACTGAAGTCTTGCATTTTGAACCATTATCAATTCAGGGGCGGTGCCAGGAGTCGGCGTTAAAAGGGGGCATAACTTGAGGACGCAACTTGATACCTGCACCCACTCGGCTCAGAATCGAAATATTTACATTTATACGGACATTTAGATGTTTCTCTCTTTTTTCCCACCGTTACTGACATAAAAATGAAAACTTGGACACTTTAACCGGGGATGGGGGCGCCATGTTCACCTCTCTTCACCTGCTTGTGGTTTTGTAGTGTGTTAAATTCGGAGTACTTAGTTCGCAACTACACAACGATATATTTTATATAATACGTATAACCGATCTAAAAGAATGTTTTAAATAAACATGCTTTCATGAAACATTGTCGAAACAGAAAACATGTTATTTTTTGTCAACATGTAATTAATTGCTGTGTGTTTTTTAAGTGCTAAAATAATCGTTAATGGAGACAACTTCATTGCATACACAATAGTGCACCAATAAGAGTTGCTTTCCTTCAACATGCTCCAGAGGTCCCTGCATTAAACGACTTCTAGTGGCAGGACGGCTTCCAGAAAGAAATCTTCTTTTTTTCAGCCTAAAATTGATACACTTTAATGCGAGTTGTAATGTATGTGCATCTCTTCTTAACAGTAACGAAATAAATAGATCATTATCCTGCTTATGGGTCTTAGTTTTAGTTTCAGCATATTCATTATTGTATTCAACATCGAACATCAGATTGAAAATTGTGTGTTATACTACAATAAACATGATACATTGAAACTGATTAAAACTAAAGTAGAGCCTATAATGTTCCTATCCAAATAGTTTTACTTACACTTATAAGAGGTGGAATTTGTACGTAAGAAGAGTATATGTATGAATAAGTATTGAATATGTCAACAATATTTGATTTTAAAAAAGCACTGATGCAGTGCATATCTGGTATTGAGACTGGGAGATTGGAAAAGATGTAAAAAGTTATCAACGTAGATACGAGATAAACAAGAGAAAGTGGGGTGAGAGAAGAAGGCTGGGTGCGCAACAATAGGTGTAGCCGGGGACAGTATAGATAATCAAAAACCTTTCGCATTCAGGATGAAATTCTAAACAATTGTAAAGATAGTGCAGTTATTCGCGTGGTCAAGAGCGATATTTCCGTTGAGATTTTTTTCAACACCTATGCACCAGTTAACTGTTACCACGCCCCACCCAGGCCCGATGGCCTTGCAGTGCCGGGTGAATTTCGGTTGTTTTGTCTTCGCGCAAAATATAGCGGGAAATGGGACTTACCTGGTGTCCCTGGGGTGCGGGGATTTTACCACCAGTTCGTAACCGCAGGGCGGAAATTTTACATGGGCTTGGCTGGACCGCAAGTCAAAGGTCCCGCTATTCCTCGGACTTGGGGGGGGGGGTCCAACTGACTGGTGCATTACAGCTGTAATTTCTGTAATGCCAAGAAATAGCATTCCTCTATTATTCGAGTATAAAGGACATTGTATGAAAATGAGTGTTACTTTCGACTTCCCTTCTAGTGCATATATAACGGGGCGAATTCATAAAGTTTGCAGAAAAGGTGACAGTTGATGGTGATAAAGATTGTATCATAAATACTCAATTCCATCGAACGAGATTAAAATTGTGTTTTCTATGTTGATTGCATTGTGTCAAAGAATAGAAGTCACGAATTAATGATATTTTCAAGTGTGCTTAAAGATGCACTCTTACTCCCACATAAGATTTACCACAATTAAAACTATTGTTTTAATATTCGAAAACTGATGAATAAATGTCTAAAACAATGGTTCTTATGAAGGATACCGAGTTTGATTTGAAAGAAAAGTGCAACACGGTATTTCTACCTTATGAGACTATAGCAAATCACAGTAAATATTTTAGTATTCACCAATCATTTAAAAAAAATGCGTTTTCATCAAATAAATACACGGTTCCAATCTTGTTATCATTAATTAATGTTTTCTATAAATGCATTATTTAGGAAGTAGTTTAAGGTTTATCACTCAAAATTTAGTTTGTTATACATGTGTATGTATTGATTTTGAATAAGAGTGTCACTTTAAAAAAGGGTTTCAACAATACCGTAGACACCAATTGACCCCAGCCAGTGTATTAGCCACAAGAGGCCGTTTCGGTCGTTAGAAACCGTTGAGAGAGATCGAGAGAGAGAGAGAGAGAGAGAGAGAGAGAGAGAGAGAGAGAGAGAGAGAGAGAGAGAGTCTCCACATAATGCTTAAATAATTTTGTACATCACAATGTGACGAGAAGGAGAGAACTGAGGCACTAATATGTTGCTTTGTGCGATAAGTTTAGGACAAGTTAGCAACAAATTAAGACTGTCCTCGATTTTCTTCAGTGCCCTCGATTTGTCCCCGCAGAATCCTCGAGTTCTCCACAGCTACACAACGGATTGTCAATAACTGTTCTTTGAAAGCAGATGGACATCTATAAATCATTCATGTAAAGAATCACATAGCACATTTTCATTGGAATCAAAGGGATTTTGATAAAACAATCGCCATATGTGTTATATTATTAGTTATAGCAGTCATAACAGCCTTTATACTATCAAGTAAGAAGCCAGCACATATTGATTACTGATTATAAATGGTTCAGTGTAGCCCACAAACAATAACTTTGAAAATATCCCTACATAGGTTACAGACCACCAAAAATAAACAAACTACACATGTAGAAGGTTTCTAATTGAATGTTTAAGAGCGAAGTAAAATCTGGGATAATGATTTGTTATTGGTCCCTGGTAAAATCAATACAAGCCATTCTTGTAAAGTGACAGTAACACTTGTCCTAATGCGTTTATTTGGAGCTACAGATTATTCAAAACAGAATATAAGTTTGAAACCTACCTTACAAATGTTTCATGGAATCTTGCTTATCAGATATGAACATTTTAATGTTTAAACAATTTTATTACTGGTGTACGTGAGTGGTCGTTTTATTTATGTTGATATGGCCTTACGAAAGTGTACATTATGTGACATAAATGACCTTGGTGGTGGTGAGTTTCATTATCTTTATAGTTGTTCTATTATGCATATAGGAAAACGTTCATTAATAAATAGTATTAATTATCACTACTGAAACACGAAATGTTCCAGAAGCTAATGTGTAGCACTGACACTTCAACTACAATTAGAATAGCTAAATTTATCCGAATTATTCAGTTCAATTTAAAGAGATAATTTTATTTGAGTTAAAACTTCACTTTCCTTTTTTTCGACCTATTTCGACCTTTTTGTATGGTATGTGTATCAGTCTTTCGGCATTGCATTTTATTATTGCATTTTGTTTGATAACTCTGTATGCCTGTTATAGGCCATCAGTATTTAACACAAGTTCAAAGTTCAAACAACATGCAACTCAAGAAACAATCGTAGCATCTCCGCCATTTCTCCATCCAAAAACAACCTTGGATGCATGCCGGGCCTTTATTAAAAGTAGTTCGTCAAAATAATAAAACTATTTATAAATTGTAGTATTTTACCGTGTGATTTGTATTAATTAATTAGTTCAATTTGATTCCCATTGAAGTGTATTATTGCCTAAACAATTTAGATTCCTAAGAGTAGGCTCTTCGTCTTAACTGCTAAATTTAAATGTGACTGCGCATTATACCTGTACTAGTGTAGTTAAATATTAAGAATTATGTCATTGCAAACCGTCCGAGGTTGATTTTAATCGAAAATGGCCGAGGCCAGTGTTCCCGATTGCTCAAGAAAGTTGTGTACTTAATATTAAGCAGGGTTAGAAAAAGGCAACATGCTTTCATTTGATAAAGTTAATTTCAAAGGATTTCCAATGTTTTGTAGGTCACATATAGAAGTTCTAGAACATTTTAATTAGTTGTGTGATGTGAACTTACTACTTGTAACAATGGTAAATCATCATCAGAAGTCATCTGTATAACACTTAGATAAGATGTCCGCATGCTACCTTTAATCTAGTATGCACATTTTAATGATATGATTGCTAATTAAGTAGCAATTCTTGGATAGGTATTGACTAATTAGTAAACATGTTCGCTAACTTTGATCAAACCCCACAAAATAACTTGTTTGCTACAACTAGCTGTGGATTGCAACAGTTCAGGTAAATAAATGCCTTTTGTTAAAAGCATTTATAAAGATGCTTTGTTTGGCTAAAACGCGTCTCAGAGGGTATTGAAAAATTAAATGATTTTATGAATTTAAAGAAACATGTTCATGAATGGCATCTGTCAGTTGCTGTTAAACAACCACAATATTTCGAATACACGGCCTGGGGGAGTATTATAAATTAAATGTGGCTTAAATAGCGAACCAAAACTATGTACAAAGAAGATCAAGCATATTTATTGAGTATTTCGCATTCATTTATTAGTTGAGCTTCAACACTTATAAAGACGGAACTCCTAACCCATGTCAGAGTAACGTGTTACTGATTTCAGGACGTTTGGGCGTATTTTTTGCATGATTGTATTAGCTTTGGTTTAGTGTCTTTTGTTTAAAAAATGAAAAAGTGCATGTTTCACCGGAGTCTTAAGGATACCCTCCTTTATTTATATATTTTATGAAAATGTAAATAATTTTAAAGCAATGGTACAAAAAATAAGTTTGGAGAGTTATGGAAATAGTTGCCTTTGAAGTCAAAGTTGCGTTTTGTGTACTACCTTCCCCCCATACTAAATCATGCATTTATACATATATGTTTATAAACTTATGTGATGAATAAACAGGAAGAAAAATGTGTTAAAACATTACAATAACTACAATGATTTCAAACAAATTTTATCTGGAACCAGGTTCACGTGTTTGGTGTGAAATGTGAGTACCTGTTGCCAACCTTCGACATGAGCTGGAACAAATAGTGCATGCTTGTAAACATTTCATTATACAAATAAATGATGTTCAAAACATTGGAATAACCAAAGAGCAACGGGGAAGCAAATCCCACGTTATATTCGTATATTTGCACGGTGGAAAAATGCAACCGACTCTTTTGGTGCGAGTCGTAAAACGCTTACGCTGGCGTACCCATCATTGTTCATATTGGTTTAAACAGTAATGTTCATATTAAATGGATATTTACTAAATTATTTCGACTGGAATTACAAATCAGAAAAAAACAGATGTACAGAATGGCAAGAAAAAACATGGTATAACTGGCACCTTTTTTACCTTTCCGTCATGTAAACTGACATGGTTTTCTTGAATTTTCTATAAAATGGAAAAGTTTCAGGCTGCGAGTAATGTCACGCGGATGTATGTTACTAAATTGAGATCATCGATGATACTCGACTAGCGTATAGTTGCAAAACAAAAGGGTTCAACATTGCAAAATAATTGTAATAGCTCACACCCTGGAATCCTCCACACATTCTGGCGGCACCCTTTTAAACGTACCAAAATCACCATCTCGTTGGAACGCTTGAACACGGGGGTGAAAGGTATATAAAGTTAAACAGTGTAACGTACAAGTACTTATATACCCCGATACAATTACTTTAGAACACTAGCGTTGAGCGTAAAACATGCATGTATGTTGTTTTTATAACATCCAGCCTTTTTTATCATCCATCCTGTTTTTTTCTGTCAATCCGCCTACTGCCAATGATATGGAGTGTTTTGAAATGCCCCCTTCAATAGAATATCCGGTTTACAGCTGTAGCGCCACCTTCATCAATACACAACATTCAGTGATGAGCAGAACTGACAGCTGAATGGAGGCGAATTGGTTCCTTGATTTGTGGTTTAAATATTGCATTTTGTAGAAAATGAAATGGAGAACGGTTAATTTAGATATAAAGAAGCATTTGTGGGTAATTGGTAGATACAACTGGACATGAGTGGCCAATGTTTACATTTTCTAGTGCACATGTCTTTGGAATGAAATTGAAAGTGGCTAGTATTTTGATGTGTAGATGATGAACATGGGCATACTGAATATTTTAGTTTTCACTTTATGTATTTATTACACGTTTGGAGATGAAAATAAGAAACATTTTGTAAATGAATGGGCAGCAGAAATTCAAGGTGGAAAAGAAGAAGCAAGGAAAGTGGCTTCACAGTATGGTTATACTTTCGTAGGATCGGTAAGTTTGTACACTAAAATACATGTTAAATAACAGGATAGTGTTGGTAGTAAAAATGCATTACCAGTTCAGGCAGCTACACAAGCAACACCTTCCATTTATGTCTTAACCACATTAAAAACTTGTTTAAAATCTTACTGCTGATGATGCTGATGTATAGTAACTTGTTGTACTACCTTTAATAATTTTCAATACATGTACATGCATTAGGGAAATAAAAGCATTTTGCTCAGAAATTACAGTGAAATAACTGAGGAGGAGGAGAGGGTGTTAAATGTTAAAAGGGCAAATTTTATCGGGCTCTAAAGAACTTGTTAAAAATGTTAAAAACTTGTTAAAATGAAAAAAAAATAGATTTCAGCTTCCAGATATTTTAAGTTTGTATTTATTGAAAATATTTTAATACTCTTTCATACAAAACAAAGCCTTCAGGCATTTTATTAATCTAAAGCATTCATAAAAGAAGGGTGCATGTGCTACTCTCCATTAGGGTAGTCAGGGGTGCTACCAATGAAGAAAGGACAGGTTACACCAGCCTCCTTTATTTCATAAGCTAAAACCCTACTTTAATACTCTGGTAACATTCATATTTATAAGAACATGTTAGAAGTTGAAAAAGTGATCAAGTGCAAAATTCCAAGTTGAAAAATTTCATTAATTCAGCCAATCCTAAGACGTTTCTGTGTACGAGAGATTAAATTAAAAATCAAGTATGACGAAATATATTGTTTTCAACCAAAGTCACTATGAATCAATTGTATAATCTTGGAATTAATTATACTGGTAATGTTTGTAATTATGGCCACTTTTTAAAGTTTTTCATAAATATCTATGTTAATTACTAAAGACTTGCAATGATAATTGGCACACTATATCTTGGTGTCCTTTTACAAATATTTATGCAAAACATTCAATTGATTTTCATCCATTTAGTTTGTGTTCAGATGTGTTACTATTTGAACAAACTTTAAACACTTTTCTTTCATTAACACATGAGGTTGAATATGAACAAAAATGGCATTAAAGTCATCAGTGATGAATACTCATGGAACTTTTGCTGTTTAAACCATTTCATTTCATGTCTTTTTTGTTCTTATTTAAACATTTTGCCGATTTCCAATCATATTAATTCTACAATTTTTAAGGAATCCAGATGGGTTTGCCTACCAGTATCACACTTTATGAACCATATTTTAAATCGAAACTACCCAACTTGTTTCTTAGTGTACAGTTTGAGTGGTGCATGCATTCTATTTCCTTTTAAAACAGGAGCAAGTAAAAGAGAAGCCATTTGTTCCTATATCATTAATATTTAGAATGGCAATCCTGACCAATCATACTTTAATTCTCCCTTTCGAGTGTGAAAGGAATAACTCCATGAAATAATCATTTAAATTTTTATTGACTTGTTCAAATCTTTCAAAAGTTGTCACAGACAAAAAAAATGTTAAGGAGGTGTTGCTTGGCTTTTTTCCCCATTTTTTTGGTGAAAAAATCAGCAGACTCATCTTGGAATAATGAAAGATCCCATAGAGGATTTTTCTTAAAAACTGGTGCAGTAGATCCAACGCACGAAAGATCATTTTTGTTTGCCCTAAATACTATTTGACCACACACAATCCTATTCCCTTACTTTATAATGTGACAAAAGCCTAGCAGATCTGAATTATGCAGTGCACAAATAAGCGTTGAAATGTTCGTTCTCTCTTCTACTGTCAACATCTCACTGAAGTCACTATCTTGTTGTATTTACTTATTTTAGTGAAGTAATTGATGGCTTCATTTTCCGTGTTTGTTTGCTATTAACTAGATTAAAGACCATAATTCAAAGCAAACATTAGTGAAGCCATAGTTAGTGGACACTTCAAAGATGCTTTTGTTTGTAAAATATGACGGTTAATAATTCAAATACTTTAAATTTGACCTCCTCTATTCTTTTTCATCTTGGTTAAAGTTTTGTTTGAACGTGATAATTTAGTGTTTGTTTTACCTTACACAAAAGAAAATTATGACATGGGGTAGTGACAAATGATTTTCAGTAAACCTTATCTGGTTAAAAATGAAAGTTTGTTGATTGATATGGTAATTCTGCTTGACTGTTCTCTCCCTAGCGAGGGTGGAATCTGCATGCTGGATGGACCCAGAAGGGAAAGATCCTGCCAGCCTGCTCTATTGAATTAGTCTGCTACAAACAGATCAATTCTGTTTATCTTGCAAACATTATCCAAAGAAAATGCTAATAATTCTTGTATGCAGTCTGAATTTCTTTTGAATGCACACTGTGCATGGCTTGTCATGCTCTTGTTAAGCTGCAGTCTTATGATGGATAGTTTGGAGGCTGACCAGAAATTCTTGTCCTCTACACAGTTCCAGCCTGATCAATATCTTAGGTCTTTGATTTTTCTCATGCATTATTGCTCTCTGATGAACACAAGGAGATTGGCCATTTATTGTTAGTTGTATTTTTAATTGTCCTTTCTTCCCTACTATGATACATGGCCAATGAATAGATGTTTGTATTATTACAGCAGTTACATCAATAACTAGGATGTTTAATGCTCTGAAATAAATGGTATGCTTGTTGTTCAGGTATAAGTGCTATTGTTTCCTTTTGCTGAGGAAGACATTTATTGTTTTTGTATGCCATTAAATTACTTTTGTTGCTCTGAGTTTAAATCCCTTTAACGGCTTGCTGTCACTACTTTGAAACAGATCAACTTTTTTTATGAAATTACCAATTACATTTATCTGTTTTCATAAATGTATACATCTTAACTACATTGTACCTAAAATTATTATATCTTATAAATTTATTGATACTAATATCTATAATATTGACTCTGGTATCCTACAGAAAAATGCATTTTACGTGTGATTGTTTTTGCACTGAAAGTTATCTAGTGTCATAGGGTTATGCATGTTTCCAATCAAATCAAACTAAATAAATTGTTTGGCACAACCCTGTGAGTGATTTGTGGCAACCTTTTGATCACTGTGTGGCAGGCAACCTTGTGCGCTATTTGTGGCAACCTTTTTATCAATGTGTGGCGACCCTGTGAGTAATTTGTGGCAACCCTGTGAGTGATTTATCGTAACCCTATGAGCGATTTGTGGCAACCTATGAGCGATTTGAAGCAACCCTGTGAGCAACTTGTGGCAACCGTCTGATGGATATGTGGCAACCCTATGAGCGATTTGTTGTAACCCTATAAAAGGCTACAAGCGATTTGTGGCAACCCTGTGAACAGTTTGTGACAACCTTGTGATGGATGTGTGCTGTAATTAAGTGTTGTGTCGCCTTATTTCACAGACCTGTTATAAAACTTTCTGGATAAGATAAGTACTTGATAAATTAAACAGCTTCTGCAAGCTTTTTCCAAGACAATTATGGTTTTATGCCTGGTGTGGACGGGGAGATGAACAAATCCTGGATATAGAGGGATACTTGGATATAATCAATACAAAGATAGAGGCAGGCTTGATTAGGTACATTCTGGACACAATGTTTTGTTACTGGCTCCGTGTGTCAGAAACATTTTATGCTATTTTTGTCTCTTGGGATAATTTCCGCTGGAAAAAATATGGTATACTTAGTGTGAAATGTTCTCATACAATAGACAACTATTCTCCCAACTTACGAAGACAGCTAAGCCTATTTTCATGATAAATATATCATTTAGATTGGTCTATTACTATTTGAAAGGACATTATCACAGCATTCACCAATATGTAAGTGTATTCAGGAGACGAATGACAAGTGATGTTGTAATGAGGAGGCCATATGTCCTGTCCTGCCCTGTACACTGGAGAAGGAGACTGTCCTGTCCCCTGGCAATATAACTGTCCATACCAGATGTGGCTTGATAATCTATACAGTGTGTGACATTTTACTGGGGCTTCTCTTTGAATACAGTGTCTTTGTTTGGTTTTACCCAACAGCTAAGGTGTTTATAGTTCCAGAAAGCAGTTTACTAACATGTGATAGTATTGGTCTGTTGGTAAATGCATTTTAGGTAATTCAAATTAATTGAGGATTGAGCCCATAACCTCTTTGATGAGAGGCAAATACCTATTCCCTCACCCAATATGCATTTAATGATTCTTACTAATCTGTAAAACTGAGCTGCTTCCACTCAATGAGTCCTTTGTTCATGCACAAACAACCTTTCTAAGTCTAGAAAATACATGGCCCTCCCCAGGTCAATCCATGTACATGAACTGGTGGTCAGTGTGCTCCATGTCAATCAGCGGCCTGGCCTGTGGCTTCTAGAAGGCTGACCTGTGGCTATCTCTGACATCTTATGTACATAGGTGTGTAGGAGATTGGTATCTGGTCTCCACATCAAGCTTCTGTTTGTTCAGGCTATCATATGGTCACCATTATCTGCTTATCTTTGCCATTATTACAGATTATAGACTATTGCCCATGTTATGTAACTTGGCAAATTGACTGTTGGTACTCTAGGGGATCTCTTTATGCCAAAAGGAAGCCTTTTCATTCAGTTATAATGTCATTTGATTATGATATGAGGTGTACATGTGTGTATGTTAATTGGTATTAATAAGTTAAATCAGACTGTTCGAACTATTTTTTTTATTTCTCTTGTCTTCCTTGTTTTATTGCTTTGTAAACTAAAGAAAATGGCTCATTTGCCTTTGCATTGAGGATTTCAATAGAACCAGAAGGGTGTTCATTATTTTCTTTATCTGATACAGAGAAGCTTCATATTTCAACAGATTAAATCTGACATGTTCAACTTCAAAGGTATTAAGAAACAATATCTTGTTAATTGCTTATACTTTGAACCTGTGTGCTGAAATCTTTTGTACTTTGAATTTCATGCCCCACTCTTTGTGAAAAACATTAAAAATGATACTTTTCACAATCTTTTCCTTTTCTTGGTCAATTAGTTTGTGGTGAAATTTAATTACGTTCAATGTCTTATGTTGAAAGTGAGATGTTTTTCTCAAAAAGCAGCTAGAAACTATATGCATAGAACCCAGAACTGGCTAAAATTAAGTCTTTGTCATAGCAATATAAAATTATGTTTTATTGCTATTAGATTTCGTGTAAACGTAATTCAAGATATTTTTTCTGTATCACACTCCCAACGATCCAATCTTGATGAAATATTAATGATATAAATGGTACATTGGTAATATCTGATATAAATGAAGGAAATGTCACATTAAATATTGAGGTTGACAGTGACTAGTTCAATTGCTTGTCATTGGAGACCACTGTAAATACCACTGGGGACTCTTTAATTAAAACCTTTCATACCTTTTTATATGTAATATATTTATTTTTGTAATTGAATTATAATTTTCCTTAATTTACCTGTCAGGTTGTAATGAGATTATTAAAAGATATGTAAAACATTCAAGAATTTCAATGAAATTCAAGTTTGTAGCAAATGTGGGCCTTATTTCAACTTGTAATTCTAGTTATGCTTTCTCAGGTATCGTAATTTTCTCTAGATCAAATTCCCATTCATAACAAACAGACTAATTATGTAATACAGAAAGTGCTTTAACAAGTGATAGCTCATTTCACTTACTATTTTGGTGTTGCTTTTTCTGCAGTTTTTTGGTTGAACATAATGGTTGCTTAGTTATGTTATTGACATAAATTGAGAAATAATTCGTAAAATGGTTTTACATCTGTTGCAATTAGCAATTTACCAAGTACCTAAGTCAGTGGAAATTGGAAACAAATAATGGAAGAAAAGAAATATAACTAATCTTTCAAGACAGTTCATTATTTTTGCTACCTGCAACATCTGTCTTGCATCCTGTTTCATTGTTTTAAATCAGTCTAATGTCTAACAATAACATGAAATGTTCATAAAGTGTATTACTTTTATATATACGGCTGCATAACATTTACGTTAAATGTAAGAAGTTATTTAAAAATTTAAGTTCTTTGACAGTTTCATACATTGCCAGTTTTCTAGTCGTATTTTCTGGATCAGTTTTTGACATGAGCCCATTATGGTACCCCGGGTTCTGCACTAGCCGTGCTTGGCCAACCCATCTCCCTGTGCCTTGGCCGCCCATCTCCGGGCTCATTTGTCAACCTCAGGCCCACCCAGATTTACACGTCTCCAAATACATGCTATAATCTGATACATCTGTTAATTGTTTGAGTAAATAATGAAATTTGTTTTATTTGTTTGATTTAAGAACTCTACCTTCAAATTTGAAAACTCGTTATTTATTGTCCAAATATTTGACATTGTTGTCATACTAGAGTCTTTGTTAAAATAGATATATGCTGGTAGGCTAAAAATCTTGAGAGAGTAGCCTGTTTAAGATGCACCTTGACAATAATAGGTGGATTGTTAATGGCATATGATGTTTGGAATGATTGATGTCTTCGAAATAGTATAAGTGGGTATTTGTCATACAGATCTCTTAATAGCTGACTTTAAGTTGAAGCAATCAAAGCAACATTTAAAACCTTTGAACATTACTGGTACAAAGTGAGCAAGCTTTGCACTTTGAAAATCGAGCATTAAAAGTAGTCAACTTTATCTTCAAGAGATTTTGTACTTTATCTTTCAGTAAGTGATAAATGTTAGTTCTCAGACTAGAGATCTTGAACAGAGTAGGAGGACATGAGTAGATCTTGGACAGGAGAAGATCTGAGAAAGTCAAGGAAACAAAATAGCAATTGCCTGTTGGAATTCTATCAGGATTTTAGTTCAACTATAACAAGAATAAGGAGACTATACTTCTCACCCTGTTGTCAGCCTCGGTGTCTGTGGCGGCCTCTGGTTAAAGTTTTAGAGCTAGTTGGCCTTTTCTCTTATAACTCTAACTAATACCCTGCATTTAATTTACTTAACACTTCACAAAGTTGTTCAGCACACAATTAAGTTTCATAACTACATATGATTCTTAGTACAAATTATCTCCCCTGATTGACTTAACCCCCCTGGTTAAAGTTTCAAGGCACATTTTGTCATGGTTGCTGTTACAAAAAAGTAAAAAAAAAAATGGTTGATACTGAATAACTTTATTAGTTAAGGTTGACATATTGCAACAAAACTGGGTATGAAGGAAAGGTTTATGGAGGACTTCTGTGGATTGCATTTAGGGTCTTTAAGGTCAAGGTCACAGTCATCGAAATTAGACTTTTGGATGAACAAGCCCGAATGCTTATACTAATGCTTGGCATCAAATTTTGTAACAAGCCCTGCTATATAAAATTCAGAATTTGAGCAAGCCCGAAAGACATTTTACCAGTGCAGGGCTTGCGGGCTAAATGTGCTAATTTCGACCACTGAGGTCACTGTTACTTAAAATAGAATAAACAGTTGAAACTGAATCTCACAACAAGGTTGAAGTTCTTCTGTCAAACATTGAAAACCTTTGTTGGGATGTATTATTTGTTCAGAAGATGTTACGCTTTGGTCATATTTTCTAACAATGTTGTGTAAAAAAAGGTAGGTCAGATATATCAGGGATTGTCAAGGTACAATTAAGGCATGGTTTAAAAGGACTCCTAGGATATTCTGCTGAACATTATTATTTAAACGCAACAGAAAGCTTAAAATTTACTACCGGTATTCATTGTGTGAGATATTCAAATATTAAACAGAAAACTAGAAACTGAGAAGTTTCACTTTATGCTCAGAAAACATCTAATGATCTGAGAAACACTACTGCCAACTAGAATATGACCCCCTTTGTAAACCTTTGACACAACCGTTACAAAGAAAACAAAGCTACATTACAATTATAGCTAAATTTTTTATGTGTTTAACTTAAAATGAGCTGAAGTTTACTGTTTAGAAAACAAATTCGGATATCTTTTTTTTCTTTCAAAAAGAGTCCACTCTTGAACTGGTATTAATTTTCTATATTGTCTACAAATTTAATGTACTTCTGTATATATGAACCGGCATTAATTGTTATAAAAATATTCGATGAAACAAGTTCTACATTTATAAGTGAGGTTAAATGGTGTTTACTGCCAATGTGGAACATTTAGTTTCCACAATGACTGGAGAGAAGCAATGTGAAATGATGCATGGGTAGGTGTGATGTGGTTCCATTATAAATGTGAGTCCCTGTATTAGAACTATGTAATGTAAGCAGGTGAGGCAATCAATGTAATTGCTTTAACAAATGATTGCAGTTGCACCTGGAACACTTACATCTACCACTGCTGCCCCTAGCTGTGATACAGCTGATTCAGTTCAGGGAGATTGTCAGAAATGGTCTTCATGTGGTTATTCCTTGCCAAGTTTTATCATTTTGAGGTTGGCCATTTGTATGGCAGATTCGCTGATGTTGGTCCCTTCCAGTAGCTCTTATTGGGTTGGTTTCTAAACCAGCTCTTATTCAGTTAGTTTCTTAACCATTTGTACACACACCTAATAGATATTGAACTATTGTTTTGACATTATACACTCCTATCCATTTACCTGTCCAATCAAGTTCACTGTCAGTGATTTTCGACTGTCTTGTTTGTGTGTAAAGAATATGGCTCCTCTTAGCGGTAAAACTTATAAAAGTGTCTGTTGTTCTGTTTTTTTCCTTGAACATGATTTGTGAGATAGATATTGTATGTCTTATAATAATGGAAAGCCTAGAACCCAGTCAGGTGCATTACTTGATGAATAAACCACCTTGTGATCTCTCAATGTTGGAAGAACATTGCTGATGTGTTTAACATGTCCTGCAGTGATGAAGTCTTTGAGTTTCAGGAGGAAGGAGATGGATATGCTGGAATGGAGCAGCAAAATAAAACCCTTCCACTTAGATAATCTATCTGATAGGACAATGAAAATCTGTTTTACCTTCCTGTTTCCATAGAAACAATTTTAGAATTGATGGTTATTCAAAGATAAAGGAAAGGTAAAATACTATTGATTTTACACACTATAAAGCAAAGGTTATTGCGGTAATTTTTCTTTCATTTTGGGTGAATAACAGCAATGAGAGATGTAATGTATGTGTCAAGATTCAGACCAACTTTAATCCATTTAATATATAACTCCTGTTTACCAAGTTGGCATCTGTTCAGTTGTTTTATTTGTTATAGTTGAGATTGAGTTCATCCCACTTGTTCTTTATTAATTGGTCTCACTTGCAACTGTTGAGTATTACAGATTGTCACACACATTAATTGCCATTGTAGGACTCCATTAGGCATTGCTTCCCAAGGAACCAATATTTATGTCAATGCTACACTAGATCAGATGTACAACAACAAAAAAGCATGGAAGTGTTAAAATATTTATGAATACTTAATCTAATCTGACAGAGTTTTACACTCCCACCATTTGCTAGAAGGTTTAGGAGTTTTAACACAGTTGCCAATGTCAGACGGCATTTTATGGTTTAAGCCTCTTCACAGATTCTAAAAAACACACTTTGTAGCACAGTTTGCATTGATAAAGCAATTTTGTAAATGATCAGTGTTGTCAATCTGCCAGGGCATATATCTTCTCCCTGGGAGGTGCTCTCAAGGATGGGTAACCCCACCCTGGACTGTGGCTCTTACAGCACTTTACCATGCCAGGAATGTTTAAGGTCAGTGCTCCAGTGTTCCATAAGATGGCCACACCTCTTTCATTGGTACAGGTTTTTGTTTGTTGGAGATGGGGTTGGGTTGGTAAGGATGTAGTAAAAGATTGGCAGACAAGCCATTTCACTTCATGTGTATCCGGGTCACTGTGTATGTACAGGTAATACACATGAGCAATGCAGCTGCAGTCTTTATATTATTTGAAAGTCTACAGGTATTTTAGACAGAAACAAGAAAACATTTAAATAGTATGCATTTACTTTTTATTTGATACCGACCTGACTTGAAATCAATTTTTACCATACCTCTACCTGCAATCACTCCAGGAAAGCCATCATAAAGCTTTATTAAATATTTTCATGAAGTCAAAATGATGATTCTTTCCAATAATATTGGAACATGCAATCTATACTAGCAATAAATTCATTATGGTTGGAATTGATTCAAGTTGTTATCAGAATACCAGTACCTGCTCAGTTTGGGGGAAGAGAAAATGTATTTTTCAGTGTTTTATGATGTAGTTTTGTGGGTTGTGTATTTGTTTAATGGGCAGCTGGCGTTGAGAGGTGGTCTGTGGATGGGGCAGTGACCGGGCTTGCCTCTTGCAGGGCCTTCATTCCACTCCGTCTTGTACGCCTGTATCAGGCCCTGTCAGGGTTGTTGACAGCTGCCAACAATTAATTGTACATTATTCTTCGGTTTGATATTTGGCAAGAATTTGTCTGATACCAAAGTCAAGCACTGAAATTTATGGAACAATGTTTGTTGTGTTTCGTCTAGTTCTAGTTGAGATTCAGGTATTTAAGTGGAATGCTCAGGCTAGAATTGAACTGGGACTTTAGTGGTCTTTCCTGAACAATAATCACAACTTTGTAAAATGTTATAACATCCAAAACCTGTCATATTCATTTGTAGAAAACTCTTTCACAAAATATATGATTAAAACTACATGTACATACTGTTATGTTATACTGGAACATCAGCAGTTTCCAAGGGCAGGCTATGGGATTTTTAACACTTATATGGCGCTAAAAGTGTCAAATTAAATGTTTCTCCAAATCACAATTTGTAGATACTGCAAAGGACAATTAATGCATGTGGTTTGGCGGCAGCCCCTGAAAGGGTTAATCATTAGCTGACCAGTATCTGGAATAATTGACCCGATATCTCCGTAAGATTTATTCCACCATTCCTGAAATGTCCAATTCCACAAATGATTATAAGTGTTTGTACAAGGAGACAATCTATTGTCCTGATCCAGGAAAGCCTGAATTGCGTCTTTAACTAGATTGTGTAACAAAACATCTTACTCTTAAAGCCAGTGCGTATTACCATTGGCCCTACATGACAATTTAGTGCGTTCTGTCGAGCCAAGATTAGGCAAGATTATTGATTATAGTTCCTAAAACTGCTGAATTGGCTGGATCTTTCTCCATCTTTGACAGCCGAATATTAGCAATTTGTCTGTGAGGTTTTTGATCTGAAATACTCATATTTTATATAATGTTTTAATCAAGGGTCAGTCTTCTTAGAGCAATTTCTAGGAACTTTTGCAATAATTCTGGTAATAACCTAAATGAAGGGAGACAGTTTAATCTAACGTGGTATAGGTCTGAAAAATGAATACTGATTAATTTATTTGCAACTGCATAAGTTTTATTTGGTATTATCAATTCAGATTTGTAGCCAGTCGTCATGAAACTAGCTTTAGTATTTTTTTTGGCAAATTGTAGTCTGGTCATTGGATGGGAAAATGAAACGAAATATTTAGTTTCAAAGGATAGTTAGTGCGTTTTTGCAGTTTTCTATTTTCAACCATTGCCAAGATTCTTACTTTTGTCTAACATTTGGGTCAGTTAATTATGTGTTACAGAAACAAACATAGTGTCTGCTGCCAGAATGTATAGGAGCATATTCCCTTTGTAAATATTTGATGATAAACATGATGTGTTTTATCTGCAGATTGAGGGAAAATGAGGAGTGAAGTGATAAAATAATTTCTAGCTTCCTAAATAGATTGGCTGGCCAGAGGTCAGGGGTGGATGTTCTCTGTGGGAGCCACCTGTCTGCTAGTGCTAGCTCTAGCTCACACACAAGTAGCTGCTTGTGGCTTTTCTCTAGAGGTCACAGACTACTAAATAAATTCCCCATATATTCTTAAGACCAATTTAATTGCATAGGTAGAAAGTCCCACTTGTGTACTAAACTTTAGGTAAGAAAAAATAACCTTTCTTATAAGAAAATTAAAAAAAAAAATCTTGAACATACCACTGTGTATTCAATATAGGGACCACCTCCTGCGTAGGAGTACAAACAATGCGGTGAGAATGTAAACCCCCAAAAAGTAGATCCAGCATTTTCAGCAAGTGTTTGAAATCACAAACCATTTAGCTTCAAAACTTATAAATATGACATGTAGTAAACTGGTGTGAGATGGTATAACCATGCTTTGATTTGGCATGTAGCAATGAGTTTGCACTTCTAAAATGGTGTAAATTGCCCTAGAACTCTCTTTTTAGCTCACCACTTCTGATCATGAAGTGCTCAGGGTGAATGGTCTTTGTCTGTCATCGATCCGTCAGTCCGTCAACAATTGCTTAAAAAACATCTCCTCTGAAACTACCTGTCAAAATTCAATGAAACTTCACTGGAAGCTTCCTTGGGTGTCCCTCTACAAAAATGCAACAAGTGGTCGCGATTGACCAACAACAACAACAATCCGGCCAACTTCCTGTTTTGCTTTAAAAGACATCTCTGAAACTACCAGGCCAAATTCACTGAAACTTTACAGGAAGCTTCCTTGGATGACCCTCTACAAAAATACAATAAGGCCTTGAGATTGTTCAACAACAACAACAACAAAAATGGCTGACTTACTGTTTTGCTTTAAAAAAATCTCTGAAACTACCAGGCCAAATTTAATGAAACTTTACAGGTAGCTTCATTGTGTGACCTTTTACAAATATAAAACAAGGCATGGTCATCAGTAAAGATTTTATTAAATTGCAACATTTTTATTAATGCTTTATCACAGAGTTGTGGCCCTTTGCTTAGGTGAGCGTTTTAGGGCCATCATGGCCCTCTTGTTAAGGCATTACCCCCATGTTTTAATTTGTTTTTTTGATTTCTTTTCAAACTTCAATGAAGTTCAGAAACTAAAGTATAACAAGATAGACTCTTAAAATGGATTTTTTATGATGTTAAAGGATATACCTACTGTTAAACCCATGTTTTTAAATGTCTGTAAGAGCTGCAGGCATCATGTCTCATGTTTCTGTTGCTTCATCATGGCAGCTACTTAATTGTATGGTAGGTTCTGATTTATTGCTATTTGTCAGAATTGTTCAATTCAGCTGAGTGCTAATGTTGAGGTGCCAATTCTCTAAGTTACACCATTTAATTAATTAAATACTACAGCAAAACATGGATTTTATTATTGTGCATGACTTTTTTTACTAGTGAACGTGGTAAAGAATTCAAAAGTCCATCCTGTTAAGTCCTTCATTGATTATTAATATGTTATGTGTGGTCAGGATTTGGAAATGTCTAGCCTGGGTCTTCCATTTGGAGGATTTCAGGTCAGTTATAGTCAGCTTGTGATGCCACTTTCTATACAGGTGATCAATACTAACAGACAGTATGGACACAAGTTGTGCCACTTAGTGATCTATTGTAATGTACTGGTCATTTCAAGCGATCAATTGTGTAAATGTACTGGTCGTTTCAAGTGATCCACAAACACATCTACATAACCATATTTGTTCATGATACTAGTTATTAAAGCATTCAGACCAGTAGATTAAGAATGTTTCTGCCATTACAGTCTGATATCACTTCCATCGATGGTTCTTTGTTTTTGTTTTAAGAATTAGAATAATAAACCACTTGGTTTAGTTTTATTCAGGCTCAGGTCAGAAGGCCATGACCAGGAATTAATTACTTTCAGAAACTGAATTTCATCAAATTTATCAACTTTGATTGATTACATGTAGTGCTTCACCTTTATTTTGTATTTTATACTTGAAACAAGTTGATGGGGGGAAAAGACTAGAAATTGTCATAGCATTCAGGTTTCGCTGATTGCTTTGGCCAAGTCTGTAATTGTTATGTTCCGTAACATTGGGTATGGCTTTAATAAGAAAGACCGGAGAAATTCTCTTTAATGGAGAAAAGACCGAGCATTGGTAACTTCTTGTGGTTTTCTTACTTATATCTTGTATGTTGTTTTGCGCAGTGTTAAAAATTGGGCTATAATCATGACCATGTATATATGATTGTGCCATATCATTAAAATCATGTTCCTTTCTATTTCTATTTTCAGATTTTGCCAGATATATATCTACTTCGTCATTCCAGAGTGTCAAAGCGCTCCAAATATCCTAGTACATATTACCACAGATACATTGCTCAACATAAAAATGTAAGTATGAACACCAGAAATAATATTTTGGCATGCTCTCAAACAGTGATAAAATAGTAATTGCCTTTATGGTCCTTAAGTGCACAAAAGTTACTATGGTCTGATATTTGTAGGCTTGATAAAGTATTCATGATTTTGTTTTCCTAAGTTGAACTTTCAGCTTCCAAGGTATCTGCAATCTATTTAAAGCTGCACTCTCACAGATTGAATGTTTTGACACCTTTTAAAAACAATTATTGGAACGAGCCATGTTTGCAAATATGCATGGAAACCAGTGATACATATAAGACTGCTGGCAAAAACCAGATCACAGGTTTTCATATTTATGTTCAAAAATGGATGTTTTATTCATTTTTCTCAAAGCGTTATTAACGCTTGTAGCAATAAAACATTAATCTTCGAACGGAAATATGAAAATCTGTGATTTTTTGTCAGCAGTCTTATATCACTGGTTGTTAGTTGTTTACACAGAAACTGGCTCATTCCAAGACATAAAATAAAAAAGTAGTCAAAACGGTCTATCTGTGAGAGTGCAGCTATAAACATAAATCCTGGTGTCAGGTGGCTTCTACTTTCTGCCAAAACCCCCTTTAAATTTAAACCTTTATGGTTGTCTGACCAATTCTGTATGTGGATTGAAAACTTAACAAGGCAAGATAATGAGATTGAATTGATGTGAAATCTACAGCGCTCATTTTCTCATATATTACAGAATTATTATGTCATTTAGAAAAGTATTATGTCATTTTAAACTTGAGAATCCACCTTAATTTAAACAACATTTCTCCGGTAATTACATGCTACAATAGAAAGTTATTTGAAATTGACTTTTGGATTTACGGTAAATTTGCTCCAGCTGAAATTTCATTTAAGTTTATTCATGAAGTTCAAGTTTCCTGCCTAATGGTAGGGCCTCCTCAGGACGTCAGGCTCAAAACCATAAATAGAAACTTGACAGAAATGGCATTCACAATCAACAACCTTGTCCTTCCCATTCAAAATACAGCTGAGGTGTCATGGTCGTGGAAAGCATGCAATATTTCCTGGAAGGTATCTGATGAGGAGAGGTAAAAGCAAACAAATCTGAAATATTCCATGCCAAATGTGACTAGGAATGTTTCTGTTTTCATCCAATAGTGTGGAAAATCAGAGGAATGGCAGTCTGTTCCATATTATAGTTTTGGTCCTCCAGGCAGCCTTGTTTAAAACTGTAGACTAAATCTTTACAACTGTGATGGATGGGAAAGTTATTGGCTCTCCATTGATCTTTCTATATTGAACACAGCCCCCTTGGCACCATACTCATCAAAGCTGAACACCTAATTCCAATAAATGCTCCTTTGCAATAGATTAATATCAGTTACAAACAGCCATGAAATCACTTTGGGGCGTGATTGTTCTTACTAAAGAACATTCTGAGGCGCTTGGTCTTTTACTAGCTACATGTCACCTGAGCAGTCTTTACCAAAGAGTACCCGGTATTAATGCAGTAAGAATTACTGAATTAACTTGTTATTCAAGTTTGTTTTTTTTGCTTTTGGATGTTTAATTACACATTCAAAGCTTTCACCACTTAGCTTGGTTACGGTTCTAAAGATGAAATATAATTCCATATATAATACTTCTGCTTGCAAATGAACTTAGCATTTTAAGGTTTTGAAGCAAAAGACCTCATGTCGTTTGCTCTGCCATGATTGGTCAAAGCTTTAACTAGCATGTAGATCAATTTCATCAATCAAAAGATCTGAAAGCCTGGCTCAGGTGACAATGTGTGACTGGCATATACATTCAAAAATTGTAATATTAAGTCGTTGTAACATCTGCAAATACTTTGAGATACAACCATTCGATATAACCGAAATGCAAAACATGTCAAACTAAAATAACATTCAAATAAGGTTTGATATACCCAGAAAAAGGGGATAACAGAGTTTGATAAAGCAAAGTTTGCCTGTACTATCACATGATATTACTGTGAGGTCACTTAGTTATACCAACAGAACTAATACATTGAAATAGTTACACCCAACCTTTCAAACGCATTGGCATTCAAAGTTTTGCTTGTTGTTGGTGGTCAACCAAATATTGGCACACCAATAAACCTTGAAATTTCAGTGTCAGCACAGTCTTGCTGTTCAAATTCAGCAGTTTTGCATGTGATACTTTTATACATCAATTTCTTGCGATCTTTTGATGTTCAGGGAAACTTAATTTGTTTTGAAGGCAATTGTCGATTTGGGGCTGAGTTAACATCGCTACTATTCAATGCTTCAAAACCTCAAAATGCTAGTTCTATCCACACAGGACTTCTTAAGAATAAATCAATAATTCAATTTCTAGAAAAGTGGTGTAAAATGTTGAGTAAAATGCAATTTGTCAGTTTAAGTCATGGCCTGAGGGTTAAACCTTCTTTGTTCCATGCTACATCTATGTATAAATAATTCATCACAGTCCTGTTTGAGTGCAATTTGATAAAGTTCACATTTTTGTCCTTTAAAATTGCATAGCAATGTTCACATACTATTATATTATTAAAATATTGAGAAGATTTACAAGAAGGGATTTTTTTCATCCCATATTTCTTTAAATGCTTAGCGTCTTGTGTAAGAGTTTAAAAAAATATATGAGGGTACTAAAGCATGCAAATGCCTTACCAATCTGCATAAAACTAAGACCTGCTATATCTCCCAGTCGCCGTGCCTATTGATTCTTGGAAAATAGATACTTGAAAGTGACATAAAAATCTGAGACAGCGTTATTTAAACAGTCCTTTGATCCATGGAATATGACAGCAATCAAAAGTTATCAACACCACTTTAGTCGGTCAGAACGCAATTGAAATTACCAAATAATATTTTTCTCGAATTGGTTTAAATTTCCGAACTTAGACGTAGGCACATTTTTTTGATATTATTGTCGATAAACTTTGGTTTAATTTCAAGAGCTATTCCATTTGGAGCACAATAAAATGATATTTTCGATACAGGTGAGATATTGCAACGGTTCCAATATAGAAGCCAAGAATTTCATTGATAAAACCTTTTTTGTTTGCTGCTTTTGGCACTGCACATTTTTACCTTTGAAAACCAGATTTGTATCAGTTACAATGTTTATGTAATTATTATGTATTTTCTGTGGCGAATCTAGGAGAAAATTGTATTGAAAATTGTAAATCATATGAACAGGTTGCATTATATATCAATTCAAAAGTGAATTGTGAGCAGATGTTTGAAGTCCTAATTGCCCTCTTTTCGTACTTATTCCCATTAAAATCATAATTAAGGAACATATTTATCAACAGTGAAAGAAAAACAAATTGAAGGTTCCACCAAAAATCTAACTTATAACCTTGTAATTTATTTGTGGAACAGCAGTAGTGATGTTGTATGGCAGTGAATGAGATGATGTTGTTATCTATAGGCTTATCAGATAAATGCTGGTCTGGTGGTTCCAGGCAATGCCTCCATCCCAGTCTGTGTTCTAGACTGGGACTTCCACCTGTTGTTCATGGAAGTTTTTGGAACCCATCTTAAATCATACTGCTATATTGTAAATTTGCAATCCCTCTTGTTGCCAAACATGTCAGAGTTGAAGAAGGTTAAAATGTTGACTAGAAAGCAAGTGCTATTTCTAACATTTTCTGTCATCACTGTGGTATGGTTTTTGACTAAGTCAATGGTGAAAATGGAAAAGTCATGTAAGATCAATCAGTTGTCACATTCTAGTCATTGTTTTGACATCGAGGTTTCTAAGTTGAAGAACCTACCACTTCTCCCTCTACGGTTCAAATAAATACCACTTGTATGTCTTACAACACTGTAATTTCTTTGGCATGTTTTCCTGAGAGGTTGTTGGCAGACTGGTATTGATGTACTGACATGATTTTTGGTGGAGTACTTGTTTTTTGGGTGTTATTTTGTTCCAGTCTACAAGTAGTAAACCTCTACCCTATCTAAGCCAGACATTGACACCTGCTCACAATGATCCGGCACTCTTGTGGAACTGGGTCAACTCTAACAAACCACAACATGGTCCTCCTCAATACAACAGTATTAAAGTTCCATATCAACAGATTTATGATTGCAGGAAGATAATGTCACAATAGTCACTGGGGTATCTTTCTGGGCAATTTCAACATTCTTTATTGACACTAACCTTTCATTAGTATGTAGTAAAATGCAAGTCAATGTTGTCCATGGCATATATTAGGCATGGGTAAACTAATACCTGTCTGTAATTACCAGTCTGTAGCTCAGTGGCTATTGACCTGCATCATATCAACAGAAGTATGAGTAATTTTCATTGTCAGTTTATCAAGCTCAGCACCAAGGGTCCTTGGCATTACTTTTACCAGAAACAGTCCTTGTTGATAACAAGTGGTCTGCAAGCTCGTTCATAATGTCAAAGTTACATCCAATGGTTTGTTTTTGTTTTCATTTATAAGTTTAAAAAGTACCAGTAAGTTCCTTTAAATAAGGATTCTGGCCAGGAGACAAGAGGTAGGGAATATATAACCAGCCTTATCAAGTGCTGGTAATGTGTTTATGAAGGCTGTGAATGGTTTATTAGAATGTCTACAGGAGATGTAAGTGGATGATCAGGCTTATCTCTGCACTCACTTTTATGGGCTTGTGTTTGTGCCAAGCCTCCAGGAGGTGCTGGATCAGACGGCTTCCTCCATGGAAGGAGCATTGAAACGATGCTGTACATTGCCTTTAATGCCATGGCAGTTTTTGTTCATCAACTGAAAAAGAGATGACCACACAACATCAAAATTGCAGAATGATGCGTCCATGACCTGATATGCAAACTATTCATACATTCCATCATAACAATGTAAACACCCAACAAGAGTTTGGACCCAAAACATTCAGACTCAAATAAATGTTCTTAAATTGTGCTTGTTGATTATGTATCATATTTAAAAGGATTGCATAACATAAAAACATGAGAATAATATGTATTTTTTCAAGTTAATCAGCAGCATCATTGTTCCACCCAGATTAAGAGAAGTGTCACACTCTTGAAAAGGAGATGGTAGTTTATGTGAGAGATTTTGCAGCCAGAGAATGCATTCTTCAGATTGAGAGATAAAATAAAACAATGAAACTTCCATGTCCTTAATTATGGAATCATTCACAGGTTTGCTTTGGCAATATGGGAATTGTCTTACATAATTGAGTAGGATAGGTTACTAGTTTTTCTTGATAATTACAAAGTGTTAAAAGCCAAGAATGATAATAGGATAAGAGTGCAGAGACTTTGATAGGCGAATGTCTGCTTGCTAGTGGTTAATACAATTTCTTGGGGAGAGAATGAAGAATTACACAGATTTTTGAATTATTGATAGTGATTCAGTTAACCTGGCAGAACGTTTCATTGCTGATATGCTGCTGCTAATGGAACTATTTCTACAGTTTTTACTTTCCAAAAGCAGGGTATTTGATTGTTTTTATGTGACACTTATTGATAATGTGCGTAAATACTTCAATATAAATCATGCACACAATCATGAGAAGCAATAAGCTGTTGAGCTGAATATAAAGCAATCATTTGATGTTCTTATCAAAATCTACCATAAATATTTAAATTTGGCTGATGATTGTTGAGTTGCGTATATTTTTGAAAGTAAAAATATACTAATATTTACAAAAATCTCTCAAGATTTTGTCATTATGGAGAATTTTTCTAGACATATCAAACTATCTGTTAGTGTAGCAAATATATATATAAGAATGACAGTTTGTTTGGAGCATTAGTTGACTGCTGACAGAGGAGCAGGTAGTCCATGGCATTCTTTGACACTCAGCAGATACGAGGGGCTGACAGAGAGGAGGGGGAAGTGTAACATTGTGTAAACACCACATTCCTCCCTGCTCCTGCACCGCTGCACTCACACAAGCCTGCTGCACACCTTGCTGTGCATGTTTGATGTTTTATCTTGTTCATGGAATGTTAAAAACAGGGGTATTTATGCAAGACTTTTGGATAATTACCAATGCAAGGTGTTTGTTGTGTTTAAATATGCAAGAGAAACAGGCCATACCGATAGTTCAAAGCAAAGTATATTCTCCTTTATTATTGCAATATTTTGCAATCGCTGATTCTGCAGATAATGTCTGCCTACATTCTATAATCTATGCAAATAAGTGTTGGTAATGTCCAGAGATGAGAGCAAAGTCTGCCGATATACAGGAGTGGGTCAACATGGGCCCTCAGAGGACAGTACAATCCACTTGAGGACAATCTCAGATGCTGCTACCATATTGATTTAGCTATTCACAACTTACACAAGATACAATCTTATGGCATCTATCAATTTTAGACTACATGCTCTTATCACATTGTTCCATCAAAGTTGGCATACAGTCCTGAAATTGAGAAATCCTATCTTAGAAATTAACCTGACTGTCTCGGTTTACGAATCTGAGCTTCTCTGGTAGTAGTAGTATATTTTAATCATCAATATTTTAAATGAGTACAAAATATGAACTTGGTAGACATCAATCTCTAAATTGGATTCTCCATCTTGTGCATTTGAAATGTCTGCAATTTAACAACTTCTTGGTGGAGCACAATTAAATAGTACATCAGGATCTGTATCGCAATTTTTTTTATCAACTTTCAGACTCGGTTTTGATATCGGGCTAATGTTTTGTGGCACCCTTCAGTGTGCAGCAGCCAAAACATGATGTGTGCTGAATTTAATTGCCATGAATTTGAAGAAAGATTTGTTTTTCGAATTGTAAAACAGTGAAAAGCAAAAAAGTTCAACTCAGAAAAATAAAAAGAATAATCAGTTATGTTAATTGTTATGCACTCATGGTATGAACGTTTTGGTGTTATAATTTGTTAACCAACTGCCCATGTTTGATCTCTTTTCAGGTGATATGGTTGGAACAACAAGTTGCCAAGTCCAGGAGAAAGAGATTTATACAATATCAGGAATTCAATGACACAAAATGGCGTAACCAATGGTACCTTGTAAGTATTGATGGTGATTGAGATCTTGTATATCGAGATCTTGTATATCACTTGGATGGAAGACATGGAAGAATGTCCAAGTGTTATCAAGTTGCTATTGTTCATAAAAAAAGAACAAAATCTTTAAAGTAGATTTTGCAAACAAATAAGTCATGCAGCAGACTGTTATTACTGTTGAAATTAGCATTTTTGATGGAACAAAATGTATTTTAGTTTGTAAGATCTGAACGTTAAAAGGAGAAGTTTGGTTTTTTATCAGACATTACAGACCAGATTTATGGGCAAGTTTCATGTCTGAATCTATTTCCACATATTACTTAACATAGCTGTAGGCATTTTTCATGTCTGAAGTATTATTGACGGCAATTTCGGTATTATTTTTTTGACAGTAGGCTTTTTTCTGTCAAGCAAATAGCCACTTAGCAAATTGTTACAATTTTCTAGCATTTATATCTTATAGAAGCTGGATTTTATTTCTATGGCCAAATAGGGATCATTTGTATCATTGATGTCTATTACATTATTTGATGGAATAATGGTCAACATTGGCAGAGTATCAAAATGTCTGGTAAACGCAGAAAAACTACGAGAGAAACTCTAGTAACGATCCATTGCGCTGTGGGACCCAAGAAGATGTGTGTGCGTATGGCTGGCTATAAAGTAGTATTTACGTAATATTTTAGAGATGGTAATTACTGAAAAACTTGCATAATCAATTCAGTCGATCAACTGAATAAGATGAATTAACTAGAAAAGAAGTACTGATTTTTCTGTGGGGATGTTCACAGTACTTTCACTTAGTTTTGAAAACCATTCTCACAAATTACCTTGGTTGAGTTTGAATTCTATAGCCCTTTATTTATGAGACTACAGTGGTTTTGTCTTTTTAACAAATTAAGGCTTTAGGCATTTAACTAATTGGACATAAAGCTTGAATTTTATGTTACAATTCCGATTTAATTTGTTTTATTGCTGGACTCTTTAGATGTGATTCTGATGCAATTAAACTGTTTAAAATCTTCAATCCGAGGGGAAGGTCCGTAGTGGCATTGGTTGATCCTTGGGGATCTGGAATTTCCTGTTGGACAAGGATCACCCCAGGGCTGATCCAGGATGCCATCCGTGTTGGTCCAGGTCATTCCTGGTATGTCCGTGGTGCTGCTGTGGTGATACCAGGATAAGCCATATTGGCTACATGATATGTTGTGGTGCTGTATTTGGTCTGGCTGGTCCGATGTTTTGAGATCGTTGAGGGACTGTTTTCTCAATTTCACCCAGGACCACCCCTGATGAAGACGTCTCTTGATCCTGGGTGTTCCATGTTCATCTAAGGTGGTCTGTGTTGGGTCCGGCTTTAGTGTGACTGTAGCTTCAGAATGTGAAACATAGACATTTTTAGACATAGACAAAATGGTCATTTTAATGTCAGGTTAGCCATGGTGATTAGACTAATAAAAGTTTTACTCATGTTGATACATCCAGTAAGTATATTGGTCAAGACAACATTATGTGGTATACACACCAGTTAAATGTTTGTAGATTAGAGAAGTACATTGTACATACTAATAGCGAAGAGGATTTACCTTGGGTGTGCTTCTGATCAGGTACCTGAGGATGGCAGTAATGTTGAGAGGCCAACTGTTGCCAGCCACACATGGCTGCAAACTCCAGAACTGTAAACAACCATAATGTCCAATTACTTCTAATTAGCCAATCAAGTTTAAAACAATTAGTGTAATGGGTCCATAGACACAAGTCTTGGGTCATGACACGGGTCCGTGACATGCAGGTACAGGTATGGTGTGCCAGTCTGACATTTGATAGGCACAACCTCTTAAACAAACAACAAATACATCAAGTTACTCCCAAACCGTTTTTGCTTATGAGGATTAATATGTTTTTACTTGGTGAGAAATCATGGACGAAGATGATAAGGCACTTAAGCTATAGATTCATTTACTCAAAATATTCTCAGGTGCCCATTTTATTTAGTATAACATTGCTATTAACATCTATTCTAGTAAGTCAAAATGCATTCTGTGTCGTGATAAAATCTGCAATATTTTGCTGCATTGACCCAAATGGAAATGGTTTATCATAGCCATAATCTAATAATCAGGTACTTGAGATGTATATGACTGTGTTTGTGACATTTATTGTACAAAGTATAACAAAAAACTCTTGCGGTTCAGAAAGAGAATATAGTTCAAGTTCTTGGTTAAAAAATTAAAGTGGAAAACTTATGATTTCAGCCGGCTCATCACATGATTGTTAAGTGTGAGGTTTTGTCATTTTTGTCATAAGTATAAGCACTTAACAGATGAGTGGTAGCACTAGTAGCTTGGTAGGAGTCTGACAAATGACACAATCTCCAGAAATGACAGACCCAGGTTTCACAACCAGGTGTTTGACTGCCATGAGGATGCAGTCAGGTTTTTCTAGTCTGTTGTCTTTTGTAATCTATAATAATTTCAGATGTTTGTCATGTGTTTCCCAAAAATAGCATACATCCTTATTAAAAGTTTATTGACAGATGTAAGCGAAGGAAGTAATGCATTTATAAATTTTGACTCTTAATATGATTGAGGATAGCCTGTTGTGTCTGTTAAATTATTGTCTGATGATCGGTTATACTAGACCAGGGTAATGAGACCTATTATGAAGTGAACCAGTCCTTCCGCTTGTCTGTCAGAGGTTCTCATATCAAGTTATAAATGTAAATCTGTCTGTAATAGTTTGATTAGTATACCTTAAAAGTTGGTCTGCAATGCTGAGATTGTTCAGAAAACGTTGAAAAAATTATGTGAATAGAATTTGGTCAAAAATCTATAGTCATGACAAATCTGATGTATTGTTATACTACTACTGTTTGCAAATAAACTAAGCATTTCAATAGTTAATTTAAATGGTCATGGCTTTTGCGCCGCCCAAAACCAATTAGTGATTTTTTAATAATTTAAAGCAACATCTATGGCCTGTCAATTGACTTCCCACCTCAGCAATTTGGTGTACTATTTTACTTATCACCTGTAACTATTGCATCTGAGTCAATTGTACCCACAGCACCCCCCTCCCCCTCGAGGTGTGGGGGTATACCGGGGAAAATGGCTATGTTTTTACCTTCCAGGTGGCCCCGCAGTGCCGGGTGAATGTGGTTGTTTTGTCTTAGTGCCCAAAATAGCAGGGAATGGGCCTTACCTAGGGCCACTGGGGTGCGGGAGCATTTGGCAGGGATTTTACCAGCAGTTCATTCCTGCAGGGAGGGGATTTTATTCGGGCTAGGCTTGACGGAAAGTTCCCGCTCTTCCCCGGACCGTGGTTACAATTGACTGCATGGTGCATATAACTATTGAAGAAGTGGGCAAAGTATTCATACATCATAAAAACAGTTTGCATTGTTTTGCTTCAACCGGCAATTTAATCATAGATAAAAGTTAGACTTGCAAGAATGACATGGTGACAAATGAATATCTTTAAAGAATTGAAACTGACTTTCCAAGCCACCGTTGCATTGAGGCAATACAGATTTGTTGCAAAATGGCTTTGTCATGATACTTTGTTTAACTGATGGATGCGCATGTTTGGCTAAGTTTGTTTGCGAACAGAAGTCAAGGATAAAATGTTGACAAAGAAAAATTCATTAGTGGTTTTCAGATTTTTTTACTTTCAATGTAGATGCGTTTTTTTTATCCAGAAACAAGTATATGTGCAAAAAAATTAATGATAGCCATTACAAGCTCAATAATTTGTAAATAGTTTGCCAGTATGAAGAAGAGGATTGGGTTGTTATGTCCCTCATGGACATAAATAAAGAATCTTGGAGCCTCTGTGCCAGCAGTGGTCATCAAACTGTCAATACAAGTATCATGTAATTTCATGGAGACCCATCAAGTTATTTCACAATATCATGATTCCTTTTTTATTCCAGCATTTATTACAGTTATTGGCCTGTTTTAAGAAAGTTATCAGGGGATGTTCATGATTGTGCAGTTAAGCAAACGAAAGAAGTATTTTGTTGTATTGATTTCCATTAAGTCATCTCTGTGGGTCATTAATCTTACATGAGCAAGGCTTCAAAGCTGCTGAGACTGGCAGGCTGGGGATGAAAATACACACTGAAATTTTATTGTTGATTGTTGAAATTAAGCAAAGTGTTACTCAGAATGAAGAAGTTTTACTACTATTACTGCATTGGGAGATTTCCTCAAGCATATAAGAGTTGAAATTGATAAATGCATTACTTCCTTTGTTTTCTTATCATGCCCCTTAACATTACGAGTATCTACCTATTCCACGGATGTTCAGAAAGTTATAAGCTTTCTATAACATGTACCTTTGATAGCTGCAGTGTCTTGTTATGGTAGACATTTGCTTGTTATATGCTAGCTTACGATCTGACAACAAAATGCTACTAAATTTTATTCGGAAACCTCATTGGCCACAACAGCATGAACTATAAGCCAAAAACTTTGCAAAGAAAGAAAAGTGGTTAGAGGGTGAAATGACTCCATGAAGGCATGCTTTCTGTTGTAAGTGGCATACTGATAAAGGTTTTCAATGTTACTCACAAGAAAACCTGTCTGCAGTAATTATTCCTACTTTGTAATGTCAAATACTTATCACTTTCAGGAATTTGTTTTATCAAAGAGTGATGTTTTTGATGCTGTTTGTTTAACAGCTACACAGGAACTTAATTATCATATCCCTTTCCATTATGATACCAAATCAAAGCTGTACATTTTATCAGTTATTATTAAATTTGCTGGTTCAGAAGTGCGTTACTCTGAGAAATGCAAGTGCAAACATATCAACATTAGTAAAATATATTTGGCACATATTTGCCCAGGCAAATCTATCAAAGTTTTGGGGTAGACCTAGAATGAATCATATCATTCTGCAACCTATCTTAGTCAAGTTCTTACATAAATCTCATATCCCTTCTGACCTTTTGTTTAACATAGAGAACAGTACAGCTAGCTTATTGAAGTTCACGAAGTTGAAGTATTATTTAATGCCTTTATTTCCAAAGGTTTGAAAATATTTTGTGTGTTTCAGAATCGTGGGGATGGTATGGATATGAATGTTCAGAAGGCGTGGGCCATGGGGGTGACTGGGAAGGGCGTGGCAGTCACTATTCTGGACGATGGCATTGAGACAGAACATCCGGACCTCAAACGCAACTATGTACGTACATGGCAGGCCATGTGGGCTCACAGCAGAGTCATAACTGGCTATGAAAATGGTGGAGGTCATGACTCCACTTGGGTGGCATTAGATTTATGGGAATTGATGTAACAGTAGCTAGTATTCACTGGTACACATGTTTGCATATTGACCTTACATGCACATTGTTATCTGTACATTTGTTGCCCATACAGAAAACATGGTAAGATGGAACTATTACTTGGAACATGAAAAGGTTAATGACAGCTTATAAATGATAGATCCATTCCCTTTTTGGTCTACATAATGTGATGGATAACATAATAATGTCTATTAAAGCCAAAGTAATAACGAGGTCCATTATCGCTGATACTGTTTGATTCTCTTAGTTGTTTCTTTTCTCAAAAGTGGATTATGATTCGTTCTATAAGAATAGGACTCTGAAACTTAACATCTATTCCTTTTATATTCTGGGTAAAAGGGAATGGAACTTGCCCATAGCTCTCTGTGTAGATCAATTACATTAGTAATTAAATCCCATATTAAATTATAATCCCAAGCAATCGGCATACTGTGGCACCACTAGGAGATGAAAGGAACTGTGAGGCAGTAATCCTGTCATTCCTACCCCCTCCTGCTACAGTAATAACACCTTGTTAAATTGTTACTTCTGGAATATATCTCTCTCACACTCTAGAGTGTGTGTGTTTTCTCTTACAAAAGTTGTTGTCAAACATTTATTTCCGATTTTTGTACTGCTTTCATTCAAATGTCACCTCTGCAGTCTAATCGTGTAGATGCTGCACATTTCCATGATGAACAATTGCAAAAATTATAGAGGAGAAGGATTTAAGACATTTCTGTTCTTGTTGATATCTATTTATCTCTACTATTTAACTAAAAACAATTAACTAGAAAAATGGTATCACATTTGCCAACTTTAGCCTAATTATTCTTATGAGGTTTTGATTACATTTATTGTGATGAATACGAAGGAAGGTAGTTGTAAAGTTCCTGTAAATTTGTACATCAAGAAAGAACGGCTTTCTTTCTGAGAAATCTTCCTGAGCTGTAGAAATTCATATTAACCGTAAAAACTTAATGTATATACGCAATAGGCTGGCCCAAAGCTTGTTTACAAGTTTTTTTAAGGCGCAAAAAATCTGCACATAAAAAACCACTGTTGTAACATCTCTATCAAAATGTTGGATGATTGCCGGCAATAGTGAGAAGGAATGCTGTGAAAAGTGTTCCAGTAATGCAGAAGAAATCCCGATGGATTATGAGCAGGGAAGCGAGGGATTGGAGCTGAAACTTGGTATTGTTGTAATGGGAGAATATTATATAAGACATGGGGGTTATTTCTTGAATTAATGACATACTTGTACCAAGAATTGATGTTAATGCATTTTGCGAAATGCGAAATATAAACTAACATTATTGTTATTACATTTTTAACTGATAAACTGTGACAGCGATAGTTGAGTAATACATACAAAGAGTTTGGCTGTTCAAAATTGAAAATGAGGAAACTCCTGGTTTTGATATTTAGTATTTTATCATGGTATAATTATTTAGTAATTTAGTTGTGGAGAATTATGTTATGGCTTTTTGAGAGACCTTTTTTACCCACAGACACAAATTGTTTCCTCCACTTTTCTCCAACATTTTTCCAGTCAGTGTGGTCTGTCATCTTATTGCCACTGTGGGTTTTTATTGCGTTTCCTCCCAGACAGCGTGATTGATGCCCCCCACTTCTGGTGATGGTACTGGTGTCCTCCAGGGTCTCTCTCCCGTGTTAAATGATCTCTCCATTATAAATGTAATAAACAGGACAATGATCTTCTCTTGAAAAAGAAAAATAAGTATTTTTCAGTTCCATCTGACAACAAAGTCGATCTTATGAAAAATCAGGAACGAAAAATTTGAAAACGCAACGACAGCGTTGGCCCACAAACAGGTTTGACCTGTCTTTGTTTCGTTTCCTTCTTTGTCCATGTCAGCGTTTAGAGTGCAGGTTTGTGTCAACAAAATAATACTGAACAGGGTTGTTTCCAATTTTTATTAGCATTATTTTCCATATGATAAAGAGGGTTTCATGTCTGGAATGCAGAACACAATGATGGAATGACTAAGGAAATCATCATGCCAAGTAATGTTTATTCCAATTTTGACTTTGACCTTTCTATAAGTTGCCTTGGGAATAACAATATTCAGTAAATAAAATGTTATGCAAAAATTGCCCAAGACAAAATAGTTAACATCGCTGACGTTAAGTAAATGGATTGCATAAGAATTATGGCAGGTTTGTTGATGTCATGGTTCCTACCAGGAAAATGTCTTGGCAATTCCTAATTTGGTATTTTTGCCACCTCGCATATTGGCAGTATACCATGATGACGTTCAGTGGGCATACTTTATTGACTGTCTACTGGCTGGATTTCATTCACTTACCAGAAGTTATATATGAATCATTAAAACACTTGCCAGATATTGAATCACTGTTAATCACAAGGACTTTATATAGTCTCCATTCTCTAGAGAGGATGAGAAATGTTAGAGTGGTTGGCCTGAAATGTTGAAATGCCTTTGTGAATCAAATGTATATGATTTTATACATCTTCACATGGGAGGTGAATTAAACAGGTTTTAATGACCACCCAAACTATTGAAGTAAATTAATACAATAGACGATAATGTAAAACACGATAATGTAAAACACGTGTCCAGAGCTTTGAATTTCATTTATTTTGTACACTGAACAGGCTAGTAGGAAAATTAATATGCTTTACTGGTAATAAAAACCAAGCCCTCTTGGCGTTGTTTATTCTTACAAATGAAAAACATGCCTATCATAAAGTTAATAAAATTTGCTGTACATCTGAAGGTGTGGTATGATTTTTGTAGGCATCTTGTTCTTTGGAATGTTTTATTCAGGTCTGTTGGATAACTTTAGATTGAAATTAAAAATTAGACATTATTTTTATTTGTTTGAAAGCAAAATAGCCAAAGGATTCTTGTTAAATCCAGCCCATTACAGCTTGTCTGTTTGTGGATGAAAACATTGAAGGTATTGTTAAAGCAATGGTGAAGTTGTTGGCCGGAAAAATAAAGGTTGGCAATGACACAATTACCATTTAACAGACTCACATGAAACTTAGTACACTTGTTA
This sequence comes from Mya arenaria, assembly GCF_026914265.1. NCBI lineage: Eukaryota > Metazoa > Mollusca > Bivalvia > Myida > Myidae > Mya > Mya arenaria. The sequence goes on along the minus strand of NC_069124.1, from coordinate 61,664,777 downwards.
CACTTGCTACAAGTGACAACATGCATATATTTAGCAAAGCCCATAATTCTTGGATTGATAATTGATGAGTTGTGTCCCTTGATATTTTGAGAAAAATGGTGCATTTGTTTAATTAAACGGTTCACTCTGGCATGTTTGTATTTCATAGGGTTTTGGTATGTTTCAGGATGAAAAGGCAAGCTATGACGTAAATGGCCATGACCCAGATCCCACTCCGAGATATGACTACAAGAATGAGAACAGGTGAGTCCGGTGGACAGGATCAGCCACTCTGTAACATGTAGACAATGTCTACTAGACATGCATACAGATCAAGGCATGTGCATGTTGAAGCATTGTGCATTGATGGCCAAAAGGATTTTTCACAATATCAAATAATTTGCTGAAATCTTCATTGAATTTGAATATTTTACGTACAAGCCAATGACTAATGGCCCACTCAAATCTCTTTGCGGCAGATGACATGTTTTATCATTATCTTTTATGGTTTCTGTAAGAAAAATTGAAAGCTCATAACTTTATGCATGTATGAATACTACGAAACAAATTTTGTATGATACCAAGTGAATTTAAAGGTTAAATTTAAACCCTCTTTGGTTCACATAGTGATTGTGTGGAATGAAACTTGAACGTTAGTAGATTGTGTGCATCATAAAAGAAGTATTTTGGCAGTTACTGATCCTAACACAACAATGCAGTTATAGTAAAGAGAAATAGGTGTGAAGTTATTGCCACAAGATAACCATCTAACACCAACAATAAATGCCTTTTCTGCCACTTGATATTATTACTGTCTGTTTGAATAAATATTAATGGCGCACTAAAATATAGCTTTGTTTGTAATAAAATAGAAATAAAATCAAACAGAAACCTCTTTTTTGGGTAAAGAAGCAAAGTTAATTTCACTTCTGACTGAGCTTTATGACACTGTGTCTACCGTTTGTTGTTTTGGTACCTTGGAAAACAATACAAATGAAAAAGCTTTAAAATGGAAGTTGATATTACTGTTCCCACCTTCAGATTAACAAACGTCATCACATTAATTTGAGTTGTATTTGGTACTTCATGGAATTCGTTGTGAGACTATGATTTAAGATATAAAACATCAGTCATAACGTTGTATAATAGCTTGATTAAGGCAGTTAGAAGTAGTTGTCCAATGTTATAGGTGTCCACCTCCTGGCAAAAGGTTCTCTTATTACACACTGTCTTCTAAGGCCTATTATAATGAACTTGACAACCAGATATGCACTCCCGTATTTTAACAGCATTTTGTCACAATCCACCTTAAATAGATAAATGTAACTTTGTTATCCAACACCATCCCTTCAATTGGTGCTATAATAATGCTAGGTTGATGTTGGCTTTATCTACACTCAGAGACATGCTTGGTTGCTGAGGTGTTACAGGAACCATTTGCAGCCAAAATAAACATAGCTGATTAGGATGATGATGAGAAAATGGACTATAAATTACAACAGATATTGTTTTGTCTTGGAAATCATAATGCCCTGTACTCCATTTCCCCTGATTTCCGGGTATGTGATAATGTCTTAGAACCTGATGGTGTCTCAATATTTAAGATATAAAAGTACAGAACAAAGATTTATCATGAAATGTTTCCGTTCCTTGTGCATTTGGTCATTAGACTTTCATGGCATGTCATTATTGAATTTCTCTTAATAATACTGTTGTATTTCATAATGAAAACGGTTGACAATTATTAGAAGGTCTTAATGTACACTCCATTAGCCTGCTAACTTTAACATTGAAGGTGTAAAACCCAGGAGAGAGACAAGACAGGGTCTTAAATGCACTTGATTAATATGTTCTAGGGCTTCATTAGGAATGTTCTTGTCCTTTCAATTTAACACGGATAATGGTCGTTCTATAAGGAAACTGTACAATCATTATAATGGTTTATTGAGGCCATCCTTTTTTAAAGAATTTTTAGAATTTCAGATATTCTCTTGCATTCTAAAGCAGTAATGAACACATGAGAAGTTTGCAATTGTATGCTATCATAGAATAAAACATTTTTATTTAACTGTGTGAGATGTATAGTAGTTCAGTCTCAATTTCCCATCTGCTTAGTAACCAACAGTTATGAAACAGCAATAAATGGAATACAAGCAATATCAGAAAATGCACCTCATTGCAAGAATAGCAAACACACATTAAGATAATACAACTCACTGTTATCATAGTATACAAAACCCCTAGATAATACAACTCACTGTTACCATAGTATACAAACACCTAGATAATACACCTCACTGTTACCATAGTATACAAACACCTAGATAATACAACTCACTGTTATCATAGTATACAAACACCTAGATAATACAACTCACTGTTATCATAGTATACAAACACCTAGATAATACAACTCACTGTTACCATAGTATACAAACACCTAGATAATACAACTCACTGTTATCATAGTATACAAACACCTAGATAATACAACTCACTGTTACCATAGTATACAAACACCTAGATAATACAACTCACTGTTACCATAGTATACAAACACCTAGATAATACAACTCACTGTTACCATAGTATACAAACACCTAGATAATACACTCACTGTTACCATAGTATACAAACACCTAGATAATACACTCACTGTTACCATAGTATACAAACACCTAGATAATACAACTCACTGTTACCATAGTATACAAACACCTAGATAATACAACTCACTGTTACCATAGTATACAAACACCTAGATAATACAACTCACTGTTACCATAGTATACAAACACCTAGATAATACAACTCACTGTTATCATAGTATACAAACACCTAGATAATATACCTCACTGTTATCCTAGTATACAAACACCTAGATAATACAACTCACTGTTACCATAGTATACAAACACCTAGATAATACAACTCACTGTTATCATAGTATACAAACACCTAGATAATACAACTCACTGTTACCATAGTATACAAACACCTAGATAATACAACTCACTGTTACCATAGTATACAAACACCTAGATAATACAACTCACTGTTATCATAGTATACAAACACCTAGATAATATACCTCACTGTTATCCTAGTATACAAACACCTAGATAATACACTCACTGTTATCATAGTATACAAACACCTAGATAATACAACTCACTGTTATCATAGTATACAAACACCTAGATAATACAACTCACTGTTACCATAGTATACAAACACCTAGATAATACACTCACTGTTATCATAGTATACAAACACCTAGATAATACAACTCACTGTTACCATAGTATACAAACACCTAGATAATACAACTCACTGTTATCATAGTATACAAACACCTAGATAATACAACTCACTGTTATCATAGTATACAAACACCTAGATAATACAACTCACTGTTACCATAGTATACAAACACCTAGATAATACACTCACTGTTACCATAGTATACAAACACCTAGATAATACACTCACTGTTATCATAGTATACAAACACCTAGATAATACAACTCACTGTTATCATAGTATACAAACACCTAGATAATACAACTCACTGTTACCATAGTATACAAACACCTAGATAATACAACTCACTGTTACCATAGTATACAAACACCTAGATAATACAACTCACTGTTACCATAGTATACAAACACCTAGATAATACAACTCACTGTTACCATAGTATACAAACACCTAGATAATACAACTCACTGTTATCATAGTATACAAACACCTAGATAATACAACTCACTGTTACCATAGTATACAAACACCTAGATAATACAACTCACTGTTATCATAGTATACAAACACCTAGATAATACACTCACTGTTATCATAGTATACAAACACCTAGATAATACAACTCACTGTTACCATAGTATACAAACACCTAGATAATACACTCACTGTTATCATAGTATACAAACACCTAGATAATACAACTCACTGTTATCATAGTATACAAACACCTAGATAATACAACTCACTGTTACCATAGTATACAAACACCTAGATAATACAACTCACTGTTACCATAGTATACAAAACCCCTAGATAATACACTCACTGTTATCCTAGTATACAAAACACCTAGATAATACAAAACACCTAGATAATATACTTCACTGTTACCATAGTATACAAAACCCCTAGATAATACACCTCACTGTTATCCTAGTATACAAAACACCTAGATAATACACCTCACTGTTATCCTAGTATACAAAACACCTAGATAATACACCTCACTGTTATCCTAGTATACAAAACACCTAGATAATACACCTCACTGTTATCCTACTATACAAAACACCTAGATAATACACCTCACTGTTACCATAGTATACAAAGCATATGATACACCTAACTGTTATCATAGTATACAAAACACTATGATAATACACCTAACTTTTATCATAGCATGCACAACACTTTAATAATAAACCTAACTGTGATCATAGCCTGTGATCATTAGCCATACAAAACACTAATGTTATACACCCACTATGATCATAGCCTTACAAAACACTAATGTTATACACCCACTATGATCATAGCCTTACAAAACACTAATGTTATACACCCACTATGATCATAGCCTTACAAAACACTAATGTTATACACCCACCTTGATCATAGCCTTACAAAACACTAATGTTATACACCCACCTTGATCACAGCCTTACAAAACACTAATGTTATACACCCACCTTGATCATAGCCTTACAAAACACTAATGTTATACACACACCTTGATCATAGCCTTACAAAATACTAATGTTATACACCCACTATGATCATAGCCTTACAAAACACTAATGTAATACACCCAACTTGATCATAGCCTTACAAAACACTAATGTAATATACACCCACCTTGATCATAGCCTTACAAAACACTAATGTTATATACACCCACTATGATCATAGCCTTACAAAACACTAATGTAATACACCCAACTTGATCATAGCCTTACAAAACACTAATGTTATATACACCCACTATGATCATAGCCTTACAAAACACTAATGTAATACACCCAACTTGATCATAGCCTTACAAAACACTAATGTAATACACCCACCTTGATCATAGCCTAACAAAACACTAATGTAATATACACCCACCTTGATCATAGCCTTACAAAACACTAATGTTATACACCCACCTTGATCATAGCCTTACAAAACACTAATGTTATACACCCACCTTGATCATAGCCTTACAAAACACTAATGTTATACACCCACCTTGATCATAGCCTTACAAAACACTAATGTAATATACACCCACCTTGATCACAGCCTTACAAAACACTAATGTTATACACCCACCTTGACCATAGCCTTACAAAACACGAATGTTATACACACACCTTGATCATAGCCTTACAAAATACTAATGTTATACACCCACTATGATCATAGCCTTACAAAACACTAATGTAATACACCCAACTTGATCATAGCCTTACAAAACACTAATGTAATATACACCCACCTTGATCATAGCCTTACAAAACACTAATGTTATATACACCCACTATGATCATAGCCTTACAAAACACTAATGTAATACACCCAACTTGATCATAGCCTTACAAAACACTAATGTAATATACACCCACTATGATCATAGCCTTACAAAACACTAATGTAATACACCCACCTTGATCATAGCCTTACAAAACACTAATGTAATACACCCACCTTGATCATAGCCTAACAAAACACTAATGTAATATACACCCACCTTGATCATAGCCTTACAAAACACTAATGTAATACACCCACCTTGATCATAGCCTTACAAAACACTAATGTAATACACCCACCTTGATCATAGCCTTACAAAACACTAATGTAATACACCCACCTTGATCATAGCCTTACAAAACACTAATGTAATACACCCACCTTGATCATAGCCTTACAAAACACTAATGTAATATACACCCACCTTGATCATAGCCTTACAAAACACTAATGTAATACACCCACCTTGATCATAGCCTTACAAAACACTAATGTAATACACCCACCTTGATCATAGCCTTACAAAACACTAATGTAATACACCCACCTTGATCATAGCCTTACAAAACACTAATGTAATACACCCACCTTGATCATAGCCTTACAAAACACTAATGTAATACACCCAACTTGATCATAGCCTTACAAAACACTAATGTAATATACACCCACTATGATCATAGCCTTACAAAACACTAATGTAATACACCCAACTTGATCATAGCCTTACAAAACACTAATGTAATATACACCCACTATGATCATAGCCTTACAAAACACTAATGTAATATACACCCACTATGATCATAGCCTTACAAAACACTAATGTAATACACCCAACTTGATCATAGCCTTACAAAACACTAATGTAATATACACCCACTATGATCATAGCCTTACAAAACACTAATGTAATACACCCACCTTGATCATAGCCTTACAAAACACTAATGTAATACACCCACCTTGATCATAGCCTTACAAAACACTAATGTAATATACACCCACCTTGATCATAGCCTTACAAAACACTAATGAAATACACCCACCTTGATCATAGCCTTACAAAACACTAATGTAATACACCCACTATGATCATAGCCTTACAAAACACTAATGTAATACAACCACCTTGATCATATCCTTACAAAGCACTAATGTAATACACACACCTTGATCATAGCCTTACAAAACACTAATGTAATACACCCACCTTGATCATAGCCTAACAAAACACTAATGTAATATACACCCACCTTGATCATAGCCTTACAAAACACTAATGTAATACACCCACCTTGATCATAGCCTTACAAAACACTAATGTAATACACCCACCTTGATCATAGCCTTACAAAACACTAATGTTATACACCCACCTTGATCATAGCCTTACAAAAGACTAATGTTATACACCCACTATGATGATATGATACAAAACACTAATGTTATACACCCACCTTGATCATAGCCTTACAAAACACTAATGTTATACACCCACCTTGATCATAGCCTTACAAAACACTAATGTTATACACCCACCTTGATCATAGCCTTACAAAACACTAATGTTATACACCCACCTTGATCATAGCCTTACAAAACACTAATGTTATACACCCACCTTGATCATAGCCTTACAAAACACTAATGTTATACACCCACTATGATGATATGATACAAAACACTAATGTTATACACCCACCTTGATCATAGCCTTACAAAACACTAATGTTATACACCCACCTTGATCATAGCCTTACAAAACACTAATGTTATACACCCACCTTGATCATAGCCTTACAAAACACTAATGTTATACACCCACCTTGATCATAGCCTTACAAAACACTAATGTTATACACCCACCTTGATCATAGCCTTACAAAACACTAATGTTATACACCCACTATGATGATATGATACAAAACACTAATGTTATACACCCACTATGATCATAGCCTTACAAAACACTAATGTTATACACCCACCTTGATCATAGCCTTACAAAACACTAATGTTATACACCCACCTTGATCATAGCCTTACAAAACACTAATGTAATATACACCCACCTTGATCATAGCCTTACAAAACACTAATGTAATACACCCACCTTGATCATAGCCTTACAAAACACTAATGTAATACACCCACCTTGATCATAGCCTTACAAAACACTAATGTTATACACCCACTATGATGATATGATACAAAACACTAATGTTATACACCCACTATGATGATATGATACAAAACACTAATGTTATACACCCACTATGATGATATGATACAAAACACTCTTCTGCCAACATGAATGTTCTATTCTTATTACAATATCCAGATGCAGACAGTAAATGACAACTTTTTTCACTTTATTGTGAAATTACAATTTCCAGGTACAACTTTTCTTTGAAATTGGCATAATTACCTGACATTGAAAGTCTACTGCTGGCATCAAACTATAAATATCAAAATAACGCTTAAATTAGGCAGGTATGTTAAGATTCCATTATACCGTTTTTCTGTTTTCAAAATTTACTGTTATATTAAGAACAAACCCAGAAAGTTTACTACAGAAACCTGTTGAACTCTTTGAAATGATAATAGGTATAAAAACATTAATTGTATAATTACGTTGTAGTGCGCAATGCTGGTTTTTGTGGCTGGCAGTTCACGGTAGCAGGTGGGAGCCGTATTGTTTTCCTACCTGTTAGTTGTAATGGGGTCTGACTGTATTCACCAGGTTTTAATAAGACAGCTAATTGTCTGCTGAGATATATAATTTGCCTCCATTGGCAAGAAGAAACTATAATTTGTACCTCATAATTGCCTGATGCAGATTAGTTTTCATGAAAATAACTCAGTTTGTTTTGTTAGAATTTAAATAGGTTTATTATGCTTGGCAAAATGCTTGTAATAAAAGTCAATGGAATCTGTTGGGCAAGTATCGGAGACGTTTGATGTCTGTCTGTCCCAGTTTCCCTTTTGACAGATGTATTGTAAATATCTACATGTTTATGTCTGTGGCAATCTTAGAGAAATCAGGTTCTCCAGGAAAGGGAGCGATTTTATGTAAGTACAGACTCCTAACATTATGCTTCCTTCTAAAGTTATTGCCAGACTGAACCCATCTGTGTATAGAACTAATCACCTTGATTACTACCCAGGCACTATCATTTGTGTCTAAGTTAATCCTATGTCTTGAGCCCTGATGAAAGTCTCTCATGTAGAAGTGAAACATCGGCCTGTGAAGTTCATTTTCACTCCCAGTGGCAGGAGGCCTACTTTGATCAACCCAGCATCACCACAGCTACCTGATTCTCTGATAGCTTTCTGGTGTTCTCAATTTTCTCAAAAGATATCAAATTAAAAAAGAAGGTAGAGCTGGTTTTGAGGTTCCCATTGCAGCCTGTGTTGGCAGATAACAGGATGTGTTTAACGTAAAACAGTTCACTTATAGCGCCAACAATATCAAGACTGGCATTATTCACTGGTGGTATCAAAGTAAATAAAGGTGGTTGAGTTCTGGAGGAGGTGGTTCCTGTTCTATATATGGAACATTCATCTTTATTAAGAAGTTTGCTCCTAATGATTTCATGTTAATCATTTATGCGTGGGGGCGCACATTGATTTGAAAGGAACTTCAAGAAAGCCACATTGTGTTTATTTTATTACATTATTTGTCACTTAATGCGGCATGTCATAACCTTCCAGGGCGTAGATTAAATACTCAATGTGTACTGAATAAACTCTATAACGTTATAGTAAGTATTCCATGATTTGAGAATTTGTACTTTATCTGTAATGATTTATCTCTGTTATGTAAATATTTTAGAGAAGTTCTTTACAGTGACAGTTTCGAGTCATTATCAGATTTCTGACTGCAGAAGATGTAAGCATTAAGACGTCATGGAACATTCGCATCAGGGAAATCTACATATTTTCCTGGAAAAAGAGGAAATAGATACCTGTTGATGGTCCAGGAAAATGTTTGCAGAGTTATTGATACCCTCTGTGGGGTGATGGTAGATCTGATCGACAATGTAACAGTGCTCAGCATCCATGGGGCCCCAGGGATTCCAGTCTATGTATTGATCACGGATGTTCCTATCTACAGATTTCAAATGTCAAAACCACATTTAACCATAATATCCTAAGAAATATTGAGGCTCAATTCTGGGATTTGTATGTAATTCCGAGTTTGAATGTTTTTTTTATTTAAAGGTTCTTAATGTAGGGATGGAATTCAGACATGTCCTTGCAAAGATTATTGATCTTTATTTATGGTTTGTCTTTTGGTTGCAAATAAAAGACACATTTGTCATAAACAAAATAACATGGGAAGACAAGTTCCAACCCAGATTGAAAAATGGCAGTGAATAAATATTAGTCTAGACTGACTTTGTCATCTATTTAAATAACATACGGTAGTTGCTTTGGGGTGCTCTGTTTGGTTTGCATTCATAAGGAATTCTACTTATTCAGCTGAATGTTATAATTCAATCACTTCTACTTTATATCTATTACATAAGAAGAGACAGCACAAGCTGTAGATTGTGGCATAAAATCATAGTTTTAGCTATCAACAATATGGTAGAAGTTAATCAAAATTATAATAAATGAGTGTCTTATATCTTTAAGTCTTTAAAGTAATATCAAAAATATATAAACCTCTCAACAAAGCTTCATTATAATTCAGTTTCTCTGTAATGACTTTACTTGATGACCTTGTAGTGCTTCAGTCCTTTGATGGTGTAGTTAATATCCTACTTAGCAGTATTTACAGCCCTATGATCCGCCTCCATTTACTATGAATATCTAGAAGCATTTGTGGGGAGACTCCAGAATAGTTCAATACTTTGTCATAACCAGGTCTTGCTATGTGAGTTAGATAGCATGCACAAATGTTATTAGATTGGCTCTGTTTTTAATGGGAATCAAAGGAAATAAAAAATACATTTCTCCCTCAAAAACAACTGAGAGTATTGATTAGTTCTCTTACAAACATGATTGTACTCCTTGTTAAGTGAAAGAATGTGAATGGGTGTGACAAATATTTTTTCAAATATAGTACAGTGGAACTCTAGATCTGTTGGCTCAAGCTGTTTTTGCTGGTCCCTGGGAAAATTCGAGTCAAGCAGGAATACTTACCTTCAGTATATAGAAATCGGTCTTTACGTCTAGTTCAAGCCAACAAGGAATTTGAGCCAAATAAATTTGAGTGAATGAGGTTTGACTGTATTGGTATATATTATAATTATAAATATTCTTATGTATGAGTGTTTGTATGTTGCAGACATGGGACACGGTGTGCAGGGGAAGTGGCTGCCCAGGCGAACAACAGTGAGTGTGTGGTCGGAGCCGCCTACGACGCAAGGATAGGAGGTGAGCCCAGCATGCGCTATTGTAATATAACATATATATATTAAGCATTTCCGGCACTTGTAATTGTTTTTCAATACAGACACAGCTGTTACATGTACTGATAACAAGAATATCAGAATATCTGAGACTGTCTAGGACTATTCATGGAGAACTCTGTGAGGTCATTCAGTAAAGTATTCCCGGTAACTTGATAATACTGTAGACAGTTAAAATGTATGAAGCATGTCAATAAGTTTTGAATGTAGAACTGTAAATGTTCATGTTGTACTTTTAAACATTGTAAAGAGTTTGCCGGGCCAGCTAAATGAGAGTTTATTATCAAGTGGCCAGTAGGAGAGACAGTGTCTATATTGCCAACTTCACACTAGCCTCCCCTGAGACCTCTTAATGGGATTGAAGGCTTTAATGTGTCTACTGGTAAACTCGATCACTGAACCCCTTATGAATATTTTAACATTGGACGGACTGTTTCAAGCAGTACCGCAGTGAAATGCTGGTCATTTTGGAAGCTACTTTACAGTAACACTTACTCTTTGATTTGTCTAGGGTCACTAGATAAATATTCTGACATAATAAAGTTGAATCAGGACAGCAAATCATATTTTCATATTTTTGCTAAAATGAAATAGCTTGAAATAATGATGATTATGAATGTCTTTGTAGATCAAACATAGGTTCCTTTAGTTATTGAAAAATACAGCTGACACAAATCGGACAAAAAGCAAATTGAATCAAGGGAAAAGGGATAGGTAAATCGAGCAAAGCAAATATTGGATGAACTGAATTGATTTTATGTTCTTATCCAACTTTACATCATATTCTACCCATGGCCTGATAGGTGTGCGAATGTTAGACGGTGATGTCACAGACTCGGTGGAGGCAACCTCTCTCGGCCTTAACCCTCAGCATATCCAGATCTACAGTGCGAGCTGGGGACCAGATGATGATGGCCGCACAGTGGATGGTCCGGCAACACTTGCCAGCAAAGCTTTTTTTGATGGCGTCACCAGGGTACGGATTTCTGGGGGTGTAACATAATTGAGTCTGCTTCTGAGGTTTATTATAATTAAGTGGTGTCATAGGGATTCCTGAAATGACTAGAATTTCAATGGTAGACTAGTCTTCAAATACTTTGTTATTTGTTTAATTTGAAATTAAATTTTAAGACAATACAAAGGAGTCTAGAGTTTGTAATTAATTTTTGTATAAAATGTTCTGTAGATTTCCCAGTAAATTTTTTTACACATATATGAGTATTTTGGAATATTCTTCCCATTTTGAGTCTCATTAAGATAAAAGTAGATTTTCATGATTTAATGAAATTCGATTTAGGTATAAAATGATTACCATGAGGTTCACGAAGGCAAACTAGAATAGCATTGTTAGTGTATATAATATTTATGCATTGTTGATGATACATGACCTCTTGTGGTGTAAAAAATGATTGGTTGCTTGGTTATAATATGAAGTGGGTAAAGATTAGTACTGTTAGGCATCTCAATGTGTTTGAAATTATAACTCATTGAATGCTCTGCTGCAAATCAATGTGAAGAGTTACAAATCTTTTGATTTGTTTATTAAGCTTCAAGAGCCTTAACGTCGTAATATGTATGTAAAGTAATAACTTACTAAGGGCTTCAATGATTTAATATCAACCCCTTGAAATAAATGTGTTTAATTTGTATTCCACGGAACTCTAACCTACACAAATATTGTTTAGTTTTTGTTTATACAACACCTGGCTAATTCGCTCTAATTGTTCAAGTGTGTTTTAATAATGAAAACATGCATTTTAAAGTACTTATATTATTTTGATCACCATGATCGCTGTATCTCTTGAAAACTATGATGTCTTATTAAGTCATTTTATAGCAAACATTTAGTTTTTATTGCATTTTGCGCAGGTTCTACTCTCCAAGAAAAATCTTAAATGAGAAAATAGCGACGTAATATGATTTGTGCATGAGCTGATAAGCATAAAATGCACATTTTATGTCATGGATTAAAGGGAATATTTCAAATTAATTATGAATTATATTCATTTTCATATCTTGCTGTTCTAAATGTTTACAGAGAATTGAGTTTTAATGTATTATATATAATAATTATAGCTTATTAAATGCTGGTGCGTTCATTGTATGGCAAGTTGCCCTGATGTTTAGTAAGATTAAATTTGTTCAGAAGAATTGATAGCGAGTCTGTAGATAGGGACATCAATCTTAGAAATGCACCGTTATCAATAAATCTAGCGCATTGCTTGTTTATACAGTTCCCAAATATTGGTATTTCCAGTACAACCTTTCAATGTTATCTATATTATTATTGATCATACGTCTTGGAGAGAAATTTACATGTATGGAAAATTTGTTGTAAATGTCGACAGAAAGAAAGACACAATGGCAATTATATCTGTTAAAAATGTATGATTAACTACTGATTTTACCAAAGGGCAATAACTGATATTTTTGTAGATCAACTAATGAATAGTTTATTCCCCAATCAAATGGCTGTGTTTTAGAGGACAATAATATTACAATTGCAATACAGTTATAATTGCCGGAAGCCCTTAAATAATTTGAAATTGAGTTGATATTAACATCCAATATTTGTGAATATCATTTAAATTACATCCCTGATTCATGATAACTTTTAATTACACAATATTTTTATTCTGATTCATGGTCCACAAAAATTATCTCTACATTATCTTCCTATTACAGGGTCGCGGAGGTCTGGGATCCATCTTTGTGTGGGCGTCAGGGAATGGGGGTCGGGATGAGGACAGCTGTAATTGTGACGGCTACACTAACTCCATCTACACATTGTCAATCAGTAGTGTAACAGAGAGCGGGAAGATCCCCTGGTACTCTGAGGCATGCTCCTCCACACTCGCTACCACATACAGCAGTGGCTCCACCGACGAAAGACAGATTGTGAGTTATTTCATGCATAGTCAAGGCTGTCATTGTGTCCAGGTTGCAAGAATTTCCCTTCAATTATATGTTGATGGACTATTTATTACTGTGAAAAACAAATGAATAAATATGAGATTTCATAAGTTCATACAGTTATGTAAAGTTTATTATTTTTCACCCTAAGTTATTGTCCTTACTATGGATAATGTATAGTAGGAAATAAAAAGAGCTTATCATTGTCTATTTTCAGATGACAACAGACATTAAAAAGAGTTGTACAGAAACCCACACTGGGACGTCTGCCAGTGCTCCGTTAGCTGCCGGACTCTGTGCACTAGCGCTACAGGCAAAGTAAGGGTCAGGGGCAATAGGCCTGGTGGTTTTGCGTAGGAACAAAATGCTAACATTGAGCTACAGAGGTTGTAGAGCTACAATCATTAATGAAAGATTTCTGTTTTCTCGATGTTGTCCGATAGTTTAAGTTTAGTGAATAGTTTAAGCGATGTGTTGTGCAATGATTGTTTTCTAGTCTTCTAATTAAGCAGGTATAAACATCTTGAGAACCAGGTTCTATCTGAGTGTTAATGTTGTATGTGATATTGCAGTCCGATGTTAACCTGGAGAGACTTACAACACATTGTTGTCATGACTGCCAAGCCAGATTACCTACATGACCCCACCTGGACAACCAATGGTGTCGCACGCAAAGGTGAGCATTATAAGCTGGCTTTACATGAATTATTGCTTATCACCAAGGCAATTGGCTTTGCATCCCGGCCTGGGCGCATGTGAGTTTGGTAAGTGGTCACCAAGGTGGACAAGTGGGTTTTCTCCGGGTATTCAGGTTTCCCCCACAACACAAGACCACACTCTCGTGCAACATTGTGTCAACGAGAGTGATTAATATAAGTTGCAATAGCTTGTTTCACAATCTTGTAAAATTAAATAAGTTTAAACTAATTGTATAATTTGAAATCACAAGAACCTTTTGGGGTAAATTTGTTTGACTTCTTACCAGCTTGATTTGAAATCTTAAAAGGTGCTTATTGACAATTTTGAGGAAGAATTGTTATGCTTAAACCTGGAAGGCATGAAATATCTACAATGAATATTAATAATGCAGTGAGTCACTCATTCGGGTATGGTCTGATGGACGCTGCGGGTATGGTTGAGCTATCCCGAAACTGGACCACTGTGCCACCTCAACATATATGTGAGATTCACTCAAACGACACTGACAAGTAAGGCTTGCTGAACACTGAGGCCTTAAAGTAAATATACTGACAAAAATGACTATGAAATATTGACCATGATATTATGTTATGGCCACACTATACATAAACATTGTTGTATTGTAAGTATGTTTTTGGCTGTATTTGTAGCTAAGGCAACGTTACAAATGAATTGGAATTCAGTTATTTTCCTATTGGTTATGTTGAAGTTGATTTTAAGTTCTTGCTCAATCTTTAAGGGGCACAACAAACTCATTTAAACTCAGCGATCTATTTATCAGGCCATATTAATGAAATAGATTAATAAGTTAGAAAATTTAAGCAAATAAACATGGAATGCAATGTTTTCATTGTTTTGTTAGGCCAGTGCCAATGAATGGTAAGATCTCTGTGCCACTGTACACTGATGGATGTGAGGGGACACAGTACGAGGTTCGCTACCTGGAGCACGTGCAGGCTCGTATCACCCTGAAGGCCTCCCGGCGGGGTGATATCCAGATCTACCTGACCTCACCCATGGGCACCCGCTCCACCCTGCTGGCCAAGAGGAGCCAGGACACGTCCCGGGAGGGCTTCAACAACTGGGCCTTCATGACCACCCATAACTGGGGCGAGCTTGCTAAGGGCCAGTGGGTGCTAGTGATTGAGAATGCAGCAAGATCTTGTAAGTACACCCACTATGGCTTTTCATGCCCACTTGTCTTGGCCTTACGTTTGCTGGCATGCTGTATTAATGAAGAGTGTTCAGTTTTGACCGTAGGGTAGCCTACCAATCACCAATATAATCAGTAATATTTAACATACTCCGCATGAAATGAAACTTATCCTTATTGTGTACAATAGTTTGTTTGTTTCATATTTATGTAATATTATAGAGTACTAAACTACTTATAAAACTACCAAAAAAGACATTTGTAATGTTTGCATGCCGTCTTTAAAGGAGAATTTCTTAGCTGAATGAAATAACATGTACATAAAGTAGTTTACAAAATCTTAATGTCAATAATCTACAAACATAATTCTTAAAAACTGAGTGTGCAGTGATGACATGATGTGTATGTGTGTGTGTCTGCCATTGTAGCGGATGTGTATAATGAAGGTCTCGACGGCTGTAAGTGGACATATTTCTCATCTCACATTTCTCATCTCTCATCTTGGCTGGGGATTCTTTTCAGGGCCTCTCACTTAACATCACACTCCCCCCTGCTCTCATAACTAACCAGTTGAAAACGTTAGTTTGCTAAATAATATTTTATGCACAGAAGTGTACAAAATTTTAGTGATGAAGGATAGAAGTGGAAGTATAACAGCTCCACTCATTTTGGTCCTGTCTGTAAATGATCTGATATAGAGCAGGGTGTAGCTGTGAAATGGGTGAAGGAGAGCGGCCCCTCATCATGCATACTTGTGTAACATTTAGGGGCTTACCAGTGTAACCGGTCAGTCGTCTGACCAAGAAGCATTAACCATGTGAAACATTTTCATTCAAATAAAAAAATGGTGAACTGTTCAATTTTAAGCATGTGCTGCTCAGGTTATGCTGTATTTGAGTTTCTTATGTATGAAATGTTAAACATGTATCTATATGCCATACTAATGCTAGAATGATCAATTCTTATTTGCTGTACATTTTTCTTTCTCGTGATATCATTTCTGATTTTGAAATATACTTCTTATAAGCTAAAAGTTAACAATCAACACAAAAAGGTTTTTATAACATTTCTATAAACTCTGTTTGGTTTAAGTTATCTACTAACATTAAGGTTTGATTATATGTTACCAGAGTATCATGCCAGACATATTGTGATAACTTGCTACAACAACATCAGGCATCAATCTGGAATCAGTTATTGTCAATGGGAATATTGGATTATCTTGACCAAAATCATTTTAGCTTTGAGATGGCTTGTCATGCACTAATCAAACAAATATCGATTATATTAATGGGAGAATGGGACAGGCACTAGCCTGAATGTCAGAGTCATACTTTTGATTGAACCTGATCCTCCCTAGGTACTGTGACAATGCTTAATTCAGGTGGTATAAGTGCTTCCATGGAACAATTACATATGCAGAACATTTTGGTTGCTAATAGGTCAGTAAGCTTAAAAACGAGTATCATTAACATGGTGGTAGAAAATTAAATTATAAACTCAAGAAAAAAATGTACATGTACTTGTACTTCAGCCAACATGTTATATGAAAATGTGTATATATATGTATATATAATAGTATTTTTGTACTGATTTAATTTGCTGCATGTCTGCTTCTCCTGAGGCAAAGTTACTCTAAAGATCTGACAATAAATGGCAGTATGTTATCAAACATTATTTGCACTTGATAGCTTACTTTCTTTATTCGATCGGTATTTATCTCTTACTTTGTATTTGTTGAGAGTTGCTAAGTTTTGTATAATTGTTATGCGTTTTATTTTGGCTGACTTTTGTAACATTATCTATATTATGCCTAAGGTATTGTTCTGCTATATTTTACTAATATTTTCTAATGTTTTCTTGCATCTGTGTATTAATTTGTCGCAATATTTTGTTTCTTTTTGCTTGTTTTTGTATGTATTTCATTAAACAACTATTACTGCTTTATTTTTTGTTAAAGTAACATGCTTTGTTTGTTTATATATTCGCTTATTGTTTATTTTGATCTTTACATAAACTTTTGCAAAAAATATGCAAATTTAGATATTTATTCCAGTTCCTGGATTTAAATAGAAATATTTTGCAAAACCTACATCTAAACCATATTGGAAACTAACAATATAAGATATACTACTATAAAATTGAATCACTAAATATTTAAATGTCTAGTTTATTTATTTTACCCAATAATGACTACTATTGTTCATCAGATAATACGTAGTATGTAAAATGTACACGTTTTTGTCATTGCTAGCAGAATATATGTTTAATAATTTGTAAGATGTAGTTCCACTCACATGCTATTACTTGTCTAGTAAGGTGTTACCGATTCTCATTCTAACATTACATGCAAGTCTAGATAGGGAATGCCTATAGAAGCCCCCGTAGGTGTGTCCCAGTGTCCAGGTATGTGAGGTGTATGTGTTATATGTGCCGTTTCAGTCGGTGGGGCTCGCCTCAAGAACTGGTGGCTCGTGTTGTATGGAACGGAGCGGAACCCACAGCAACCGCAGACAAGCTCCACGACAACGACAACCACACCTGCTCCCACGACGACTGTAAAGATCAGCCGACAACGTAAACACAATCCCCCACAACTCTCACCTTACTATCGATTTGACTCTGAAGGCATCAGTTTTAGATTACATGAGCAATCTAAAAAGCCAGAACCAAAAGAAGATAACAGGAGGAAATATGATAGGATTCAAGATGATGATATTCAAAAAGATAATGATACTCAACAATCCACAAGCCAAAATAATGTGAAATATATCTACAATCAGTTGAGTCCTAATGATGATTTTCATCCAAAGAACAAAAATCACATGTGCCTGTTTGAGACCCTGGCCAAGCAGAACAATATGACCACAAGGCAGTACTACCAGATGATGAAAAAAGACCTCTCATCAGGCAAGGAGATGTCATGTGACCACCGTCATGTGACCTGTAACCATGGAATCACACCTGCTTCCTGTCTTAATTTATAAAGCTCTTGTGTCACTGGATCCTTGCTCAATATAAATGCTTAAAGAGAAGTAAAGGAATTAGATTTCTGTCTAAAATTTAAAATTCTCAATTCTTACCATTTTATTTAATAATGTGCAATTTTCCATTTCTATGGCGCCTTAAATCATTTAAGTCTTGGAATACAGTGGACTTGTCGAATTTAAATTAAACCATTAGAATTGATAGCTACATGTCCTTGACATGTGTTAGATGTGTGCTTTGAAACAACAGCAAGTTACTGTCTGTAAACGGTAGAAAGTACTAATGAAGCCAGGAAGCTTGTTGTGTGTCACATGGTGGTCACATGACATGCATGTGCTCTTTGTTGTCCTAGTCTAGAACCCCAATGTCCCGAATCTTGCCTGCTAACACACTAATTTTCTAAAATATCTGCACTTATTTTGGTTTGTGTGTACAACACGTCGTTTGGTTTGATTGTAAAATATGTGTACAGATGTGTTCATTTTTAAATGTGTCATTTAATTTATTTTATGTACTTCAATTCTATTCAGTTGTCTTAAGAAATTTTGCTCAATATTTGATTAATTTATATAATTAAGATTCATTCCTGAATCAAGTTGACACAGTATGGCTATTGTGTTTTTATTGAAATGTAAAGCTTTCATTGTCTGTAACTATATTCCATGATCATGTATCTCATTAATATAGTTAATTATTATCCATCTCTCAAAGTGACGTATTAATCCAATACCTTGATAAATCTTGAAAACACTGAAATGATTGAAGTTCAGGTAATTCTGAGAAAGTTTATCAGTTCTATTTAAAACAATTTTGAATCTTATAAGTAAAACAGGTGTAATAGTAAAACATATTGTCTTGGTAACAGAATTCATGAAAAGTTAAGTTTATCCTAAATAATACAAATGTAGTCTTAAGTTAGGTTTATCCCAATGTTTCAAGTAAGCTTATCCAAAATTAATAAGTATATTTTTCCATTTGTGCTTTCCTCAGAGGATATAATAAGAAGACATGGAGGTTTGTGTACTAGCCATCCCACAAATGTCAAACCATACAACCGGGCATTCTTGGTGAATGCATACAGAAAGTGCTTTTGTAAACAAAGTAATTAAGTATTGTAATTATGTGTTTGTAAATTATAAAAGCTAGATATTTGCAAAATCTTATAAATACAGAGAAATGGTACGTGTGTAATGCTTCTAGTGGCTTCTGACACCCTCACTGCCTTTGTCATTTCTTCTTCGTACTGTCAGATCTCGAAAAAACAACAACAATGTCTTTGACATTTTTGGGAGCAGCATTCATGCAGCAAAACTGAATTTACCCTATTTAGTTTAATTTAATCTGTTTTCCTGTTTTTATTTTTATTTTCTGAACTTACTGTATTACAATTTAAAGTATTGAAGACATAGAATATATAGTTATATATCTACCGGTAATACTTATGATTAAGTATGTGACCTTATATTAATGCATACATCATCTATAGAAACATACTATAGGGATGGATGATAGACAATAGTACTTCATGTACCTTTTCTCCTTTCATACTTTCAGCGGAGTTGAAGAAATGGGATCTTGTGTTACGGGGGACAGCGTCCCACCCCCATGCCCACAATATTACCCCGCCTGCCAACCACGACCAGCCATTCACTTGTAGTGGCATCAAATCACATGGAGTCTGTATAGGTGAGCAAAAACTACCAATCTTGCATGCATATTTGTATTCTGTGATGTAATTATGAGGTTTTTTTTACATCTCTTATTAAATATAATAGTTAAAACATGGGAATTGATCAACATTATGAAAATAGGAATAAAATGTCATGGCGATAGAGGGCGAGATAAGTTTTTCACTACACAACTAAGATATTTGCATGTTATTTTAATAATTTGTTCAATCTTAATTTGAATTAGTTTTTAGTACTTGATTTGCTAATGTTTCTGTAATTATAGAGGAGTAGTTCTAGGTAAGCATCTTAGGTTATGTATATTTCAAGTTACATCGTTATTGATTTGGAAACACTTGATTTGGTGAGTTTTATTATTTATTGGAGTTGTTACTGCTGAGCAGCAATTCAATCTCATGTTAACAGTCGCTGGATTGCCTTCAAAATGTTCTTGTTACTCTTATACTATTACTTTGAATTCCATATTTGACAACTGACAAGTAAATTTTGGTACAGAAGTAACATTTCATACTTTTTCATGTTGCCTTTTATAAAAATCTTGTATATTTTCTTCTTTTACATTTTGGCTGGAAAATCTTTGCCTGTGACTTTGCTAAGAATTCTTTCCAGTCCTTATTACAAGTCATATCTTAAATTGATGATTGCGTGTTACAGGACAGTCACTCATTCATGTGCACACAAGAATATCTGTCATTCATCTCTGAATGTGCTGTGTTTTTTTTCATATTAAATTAATTTTCTATGAATGACTATCATGGTTTTGGCAAATTATTGGCAGAAAATACGCCCTGCTTTGTGTAAAGTCTTTCAGTCTATGTGTATTTTCTGAGTGTAATAATAAATTAAATAAATGATAGTTTCGAATATATTGTACTGATTTCAAATTTAAGAATATAATCAGTTCATATTTTATTGTTGTCATAATTTACCTTAATTTACGAACACAATTCTAACACTGATGATTGTAAGATTTAAAATAAAATATAAAATTGCTGCTACATTAAAAGTAGTCTCATTACCTACATCACTGACCTGTGGGTGTTAACTGACCTGTTTGTGTTTTCCAGAGTGTCGCCCTGGCTTCTACAAGCTGAAGGATGGGTGTGTGGCCAACTGCCCTGAACATTACTACGGCATGATGCAGATGGTCCAGTTACGATCCACAGAAAATACCTCAAACAACCCAGGCCCCAAGTTCCAGAGACAGGGGGTCTGTCTACCTTGCCACGAGGCCTGTAGGACCTGTAAAGGCTCCAAGGAATCTCAGTGCTTTCAGTGTACGGACGGCTATGAAAAAGATAAGGGCCTCTGCCAAAAGAAACTACTGCTGAATTTCCTAGACCCAGACATGCTTGGCTTCTTTGTGTGGGTGATAGTACTGTGTATAGCAGCCATTGTGCTGTTTGGTGTTATATTTGGGTTGCTTCACGCCCGGGACCGGCACCTGCTGTGCTGGAAGGGCAAGGGGAAAGAAGCGGGGAAGGGCGACTTCTCCCTTACACAGGAGGAAATAGACACTGATGTCCACAACTTTGACATCATTCGTAACCGCAATTTCAGGCATGCCAGTATTCCGGAGAGCAGTGATCCCCTGTGTACTGTACATGTCAATCAGTTAGAAAATGACATATATTTACGTGATTTAACACAGTCATATAGACTGGACCACAAGGCCAGTAGAGACAATGTTGCCCGCCATAGTGGCAGCAGCAGTAACCGCAGTAGCCAGCTGGATCGTGATAGTATTTCTGTAGTTGATAACAACAGCAGTGCTAACAGATACAGTGATCATAGGAAGACGAGACATTCGGACCGCAGCAGTGGTCGCAAGTACATGGACAGCTATGTGACTTATGACATCAACAGTACCCTGACCCAGGCCATGGGAAGGGAGATGGGGGGTAAGACAGCCAGTGTGGGCCAGGGGCTGGTCAGCCATGGCCAGGGACACTCGAACTTCCACAGCACCCGGAGTACCGGCAGTCTCAGACACCAGTACACCTAGTCTTTGTGGCCTCTAGAATGCATGTGTATACTTTACTATTGTCACTATGTCAGCATTAGATATCTCTATCTCCACTTAGTTTTTGGCATATTGATATTCATTTGGTATCTGTTAATTTTCTTGATATTAAATCTCAAATCAAAATTTTCTTGAAGGAAATGTTGCAATTGAAGCACATATACTCAATATACTCTATTAGTAGTTATTGTTGACATGAAAATGTTAGATTCAATAAATATACAGATCAACTCTGTTGAGAGTGAAATCCACAGGGTAGAGTGCAATATTGTCTCATACTGGGTACTCATACAATGCAATATTTACATCTCTCTGTCACCATTGTAGGGCAAGCTTTGAAGACTTTCTCTTCTAGAAAAATCCAGAACAGTTATCAGGTTGTTTTGCATAATGTTTTGTTAAAAAAAATAATAGTTGCATAATTTGCAATTTTTCTTCATTTATTTCACAGACCAGCTTTTTCATGTCATAAAGGCTTAACTATTCGGATTTGTCTAGCCTTCTCAATTCAGATAATAAAACACAGTCACCTGAAAATAGTCAACTTAATGTAAGTGCCTAGCAAGATTATGCAAATTATTGTGTTTTCTACCCTAGCCTTCTACTTGACATCATCATGTTCCCAGACATTTTAATCTTGCCACACATTTTGCATCATAAATGCCTTGTTATTGTAAACACCTATCACATTTGAGCTATGTACAGAACATAAGTGTTTCTTTTTAATGATAATTGCTGATTGTCAGTAATTAAGCCAAAAAGTATAGAAATCCGCCACAATTACTTGATATAAAACATGCCATTTGATATATGCCTAGTCATATCAAATATGTAGTGATGTTCAACTGTCTGTCGCTGTAATTCATCTTCAACTATCCAGTAATAAAGAAGTTCATTTGATGTTGAATGTCTGTTAAAAGACCATTTATAATTCCAGAATGTGTTTATATTTTCCAATTAGTGTTTAAGAAGTACATGTAATAAAATTTGTTTGGGTCACAAACTCTCACAATAGCCAACCAGAAGTATCATGTTATGAACAAGGTAACATTGTTATTTAGTTATATGAGTAAGGAATTAGCTGAACAAACTAGCAGATGTCAAATGAACTTCTGTCACTCTAGATGGTTGAATGCTGCAAACGTCTGATCTTCTAGACCAGATTTATCATAACATCAAAATTGTCGCTCAAATCTGCCTGAATGTTGTTTGTATAACATTAACTATGGTCCTAAATCTTGTTGCTTTGTTTAAATTGTATACATTGGCACTAACTGTATGATATATCTTGTACATAATAGATAGTTAGTATATGTATAAATCTGGTACATGTGTGCATTAATTGTACATGATATTAATGAACCATTTTGTGTTCAAATGTATTGTTATGTAAAATATTACACAAATGTTTATGTACATTTTCTTGACTTTAATTAAGATATTATCTCTTACGCAAAGACATCTATATATACAATCTTATACTTTTGTCAAAACTTCAGCTCTTGAAGCGTTTTAGAAGTAGACATAAAATGCGAAATAATTTGTTCCTCAAACTGGAGACTGTTTGATGATGGCAATGTTGAATTGTTTTCAACTTGTGTTTCTTATGGTTTATGTTGAATACAGTATGAGATGTTGAACAGTGTTGTGCATCCAGACTTTAATTAATGAATTGTCACCCGGCCATTTCATTGAAGCCTGCGTCGAGTATGAAAACAGGTTATTTAATATTTTGTGTTTGAGATTTCTTTTTAAATTTCTCAACAAAGCTCGATATTACTGTTTTATAAATAGAATCATAACAAGTTTTCTAATGTGAGCACCATTAGAAATCTTTTATGTTTAGTTTGAATTTGAAAACAGTCTCGTACAAAGTCATGTAAATTTCTATTATCTGTATAACTTATCTGTTGTTGATTGATTATACATACACTTTGACAAGAATTAGTAAATGTGGCCTATTCATGGTATCAGATGCTTTCTGTAATTGCCGCAACTTATGCCAAAGATTCGTCATCAATGTATAACTTTATTGTTGTAAGAATTATTGCCCTTTGATAAATGATTGTTTTTACATGTAGATGTGTTCAATATTTGAACTTTTCCACAACTACAGCAAATAGTTTTGTTATATCAGATATTCTGATTTTCTTTAAGGCATATTAACCCTAGATCCAAGGTATGTCTCATACTTCGTGAATTTGGCCAGTTGATTTGATATTTTATTTCATTTTCAAATCAGAATGGTCGTGCATATTACAATGACCTTTGTTATATTGTTGTTTTGTTGAACTCAGGTTTTTATTTATTATTGAATATTTTTGCATTGTTTGCTTAAACTTTTGTATTATATTGTTTCATTACACAAAATTAATTCACTATCTGATAAAGAAAAAAACAAACTGAATTATTGATTTTTTTTAAATAAACTGGTTTTGTTACTGTACTTGATATATTTATTTGAAGAAGTAGAATTGTAAATATAAAAAAATGGCATGTATTAGGGATTGTACACGGATGTTTACAGATATTGTTGTTATGTTGGTAACTGTTTGACTTAATGCAGTCATATTTGTGTCAATATAATTGATGTTTAAACTAAACTAAAATATTTACTAAATTCATAGCGAATATTCAAAAAGTCAATTTAAATATAAAGATTGTATAAACACTTATCAATTGTTTTGGGATAAAAGATAAGAATTTTTTTATGTAAAATCTAAATTTGGATAATATTTAGTAGAGAAACTCATCTGAACTCTGCTATAGTTTGACTATGATACTGATGCAGTTTGTAAAATGGTGGCCAACCTTCATGTTGATAACTATAGTTGTATAATTCTGTCAATATTTATGTACAATAGGTCAGTGTTGATGAAGGAATTTGTCCACATGGCTAATAAAATAATAATAACGCTCGAGTTCTTTTCTTTCATAGACTTCAATAA
Organism: Mya arenaria; assembly: GCF_026914265.1. Classification (NCBI taxonomy): domain Eukaryota; kingdom Metazoa; phylum Mollusca; class Bivalvia; order Myida; family Myidae; genus Mya; species Mya arenaria. Next base: position 61,639,404 of record NC_069124.1, on the reverse strand, counting down.
AATATTACTCCAGCACCACAGTTGAAATATGATGTCAATAATTATGTTATCAGTTTTAAATATGGAACAAAATGTTAAATAGTTTGAATAGCTGCAAGTCAATATCTACTGTTTTGTGCTAAAAGCATCAGGTTAACATAAGCCATGTATAGCTTTTAATTGACAATTTCAGATGAAATGGAGAAAAGTGTCATTCTGAACCAGCATGTCATAATACAAAGCAACTTATTTCCATCTAACTACATGGAAATCAATTACAGACAATTCAAGGCAATGTATATCAAACACATGCTCATAAATTGCTTATGTATGTATGTTTAATTGGCCATTTATGATTGGTCAACACTCAACAGTAATTATCGGATAAATCCTGACCAATCAATAAGCATTTCAGTTGACTTGAACCAAACTTAAAACTAACCAAAATTATACAACTGACTGCAGCAGTTAATTGTATCCAACTGGTTATCGTTTTGGTCTGGTCGACAGTTTTTCGAAAAAATGATTGGTCAATACTTATCTAAAAACTAATTATTAACCAATGAAATCAATTGAATATACATACTGGCCAATGGATAACCTGTGGGCAACTTATCCCAGTTTTATACCATTGGCTGCAGACAACTTACCAGTAGTATATTTATTATGTCTCCCTCATACATGTTTTTGCCCTGACCGTCAGTCAGCACGTCAGTCAGTCTGTATGTCACACTTTGTTTCCGCTTAATAACTTGAGAACACAAATATACAGAAACTTCATATTTGGTTTGCCAATTTGTCAGACTAGCTGATGACCCCTGCTGATGTGAAGATCAGAAGGTCATGGTTGAGGTGACCTTGAGGTGAAAAAAACCGCTTCCGCTCAATAACCGAAGACTCTTTGGGTCCAGGAACTTCATACTTAGTATGCAAGTTGATTATGACAAATAGATGATCCTATTGATTTTGAGATCAGTAGGTCAAATGTCAAAGTCGTGGTGACCTTCAGGTGAAATACAATATGTTGGCGGTGACCTAAAGCTAATAAATGGTTTCTATTCAATTACACAAGAATGCCTGCACCAAGGAACTTCAAATTTGGTATGATAGTTGGTCATGACCCCTTTTGATTTTGAGATCAGTAGGTCAATGATCAAGTTTGCGGTGACCTTGAGGTGAAAAAACAGTTCCCGCTCAATAACTTAAGCCAAACTTCAAGGTCACTGTTGGTACGTCTTCAGTCAAAAAGAACATGTACTCTTTGATTATTTCTAAGTTACAACCAAACAATAGGGAAGACAAGCACTTTTTAAAAAAAAGCAATATTGTTATTGGATAAATATCAACCAATCAATTATCATTTTGGCTCACTTTTACCAAACCAAAGCAATAACCAATTTTTATACAATTGGCTGTTGGTATTTTGATTTGTTGACCTGTGTGCATGACTGGACAACTTACATGTATTTAGCCATTAGAAATTTGATGCAACCGGCTACAGTTTGTAATCATTGTGAATTTTGGGCAAAAAAAATTCATATACATGAGTTTCTGACATCTAGACAACATCAAAGCTTTTTTGTACACAATTATCAATGAAGGCAAACAACAATGATAGTGACGAAAACATTGTCTTGACATTACCTTAAGGAACAGACAAGGTAACAAATTTGTATATTTATTTTTAACATATAAGTATAACATATAAAAATGCAATAAGAAAACATAATTATACAGATAAACAATACCAGACATACACTGGATATAAAGTCCTGGCCCCAATATCACGAAAATACTTAAGTCAAATCTCAAACTCAGTCTCAACTCTTTTTATCACATAGCATTAAAATTTATTAAAAATCATAAATGTTTTTTACAGTTTTAAAAGCACATTCTATCATAGAATATGCTGATAAAAGCCTTTGGTAGAATTCCAAGGTAAATATATTCTACAGCCAAAAATGTATTTGAGTACAATTCTGTATTTCTTATAAAATACACAAGTCTTTTTTGCTCTAGAATTAGTTTTCTTTGAAATATTGACAAAATCTAATATCAACACATTCTATGAGAAAATACGTTTTCAAAAAGTGTAAAGCATGCAAGATTTTGAAGAATATTATGCTACTATATGGTGAAATGAGTTCAGACTGAGTTTGAGACTTGACTTAAGTATTTTCGTGATATTGGGGCCAGGACCCTGTTTCAATAAGATATCTTAGTTGTTAACCTTGACCTTGAGAGTGCTCGAGGACACATGGAAATTACAATCAGAATCTATGTGATAAATATCCTTACCATGTTTTTATTGGATTGCAGTTTACAACCCAAAACAGAGTAATGCCTGGAAAATTATCATCTTGAGACTGAAGTTGCATTTGCATTTGAAATGTACCAACTAGTTGGTCAAGAAGGACATCTAGCTATAAAGACCTTTAATACACTCAAGTCAGTATAAAACTATAAAAAATGTAAAAGTAAGATTCTAAACCCTATTTAACCCTTAGGCTGCTGATGGCAATTTTAAAGGCTTTGCAAACAGCTTGGAACCTGACCAGGCGCCGAGTTACTCGGTGTCTGGTCTGGTTCCAAGCTGTTTGCCACTCAGTCAATATATCCCCAAAGTTTTAAGTAAATTGAAAGAAATTGAGAATAAACCAGACGACATTTTTGAGCAGACAACAATTTACCCAGCATGCAAAGGGTTAATTTCATCTGCCCATGAACATTACACAAATAAGACAAAAGAATATCACAGGTTCTTTTATAAGTATAACAATTCTTGTTTAATTCATGTACATTGTCATATTTTCAAACATTCTAAAAAGCATGTATATGAGCAAGCTAACAAGCCCCTCAGTATGTGATGTCTCTTGAAAACCATGGGGAATGCTGACTTGTAAACAAAGTTTTGGCATGAGTTTCCTAACTGCTCCTGGGCGCATATGTCTGTCGGGAATGCCAGATGGTCAGCCACCTCCCTGGGCAGACCAAGGACGTACACATCTAAATAAAAACAAAGTATGACAGTCAATAAACCACGAGCCTTTATACATTGTGTATGTTGTATCGCCTGTAGGTAAAACAGAGCTGCAAGTAAGGTATGCAAGTTTGTCAAAACGCATTGAAAACATTAAAGTTAAAACTTTTGCCTATTAAATTGCATTGGACTTAGTCAACCATATTGTATATTGGCACAAAGAAACTATCGATTAAATTTAGTAGAGGGCGGTGTAGCAATATTCTATGCCACATCATGGTCATAGTTGTGGTGAAGTGTTTAAGAATGGCGTGAAAATGAGACAGTCATTTGACTGGAATCTTTTTTTACCTCATGCCGAACAATACCTTAACGCTGGATGTTATGGGAATCTTTGCAATGATACTATGGATACAATTCCCAAATCAATTACTTTGACTTTAGGAAATAATCTTATAATGGAATTATATCAATAAGCAATAATATTAATAATATAATTATTGCTATTAGACAAAACATATTTAAAGTCTCCTCTAAAATACATAACCCAAAACTTACAACTGAAATACGCTTTGAAAACCATTGGAAGAAAACTACGGAGTAAAAATTTCTTTTGAAAAACAATCTAGCCCTATCTTGAGCTGTAGAATGTTTCTGTGTGAGACTGACATAAGAGTTTTGTAAATTCATTTCTAATCATAGTATGACACCTACTATGTATGCTTGTCTCCTTACCACTAATTTTTTTTTTTTAAAACATCTAATTTACTAATTCAAAAACCATCATGATAATAATTGTTTATGAAATCTGGTCCAGCTCCTTTGATATTTGAGTACCTTCTTGATGTCTTAATAGCCGTGCAACTGTCCTCATGGTCAGTTCCTCCAGCCTCGGGACCCTGTGTGTGCTGGTAAGGACATCTGTTATCTCAGGTGGTGGGACCAGAAATGACCTCCCTGGGTCTACCTCCTGCATGTGGCCACAAACAACATCATTGCCATGGACGTGGTTGGCACTGACCTCAAGTCTGGCTCATACAATATCACAAATATGTTTAAAGACTGTGACTATACAACTATGTAACCTGAGCAAAAATCAATTGCATTAGTGAGACAATATGAACTGTATTACTGGGACAATGTGAACTGTATTACTGAGACAATGTGAACTGTATTACTGAGACAATGTGAACTGTATTACTGAGACAATGTGAACTGTATAACTGAGACAATATGAACTGTATTACTGAGACAATGTGAACTGTATTACTGAGACAATGTGAACTGTATTACTGAGACAATATGAACTGTATTACTGCGACAATGTGAACTGTATTACTGAGACAATGAGAACTGTATAACTGAGACAATGTGAACTGTATTACTGAGACAATGTGAACTGTATTACTGAGACAATGTGAACTGTATTACTGAGACAATGAGAACTGTATTACTGAGACAATGTGAACTGTATAACTGAGACAATATGAACTGTATTACTGAGACAATGTGAACTGTGTTACTGAGACAATGTGAACTGTATTACTGAGACAATGTGAACTGTATTACTGAGACAATGAGAACTGTATTACTGAGACAATGTGAACTGTATTACTGAGACAATGTGAACTGTATTACTGAGACAATGTGAACTGTATTACTGAGACAATGTGAACTGTATTACTGAGACAATGTGAACTGTATTACTGAGACAATGTGAACTGTATTACTGAGACAATGTGAACTGTATTACTGAGACAATGTGAACTGTATTACTGAGACAATGTGAACTGTATTACTGAGACAATGTGAACTGTATTACTGAGACAATGTGAACTGTATTACTGAGACAATGAGAACTGTATTACTGAGACAATGAGAACTGTATTACTGAGACAATGTGAACTGTATTACTGAGACAATGTGAACTGTATTACTGAGACAATGAGAACTGTATTACTGAGACAATGAGAACTGTATTACTGAGACAATGTGAACTGTATTACTGAGACAATGAGAACTGTATTACTGAGACAATGTGAACTGTATTACTGAGACAATGTGAACTGTATTACTGAGACAATGAGAACTGTATTACTGAGACAATGAGAACTGTATTACTGAGACAATGTGAACTGTAATACTGAGACAATGTGAACTGTATTACTGAGACAATGTGAACTGTATTACTGAGACAATGAGAACTGTATTACTGAGACAATGTGAACTGTATTACTGAGACAATGTGAACTGTATTACTGAGACAATGTGAACTGTATTACTGAGACAATGTGAACTGTATTACTGAGACAATGTGAACTGTATTACTGAGACAATGTGAACTGTATTACTGAGACAATGTGAACTGTATAACTGAGACAATGTGAACTGTATTACTGAGACTATGTGAACTGTATTACTGAGACAATGTGAACTGTATTACTGAGACAATGTGAACTGTATTACTGAGACAATGAGAACTGTATTACTGAGACTATGTGAACTGTATTACTGAGACAATGTGAACTGTGTTACTGAGACTATGTGAACTGTATAACTGACACAATGTGAACTGTATTACTGAGACTATGTGAACTGTATTACTGACACAATGTGAACTGTATTACTGAGACAATGTGAACTGTATAACTGAGACAATGAGAACTGTATTACTGACACAATGTGAACTGTATAACTGAGACAATGTGAACTGTATTACTGAGACAATGTGAACTGTATTACTGAGACAATGTGAACTGTATTACTGAGACAATGTGAACTGTATTACTGAGACAATGTGAACTGTATTACTGAGACAATGTGAACTGTATTACTGAGACAATGTGAACTGTATTACTGAGACAATGTGAACTGTATTACTGAGACAATATGAATCATTCTAATGCACTTATTTCAATGAACTGAAGATTTATCACTGTAATTATGCAGAAAACATTTTAATGATGAATTGACATCCTGCTACATGTGTGACTTACAAGGGGGAGTAGAATGTTTCGTAAACAGCTGTTCCGTAAGGCAGATAATGAAGAGCTGTGTTTTCATCCAATACTAGCTCCTTCAGTCTCGGCTGCTTGAACAACACTGCACCAAATATATTTATACTGATACAATAAACATAAAGTACTAAAAATGGTTAAAAATATCCTATACTGAGAGTTAATGAAATTGCACCACAAATGTTACCACACCACATAGTTATTTTATATATGAAATTGTGTCCATAGTATATATTCAACACATAACCACAGTTAATATTGTGTTTTGTAAACCTCAACGATGTCATAAGTCACAAATCATAAAAGACAGGAGTCTAGTGTATTGCTTAGGAATTATGCCAGTGAAAAACATTGCAAATTTTCATATTTATAAGCATTGCCTAGCAAAATGCTATATTTACTATTCCAACGACAATATTGTTGCTCAAGTGAGACATACATCATCAGGATGTCAGCACACAAACTTGCAGAGCAATTGAACGAGAAAGCAGGCCATGGAACGTCTATTTTCCATGCCAAAAAAGGCATTTCCAACTCTCCCTTTTTACTGTCAGTGTGTTTGATTCTAAGGCTCTCATAAACTACATTGTTGAGATAGAAACCTTTGACTATTTATACTTTTATTTACCACAAGTCAATGTCTTGGCTTACAATGAAAATTCTCGTTACCATCCAGAATCATTTCATACCACAGTTGCAATCACTGAATAAGTCAGGAAATATGTCAAGCAACCGATTAAAATGTGTACTTGAAATTTCCAACAGATTGTTTTGAATAACTCACTGGGCGGAAGATATTGCAGAAAATTTCCTGCAAGGGAAAGCTCCTGCAGACTCGGCAGCCAGCACAGTTGTCGTGGTAACCATGTCAGCTTGTTCTTATCAAGTGCCAGTAGCTTCAGTGAAGAACAACCCAACAGCTCCCTGGGAACTGTCTGTAGGTCATTCCGGGAGGCCTCCAGGGTCACCAGGTGAGATAGTCTACCTAAAGCTGTAGTAAAATCTAACTGTATATAAGGCTTTTAAGGAACAGAGCTCAACATAAGTAAAACTGCATAAAAGTCTTGGACACAAGGGCAACAAATTCTTCTATTCATCTGCATGTAACCATACTGGTCAATTCCTCCATAATGAATACATACGGTAGTCATCATGTAAAATAAAACAAAAGTTATTGTTAAATTCATAACATGATTATATTACACTACTTATTTTACTGTATTAAAAGAAAAACATTAACTTATTCATTTTAATTCAATTCAATTCATTGTCAAACATACTTTTTGGCAAGGATGTAAGTCTGTTGTTGCCAATTTGCAGTTTGGTGAGATTCTTTAGCTGACCAATGGTATGAGGGAGAGAGGACAGCTGGTTTCCAGTGACATTCAACACACACAGGTTGTGGAGCTGACATATCTCAGGCGGAAGCTCCACCAATTCATTATCTTCAATATATCTGTTCAAGAAGAAGTAAAGGGCACTCTACAAATAACCACATTATTTATTTCTTGAATATGGAGATTGTTAGTATTCAAAATCACCCCAAAACGGGAGCAGGATGAAGTGAACCATTACCCAAGTGAACCACTACCTAAGTGAACCATTTGGTTACCCAGGTGAACCACCTATACATTGTATAGTGGGGCACCTCTTTAATAGGGTGCAATATGTTTTATAATGTGTGTATTTTATTCATTTTTTTTTTTTTTTTTTTTTTGTGTGTGTGTAACTTTTATTTAACCTGTATGACATTACATACAAATAATAAACATACGTAGAACTGTGTTGGATAACCATACATAAATTATAAACATTAATAATTAATACAATTAAGTACAAAATACTTCTAAACTACACTATAGATTTAAAAAACCAACACATTTGAAGCCGTTATAAAAAATTTCATTATGTATGAATTCTTGAATTTCATAAAACTTAATTATTATTAAAATACTTATTATTTTTTAAAAATGAATAAATAATGCTCAGGAAGGTTTGATAACAAGTTATTTTCTTTCAATTTCTGGCAAAAAGTTGGTTATCAATTATAGATAACTAAGTAACACATTTTTACTATAACAAACAAAATACAATTGTGAAAATATCAAAGAATGGAAGAAAAAAGGATCAAACAAATACAAACATTTGAAAAGAGTGATGAAACAAAAAGAAATAAGTCATAAATTTAAAAAAAAATAACACTGTATGCAAGTTTGTTTTTAGTATTTTTTAGGTTTAAAGTAAATGTAGTTCAAATGAAGAGTCTTACAAATGTCCAATTATTTATATCTTTATCTGAAAAGTTTGTGGTGGCACAGATTTTCCATGCCAGACTTAAGCTATTTTTAAAAAGTATTGTTGTTGGAGTAATATTTTTTTCTTTTACGAAGGAAAATCAGTTTCTTATACTCTAAAAACAGAATATCTAATTAGAAATTAGTATTTCCAGACCCTAATATAACACATCTACTATCTATGTCAATATTTGAATCAACAATATTTAATGTTTGTATTATATACTGAAGGATAGGTTGTACCTTAGTACAATCCCAAAACAAATGTTATTCAAAAAAAATTATACATGGTATATAATGGTAGGACATTGGATGATATCATCACTGGATTATCACAAAAACAAAGGTAAAAATTAACAACATATTCAATAAAATTACGCACCCCACAAATACAACTGTATGATATATTGTGTAATGCTTTATTTCTAAAATCATTTAAAAGATATTAAACATTATTAGTATGTTAACATTCCCTATATAATTTGTAGATGGTTTACTTTGTCCGACTTAATGGTTCACTAAACTTGGTTCACTTTGGCAGTGGTTCACTTTGTCCGACATTCCCCCAAAACACCAATATAACTATTTTGCAGTTTGAAATAAGACTTGTGAAATAAGTAGAACATCTGTGTTTATCCAATATCTGCAGTATGATTATACCAGATAATTATTCATTTTGAGATAATACTGGTACATAGTTTGCAAGTACTTACATGTGTTTTAATGCTGAGCATTGAAGGACTGCTGGTGGCTGAAATAAAGATAAAAATACACCAAACTATGACATCAATTCCTTGCCATTAGATTTATAATTATTCAAATACTGTACATGCATAATGCTTAATTAGCTTGAATTAATATACACAATTTTGTTGAATCAATTCCATTACATATTTAAATTCTAGTGAAATATTTTAAATACTATTTTTGAGACTGACAGAAATTGACTTACAACATTTGTTAACAAATTTCTTTTCAGGTAAATAAACTCAGTTTCCTCTGATTTAAAATCTTTAAAGTCTTCAAAATCACGATCACTGATTCCTGCATAGTTTAAATGCAATACTCCGTGTGTTTGACAGCCCTTTTCCTGGATAATTGACATTTGTTGCTGCTTTTTGAAAAATGACAAAATATAAAATAAGGGAGGTAATTGTATATGGTGTGTCTACGTGTACAATTCGGTGTGGATTATTAGACGCTTGACGCCGACACCGGAAACAAGTGGCAGTTGCAACGAAGCTTATTTTTTAACTTACAAAATGGGTAAGATGGTTAGAATTTGCAATCTTTCGTTGATAAATAGTCAAAATGAAGATTGACATTAAGTGCATAATGTACTGCAATAGTTCAATGTGTGAATGTCACTTTTTATATTCACCGACCAAGTACTTCGTACAGTTGTACTTCGGATACTTTTATCTACCCCTCCACTTACAGTAAATACATATTGATCTGGTGGGCAAGGTGTCCGGGGTACTTTATCATGGTTTCACCAGCACTTGTTTCTTCCCAGGAAACCCATTTTAAACAAATAATTATATAAAAAAAATGACATGTACATGTACAAGTCATACAATGACGATACAGTACAGTATATATGATTTATCACTAATATATAAATGACAATTAATATGCAAATAATAAAAAATTATATAACCTGGCTATATAACAGCGAAACCATTATTTAAAATATTTGTTTATTGAAAGTCCTTGGTGTTTTTTTCTTCATCATGTTGTTTTTCAGCCGTAAATGTTTACAAGTTCGCAGACTGTTTAACCGAAACGTTATAAATATAAAGGAATATTCCCAGAATTCTCCATGTTGTGTATAGTAATTAAGCGATGGTAGATTTGTCAGGCAAACGGTGGAGTGCATTTCCTGCCTATTTCTGGAAAAGTTCTATAATTGTTTGGATTATTCTATAGTTTGAAGACTAACTTTTAGTTACGTATTTTAAACGAATTGCACTTACGATTTTTGTGTAAAATCACTTGTAACAAAATAGCTTTACCCACGGGTCTACAAGTATTTGTAAACATAAACAGTCACTAATAATTCAGTCTTATGAACATGCTGATTTACTATAATTTGCTTTGTTCCTGAAGTTAAATAGTAAACACAAGTTTTTAAATAAATATTTTTATTTATGTTTAATATTCATCCCCTTAAGATTACCCCCTGATAAAAATAAAAAAGTCTGACGTCACAACATGTGTGTATACAACATAAATATAATTGATCGGGAAATTATTGGATAAATTTGTCCAGTGATTTACGATATACTGGGGAACAGAAAGTTCAATTCCTTTCATCTGTACAACTTGTACAATGAATCAATTAAAGATATGGATATCTACTGTATACATGCATACAGTCAGTATTTATTTACTATGACGTTTAGTAAACGGCATTGTTTTGTTTCTCATGTCCCATATACACGTTTACAAAAATCTGTAAACGTTGGAGCCTTAATAGGGAAGGCCTGGACCAAAATGTTGTCAGAGTAAGGACAATGAAAGAACAATTTAAGATTTTGATAAAAAGACATAATAATCCCCACTAAACTTCTAATTGTTGTTGCTATGTTTTATAAACCATATTATTACTTTATTTCAGGAGTTTCAACAGGTCCTTCGCTGATGCTATCAGGCACACTGGTGGTACTATGTTTTGCTGGCATGCAGATGTACAGAGTCCAGCTGGCTTCTTCAGAGTACATGACCATTCTTGGAGGATTTGTTGGATCTGTGTTCTTCGTTTTGGCATTAACTGTATCCTTATTCTAAAGTTTAAATTTGAATACTGCACAAGTCATTTTGTACATTCAGCGATTGTTATCATCATTTTTTTTTAACTCTGAACAATAGTAATTATACATATTACCCCATGCCCTATATAAATGTAATTCACTATTTTCAACTGTTTTGTTTTACAAATGGTTATCAACATAACCAGGGCCCTCGCTCTATTTCGGGGGAAGGGGCCCACAGCCTTTTTGAGGGGGAATTTTCGCATCGTTTTCCCAAAATAGGGGAATTTGTATTATAGGGGAATTTGTATTAATAGTTAACTACAAAGGTTTCAAACAAACATTATACATTTAAAACAATCTTTAATCACTGAGTAACATTGCAAACAACTTCACATCAATTCAATCACTTGAACAGTCAACTTAGAATTTAACCATTCTATCTTTTTTTCTACCGAAGTAGGCAATGGCTTCGTTCAATTGTTCATCAGTCAAACATTCCTCTCCAATGCTGACGACCCTCATAAGCTCTTCAATCGTCTTCTGGGACATGGAAGCCCTAAGTGGCGTACACAGCCTATTCATTAACGAGAAAACTCTCTCGACCACTACTGTTGAGGTCGTGATCAAAGCCCCGACCAACATTAGATACCCCATGGCTGGGTAGTCCTGCTTGATTCCGACATCCTTCTGAATCTCCATCAGCATGAAGTTAGGGTCAGCTATCTGTTCAGGAGTAGCCTTTCTCCTGAAATTATATTTAAAAATGATAATTAATACATCATTAGTATAAATTAATTTTAATCATTTAATTACTATAATATTCAAGTTAATTTTGGCAAGCCAACATTTAGTTGTAATACCATTATATCGCACTAACATATGATTATCGTACACTCAAACGTACCGTAGAATCTTCTGTTGGTGACACGGACACTGGTTCGGACGCAATCTCGGAAGATTTCCTTTCTGAATCTAGTCCACCTAAATGGCCGTCAACCAGTCTTTTGACAATTTTTAGACTATGGCAGACTGGTGACGTCCACCATCCCAGCAAAAAGTAGCAAACGGGCCTTGCGCAGAGGATCCTCGCGGCCACAATTTTTAAATTATCTTTGTTATAAATTCAAATTTCTACGAAAATATCATTGCCTACTATCAAACACACATTTATTTATGTCATTATGCCAAAAAAACATGTTCAGATACCATAATGCACTTACATGCATCGATTGTATCCATTAATCTGTAAATCTAGGACAAATCTGACAGGTTGTGTACATGTATGAAACGGGGTAGAGGATTTCGAATATTTTGGTCGTTAATAGGCTCGGTTAAATAACACTATTAAAATGCAACCATTTCAATGCGCTGAACGCTAACGTGTTTGATGGGTCAAGTTGGGAGAAGTTCATGATGATGATGTTCGTGATGATGATGATGATGATGATGATGATGATGATTAGGTATCACCATTTTTGAACACTGTTGCGTTGCTCTGCACAATACATAGAAGAGGGAGGATAACTGTGACTGCGCACAGGGTTAACCATCATTGACGGATGGGTACAAATTTATTCGATAAAAATCAACATGTATATAAAATGGTGGACTGCTACGCTCATTTCGTGACCCAGAGTATATTTATGTGAAAATAACGACTCTAACGACAAATCCAACCCAGTTAAGATCACTGTTAGGTACATTTGTAATAATTATATCATTATTAATCAACATCGATGCATAATATTACTATATATTCTTTCGTCCAGTGTTAAATGGTAGAGAGTTGTAGCGTTACAGGGATACACATGAAATGTCAAAATAATAAAAAAGTATCCCTGATCGCTCATTATTGTAGCTATTCTGAATCCTGCTTGCTAGCATCCTCACGGTCGATCTGCGATCCGGATGATGCGAGAGCGTGCTGCCTCAAAAGAACGTCAATCTTCTTACATGAAAACGCCGTTTGTTTCGTTAACTTTTTTCGATATGATTTCGAATTGTGCGACATTTTTCACAAACGGAAGTAAACAACGGAATGAATTAGTGCGCATGCGCATTGGCAAGGGAACTAACACAGTTAGATACAACGCTACTTATTATTCCAGTTACTTCCCCTAGTGCACAATGGCGCGTAGTTTAAAAATTTGACGATCTTTTTGCATTTTTTAAACCAATTTTTTAGGGGAAATTTTCAGCTCTGAAGGGGGAAATAAAGATACTTTTTCGAGGGGGGACGGCAGCCGAATTTCGGCGGTAATTTTGGAAGATCGAGGGCCCTGATAACAATGTTTTGAACTGTTGACCGGTAAACAGTTGAACTGTTACCCACGCTTGTGGCTACGTCTTAGGTACATCATGGGTTTTGCCGAGTTTCTAAAAATAAACTGCATATCATTTAAACTCGTGAATTTCCAGTATTGGTATTGTAATTTTAATTGGTTCACGGGGAATACCGAAAAAAATTCAAGCGCTCAATCGTCTATATAAACTTCAATATATTCGCTTTACAAAAGTATTTGTCTTTTTGGTGTTTGAACAAACATATAATCGGGTAATAAAAAGAGTTGATGCATGGGCTTTTGTGTAACAGTCAAAACTGTTGTCCCTTGGTGTCTGGGATGACATTCCAAACTGTTGCCCTCGGCCTCAGGACAAAAGTTCAGAAGTCATCCCCTCCACTCAAGGACAACAGTTTTGACTGTTACACAAATGTCCATACAACAACTGTATATTAGTACACATATACATTTCACAATTTTTTTAAACAACTGATGTTGTTCACCGTAAAGTCATTTTCAAATGTTGGTGATACTTTGGTTAGAAAACATTGATAAGCAAGAAAATTAAATGAAAAGAGTCTGAGGCCACTGTTAAGTACATGTGTTTTAGGCACAAAGAAATATTTAGGGTAGAATAAAGTTAAGCAAAAAATTGTTCAATGTTTAACCTTAACCCATCCTAGGCAGTAAATAACTTCGAGAACCTGATGTTTGGACAAGGGTACCAGGCAAGATTTTTTCCAGAAGGTACATTAGTTTATATACCTGAAGTTTATCACCTTATTCATTTCATTGAAACATTACATGACCGGTATGTATTGTACCAGATGTTTAGTTTCCTTTAAATGCAATGTTATTATTGGTATTACTTTTGGTGTAGTTAGCGGCATCAGCAAAACCTTGGGTAGTCAATGAGAAATTTTTACCAAGTCATTTTGCAGCTTGTTGACAGTGTTATAGTCATTATGCTACGGTCAAGTTTTGTTGGGGAAATCACTACGGTTACTCGAGAGTTGTGCCCTATTTTAATTAAAAATATTTAAACATAATGATCCTATAATTATGTTCAGATCATCGCACAGTGTAGCTCATGTATCATTGTGTACAGATCATCTCACAGTGTAGTTCATGTATTATTATGTTCAGATCATCTCACAGTGTAGCTCATGTATCATTGTGTTCAGATCATCTCACAGTGTAGTTCATGTATTATTATGTTCAGATCATCTCACAGTGTAGTTCATGTATTATTATGTTCAGATCATCTCACAGTGTAGCTCATGTATTATTATGTTCAGATCATCTCACAGTGTAGCTCATGTATTATTATGTTCAGATCATCTCACAGTGTAGTTCATGTATTATTATGTTCAGATCATCTCACAGTGTAGCTCATGTATTATTATGTTCAGATCATCTCACAGTGTAGTTCATGTATTATTATGTTCAGATCATCTCACAGTGTAGCTCATGTATTATTATGTACAGATCATCTCACAGTGTAGTTCATGTATTATTATGTTCAAATCATCTCACAGTGAAGTTGATGTATTATTATGTACAGATCATCTCATAGTGTAGATGATGTATTAATATGTTCAGATCATCTCACAGTGTAGTTCATGTATCAGTGTAGTTCATGTATTATTATGTACAGATCATCTCACAGTGTAGATGATGTAATATTATGTTCAGGTCATCTCACAGTGTAGCTCATGTATTATTATGTTCAGGTCATCTCACAGTGTAGTTCATGTATTATTATGTTCAGATCATCTCACAGTGTAGTGTATGTATTATTATGTTCAGGTCATCCCACAGTGTAGCTCATGTATTATTATGTTCAGGTCATCTCACAGTGTAGATGATGTATTATTATGTTCAGGTCATCTCACAGTGTAGCTCATGTATTATGTTCAGATCATCTCACAGTGTAGCTCATGTATTATTCTGTTCAGATCATCTCACAGTGTAGTTCATGTATTATTGTCTTCAGATCATCTCACAGTGTAGTTCATGTATTATTGTGTTCAGATCATCTCACAGTGTAGTTCATGTATTATTGTGTTCAGATCATCTCACAGTGTAGCTCATGTATTATTGTGTTCAGATCAACTCACAGTGTAGCTCATGTTTCATTGTGTTCAGATCAACTCACAGTGTAGCTCATGTAGCATTGTGTTCAGATCAACTCACAGTGTAGCTCATGTATCATTGTGTTCAGATCAACTCACAGTGTAGCTCATGTATGATATCATTATGTTCAGATCATCACACAGTGTAGTTCATGTATCATTATGTTCAGATCATCTCACAGTGTAGTTCATGTATCATTATGTTTAGATCATCTCACAATGAAGTTGATGTATCATTATGTTCAGATCATCTCACAGTGTAGTTGATGTATTATTATGTTCAGATCAACTCACAGTGTAGTTTATGTATTAATATGTTCAGATCATCTCACAGTGTAGTTCATGTATTATTATGTTCAGATCATCTCACAGTGTAGTTCATGTATTATTATGTTCAGATCGTCTCACAGTGTAGTTCATGTATTAATATGTTCAGATCATCTCACAGTGTAGTTCATGTATTAATATGTTCAGATCATCTCAGTGTAGTTCATGTATTAATATGTTCAGATCATCTCACAGTGTAGTTCATGTATTATTATGTTAAGATCATCTCACAGTGTAGCTCATGTATTATTATGTTCAGGTCATCTCACCGTGTAGCTCATGTATCATTGTATGTACATGTATGTATGTATTTCTTTAGACCTTGCGGTCAAGGATAACCCGTGAAAGTGCAAGCACTTATTTCCAACGGGGTCCTTTGTTTTTGCTGAAGGGACAGCACGCTGAAGAGACATTTGGTGGGATACAAGGAAGTCCGGGTGCGATACCCTAGATCTTTTCAAAGAGACCCCTTGGTTCTTTTACGTGTTCAGTGTAAAGCACCGATACACGGGATACAACTTTCCTGGGTCAAACCAGTACTGAGTACACTACTTTCCCAAGCACTACCCTTTAAATGCTGAGCGCCAGGCAAGGGAGCTACTTGTACCAACTTTTAACGTATTTTGGTATGACATGGCCAGGCATCGAACCCACGACCTCCCACTCCAAAGGTGGACCCTTAACCAGGGAGACCGTATTATGTTCAGATAATCTCACAGTGTAGTTCATGTATCATTGTGTTCAGATCATCTCACATTGTAGTACATGTATCATTGTGTTCAGATAATCTCACAGTGTAGTTCATGTATCATCATGTTTTTCAGTTGCCATGTGTCTAACTGGAGCCATGTTTGCATCTGCCCTTGTACACAGAGTCTGTGTTACAACATGGTATGTACATTTGGCAGCATTACATTAGGGTGTTTCAAAAACAGTGGAGACAAGTTTTACGCACTCCAAACATTATATCTTTATTTGCACATGACCTTGATTAAGACTTATTGAAACTTGATGCCCTTGAAGCATGTGCAGATCAACAAATTGAATATACGTCTTCCTATTACTGTAACTTGGGACAGATTTGACATTTTTCCCCCGAGTCTTTACGCAATCTTCATGATAATTGTCATCAGAACAGTTATTGGTCAGTTCAGCTAAACTGTACATTTCATTTACTGACAAAAAGTGAGTCTTTTTTTTTTGAAAATATAAGTAGGTGGTAATGTGTCATTCTTTGCCACTGGTGGTTGTATTTACATAAAAGAAGACGAAAATGCCTGACAATCACAATTGCATTTCTTAATTAAATGTATGTAAAAAAATTTTGAGAATGCTTAAATTTTATGATTTAAGTGACTAGAAACATGTACCTAATTTATTATGCTATCTTTTATTTGCACCTTCTCCATTTCAGCTTCATTTTCTCCATGGTAGCCCTGTATTACATCAACAAGATTTCCCAGACGAAATACCAGGCTGCAGTGCCTGTACAGACACCAAAATCACAGAAGAAGAAGAGATAAATTAATAAAAATGTCTTCAGACTTTTAGAATACTATGTAAATGTTGACTCTCATACAATCATGTTTGTGAATCAGGTTTAACTGCAAATCTCTAGGAATATATATCATATATATGTTTTAAAAGAAGTAAACATATTAAAAGTAGCTTTGATGTCCATCCATTTTAATTTTTCTAAGTATTTGAATGTTGTGCAGCAGAGTCATTGTATATGTAATAATAAAAAACACACTTAATGTACAGTATTAAATTTATTACCAATAACAACAATTGTACGAGAATGGACGTAGCAAGGTGAAGGTCACTGGTCAGATGAGTCCCAGGGAAGACACTTTTGTGGTAGTCAAGACTGTGATGCTGCCGCAAGCCTCTGGAAAATAGACGTCAATTGTAAAATCGGTGTGTCAAGCTTCAGGGGCTGTTATTTGTCCTGAATGTTTAACCTTTTAACAGCCATTACGCTTTTGAAAGAACATTTTGACAATGCTAGTTATACACTTAAAACATATGAAAATGTTTTAGGCATGAGATGTATGAAAGGTATATTGTAATTGCTTATTTGTAAAGAATAAGGGTAGATATTTTCAACCAGTAGTACGTTTGGTTGATGTGACATCTGCTTTCGGAACAAAGAAGCTCCAGGTGAATTATATGTTTGCTAGTTAAAGTCAAGAACACAATCTCATTTGATATTTTAGTTATAATATTGGTGTGATCTTTTTACCTCAACATAATTCTATTTCGTATAGATCTGATTGGGCCGACTGTACAGAGTTTTATTTTAGTTAACAACGTGATAAACAGCATCGTTGTTAACTCTCAAACGTAAAATATTTGATGTGCTCAGATATTTAAAAATAAACCAGTATAGCCGATACAGTGGTCTCAAATCTTGTTAGAAACACAGTTAATCACAAGTGTATCCATTCAACTTACAGAGCAGTAACAAGTAGGTTGAAAGTTGACAACGATGACGTCAACAACGTTGGTGAATTTAACTAACTTCTGAACGATCGGCCCGGTGCGAAAGGTGAGGTCATACGTTATAAACTCGACCTTTGACCATGGTGTTTTGAATAAGAGCGCAGTTATATATGCTCATAAATTAAACCGAGCAATTTAAATAGCAGAAAAAACACTTGATCACACAGAGATATTTAGGACATTAGAACAAAAAAGTATAAACGCGGAAAGCTAAATTAGAAATTTATGTGCTGACACCACATGGTCCTGGGAGCGAATTAAATTACCGTAGTTCTCCGCGTGCTTGTCGGGGACACCCGGGTCCGAGATGGGCGCGTGCACTTCTTCCGCCAGCGTCACCAGGATCTCCACATTGTCACGGTCCACGGGATCTGCGGTATAACGCCATTTATAACACATTCAAAAATGTAAGAAAGGAACATGTTTGAGATGACATGATGTCAAAATGCTTTCTTATCGTTTTTAAAGGGAATCGCTCATGACCAAAACATTTCCCCCAGTCATGCATATGAAAACACTCATTGTAATTATTTTACTATTTGATACCGAAATTTAATGCAGAACAATTAACATGTATGCCTTTTCTAATCTGGTTGTAGTTGGGAGTACAGTCAAAAAAGAGAGAAAGAAAACTGACGCTTTCACCACTCGGCCACAACTGTTTATACAATAGCTGATGTATATAACCAATCACACAATAATAATTTGTTGTATTGCGGTACGAACAGTATTAAAAAGTGTGGTCTTCAAAGACAATATTTGAGCGAATATTAACATTTGTTGAAAGGTTCCCGTTGTCAGTATCTAAGTTCTGACCCTCCTAATGATTTGTCAAACTTTATTTCGTAATAAAAATTATTTTTTACCTCAAAGGTTAATTCTACAAACCATGAGCGAGCCCCTTTAAATCAAATATCGCTTAGAAACTGAATAATTCTAAACTGGTTTTACTGAAACTTTCCGACAATAACTGTCTTCTACATTAGTACTTTATCAGTCTGTAAATGGGCTGAAACTATAGTGTGATCAGTGTAAATATTTAACCGTATTTTTACGTATATATTAAGTTATCAAATTAAATTAAATATGTTCTCAAACTGTAAAGAAGCTGTCAGGATTTTTCGCATGTGGCACGATATCAAGTAACTAAGTTGTGGAAATTAAACGTGTTGTCGTGGAGTGTTAAAGAATGGCACGAACATGTGACCGGAATCTGTTTTAGGGATCCAACGATATTTGACGTCGCCGTTACGTATCGATACACAAGCCCGCGTTACGAGTCGGTCGGACGTCGTAACGAAATGACTTTGTGCAGCGTTTCAAAATGCAGCTGATTTGTTTCTACTTACCATTACATGGCCTCTAAACGCCAGCTCCACCACTTTACGGTGGTGCAAAGAAAAAGAGCTGTCGACACTTCCTTGGTGGAGCTGTGTCCTATGTTTACATGAACAAAAGTAAGTATGATTTATATTTTATTTGATAATTTCATTTAACGGACATATTTCAAAAATCGGAGAATGTGGTACCGTGTAAGAACACTTCTACTGCAGGCTGGTTACTATTTCGTTTCAATATTGCGCATTGCGGCCAAAAATATAATATGGACCGGTGACGTCACAAAACTGTATTTTAATCAAAGTAAGTGATATACGGACCGATCGAGTTTATATATACAAAGAAGGGAAAATGTATGTGAGGTATAATATTTAAGAAATATAACACACCACTGAGGGTCATATGACATTATAAGGACCGGCCAGTCAGCCACCGAAGGCGTATATGGACCGAGGCGTTAGCCGAGGTCCATTCACCTACGAGGGCTGACTGACCGGTCCTTATAATGCCATATGACCCGAAGTGGTGTGTTATATTTCTTATATTATACCGAACACTTATCATTTCGATTCAATATTTTTAAGGCGATTTAAATGTGTTTTATTGAACAAAGCTAATAATGTTCACATGCGACAAGTTTTCGAGGTTGTGAAAATAGCAAAGCGCACTTACCAATTGTATGACGTCATCAAACTGGATTTTCATAAAAATACACTGATATACGGACAGATCGAGTTAATATATACTAAGAAGGGACAAATTGATGTGAGGTATAATATTCAAATTTAAGCCTTGTTTGAAAATGAAATGCAATATTTTATATTGACCTTCAACTGACTTTATAACATGTTTTTTTCGCCATCTCGAAAACGGATTGGCCTTCCGCACTGCGTTCATAAATGGCTCTAACTGAAATATACATGGGATAAATATTTTCAATAGAATTGAATGGACGAAAAACCGCCAATTTATATCGAGATCATTTTTAAAATTATGTTATTTATAGTTATTGAATGGAATATCGTCTTTTTGAGTGACATCTTGAGTGAATCTGAAGAAAACAAGGGCTGTCGTAGGACAGCGCATTCGACTTGTCTAAGAAATGAAAACAATAATGTTGTAATTTGTGCCTGTCAAAAGCAAAAAATGACGTCAAATTAAATGTTCTGAATAATTGGCAAAATTTCAGCCTTTGTTGTGGGATTCAGATTCAACTGCGTTTATTTTTTATTTTTAGTAAAATGGACCTTGAGCATAGTGAACCCAAACACAATCCCATGAAAGTCCTCCAAGAACTCTTCATGCATATCAAAACAAGTCACACTATGTCAACCCTTACTTAAGTTATTCAGTACCAAACAGTTACCTATTTTTAGTAACAGTGACCTTAACCTAGTGACCCTTAACGCAATCCCATGAAAGGTATCTATAAACTCTTCATGTATACCAAGTTTGGTCACAATATGCCAACCCTTATTTTAGTTATTCAGTACTAACGGTAACCATTTCTCTATTTTTAGCAACAGTGACCTTGACCATGACTCTCGGTGCCCGAAACACAATCCCATGAAAGGTTTCTATAAACTCTCCATAGGTACCAAGTTCGCAATATGTCAACCCTATATATAACTTTAGTTATTCAAGACCAACCGTTTCTCTTTTCCTACATGTAGTATCAGTGACCTTGACCTTGATCCTAGAGACCGCAGACACAACCTCATGAAAAGCCTCCATATACTCTTCAATTATTCCAAGTTTGGTCACTTAATGTCAAACCTAACTAATTATTCGATGCCATATGTGAGTTTGATGCTGCCCTCCCGTCGGCCCGCTCAATCAACGATGCAAGTCATCCCAATGACCAGTATTCCGTTTGTGAAAACCTGGATAAAATGCGAAAATATGGCTGTCAAAAGAAAAAAGTAAAAAAAGTCAATCAAGGGCCATAATTTGTATTAACATTGAAATGGAGTTATGTAACCTAATTTTAAGATTGGGTCGTCAAAAATTGTGCACAGTATGACGTCAGTTAAATGTAGGGTGTAGAAGTTAATGAAAATCCCAACTTGCCCTAAAACTTTAACTTGCCTTTCAACTTTAACCTAAGTTTCTAAGTCAATCAGGGGCCATAATTTGTATTAATGTTAATGTGGAGTTATGTAAACTGATTGTGTGATGCTCCTGAACAAATGTGTGAAGTATCAGTCAATTTAATGAAGGGTATTGGATTTATTAGCCAACCTGCCGGGGCGAGTAGAAAAGCCTCCTTCTTCTTCGAATAGTCGTGCTAAAATGAATACTTTGAGGTGACAGATCATTTAAAATCTACCAGGTATGGGTCATTTGACATTGATAAAATGGGTATTTCCTTATTGCTAGTGTGTCCGAAACCAACATACTGTACTGTATATCTAAATGTATGATGCAGAACCAAACAGCTGCTCCTTGCTTATTTTAAATAGTTGACTGTAGCCTCTGCATGGCATCAGGGTACAGTTCAAATCATTATTTGTTATTGGTCTCATACATTCATAGCTAAAGAACTTCAGCGAACACGTTATATATTACCTTTTTGGATGGGTTCGCTGAAGAGAACGCCAAATCCAAACCCTACCAGAATTCGTGACATTTTTAATTCACGCTTGTATGCATTGTACAGACAAAATAACTGTATCCTCAGGAAAATGAAGTAAAATGTAGTTCACAAACACATTTTCAAAACCAAAAAACGCTTTAAAGATAGTTGATTTAGCATTTTAATAAATCCTATTAAAAGCATTCCTTAAATAGGTCATAGTTGTGTTCAAATTTAATCACGTGACACCAAGATTTTCAGAAAATACCCATGTGACCTACATTTGACCTCACAAATGTAGTGTTTATTTTGCTTTTATTTTTTCTATTTCGAATAATTTGTAAATAATTAATAACAAATTTGGAATAAATCAATTGTTTTTTACTTATCAAAAGGTATTTTCAGCCTTACTGAAATTGGATTCAACTAAATGAACAATGTGAATCCGATGCTATAAATAGAATCCATTGACGTCATCATGGTCATGTGATTGCATTGCATCATCACACTTTAAATTGATTCTGGTTGACTTTACTATGGGGGTTACGCCATAACTTTAATGTGTTGTAAACATCAAAAAAATAAATATCAACATTAAAATTATGGAAGCCAGAACTAATACATTCGCATATCTGTGCCCGAAATCGGCTGATATTAGACTGTATCAAATGTTTGTGACGTCACTGAGGTGTAACCGTACTGTATTTAAGGAGAGACTATATCCCTCCGTATAATACAAACAGGCCTAGCATGTTCAAATTTGTTAAACTACTAAATGTAAACAGTAAACAGCTCCTGCATAAAATAGCTGTATATATTATTAAAGCCTCTAAATTAAGAGATACTATTATTAATATTGTGCAATAGAATATTGTATCATTTCCTTCTCTCGTGTAATTATATGAGATGACACGCATGTTTTGGTAATGGTATTGTATGCCATTCTTTGTGTATGTGTACATTTGTGATCTATTAACATGTAAATGATGATAAGCTGTATATATATGCTTAATTCTTAATAAAATTATGTTATGTTATGTTATGTAAACAATTTACAAATATGAGATTAATTTTAAGACTCATTGAAAGAATTGGACAAATTATCTAATATATCTCACATATTTTCATTTTCTTATAAACGGGCTCAAATTACTAATGACTTGAAATGTCAAACTTCTGTTTGAACAAATTCAAGTAAATATACAAATTCTCTATAGATACATACAGTATACCAGGTATAGAAACAAACGTTGTTAATTCTATTAAGGCTGAAATGAAACGCTGAACATGACAACTAAATACATACACAAGGTAAACACATTTCCCTGTTTTCTAGTGAACCGGAAAAAGGAAGTGCTAGTTTAATGATGACGTCATATCCAAATTCACAGAATTTCGGAAACTGCACATGTACTCTAATATTTAGATTGAATAAATCAGCATCAAGGTGATCACAGGCGTCTGAATCATTGTTTGTCACTAAAATGTTGATTAAAACCATTTTGGGTACATAAAATGAGATAATGCAACAGTCAACTCTAACCACGCCCCCCCCCCAGGTCCGGGGGTATACCGGGGATAGCCGGGGAAATGGGCCGTGGCCCCGCAGTGCCGGGTGACTGCGATGGTTTTGTCTTCACGCCAAATATAGCGGGTGTGGTGCGGGGGCATTTGGCGGGATTTTTACCAGCAGATCGTTCCCGCAGGGCGGAGATTTTGCCCGGGCTTGGCGGGACCGAAAGTCAAAGTCCCCGCTATTCCCCGGACATGGGGGGGGGGGGCGTGGTTACAAATGACTGGTGCAAAAACAACACTTCTGCTGAAGATATTTAGTGTCTCTTTTTTGTATATCAAAGACACTAAATATCTTCAGATGTGTTGTTTATCTCATTTTATGTACCCAAAATGGTTTTAACATTTTAGTGACAAACAATGATTCAGACGCCTGTGAAGGTGATGGGCCAATGTGAAAAACGTTTCACTTAAACTTTAATGCTTGTTTATTCTTCATTGTACAAGCCTTATTTACTAGTACGGTGAACTGATGATTTGAGGTTTAAGGCTTGAGAAAACGGGATTTTTGTCAAATATTAGTCTGTCAGGTACTTGTTGAATCTTGCTCACATTAGTGAACAAAATAGCCCATTTTCAACATATTTTTGAAACAAATGTCTTAGAAATGGTTCCTTGATTAAGAGCAGCCGATAATGTTAATAAAATTACTGGAAAATGTCTATGAACTTGTTTTGCGATCTGTGACAATTGCTTCAACCATTGTTTTAACAATCATTATATTTTTCGAAAAACAACAACAACTTATCAAATCAGTTTTATGTCCTCACTAGCGCGAGCATTATTTATTTCTTATTTATTTACTCTTATGTGGACACAACGTGGCATGATTAACCACTTTTCCATGTCATTTGTGTTGATTGTCTTGGCTGTAACTTGACCAAGAACTTAAAAATATCTTGGCACAAATGTTCATCACGTGAAGATGGAGTGTCGCGTGCAAGACCCAGGTATGTAGGTTAAGGTCACACTTTATGGTTATTTGTCAAGTTTCCTTGTATTTTGCCTCGCCCGGAACATCAGTGTTTGAGAAAAAACAATTTCACTTAAGCGTGCGATTAAAGAGTAACACCGCTCCTTTCTCCAATGCCACTAAGAGCGGTTTTGAGTTCATCCCTTGAAATAATGGCAGTGCCCACCACCAAACAACACTACTAGCAGGTGCATAACTTTGGATGCCGTTTCATAGCTGGCAGGAAATTCGTTGATTATTTAAACATCATTCAAAAGCATGATTTTATTAGGAGCGTCGCCGACTCGCATAATATAGTTGCATTACCGCAAACTACCGCCGACAGTCCGGCCTGAACCACCGAAGGGAGTGGCTCCAACATCTGACCGCTCCTGGGCGTGACGTCACGATTAATTGAGCGTTGGAATAAGGTGTTATAGCTTGATGTAGCAGTGCTCACAAAGATGATTTTATACACATGTTTTGTATACACCGAAAGAAGAAGAAAGTTTTTATTCTCACTGAACAAAATGTTAATTTTAATTGCGCGCATTCGGCATTGTAGACCAGTGTCGATGATGCCGCAATCTGTTTCCGACTGCGACGAAAACTTCCAGACAACTTCAACAAAGAGTGTGCATGCCCACAAAGTACTTGTATTTCATAGAAATCGTTAAAAGTTAACCAAACAAAACAATACACTCACAGCAATTTTCAGCCATGAGATTGCGAATACTGGTCTGATTTTCACAATTCAGTTATTACATTTGACAACACAGTTAGAACACTATGCATAAATTTCATGTATGTAGTTTGAACTGAAATCACTCTTCTCTGTATAAATCTGAGCATGTATCAATATCATATAACAATACTGTCATTTTCATTCAAATAATGTAAAACATGATTGATAATTAAAAAAAAACACACAGTCATATTATTCCATGAGCGATAATTAAAAAAAACACACAGGAAAATTATTCTATTAAAAAAGAGAAAAAAAGTTATGCTGCAGTATTTCCCGTCCCTGACTTTCCGCGTTTTTTCCACGAGTCACACTCCGCAATGGTAGCCGGAAGTTCGTGGGTGGCGCTTTCCGGAAGTCGCATCGCCAGGAGTACCACAATGAAACACATTGTTGCGAAGATGGCGCCCGGAATCCACATGGCGATTAAGGCCTGGTTGGAGAAAATATAGTATGTAGCTTAATACATTGATACTCTGCATTGTTTATAGATGCAAATGTTTGTTTTAAAGTGGCACTCTTATTTAAAATCAATGCAGACACATGTATAACAAACATCAATTTTTACTGATATTTCATTACTTACTAAATAAAGCATTTATGGATTTTTTTTTATTACTGATAACAAGATTGTAACCGTGTGCTAAAATATTTAATGTGGTCAACTATAGTCGCATAAGGTGAAAATACCGTGTTTTATGCTCATTTCGTTTAAATTAAACTCGGTTTCCTTCATAAAACCCATTGTTTTCGACATTAATTTATCCTTTTCAGAATATTAAAACACTATTATTTATTGTGGTAAATCTTATCTGGGAGTAAGAGTGCAAATTTAATTTAATTATCAAAACCAAAGAAGTCAAGTACAGGGCCCATATTCACCTACGTCTTGGTTCCGAGGTTCGAGACTCAGGTGTATAAAAATTGAATTCTTAAAAACTGTCAAACTATGTTAACTATGACTATAATTGACAACATATATGCCTGATTGTAAACTGGTTGTTTGCAACAGGAACTACTTGTTGTTGTTTTTTAGTTCTATTGCTCTTGTAAGAACAAATTTACGACCAAATTAAATATGTAGTTTTGATTTTTGAGTCTCAAATTAAGACTCAAATATTAATAGAAGTTGAGATTTAGCCTCTTAAAATGCATCGTAAAGTGCATTGTGCTACTTCAAACGATCGCAAAGGTACTGGAGGATGAGCAGACCGGCATATCTTGTAAAATACTAAATAGCGCTCTACTAATAGGTCAGTTCGTGATCATTATCGGAGTTATGTTTCTATAGAGGTCGCCTTCAAGATTGTATATCGGTGTTATGTTTCTATATTGGTCGCCTATAAAGGTGTATCTCGGTGTTATGTTTCTATAGTGGTCGTCTTCAAGGTTGTATCTCGGTGTTGCAATTATAAAATGGTCGCCTTCAAGGTTGTATCTCGGTGTTATGTTTCTATAGTGGTCGTCTTCAAGGTTGTATCTCGGTGTTATGTTTCTATAGTGGTCGTCTTCAAGGTTGTATCTCGGTGTTATGTTTCTATAGTGGTCGTCTTCAAGGTTGTATCTCGGTGTTGCAATTATAAAATGGTCGCCTTCAAGGTTGTATCTCGGTGTTATGTTTCTATAGTGGTCGTCTTCAAGGTTGTATCTCGGTGTTATGTTTCTATAGCGGTCGTCTTCAAGGTTGTATCTCGGTGTTGCAATTATAAAATGGTCGCCTACAAGGTTGTATCTCGGTGTTATGTTTCTATAGTGGTCGTCTTCTAGGTGTTGTGTTTATAAAATGGTCGCCTTAAAGGTTGTATCTCGATGTTGTGTTTATAAAATGGTCGCCTTAAAGGTTGTATCTTGGTGTTGTATTTCTATAGTGGTCGGTCTTCAAGGTTGTATCTTGGTGTTGTGTTTACAAAATGGTCGCCTTAAAGGTTGTATCTCGGTGTTGTTTTCATAAAATGGTCGCCTTAAAGGTTGTATCTCGATGTTGTGTTTATAAAATGGTCGCATTAAAGGTTGTATCTCGGTGTTATGTTTCTATATTGGTCGCCTATAAAGGTGTATCTCGGTGTTATGTTTCTATAGTGTTCGCCTACAAGGTTGTATCTCGGTGTTGTATTTATAAAATGGTCGCCTACAAGGTTGTATCTCGGTGTTGTGTTTCTATAGTGGTCGTCTTCAAGATTGTATCTCGATGTTGTGTTTATAAAATGGTCGCCTTAAAGGTTGTATCTCGGTGTTATGTTTCTATATTGGTCGCCTATAAAGGTGTATCTCGGTGTTATGTTTCTATAGTGTTCGCCTACAAGGTTGTATCTCGGTGTTGTATTTATAAAATGGTCGCCTACAAGGTTGTATCTCCGTGTTGTGTTTCTATAGTGGTCGTCTTCAAGGTTGTATCTCGGTGTTGTGTTTCTATAGTGGTCGCCTACAAGGTCGTATCTCGTTGCTCTGTTTCTATAGTGGTCGCCTACCAGATTGAATCTCGGTGCTATGCTTCTATAGTGGTCGCCTACAAGTGCTTTGTTTCTATAGTGGTCGCCTACAAGGTTGTATCTAGGTGCTTTGTTTCTAAAGTTGTCGCCTACAAGGTCGTATTTCGGTGTTATGTTTATATAGGTGTCGCCTACAAGGTGGTATCTCGGTGATATGTTTATAAAGTGGTCGGCTACAAGGTCGCATCTCGGTGATATGTTTATAAAGTGGTCGCCTACAAGGTGGTATATCGGTGCTATGTTTCTATAGTGGTCGCTTACAAGGTCGTATCTCGGTGTTATGTTTATATAGTGGTCGCCTACAAGGTCGTATCTCGGTAATATGTTTATATAGTGGTCTTCTACCAGGTCGTATCTCGGTGCGTTATTTTATAGTGGTCGCCTACAAGGTGGTATCTCGGTGTTATGTTTCTATAGTGGTAGCGTTCAAGGTTGTATCTCGGTGATATGTTTATATAGTGGTCGCCTACAAGGTCGTTTCTCAGTGCTATGTTTCTTTAGTGGTCGCCTACAAGGTCGTATATAGGTGATATGTTTCTATAGTGGTCGCCTACAAGGTCGTATCTCGGTGATATGTTTCTATAGTGGTCGCCTACACGGTCGTTTCTCGGTGCTATGATTCTATAGTGGTAGCCTACAAGGTCGTATATAGGTGATATGTTTATATATTGGTCGCCTACAAGGTGGTATCTCGGTGATATGTTTCTATAGTGTTCGCATTCAAGGTCGTTTCTCGGTGCTTTGTTTCTATAGTGGTCGCTTACAAGGTCGTATCTCGGTGTTATGTTTCTATAGTGGTCGCCTACAAGGTCGTATCTCGGTGTTATGTTTATATAGTGGTCGCCTACAAGGTCGTATCTCGGTAATATGTTTATATAGTGGTCGTCTACCAGGTCGTATCTCGGTGCGTTGTTTTATAGTGGTCCCCTATAAAGGTGAAATCTCGGTGTTATGTTTCTATAGTGGTTGCCTACAAGTTCGTATCTCGGTGATATGTTTATATAGTGGTCGTCTTCAAGGTGAAATCTCGGTGTTATGTTTCTATAGTGGTCGTCTTCAAGGTTGTATCTCGGTGATATGTTTATATAGTGGTCGTCTTCAAGGTTGTATCTCGGTGTTGTGTTTCTAAAGTGGTCGTCTTTAAGGTTGTATCTCGGTGTTGTGTTTTTATAGTGGTCGCCTACAAGGTCGTATCTCGGTGCTCTGTTTCTATAGTGGTCACCTACAAGATTGTATCTCGGTGCTATGTTTCTATAGTGGTCGCCTACAAGTGCTTTGTTTCTATAGTGGTCGCCTACAAGGTTGCATCTCGGTGCTTTGTTTCTAAAGTGGTCGTCTTCAAGGTCATATGTTTATATAATGGTCGTCTACCAGGTCGTATCTCGGTGCGTTGTTTTATAGTGGTCGCCTACAAGGTTGTATCTCGGTGATATGTTCCTATAGTGGTCGCCTACAAGGTCGTATCTCGGTGATATGTTTATAAAGTGGTCGCCTACAAGGTCGTTTCTCGGTGCTATGTTTCTTTAGTGGTCGCCTACAAGGTCGTTTCTCGGTGATATGTTTCTATAGTGGTCGCCTACAAGGTCGTTTCTCGGTGCTATGTTTCTTTAGTGGTCGCCTACAAGGTCGTTTCTCGGTGATATGTTTCTATAGTGGTCGCCTACACGGTCGTTTCTCGGTGCTATGTTTCTATAGTGGTCGCCTACAAGGTCGTATATAGGTGATATGTTTCTATAGTGGTCGCCTACAAGGTCGTATATAGGTGCTATGTTTCTATAGTGGTCGCCTACAAGGTCGTATATAGGTGATATGTTTCTATAGTGGTCGCCTACAAGGTCGTAACTCGGTGATATGTTTATAAAGTGGTCGCCTACAAGGTCGTAACTCGGTGATATGTTTATATAGTGGTCGCCTACAAGGTCGTATATAGGTGCTATGTTTCTATAGTGGTCGCCTACAAGGTCGTATATAGGTGCTATGTTTCTATAGTGGTCGCCTACAAGGTCGTATATAGGTGCTATGTTTCTATAGTGGTCGCCTACAAGGTCGTATATAGGTGATATGTTTCTATAGTGGTCGCCTACAAGGTCGTATCTCGGTGATATGTTTATATAGTGGTCGCCTACAAGGTCGTATCTCGGTGCTATGTTTCTATAGTGGTCGCCTACAAGGTCGTATCTCGGTGATATGTTTCTATAGTGGTCGCCTACAAGGTCGTATCTCGGTGATATGTTTATAAAGTGGTCGCCTACAAGGTCGTTTCTCGGTGCTATGTTTCTTTAGTGGTCGCCTACAAGGTCGTTTCTCGGTGATATGTTTCTATAGTGGTCGCCTACACGGTCGTTTCTCGGTGCTATGTTTCTATAGTGGTCGCCTACAAGGTCGTATATAGGTGCTATGTTTCTATAGTGGTCGCCTACAAGGTCGTATATAGGTGATATGTTTCTATAGTGGTCGCCTACAAGGTCGTATCTCGGTGCTATGTTTCTATAGTGGTCGCCTACAAGGTCGTATCTCGGTGATATGTTTATAAAGTGGTCGCCTACAAGGTCGCATCTCGGTGATATGTTTCTATAGTGGTCGCCTACAAGGTCGTTTCTCGGTGCTATGTTTCTATAGTGGTCGCCTACAAGGTCGTATATAGGTGATATGTTTCTATAGAAGTCGCCTACAAATCCGTATATAGGTGATATGTTATATAGTGGTCGCCTACAAGGTCGTATCTCGGTGCTATGTTTCTATAGTGGTCGACTACAAGGTCGTTTCTCGGTGATATGTTTCTTTGGTGGTCGCCTACAAGGTCGTATCTCGGTGATATGTTTCTATAGTGGTCGCCTACACGGTCGTTTCTCGGTGCTATGTTTCTATAGTGGTCGCCTACTCGGTCGTTTCTCGGTGCTATGTTTCTATAGTGGTCGCCTACAAGGTCGTATATAGGTGCTATGTTTCTATAGTGGTCGCCTACAAGGTCGTATCTCGGTGATATGTTTCTATAGTGTTCACCTACAAGGTCGTTTCTCGGTGCTTTGTTTCTATAGTGGTCGCCTACAAGGTCGTATCTCAGTGCTTTGTTTCTATAGTGGTCGCCTACAAGGTCGTATATAGGTGATATGTTTATATATTGGTCGCCTACAAGGTCGTATATCGGTGTTATGTTTCTGTAGTGTCCTGTCGCTAGTATTATTCATTATTTTTTAGATAACAGTTTTTAAAAAAAGTTGTTGGCATTTCTGTACAGGATGAGAAAATACGTAGTTTACTTTTGACCTCTGTGTGTAACGAACTAGTTATATTTGTTTGTGTGGCAGGGTCAGTTTAATGTACATGTTCGATTGTAAGAAATGGTAATACCGCTTAATGTATATGTAGTATGTAAAGTCGCCATTGTTCTTTATATGTCGAAAGTCACGTTTTTTTAAATATGTAGTAAACTCACACGTTATTTTGCATTATATCCATATCAAGTATATCTATAAATTTTAAAACGACATATGGCGGCGTACCAAATTACTTGCAAACGGCGCTAGAAGACCACCAATTCGGGAGATGGATGACGCAATCCCCAGACCGCTATTTCTGAAAGATAAGGTAATCAACGTTATTCTGCAGACAAGCCGGCCGGGTATTTTAAATCATCATCAATCTGGATTATTCTATAAAATAATTTGAAATTTAACGTTGTTGTAAACTATTTAATGATAGGTTATTTTAAATAATTGAACTTCATAATCCTGTTCTGGTCTTGCATTATTGAAAGAACTTGGTCAGAACTCAACAAGACAACGTCACAATATGAAGAAACGACCAATATGAGACTTAATGTACCTGTAGTTAGTGGGGTAGATCTCGGGCGTGTAGAGAAAGACAGTGCTGAACGAACCAGTGCTGGCGGACTTGCCCACTAGAGAAAAACCTGTCGCCACTATGGCCGCCGTCCCGACTCCAGCTGCAAGTTAAAATGGGATGCTTTAATTGAACATATATGTTGTTTTGCCTTCTGAAATTATCAAATATACATTACTTCCCGTATATACTTTCTCAAACTAACACAATCGTGATACATTACCGCTTCCAAACCTCCAAACAACGGTCAACTCACTGGCTCTTGCCAACACAATCGCCTTCACATGCAACCAGTGTTAATATACATTTCCCTGGTCAACGCTATCATAATACATATGCAGGTCTGCAAACCAAGGCACGATGCACTCTCTCTTGTCAACACAAATGTTGGACATTACCTCCTGCAAATGATGGACCAATATATTGCCTCTTGTCGACACAAAAATGATAAATTGACACCTACAAGCACTGATTCTCGTAAACATGTGCGATCACATACAGACAAACATACTCTGCCCTCAAGCACAGGCAAGATACACCACCTTCAGAAAAGGAGACAAGATACACTGCATTCAGACACAGGAAATATACACTGCATCCAGACACAGGAAATGTAAACTGCATACAGACACAGGAAATATACACTGCATTCAGACACAGGAAATATATACACACTGCATAGTGCATACAGACACAGGAAATATACACTGCATACAGACACAGGAAATATACACTGCATACAGACACAGGAAATATACACTACATACAGACACAGGAAATACACACTACATCCAGACACAGGAAATACACACTACATCCAGACACAGGAAATACACACTGAATTCATACACTGTCAATGTACAATTTGTATAAGCACATTAAACACCTATAACATCTTCCAAACCACATTAATCAAATATAGGAACATTAAAAAAAATATGTTTTCTAGACAAAAATAAACCTATCTTTAATATATGTACAATTCCTGTTTTCCGTAGCATGGTTCAATCTCAATTACAGACATACCAACAGGAGCTGTCAAGTTACTTCAAACATTCATGTAGCATTTTCAAATCTTTGCGGGATGTTTACACATAAGTTGGGAAAGGTACTCACGAAAGGCTGTTAAAATAGCGGTCGATATCACCAATGTGGTGGCTGCTATCGCGAACCATAGGATCAGTGTCCGTTTCCGTCCGATCCTGCAAACACAAACAGTACAAACAATGCATGTGTATTGTACTTTGTTAAAATCTGAAAAGGCAGTTACGTTTGTATGCTGTGTAATCACTGCAATATATGTTGGTCCTTTTTTGCGATACTAATTCACTTACCGCAGGCTGAGACAAAAGCATACGAGACGATATCAATATCAAATTCTGAAACCTGTTCGGAACAAACACTTCATGAAGAAAGATATATAAAGACGTAATTCACAAAAAACAAGACGCACTTACTTGTTAAACAGGTAGAACTCTAGGGTGAGAGATGGTACTTCGATTGCACCACTGAGGAAGAAGTTAACGAAGCGGTCGCCGGCCAGATGAGAAGAGACCAACGTAAGCCCGTAGTACGTGCCCGTAGCCACGATCCTGGTGAAACGGGAAACAGTTAGTTATTGATAATTTTCATTTCGAAGGCCAATTAAGCGTTTGATTTTTTTGCTAGACATGATTTTTTTGTTAATAGTTCATATGGACAAGACCGAAACTGCTCTTTTGGTCAATCCAAAAACTTCAACAAAAGTTCAAGCGATATGTAGACTTACCAACTGTACCACAGTATGAGCGTATTTGCCCGAAGGGCAGGGTTCCGTAGAATGTCAATCACAGTGTATTTTTCTACACCAGCTACTTCGTTTTCATTCTCAGATTGCGTACCATTTTCATTAAGTTCATCTCCGTTGTCCTCGTTGCTCTTGTCAATAGAAATGAGCGGTCTGTCAGGTTCGGACGAAACTGATCCAACATGCACGTGCGCCTCAAAGGCAGCTTCAACCTTCGCATAGTCGACGTTGTTCCATCTAGCAGCCTTCCGCAGAATGCGTTTAGCTTCCTTGATCCGGCCGTTGCTGACCAACCATCGGACAGATTCGTCCATTATCCTGTAATAAACGCCATCAATATGTCGGCGCATGTATGTTAAAACGGATATGCCATGCCTTCACGACCTTGGCCCTACGTATATTTGAAACAGTACAGAAGAAAATCGATGATTAATGCAATTTTCTGAACGAGATATTGAGTTATTAAGTTTAAAAAATCAATAAATACAGCGCCACCTACCACCACTGAAACACCGCATACAGCGAGCAGGCGGCAAGTGCGAGCTGCAGGTAGCGCCAGTCAACAGACTGGAAGAGCCAACCAATCAGCGTGAGGGCCATAATGCCGAAGGACCAGGCCAGGAAGGTGGCAGCCTCGATATGGGATCGCTGCTTTCGCGGGAATGTTTCTAGCGCCAGGATCTTTCCAGTACAGACCATGCCCTGAGAGCAGATATACATCAACTAGATCCAACTAGGTCCAGGTGGTTGTAATAAGATGAAAATGATGTAAAGTTAATCATTAACTAACCCTGGAGATGTGTCACTGCAACGGGAAAATCCACTTACGTAATTTGCAAACTTACTTTGAACAAAAACCGTTTTATAGCAATTTGCAAAACCAACCAAGTAGTTTTAGTTCGATTTTAAAGGGACTAGACACCAGATATTACAACTGCAAGAAAAAAGCGAAAATGGTCAAAAAACCTACATGATATTGATATCGGGGTGTACAGCGCATTGAATCTTAAATACTGATGTATTATATCAGTTACGATACATGTATCTTTCGAAGTTTTTGCGTATTTTCCCAATTCGAGAATTTACTGGGTTTCTATACCACGTATACATACCCCAGTCATTTTAAAAATAGCGTAGGTATCTGTACTAATCACGTGACTTTCACATGCTTAATATACACACTATAAACTTCGAAATCATTATGCGCTACTTTGAACGGGAAAACTCAGCTGAGTCAGCGACACAATGTCATTCTAATCAAGTAAAATGATGTATTATCGGCCTCATACTAGCTCGAATATTCGCGATTTTGGAACGATCTGGTTTGTGTCCCTTTAACATGACGCAAATCTACCGTTCTTACAGGAACTGTCATGCAAAAATCCAACGCACTTGAAGACTAACATCGTTCCATCCGCGATAGAAATAATCAGTTGCTAGCAATAAACCTGTTTTATTGACAGAAAAGTAACCATTTAAACCAATGAGAAATAGAACAAGAACATGATGAATAGATTTATAATGATATACATTTTGCAATATTCATGATAATCATTTAGTTTAACATTATATATTTAACAACGACTGTGAAGAAAATTATAATAACTTAAACAAAGCCATTCTCGTTGGCTCGATTTTGTGCGAAAGTGTAGCCATGTGTTGTGGGGGGAAACCGGAGTACCCTGAGGAAACCCACTTACACGCCTTCCGATAACAACTAACCTTACTCACATGCGCCAAGACCGGGAACCGTACCTGGGTCGCCTTGGTAAGAAGCGAGTGCACATACCACTGTGCTAACCGGCCAGTTGATAATCATTAGATAAAATTAAGTTCAACTGTTGGCAACGTGAGAATATAGACATTATTGAAGGATCTAGTTGAAACTATTTTGAAATATAAATACCTGTTGAAAGGTCCCAGCCACAAGTCGGAGCACCAACAGCATGTAAATATTCGGCGATGCCGCCATGATGCCCATCGTGATTAGGATACCCAAGTGCGAGATCACATGAACCGTCTTCCGGCCGACGCGGTCCGCCACGTGTGACATGGTGAGGGCACCGATGCCTTGCCCGGCTATCACAAGTGACTGAGCAAGAGCCGCCAAGTTTGAACGCTTGCAAACCAGGCCCCACTAGGAACAAAAATAAGAATTGCTGTACTGTAGATTATGAGTATATGCTAAAATTCATTTTTACCATATTAATTACTCTCACAAATTGATGGATTTGACAACTTTTTTCATTTTTCTTGTCTTGGCATGAGCCGATGTGTAAATGTCTGGAAACCAATGATTTAAGACTGCTGACAAAAGAGCAGATCGCAGTTTTCATATTGAGGTTTAAAAATGATGTTTTATGTCTTAAAGCGTTACTAACGCTTTATGGCAGTTAACTTAACAAATCAAATTTGTTCTATTTTGAGTAATCTTATACAGGTTATATGACTGAATTGAAGGCATCGATGCCAAAATGACCTGATTCTGAGATAAAAAAACAACAAAAACAATAAAAATGTCAAAACTGTCGATTTGTAAGAGTGCAGTATCATTCGTAAAACGCTTGTTTTAAACGTTTTGCATTGCGTTTTTCTCACCTCAGAAGCATATGTGTGTTCGTAGCCATAGGAAAAGTTCGTGCATTGTCTTGTTTCGAGAAGGGTGGACTGATTTCCATGAACTGAAAATACGTCGTAATAGCACTGGTCATCATGGACCTCGAACTTCCGGTCAGCAGTCTGGTTCCCACCGTCCACGGCATCCATACATGTGAATTCCGGGATGTATCCTGGAAATAGTTAATCATTTATCTCTATGATCTGTAGTCACTGCCAGGTCGCTGTCAGAAGGCAGAAACGACTTTTAATAATTGAATGTGTTTTTCAATTGAAGTACGCAAACTAATGCGATGCCAGGAGGCGTCCAGGGACTGTGTTTATTAGTAGTTTGATCGGATAATGAAACATCGAAAATGGTACCCTGAGGAGAAGGAACACAACATGGAATATAATTGGTTGGACTTTAAAACACACTTAAACTCAGCATTTATTGTGTTTTGGCAAGTTTACAACCTTTTTAAGGAAATCCATCAATATCACTTGGCTAGCAAGTTGTCGGAAAGATAGTTTCCAATATTCCAAATGCAAAATGTCTAAATTTATAATTAGTTATACAGACGGTTATATTGAATTGGTCAGTAAAAAGCATATCAAAAATATTAGTTTAATTTGTCTTGTCATCATGAAACGATTCATATTAAGACAATGAAAACTCAGCATATTTATGAACCAACTAACACAATGAAACGCCAAATCTACATGAACTGAAATATGTGCAGCTATCTTCAACGTATTAGAAAGCTCTTCAAATCAAATCAAATGAAGACTATTCAAATGTTTTAAAGAGAACACTAAATCATTTTTTATTATCATTTAATATTCATTGCTCGCAAAAATTGAAGAGAGCTCTACTTTATTTTTTTGTGGGTAAAACCTTATTTATATACATCATTCTTACAACTCAAACTTCAGCTAATTTATTTGAAGTTCTTATCCCTAAAGAAAAAGTTATCATCAGCAGAATTGTTGAGCTCAGTAACTACGTATGCTAATTTTGAATTTCCACTGTAAAAAAATCTTTCCTCCCCATTTCATGTCATGTTTCTGCGCATGATCGCCGGGAAAGCATGCTCGCAATAGCTTCATCGCTCATACGCGTTTTCTTGTTTATATCAAGTCCTATGATTCGGCATATGTTTCATACTTATTACTGAAAAAACAACAACACTTTTATAATCATCATCACCTGGATTGGACGTAATAACACCAATTGTAAATGTAATCATCGACATTTTCATCATCATCGCTATCGTTGTCGACTTAATTGTTGTCTTAACATAATCATATTTGTTTTGTTACAATGTAATAAAAACAAAATATGGACAAATGATGATGATGATGATGATGGTGGTGGTGGTGGTGGTAGTGATGTTATTTAGTTTAAAATAAATATTATCATTATGAGAATGTTGTTGTTGTTGTTTTATTACAAACCACTGTATTTTGGACGGTATGTTTGTATCAACCGAGTTTTGGTAACGAAATACCAAAATTCGACCGAGTTTTGCCAAATTATGGCAGTCTACTGCTAGGCATAAACCTTTGTCTTGTAAGAGATAATGCATCACGTTCGGTATCGATTCGTTCGGCTGCCGAGTCCGTATTCAATAAAATATTCATCCTTATCCCCAAGACTAACCTCAGTGAGTCTATTTCGTGGATATTAGCCAATTGTTTCTATATATAGCCTTGGAAAATATTGAGATGTTACTCCGTAGACTAAGATAAAAAAAATGATAATTCGAAACACGTTCCGTAGGCTGTTTTACCAGGTCTATATAGCAGCATACTTTGAATGTGTGATGGAATGGTTATGGACACTAACCTGTGAATACCGCGCTGAGGATGGCGAAGGCGCTCGGGAAGAAGTCAACAAGCACGAGGGCAAGTTGGAAGACCTGGAATCGCCCCCAGGGACGCAGGGCGACCCACACAGCGTCCACTCCCTGAAGATTTGTACCCATCATGAAGGCAGGCTGCACAACAGAAAATAAAGTTAAGCCGTTTGCCTATGTCCGTTCACACACATGCATATATACCATTCATACATCGATACATGCAGTAACACATATATTCAAATCCAAGCATTTACTACAATACGCTGGTAGTCAAGTGAATGCAGTCTAACGATTTCTTGAACACAGAATCAAGTGATGTAGCAGTGTAGAACCGCGTTACATCAGAGGCTGGCGGTCAACTAACATAACAGCGTGTTATACACTTGCTCCTAATTATAATATTTTCCCGGGCTTCCACAAATCGCGCAGGCGTCTCACCAATGGCTTAGATAAGTCTTTCACTCTATGGCATTAGGTGCTAAAATAAATTACCCCCGTTTATCTAAGCGTTTACAGATATCTAACTTTCTGACCGATAATCGATTATATTAAAGAAACATTTCCCCATTCCGTAATCAGAGATGCCTTAAATACGATAACATTTATCGACAAATTGAGATTTCAAAGAACTCAAAGAGGTCATGCTATTATGACAGCCTGTTAAGTAAATGAGAAAAGTGAAATACATTTTAACAACGATGCTTTAATAAAGAATATACAATATATAATATAAAAGCGTACCTTTGATATCAGTTGGCACTCGCGTTTCAAGAAGTTTTATGATCGGTATTTATGATGGCCTCAGTTAACAGGCGCACACTTCTGACACGTGAAATCAAGCTGACCTGGGTAGCGCAGGCGGTATTCGATCTGCCAGAATTTACCTGTCTGATCTGGATGCCATTCACACACTACATGCCTCAATGTACATATCGGAATCTTTTATCATCCATTTGGGGTTTTGTCAAAGACCAAAAGATCAATTGGGTTTTTTGTCAAAAACGCTATAATCAGGACATATATTTGATATTTGATCGTTAATCGATAACCATTCATTCATGCTTTTGTATTCACCAAATTTTGGCTGATACTATCGAACTGGATCGCGTATACTTAGGGCACAGCTTTACGAAGTATTGTGTTTCACGGCACAGCTTTACGAAGTATTGTGTTTCACATACTGTAAAACCAAGTTTTTTCCCTATATTCCTAATTTACTATTAAATATTTATCAAAGTTATATAATTAGGGACCTCGTAATTAACAATTTCAATATCTTTCATGAAAGGGATCGGATTCTGAAAAGAAAACGTGTTTAATGTATAGCCAAAATTAGAAATTATTTCTTTAAAATAAATATTCATTACATTGTTTGTTGTCAATTATTACAAAATAAAATACTAGAATACCCTTAAATTGTGGTCATTTGGTTTATCCGTTTTTGAGAAACTTGATTTGTGCTGCAACTTATCACTTATAGGATTTCAAATACTTCTTTGTAATTTTTTTTACAGATTGGTATGATAAAAACAAAGAAACAATAAAAACAACAAGCTTTAGTCAATATGGCTTCTACTGTATGGGTGCGAAACAGTGGCTCCAGCTCTTTTAGGAGCTGTGTATAAAAAGGAGCCAATGACACTTCCGAGCTAGAGCAAAAGAACGGATATCATCGTAAAACGTAAGTATGACTCGTTATTTTATCTAATATCACAATTACGAGGGCTTATTTGAGAAATCGGGGAATGCAGTGCCATATAAATATGTTTAATCTTCACACGTATTTGGGTTATTTTGTAAACATATTGTTTATGGAGTTATAAAACCGATTCTCCCATCAAACACATCAGTGTTTACAAACGAAAGTGGAACATTTTCACCAATTTTCAGCTGAATTTCACTCAAGAAGCTTACATGTAAGATAAAGCCAGTATTATCGAGTGCTTTTATTTTGTCGGGAATAAAATGACCGTCTGATTACCGGAATAAGCATGTTTATACTCCTTTTCTGGGTTGAGCTGGAGCCAATGCCAGGGAGAGCCAATACGCTGTATGATAATGCCTATTTTGATGAGAAATATCGGCAAATTCCGAACGCTAAATTCTTTATCAAAACCGATTATTGCATAAAATGTGTGTTTTCGGTCCACTATCGTGGTGTGCTAAAACGCAATTACCCGGGCGTTATCGGTAAAAAACGTGCATTATTCAGTAAATTCACGTGCCGCTAATTCCTGGCTTTTTTATTTAACATAAGCTTTATCAGGGCCCGCATCATAACAATGGAGACTGAGCGACCTGGTTTCTAGTGGATCAACGATGCAAATATTGCACTTAAACATATTTCAGCATATATAGCTGTATACAAACATTAAAGAAATGAAATAAACCACATATAACTTACATATTTCCTTCTGAAATATATTTTCCTGGCAAGCTGATGTGTGTTTACTAGATAGTACTTTCTGCAGTTGTTTTGACTATTTGTTTCTCTAAAAGCACTAAATTAAGTCTAAAACGTTTAACTCCTCCCAACTTTAGTCATTTCTGTTGATTTTATTCAGAACAAATGACTTATATGGACATGCTTCCATTACTTCGTATGCAATGAACAAAGAGTTTTCAAATTTATTTTTCTCTGTTAGATGCTGAAGATGCTGAACATTTTGTCCAGAACATTTTAACAATTTTTCCCGGTTTAAATTAGTTGCCAAAACATATAAATGTTAAAGTAGGAATATATCGGTAATTATTCGATTACCCGATAGGTATTGTGTGTAAATAATCCAGGTAATCCAGTAAATTACTAAAAAAAGAAAACACTTTCCAATCGACTGAACACTGAAAAATGGCGTTGAAACAAAAATGAAACTGTCTATTTTTTTTGCAGCCCTATTTGAGCTTAATGTAAAACTTTTTCAGTGAAATCACTCGTGGCGTCACACAAGTACATATTTTGAACTTACTGTTTCTGTTCTTTCGTGGCATTAAACAGCTTTTCAACAAAAGTGTGTAATTTTATGCAATAATGGTTAATACACCTTTTTGCGGCTGTTACCATCTGCAAAGGCCCTTCAAAAGGTTTACAACCCTCCCGCTACTCGTCGGGCTGTAAACCATTTTGCGGGCCTTTGCAGAAGGTAACGACCTCAAAAAGGTGTAATTACACTATATTTTTTGATAATAAAAATGTTAATATGTTATCGTAATAATAAAGCAAACCTGTGTTGTGTTATATTATGCCAAAGAATAAAAAAAGTTGTAAAAACGGTTTATCTATGAGAGTGCAGCTTTAATATCGTGTGCTTACTTATGCTGTATAGACACCTTGCACGTCCAGGAAACAATGAATTATTGTAAGAATTCACACTAGTTTTCTCTTAATCTAAGCCAAGCTCGCGTTTAATGTCGGTAAAAAGGGTACTTCATTTTTTTATATATAGCAAATATAAATCAAATGTACAGAAAAATAAGAAAATTAACACTTAAACGTATTCAATCCGATTGATGTACTAGCGGTCAGTTGTTGTAATTTAGCACATAGTTTACCAGTTTTTTTGTCTATCTAATCTTTGTTAAATGACACACTTTTCTTTCATCCACTACTATTCATTTATTTTGGAATCTGATTGGAGTTAGAAGACTGTTCAAGAAACAATAACCATATAATTATACAGATGTTGTGAAAGGGTTGTTTAGCTCCATCGGCATTTCTGAGATTGCAACGCCCATTATCAGATGAATTGCATTAAATAATCATAAATAATTATATATTTTAAAAAAATACAAAACTATCTTAATACTAGTTATAAAAAAAACTGCAACTATTCCAAATATGACCAGTTGAATGCATTATTAAACAGCGTATTGGCTCAGCCTCCACGCTTTGGCTCCAGCTCCCTGGCTTTGGCTCCAGCTCAACCCAGAAAAGGAGTCTAAACATGCTTATTCCGGTAATCAGGCGGTCATTTTTATTCCCGACAAAATAAAAGCACTCGATAATACTGGCTTTATCTTAAATGTAAGCTTCTTGAGTGAAATTCAGCTGAAAATTGGTGAAAATGGTCTACTTTCGCTTGTAAACATTGATGTGTTTGATGGGAGAATCGGTTTTATAACTCCATAAACAATATGTTTACAAAATAACCCAAATACATGTGAAGATTAAACATATTTATATGGCACTGCATTCCCCGATTTCTCAAATAAGCCCTCATAATTGTGATATTAGACAAAATAACGAGTCATACTTACGTTTTACGATGATATCCGTTCTTTTGCTCTAGCTCGGAAGTGTCATTGGCTTCTTTTTATACACAGCTCCTAAAAGAGCTGGAGCCACTGTTTCGCATCCGTGTACTGGCACGTCCTTTGTTTGGTTGTTTTCAACATCTTAATCTGTTCGGCTATTATGAACATCTTAAAAACACAGTTGCATATTTGAAATACCAGATGTAAAAACACCTTATAAATCAATAATTTGTAAATAAAGAAACGCTGTATTTATAAAACTAGAATCAATTAATGATATGTTAGGATTTTTTTATAAAGAAGTATTTGAAATCCTATAAGTAATAAGTTTGAGCTCGGAGTTATCAGCCAAGTATGTTCTTTTTTTCTCTTATTAGAAAAAATAATATGCTTGACCGGGCCGCACAAAGGAGCTCATGGACACTTGAAGTTTGTATGAGTCCGAAGCAACCGTTGGCGTTACCGCTGGTATACAATAATTTTATGCTTATACTGTGTCTGTATTGTGCTTTTACTGACACTCGGCACAAGACTACCCTTCAAAATTAAATCTAAATCTATGTTATCCGTGTGAAACGGGATCAGGTAAGACTCATTTTGACATTTCTTTAATGAAAAATAATATTCTTTTCACAAAAACCCTTCGTTCTACAGTATGTTAAACGCTCAATAATCGCACCATCCTCTATCACAATCTACAAACGGTTTGGGTGGGGGTGGCACGTGCCACCTCATAAATTAAGCAAGCGAATATGTCATGTCATTATGGTAGGTAAATTATGCATGGATTTCACTTAAATGAAACATTTTAGCAGAGAACTAGCCATTTTTCCGGCAAGTTCCTGCGGTGCACACGGTGTGCGCCCCTTTAGTGCGCTCCCTCTTCTTACAGATCCTTGAACCGCCCCTGCAATCCTGGTTTGATTTTGTGAGTACAAAAGAATGCAAATAGTAATCGTTTGACAACGAATAAATACAAACAGACTGACATTGATATTTGTAAGTACAAAGAGCCTGTTTTACAAACCAATAATACAAACCCATTGATCAACACTCGTATCGTATTGACACTATTATATCTATTAGGTGAACTATGATTTAAACTAACGACGACTTTACATTTCTTTGTAAGCGCAGCGGAACTTTATTATCCCGTTTCACACGAGCGTTTTATTTGCAATGAATGATCACATGTATACTGAGTGACAAAGTCAGCCCATTTACGAACGCTAAATTCAAAATATCCAGTGTTTTTTACAATGTATGTTAATTCCATACCATAAAATGTTATTGTTAGTCTTAAAGATTCACATTCAATAATTGTAGTTGCTGTTTGAATGAAAGTTGAACATATGTAGATAGAACACAAAAAAAAAACAATGCCAAAGATAAATTGCATCGAAAACTTATTTTATGACAACAGTTTTTATGAATATACAATGCAGAAAAAAACCCATTTAACACTACTTGACAAAAATAGAAGCGTGGACATGGCATGCGCAGGTCAGCATCGGCCTAGGTTCACCAACAGTTGCCGATGATCACAATGAACTTAATCACCTTTTCGGCAAATGGATTGAACACTGTGTTGGACATCGGATTCCGAATTTGATGTTTGAGGGGCGTATGCTTTTGACACGCGGCCCTCCCTTAGAACCTAGATTTGGCTTAAATTGTGAAAGATGGGGGGGGGGGGGGTACTCCCCCAGGACATTTTTAACACTTTCTTATCCGAAATGGTGCATTTTGGGCGTAAATAATAACTTCTTTTGCTTCTACATTAAAGTAATTAGTAAACT
This sequence comes from Mya arenaria, assembly GCF_026914265.1. Lineage (NCBI taxonomy): Eukaryota > Metazoa > Mollusca > Bivalvia > Myida > Myidae > Mya > Mya arenaria. Next base: position 61,595,322 of record NC_069124.1, on the reverse strand, counting down.
TGGATGATTTTAGGGTGGGGCGCACGCACGGCAACAACAATGCTATCAGATGGAAGTTCTCATACAATCACAGCAAATGCTCAAAACAACATTTAACAATAACAACTCTCGCATCAGAATATAATTTCAAGATCGTTCACTCACCTGGCCTCAATATCACGAAAATACTTAAGTCAAATCTCAATCTCAGTCTTAATTCACTTTATCACATAGCATCAAAAGTTATTAAAATTCATATACATTTTTATTCACCTTTAATAGGCGCACACTACCATAGATTATCTTGATAAACGCCTTTAGTTAAGATTCCCAGTGAAACATATTCTTCAGCCAAAATTGTTATTCGTTGTTTTTTAACAATTACTCACGTACATTTTTCGCTCTAGAATGAGTTTTTTTTTAAATATTGATATGATCAAGAACGTGTATGAGAACATATGTTTTCAAAAAGTATAAAAACAGACAAGATTTTGAATCATTCTATGCTTCTATGTGGTAAATTGAGTTGAGCTTGAGATTTGACTTGTCAATGAATATTCTTGTGATACTTACTGGGCCGCTAAAGTATTACACATCCTCCGGATTTGCGGACGTGTGGCTGTTTCTGCAGTGTTATTTTTTCATGCATTTCCCCCATGCTTAGAGAAGGATTACATACGGAATGCCGTTAGGGCCATCGCCTGTAAATGTGTTGATCTGAAACGCGATACTCGATAGTATCATAATGAAAACGCGAAATCACGAAACTACGATGGTGAAAACGCGACAGTACGATGATGAAAACGCGGCAGTACGATAACGAAAACGCGATAATACGACAGTACGATTATGATAATGCGATAAACTATCGTGTTTTCACCATTGTACTTTCGCGTTTTCACCAACTTCAGGTTTTCATCATCGTACTATCGTACTGTCGCGTCTTCATCATCGTACTATCGTGTTTTATTGTGTATATAACAAGTTGGCGTGCTACCATGGGGACACATTCTTTCTTGTTGTTGTTTAAGGAAATGAAGGATTCGTTCAAATTGTAAACTGACTCAGATTGTCCTCTCGTAGTTTAAATATTGAACTTGGGAGAAATGTACACTGTGTATAATTAAAACGATATTGAAGATGAATTTAATTTTGTTTTAGTTTATTCAATGTATCATGATATACTAAAAATTATATTTCTATGTATTAAGATATTATGTCAGAAATCAGACTATGATAAAATTTATATCATCACTTAATTCTTCCAATAAACCCCTGGAAATAATATTAGCTATTTTCTGTACTAAAACTTTAAAATAAGAGACGTGAATGTATAAAATACCCCCTAAAGACATCCCTACATACGGTACTGTTGAATTAGCATTTCAGAATTGTATAACTTGATTGTGAATAATATATTGATAATTATTCATTTTGTTCTTTAATGCATGCAATATTTAATATTTATATTTGTTATGTGTGTTTCTAACGACGAGCTGCATATGCTTAAACGTTCTGAACTAACTTGTCCGTTGAACATGTTTTAGATTAGATTGATAATTTAGTTATTTTATTTCATTTCATGGATGTTACGTTTGGGGGTTTTCCTGTGCAAACACTGTGGAGTGAATACATAGTATGTATTGTAAGAATTTAATTGTGGTTAAAAGTTCAACACAAAACGATTTTATTCATCGAGAACTAGGCCGAATTGATTTTTATTCGATGCGATTAACACATATTCTTAAATATTGGTTTAAGATATTACACTTCAATGAACGAAATACAAAAGTAATTTTAATATATAAAAAAAAAGTTAATTAAAATTGAAAATAACCCTAGGAAAACAACTGGGCGGTTATTGTGAAACACATGTTATGCCATTTCGGTTTTCAAGACCTTTGAATATCACAGGGAGTTGGTAAAATGTTCATCAGCGTAATTAAGCGTCCGATCAAGGATACTTTTATTCGAAATTGTAGAGCAAAATAGTGAACTCAACTAGAGCAAAATTTTATAAAATATTTGCAGATACAGAATAAAAGTTTATCAAGATTTTCTACCGAGAAAGAAGTATGTTCAAAACAGTTCATTTGTTCTAATAAAACAAAATGTCTTGAAAAAAACTGTATATATATCATTAAATAATGCTTTTGAAATAAGAAAGACACATACCCACATCCGGTCATACCGGTCAAACCGTTCATAGATTTACAATAGGGGTAAAGCTCAAATTATATCTATAGATATAGTTGTTAGCATTGTGATATTAATAAGCCTGTTTAAACAGCTGTTCCGTCAAACATGTATATAAGGCTTATATACACATATATGTATAACATGCAATGAAAAGGCCATATTAAAAGCATGAAACAACATTTGTTTTCTTTTTAGTGTTTTTTTTTCTGCTAAGTTCCATAATGACAGTCTTATTTAAAGATGAAAATTACCAATATTACGACCAACGCACAAAGCACATGAATGATACATGTATACACGAACTTGTCTTTCCCGAAAACCAATTCAAGTTATCCGAGTAATCGAGTACCCGAGTAATCGATCGGAAGATTGTCCGAGTACTCGAGTAACAATTTTACTAATTCAATTCAATTCAATTGCCACCCCTATTATAAGCCATTGTATTATATTTATTTGATCACGGGCCATGTTGGCCTTATTCAAATATGTATTGTGTAGTATATTTCTTTTGAATAAACTGTCTTCTTCTCTTCTTTATGCTTAAATTAAGTTAAAACATTCTGTTCTGTTCTGTTCTGTTATTCGTCGTACCAAAAATGAACTTCGCAGACATTATTGCAGTGAATCTATTACAATAGTGTAAGGGACGTTAATGCGCTTGGGATTTAGTTAGCTGCCAGATGAAATTCACAATGAACTCCCCTGTGTGAGGCGGTAATGTCCGCAATCGGCGACATGTTATCTTCAAATTACAATAGACGGTGTAACTTGTGTGAAATTGTCACTGATGTTATGCAATAGAAATTGCTTTTGTGCCGCTCTGAATAAGACTCGGAATTGTCTGTGGAGTATTTTATACACATTACTGGGGTTTAATGCATTCAACGAAATAATATCATGAACACAAAAAAGATGATACTCATTGAAAGTCTTATGTCTGGCAGTAACTATCTGTGAAAATAAATTTGAATATGGTGTTATCTTTTTCAAAAAACTGCGCCTGTTACTGAATAAAAATGATCAGAAGTGACACTATGACACTTGTTCATGAAGGGTATTGCTTGTATATACATGTAGTACGTAATGTATCGTTGTCTTTGTTTGATCACAATGTACGTATTATGCATATTCACATAATTTATTTTGTATACTGACTTAATAACTTTAATCTGAGATTTTTTTAAGCATTAAGTACAGTGCATTTAGTTTCGGCAAGCTTCAATTACACTGCTTATGAACAGAATGTCTCCGAGTAGAAGTAATAAGCAATCTCGTGTCTCATATTGGCAAGGTCTTATTGATACTTACACAGACCAAGTATACGCGCATGTAAATAGACTATTTAAACTGTTCTTAAATAATGCACATTCTATAATTCTTTAATTTAATTCAATATGGTATACCATGCCATAATCCAAATATATATATATATATATATATATATATATATATATATATATATATATATATATATATATATATATATATATATATATATATATATATATATTCCATGCACTGTATTTAGTGTACTGATTCATTCTTAAAACAATCTTTGTAGAAAATCTTCTTTTCAAGGAGGAAATAAGGATATCTTTAGATGAGGTAAATGCATCAATACTCATTATTACAATGACAAAAAGCCACAAGCAAAGTTTTCCTACTAGAGCAAAACAAAGCCTAAACTCCTTTGCAGTTCTCAACAATCAGACACAGACCTCGCCTTGAATAATTGGTTTCAAGATATAACCCATTTATAAACGTTATAAACATAAACTATCTTTGATACAAATCTTTGCTTGAAGTTCTGATTGTTAACGTTCACTTGAATGTTTTTGCGAGTGTATATAATTACACCCCTAGTCACTAGTCTATTATATAACTTATTGAACAGTTCATAGAATGTTAATATCAGTAGACAAAATCCTGTCTACAAACTAAAATCAAAATATATCGAAACTTAAAATAAGGCTATGATAAGTTGTCACGAGGTTCGTGTTAAGTGTTTGTCCTCGCGTCTTTCCCACGTGTCACACTCGGCAATAGTGGCCGGAAGTTCGTGGGTGGAGCTTTCCGGAAGTCGCATCGCCAGCAGCACTACGATGAAGCACATGGTAGCGAAGATAGCGCCCGGAATCCACATGGCAATCAAAGCCTGGGTAACAATGGGGAAACATGCGGAATCAGGTTTTGAATAACGAGAATGAATAAACGGGTTTGTACGAATAAAATGTTAACTATATATTCTCTTAGACTGATTTTGTTATTTATATTTGTTATATTGCTTCAAAATATGTTTGGTAAATCTCTCTTGCATCATTCTTGTATATTTTAAATTATGTGTCCTTTCTTATACTAATTTCAAGTTTAAGGAAAGTTTACATTTCAAAGTCAAACTTAACCCACTGTCTTGCTTACCAAGTTACTTGCAAACGGCGCCAGAAGACCACCAATACGAGAAACAGAGGAAGCAACCCCCAGACCACTGTTTCTGCAAAATAAAACACAACTATTACAGTTTGTATACTTAGTACAATAGTTTCTGCTTTTACGTTACAGGTTATATTTCAAATGCATGATACAGTTATTATCAATGAGAGTCACATAGAATCCTCTGATGTTTGTGTAGGATAGGACTTAATAGGATGAACTACGTCAATATTTAATTGCGTGATACGAACGATAAATTATGTACCTATAATTTGTTGGGTATATTTCCGGCGTGTAGAGGAAAACGGTACTGAAGGACCCGGTGCTGGCAGACTTGCCAACCAAAGAGAAACATGTCGCCACGATGGCTGCTGCCCCGACCCCCGCTGTAAGATTAAGGTTAATTAGAATACAACCTGCATTTTCAGCCACCTATATTCTGTCTCAGATGTTGCGCTAATAAGATTGTGTTCTTAGTCAGTTAGATGAGATGAAGAAAATTCTTAATGATAACGAAGGGCTCGTTCGTTATACTTACTTAATGTCATCTAACTATTGCTTGATTAAATTTAATATATATAAATGTTATATTAGTAATAAATTTAATCATCTAATAGTAAGATAAAAAGAAGTATATAACACACTGCGTCTTGCCATTGTGTGCCTTTGCAAGAGTCAGTGTTCCTTCCTTTGTTGTCATGGCTGTTTCGACAAGTACTACACTAGTGACGGGGATTCTTTTCTTTGATTGCAGGCAATCACTTAAATAGGTGCTAAGCTTAGGTACTGTATGGCGATTTTTGCAGACAGCAGGTTATCATGTCGGTTTGACAGGAGACTACTTACTGCCCATCTATGCAGGCAGTTATCTTCCTTCTATGTTTGTGTTGTGAAGTGACAGGCTTGCTTTGTTTCAGGTGACAATATATCATGCTTGCTTTGGCAAGAGGTAGTGTATAAGGCCTCTGATTGCAGACGGCAAGGTATCATGATTGTTTGAAAGAAGACAATGGTTCTTGCCATTATATGCAGGCAGTTATCAGTTCTGTTATGACAAAGACCATGCATCTTATTACTGTTTACAGGCGACAAGTTTATCCGTCATGTGATGTCAAGAGAAAAAGCTTTCAAGGTTTGCCAGCGACAGTGTATTATGATAGTGTTGCCAAGAGAGAGAGAGAGAGAGGTTCACGGTTTGCCGACAACAGTGTATCATGATAGTGTTGGCACGAGAAAGAGGTTCAAGGGTTGCCGGCGACAGTGTATCATGATAGTGTTGGCACGAGAAAGAGGTTCAAGGGTTGCCGGCGACAGTGTATCATGATAGTGTTGGCAAAAAAAAGGTTCAAGGGTTGCCGGCGACAGTGTATCATGATAGTGTTGGCACGAGAAAGAGGTTCAAGGGTTGCCGGCGACAATGTATCATGATAGTGTTGGCACGAGAAAGAGGTTCAAGGGTTGCCGGCGACAATGTATCATGATAGTGTTGGCACGAGAAAGAGGTTCAAGGGTTGCCGGCGACAGTGTATCATGATAGTGTTGGCAAGAGAAAGAGGTTCAAGGGTTGCCGGCGACAATGTATCATGATAGTGTAGGCAAGAGAAAGATGTTCAAGGGTTGCCGGCGACAATGTATCATGATAGTGTTGGCACGAGAAAGAGGTTCAAGGGTTGCCGGCGACAGTGTATCATGATAGTGTAGGCAAGAGAAAGAGGTTCAAGGGTTGCCGGCGACAATGTATCATGATAGTGTTGGCAAGAGAAAGAGGTTCAAGGGTTGCCGGCGACAATGTATCATGATAGTGTTGGCACGAGAAAGAGGTTCAAGGGTTGCCGGCGACAATGTATCATGATAGTGTTGGCAAGAGAAAGAGGTTCAAGGGTTGCCGGCGACAATGTATCATGATAGTGTTGGCACGAGAAAGAGGTTCAAGGGTTGCCGGCGACAATGTATCATGATAGTGTTGGCAAGAGAAAGAGGTTCAAGGGTTGCCGGCGACAATGTATCATGATAGTGTTGGCACGAGAAAGAGGTTCAAGGGTTGCCGGCGACAATGTATCATGATAGTGTTGGCAAGAGAAAGAGGTTCAAGGGTTGCCGGCGACAATGTATCATGATAGTGTTGGCACGAGAAAGAGGTTCAAGGGTTGCCGGCGACAGTGTATCATGATAGTGTAGGCAAGAGAAAGATGTTCAAGGTTTGCCGGCGACAGTGTATCATGATAGTGTTGGCACGAGAAAGAGGTTCAAGGGTTGCCGGCGACAATGTATCATGATAGCGTTGGCAAGAGAAAGAGGTTCAAGGGTTGCCGGCGACAATGTATCATGATAGTGTTGGCACGAGAAAGAGGTTCACGGTTTGCCGACGACAGTGTATCATGATAGCGTTGACAAGGAAAAGAGGTTCAAGGGTTGCCGGCGACAATGTATCATGGTAGTGTTGTCAAGAGAAAGAGGTTCACGGTTTGCCGACGACAGTGTATCATGATAGCGTTGACAAGGAAAAGAGGTTCAAGGGTTGCCGGCGACAGTGTATCATGATAGTGTTGGCAAGAGAAAGAAGTTCAAGGGTTGCCGGCGACAGTGTATCATGATAATGTAGGCAAGAGAAAGATGTTCAAGGTTTGCCGGCGACAATGTATCATGATAGTGTTGGCACGAGAAAGAGGTTCACGGTTTGCCGACGACAGTGTATCATGATAGCGTTGACAAGGAAAAGAGGTTCAAGGGTTGCCGGCGACAATGTATCATGGTAGTGTTGTCAAGAGAAAGAGGTTCACGGTTTGCCGACGACAGTGTATCATGATAGCGTTGACAAGGAAAAGAGGTTCAAGGTTTGCAGGCGACAGTGTATCATGATAGTGTTGGCAAAAAAGAGGTTCAAGGGTTGCCGGCGACAGTGTATCATGATAATGTAGGCAAGAGAAAGAGGTTCAAGGGTTGCCGGCGACAATGTATCATGGTAGTGTTGTCAAGAGAAAGAGGTTCACGGTTTGCCGACGACAGTGTATCATGATAGTGTTGGCAGGAAAAAGAGGTTCAAGTTTGCCGGCGACAGTGTAAAATGATAGTGTTGGCAAGAGAAAGAGGAACTAGGGTTGCCGGCGACAGTGTATCATGATAGTGTTGGCAAGAAAAGAGGTTCAACTTTGCCGGCGACAGTGTAAAATGATAGCGTTGGCAAGAGAAAGAGGAACTAGGGTTGCCGGCGACAGTGTATCATGATAGTGTTATCAAGGGAAAGAGGTTCAAGTTTGCCGGCGACAGTGTAAAATGATAGTGTTGGCAAGAGAAAGAGGTTCAAGGGTTGCCGGCGACAATGTATCATGGTAGTGTTGGCAAGGGAAAGAGGTTCCCCGTTTGCCGACGACAGTGTATCATAGTAGCGTTGACAAGGGAAATAGGTTCAAGGTTTGCAAGCGACAGTGTATCATGATAGTGTTGGCAAGAAAAAGAGGTTCAAGTTTGCCGGCGACAGTGTAAAATGATAGTGTTGGCAAGAGAAAGAGGAACTAGGGTTGCCGGCGACAGTGTATCATGATAGTGTTGGCAAGAGAAAGAGGTTCAAGTTTGCCGGCGACAGTGTATCATGATAGTGTTGGCAAGAGAAAGAGGTTCACGGTTTGCCGACGACAGTGTATCATGATAGTGTTGGCAGGAAAAAGAGGTTCAAGTTTGCCGGCGACAGTGTAAAATGATAGTGTTGGCAAGAGAAAGAGGAACTAGGGTTGCCGGCGACAGTGTATCATGATAGTATTGGCAAGAAAAAGAGGTTCAAGTTTGTCGGTGACAGTGTAAAAAGATAGTGTTGGCAAGAGAAAGAGGAACTAGGGTTGCCGGCGACAGTGTATCATGATAGTGTTGGCAAGAAAAAGAGGTTCAAGTTTGCCGGCGACAGTGTATCATGATAGCGTTGGCAAGAGAAAGAGGAACTAGGGTTGCTGGCGACAGTGTATCATGATAGCGTTGGCAAGAGAAAGAGGTGCAAGGGTTTCCGGCGACAGTGTATCATGGTAGCGTTGGCAAGAGAAAGAGGTTCAAGTTTGCCGGCGACAGTGTATCATGATAGCGTTGGCAAGAGAAAGTGTATCATGATAGCGTTGGCAAGAGAAAGAGGTTCAAGGGTTGCCGGCGACAGTGTATCATGGTAGCGTTGACAAGGGAAAGAGGTTCAAGGTTTGCCGGCGACAGTGTATCATGATAGTGTTGGCAAGAAAAAGAGGTTCAAGTTTGCCGGCGACAGTGTAAAATGATAGTGTTGGCAAGAGAAAGAGGAACTAGGGTTGTCGGCGACAGTGTATCATGATAGCGTTGGCAAAAGAAAGAGGTTCAAGGGTTGCCGGCGACAGTGTATCATGATAGTGTTGGCAAGAGAAAGAGGTTCAAGGGTTGCCGGCGACAGTGTATCATGATAGCGTTGACAAGGGAACGAGGTTCAAGGTTTGCCGGCGACAGTGTATCATGATAGCGTTGGCAAGAGAAAGAGGTTCAAGGGTTGCCGGCGACAGTGTATCATGATAATGTAGGCAAGAGAAAGAGGTTCAAGGGTTGCCGGCGACAGTGTATCATGATAGTGTTGACAAGAGAAAGAAGTTCAAGGGTTGCCGGCGACAGTGTATCATGATAATGTAGGCAAGAGAAAGAGGTTCAAGGGTTGCCGGCGACAGTGTATCATGATAGTGTTATCAAGGGAAAGAGGTTCAAGGGTTGCCGGCGACAGTGTATCATGATAGCGTTGACAAGAGACTCTGATCATTGCAATTGTTTTCAGGCGCCAGTGCATCATGTCTTAAATATGTTTAATATTGCCATTTGCACACATGACAGTGTATCAATGTTGTGTTGGCAAGAGACATTGCTTCCGTCCAGCATCGTTTGCGGTTGTGTATTGTGCATGTTTCAGCATGTTCAAACAGTGGTTTGCTTTGTTTATATGAAATATACCATGGCTGTTACTCAGAGGTAGTCAGTTATAAAATTATTGCGTGAAGCGTAAATAAAACATTCAAATTTTGGCTAAACATTCAAATGCCTGGTTATTTAAGCACCAGATGATACCAGGCTGTGTGTTGTTACAATGGATTGGAAACACTTATAATTACACATATCAGGTTCATGGTGTAGGGCACATTTGTGTTTCTCTTCAATGAAAGTAGATGAGGTATTCGAAACAAAAACCTACGAGGGGCGGATACTCACGGAAGGCTGTTAGTAGAGAGGTCGACACCACCAAGGTTGAGGCGACTATTGCGAACCACAGGATCAAAGTCCGCTTTCGGCCGATCCTGGAAACATGCGCTTTGCTTGAATGATGATTTATTATCAAAATCTCATTAGTAAACCGTTATCATCATTAATACACTTGACAAATGGTGTTATTGCAGTTGTTGTAAAAGGTTACAGCAATAAGGCACTTACTTGTTGAAGAGGTAGAAGTCTAGTGAAAGAGAGGGTACTTCAATGGCCCCGCTGAGGAAGAAGTTAAGGAAACGGTTGCCGGCCAAATGAGTAGAGACCAACGTAAGCCCGTAATACGTGCCCGTAGCCACGATCCTGGTGAGAAATATATATATTGCGTTCATAAAGAGGATTTCCAGAACTAAGATCACCGGTTCAGATGTTAATTAGACTAATTGATCCGAAATATCATATTTAGATTGGCATGCTCCTCTCACAACCGTCTTACTTTGAGGTCGGTGAAACAAACACAGACTTACCAAGTATACCACAATATGAGCGTATTGGCTCGTAGTGCAGGGTTCCGTAAAATGTCAATCACAGTGTATTTTTCAACACCGCGTACTTCCTTTTCATTTCCAGATTGCGTACCGTTTACTTTTAAATCAGCCCCGTTTTCCTCGCTCCTACTATCTGGAGCTCCCCCATTCACTGGAAGGAGAGGTCTTTCCATCACTGGTCCAACATGCACATGCTCATCAAAGGCAGCTTCAACCTTCGCATAGTCGACATTGTTCCACCGAGCAGCCTTCCGCAGGATGCGTTTGGCCTCCTTGATCCGACCGTTACTGACCAGCCAGCGGACAGATTCGTCTATCATCCTATTTAAAGCGCAAATGAATTATTTATCCAACATTTAATTAATCGTGGTAAAAGGTTAATCAACACATATGTTAAAATCAGTATAAGTCCATAAACTAAAATGTAAAATAAGAAGCAAGTATATCTGCGAAATGCTAAAAGAGCGCAACCTACCACCACTGTATCAGAGCATACAATGAGAACGCAGCAAGTGTAAGCTGCAAGTAGCGCCAATTAAGGTCCTGGAAGAGCCAGCCGAGGAGGGCGAGAATCATGACGCCAACTGACCAGGCAAGGAAAGACGCCGCCTCGATATAGGACCGCTGCTGCCGCGGAAACGTCTCAAGAGCAAGGATCTTCCCCGTACAAAGCACGCCCTGAATGAAAATGTTTTTGCTCAAAGCCACGAGTTGCTATTTGTTCGGGTGCAGGGGCTACAACAATGGCCCATTACGGAGAAAATGTGCAATTTTACTGTCAACATTAAATCCTATCAACAGATAGATCGTGGGCCGGTATTCACCTGAAGTCGTTTCCTACCATTTTTAAAGCCGAATCAAAAGAAAAGCATAACAATTAACATAAAACTATGAAGGAATTAGTAAGTTGATTCCAATAAAGTATACCAGATATCATTAAGAAGACATATAATATGAACAGTGAGACACTTGAAGTAGGAAAGTGACTTAAGATATGGAATTATTTAAAATGTTTTAAGAATAACAGTCTGGCCATGTACGAAAAACACAGAGGGAAGTTATAAAGTCGACTCAAGCGGCTTATTTTTATGAACTGTTGAATACATGAATGTTTGGTCGAATATTATTCTAAGGAGGTATTATATTAATGTTTTTGTTTATGTTTTGTGTTTCCATGCTGGAATTAAGAGCATGAACCGGAGGACTCTGAATAGTTTACTTTATACTTTGTTTAATTGTCATTACATGAAAAGGTAATTAACATGTGACTTAAAAGATTAACATACAACAACTGCTATCGCGCTTATGAATGAAAGGATAATAACAATAATCTTGAAATGAGCTAGTATGGAATTAATATTTAATCCGTTCCCGGCCGGTATCAGCTGGTTTGTGCCTCATTAATACAAAATTATATATCCAATAAACAATACGTAAGTACTTAAGTCATTAACGAAGTTTTATCATTATAACATATTATAAAATAAAAATCACTAATGTAATACTTCGGCCTTCACATTAAAATGGCGTAAGCTTAAATTTCGAAGCAATATTATTATTATAATTATGATTATACGTAGGAGTATTATTATTGCATTATTATTATTATTATTATTATTATTATTATTATTATTATTATTATTATTATTATTATTATTATTATTATTTATTTCTAAGCACTGTTCAAGCAATTTACATTATTATTTTTTCTAAGCATTGTTTAAGCAATTTACATTATTATTTTTTCTAAGCACTGTTTAAGCAATTTATAAGCATGCATTTACCCAAATCCATAACAACAAAAAACTTACATCTTTTCATATCAGACGGTGATCAAACCTGTCATTCAACACAAACATATGCAGTGTGTGTATACCACGTGATAAATTACGTCATATATGCTACGTCGGACGGCAAAAATTTGCTTAAATGAAGACTTAAATCAAAGATAACTTTTCATTTACAACACCATTTTAAATGAAACAAAGGGCATTCTATGTCGCTTAAGGAGTCCCCATTCGTTTTATTTTCGAAATTTGATGAGGTCCTTAGTTTCATCAAACACTTCGACAAACCTGTTTCCAAAATAATGTTTTGACAGTGCTCCGTCAGACGGCCGTATTCTGAAAAGGTTTGTCGAAGTGTTTTAAGAAACTAAACTCGCAATTAAACTCTGGTAAAAGACCGAAGGTGTGACACTGTAAGCGGCGTAGACTGCGCTTTGTTTCATTTAAAATGGTGAAGAAATAGTGAAGTTATCTTTGTTTAAAGTATTTTTTCAAATCAAAATATTGCCTTCCGACATAGCATTTATGACGCAATTTATCACGTGGTATACACACACCGATATTTATAAACATGTACAAGGGGCCTTAAATTAATCACAACAACATAGCATCTCATTAATGATTCACCTATAAATCCTGAGTAACAAATGCATTTGTCATTGGATAAACAAACATGGGCAAGGGGTGTACTCGATCAAATGGAACATACCTGTTGAAAGGTCCCAGCCACAAGCCGGAGCGCCAACAGCATGTAAATATTCTGTGATGCCGCCATGATGCCCATTGTCAACAGGATACCCAAATGTGAGATAACGCGCACGGTCTTCCGGCCGACACGGTCCGCTAAGTGTGACATGGTGAACGCGCCGATGCCCTGGCCGGCTATCACGAGTGACTGAGCGAGTGCCGCAAGGTTCGAGCGTTCGCAAACCAACCCCCACTACCAAAATAAAAATATTGGCCGTCAGTTGTACTGTCAAAATTGAAATACATCTCATAACATTCGATATACAAACAGATTAATTAAATACACCCGAATGACATTATTTCTTGTAAACAAATTGATTATGTTGTTTACAATAAACCTTTAAGACGTATCAGTCAACTAATTTCATAAATTTACATAACATCAGTATGTTGGTCACTGTCAATGTGGTTTACTCATACCTCGAAGGCGTACGAGTTTTCGTAGCTATATGCAAATTTCGTGCATGCTTTTGTTTCTAGGAGCTCGGACTGGTTTCCGTTCACAGAATATACGTCATAAGAGCACTGGTCATTATGAACCTCGAACTTCCGGTCAACCGTCTGATTGCCGCCGTCCTCGACATCCAAGCACGTGAACTCCGGTATATAGCCTTGTATAAAAGTACAAAGCATTTAGCCAAAGTAGATCAAGATAACAGTAGAGCGCTAACGAACACACCATTTGTGCATGTACGTGTACATATGAACTACATGTACGTCACCTGGATATGTGTACATGGTACACGTATGCATGAACTATAACAGGTTATGTTATGAAGAATGATGCCATGTCATTGATATTTTATTTTGAAAAGGTAGTTGTATGTAGAATGCTGCCATGTCATTGGTTTTTTATTTTAAAAAGGTAGTGTTATGTAGAATGCTGCCATGTCATTGCTTTTTAATCTGTAACAGGTTATTTTATGTAAAATGCTGTCATGGCATTGCTATTTAATCTGTAACAGGTAGTTTCATGTAGAATGCTGCCATGTCATTGGTATTTTATTTTGAAAAGTAGTGTTATGTAGAATGATGCCATGTCATTGCTATTTCATCTGTAACAGGTTATTTTATGTATAATGCTGTCATGCCATTGCTATTTAATCTGTAACAGGTTATTTTATGTAGAATGCTGTCATGCCATTGCTATTTAATCTATAACAGGTTATTTTATCTATACTGCTGTCATGCCATTGCTATTTAATCTATAACAGGTTATTTTATGTAGAATGCTGTCATGCCATTGCTATTTAATCTTTAATAGGTTATGTTATTTAGAAATCTGCCATGTCATTGGTATTTTATTTTGAAAAGGTAGTGTTATGTAGAATGTTGCCATGTCATTGCTATTTAATCTGTAACAGGTAATGATATGTAGAATGCTGCCCTGTCCTTGGTATTTAATCTTTAATAGGTTGTGTTATGAAGAAAGCTGTTGTCGTTGGTACTTAATCTTTATTAGATAATGCTTGTTGTCATGTCGTTGATATTACTGAACTGTCTTTGATATTTAATTTTTCATAGATCCATTTATGTAGAATGCTGTTTAATCTTGAGTATATCATGTTATGTTGAATGCTATTTCATGTGCTTTTTTTGTTAAATGTCACATAAGTATTCTGTTAAATACATGTTATCTTATGTGTATAACGCATATAAATGTAGAATGTTTTATTACGCTATGCTTTCTGTATGACCTTTATGGTATGTGCGTTCTGAAGTTTGCCTGAAAAGGACAAAAGTCGAATGTTTTCGACAAGTATCTTTCAATAAAATAAGAGCTAGTTCATACAAATGTGTTATTAACAGACCGACAATAGCATTAATTCATAAACACAAACAGATCAGCCTGACATCTGAAAAGAAATCTTTAAGTAAAGCAAAATAGTTTGTATGCATACATGAATTCAATAAAGTTTATTTTAAGCTAGATAAATATGTTTAAAGAATCATCGTTTGTAGCTCTTGCAAGGTTAGACTGTCTAGACAGTGGCTTACCTTCTGATCAAGACTAAATATCTAGTTTGAATTATTCTTCTAGTTCGTTTCATAACTTTGTACCAGGATATCTCACCTTCTAGATGTTATCTAAACAATAAGTTTTAATTTTACTTCAAATTAAAATATTTTATATTGAGAACTGAATTCATATGACTGTTCATAGAATACATATAAATTCATACTTTGATACATATATGCATTAAGTTATGTTGGGTAGTATTCATTATTCAACTTAAGTTTATATAATCTTATGGTCATACATCACTGACTGCATTCACTATGTAAATCAGTAATCAATAACAAGTAATCCGATTAGCTACATCGTTCTTAAATCCAAACCAGACCAATATTGAATACCAACACACACTGGACGTATTATTCGTATACTGTTCATGTACCAGGTTTGTTTTAAGGATATTAATAAAACCTCAATTGAACTCAATTAACAGTTTTACATTCTATGAACCAGTAATCTATGGATGGGACAAAAAGAAGAGAAAAAATACTTACAATATCTGCATTCATATGAAAAAGTATTACAATTGACTGAATCCCCCGCAAACATGTTGGAATATATCCAATGTATGATTTAAAAAAAAAGAATGATAAAACTTAAACAAATGCAAAACCAAGTGCCAAATTACTCTTTTTAACAGGACAGACAGACAAATGTATCTATTTCGATTTGTAACAGACAGCATACACATTTCATACAACATATTACAATACTATGTATGAAATAAAGATAATTGAAAACGAGGAGATTGTGTTAAAAAAATCACAAAGAGTGTCAAATAGTAAAACAGAAAGACCAGCCTCATTTTTTATTTACATTCCCCCAGTCCTTTTTATAGATGCAACGTTTATATTAAATATATAAAGCACGTTAATTGAAGTTATGGCTTCATTGTTTGTTTCAATATTGCGCTCCAATTGCAAAAGTTCGAAAAGACATATAGAGCGGACATTAAAATCAGTCATATAATCTTTGACCTCAAGGTGTGACCTTGACCTTGAACAAGGCTGGTTGTGGCATGCAATCTTCACATCGTGTCAATATGGTGCACATTTGTGGCGAGATATTTCAACATCCTTTTAGGGGTTTAAGACATATGGTGCAGACACCAATTGTAGTAAGATCGCCGTTGACTTCAAAATGTGACCTTGACCTTGAACCGTGCTGGATACAACATGTCATATTTTATCTTGCAACATGGAGCATTCAACATCATTCTTGTGCAAATTATGAACTTGGGCGGTATTCATAAAACTACTTAAGTCATTTCCTAACTTAAGTCAATTTCTTAAAATTTTCAAAGCCAAAGGAAAAGAAATGTATAAGTGTTTTTAACATTAAAGTGTGTTTTTTCTGTAAGCTCAATAAAAATAATGTGTTTTGAAAATTCTTTATTTTTTATTTCATATTACTCAAAAGCAACTAAAATTAGGAAAGTGGCTTAGGTTAGGAAATGACTTAAGAAGATGTATGAATACTGACCCTAAGTTAAGCAAAAATGACGCAGCGTTAAATGAGCTCACCTGTGATTACTGCGCTGAGGATCGCGAACGAGCAAGGAAGAGCATCAACAAGAACGATGAAGAGTTGGAAAACTTGGAACCGCCCCCAGGGCCGCAGAGCAACCCACACAGCGTCCACCTCCTGGAGCTTTGTATCCTTCATGGCGACAGGCAGGTACAGTCTACAGGACAAAAAACGTAATGAGGGAACGACGGAAATGCCTTCGGGAGTAGTAAGAATTGTATAATTATGTAAATTCCGTTACTGTCTGATATTCCTATATGTTTTGCTTGGTACAACATAAAATTATTTTTCCCATTGAAAAAAATATTTCTTAACCTGGTTCCGTAAAACTTCGGAGACATTCGGTAGTTAAAATCACGTGGCAAATTATCACATACATGTAACTGTATTCGCCAATGCAATGCTGTTAGAATTCCTGCTAGTTAACAAACATGTCTGCTACAGCTGCTGAATCGCAATTCATTGAAATTAAAGATGCATATTCTTCAGGAAAGTTACCTACAACTTTCAAAAAGTTCAATATTAGATCGATATTAAACAATCATATAATTTTTGCAAACCCATGCAGACTTTCGATCAACCCAAGAAATTCCCTTCGAACTGTATTCAACGGACATGTCCGAGTAAGTACATTGGAATTTAGATGCACACTGTTTCCATTGAAAACGGCGGACAAAAATGAAAAACAACCACTGTCACAATAATGAACACTTTCAATCACATCGTAGGTAAACAGGAGTAAAACATAGGAATATTACCTGTTACAGTAGCATAACCGGATGTTATTCTTAAATGCCACTACCGTCACACACCATACTATATATTTATCTCCAATATGACAATGGCATTTCACAGTTTTAGGATTCCGGCCACGCAATACTTGGATGTTATGGCTCATTGTTCTCTCATAAATAAGATTAAACTGCTTGGCAAATATTTAAGCTCCATGTTATATACTTTGTGACACTACTCTGAGCTATGCGCTGCAGTGTTTAAGGAGAAAAAGGGTAATAAATTTTACGGTAAAGGGTAATAAATGGTCGGTTATGAAACGAACCAAAAGATGCAGGTAATATTTGTCTGAGCTTCAAATTTGTTATTATACAGTAATTTTAAATCCAAGAAAAAGATCAGGAAGTAAAGGGTAGGATAGTTCTCTTAAAAGATCACGTATTGATTGACGTGGGCATTCAAAGTAAAATAAAAACAAAAACCGCCTGTCATACAAATAGGCAACGAAAACCGCCTGTCATACAGGTAGGCAACAATAACCACCTGTCATACAGGTAGGCAACAATAACCGCCTGTCATATAGATAGGAAACACAAACCGCCTGTCATACAGGTAGGCAACAATAACCGCCTGTCATACAGGTAGGCAACAATAACCACCTGTCATACAGGTAGGCAACAATAACCGCCTGTCATACAGGTAGGCAACAATAACCACCTGTCATACAGGTAGGCAACAATAACCACCTGTCAGATAGGTAGGCAACAATAACCACCTGTCATACAGGTAGGCAACAATAACCACCTGTCATACAGGTAGGCAACAATAACCGCCTGTCATACAGGTAGGCAACAATAACCACCTGTCATACAGGTAGGCAACAATAACCACCTGTCATACAGGTAGGCAACAATAACCACCTGTCATACAGGTAGGCAACAATAACCGCCTGTCATATAGATAGGAAACACAAACCGCCTGTCATACAGGTAGGCAACAATAACCACCTGTCATACAGGTAGGCAACAATAACCGCCTGTCATACAGGTAGGCAACAATAACCGCCTGTCATACAGGTAGGCAACAATAACCGCCTGTCATATAGATAGGAAACACAAACCGCCTGTCATACAGGTAGGCAACAATAACCACCTGTCATACAGGTAGGCAACAATAACCGCCTGTCATACAGGTAGGCAACAATAACCACCTGTCATACAGGTAGGCAACAATAACCACCTGTCATACAGGTAGGCAACAATAACCACCTGTCATACAGGTAGGCAACAATAACCACCTGTCATACAGGTAGGCAACAATAACCGCCTGTCATATAGATAGGAAACACAAACCGCCTGTCATACAGGTAGGCAACAATAACCGCCTGTCATACAGGTAGGCAACAATAACCACCTGTCATATAGATAGGAAACACAAACCGCCTGTCATACAAATAGGCAACGAAAACCGCCTGTGTAACAGGTAGGCAACAATAACCGCCTGTCATACAGGTAGGCAACAATAACCACCTGTCATATAGATAGGAAACACAAACCGCCTGTCATACAGGTAGGCAACAATAACCACCTGTCATATAGGTAGGCAACAATAACCGCCTGTCAGATAGGTAGGCAACAATAACCGCCTGTCATATAGATAGGAAACACAAACCACCTGTCATACAGGTAGGCAACAATAACCGCCTGTCATATAGATAGGAAACACAAACCGCCTGTCATACAGGTAGGCAACAATAACCACCTGTCATATAGATAGGAAACACAAACCGCCTGTCATACAGGTAGGCAACAATAACCGCCTGTCGTACAGGTAGGCAACAATAACCACCTGTCATATAGATAGGAAACACAAACCGCCTGTCATACAAATAGGCAACGAAAACCGCCTGTGTAACAGGTAGGCAACAATAACCGCCTGTCATACAGGTAGGCAACAATAACCACATGTCATATAGATAGGAAACACAAACCGCCTGTCATACAGGTAGGCAACAATAACCACCTGTCATACAGGTAGGCAACAATAACCGCCTGTCATACAGGTAGGCAACAATAACCGCCTGTCATATAGATAGGAAACACAAACCGCCTGTCATACAGGTAGGCAACAATAACCGCCTGTGTAACAGGTAGGCAACAATAACCGCCTGTCATACAGGTAGGCAACAATAACCACCTGTGTAACAGGTAGGCAACAATAACCGCCTGTCATACAGGTAGGCAACAATAACCACCTGTCATATAGATAGGAAACACAAACCGCCTGTCATACAGGTAGGCAACAATAACCGCCTGTGTAACAGGTAGGCAACAATAACCGCCTGTCATACAGGTAGGCAACAATAACCACCTGTGTAACAGGTAGGCAACAATAACCGCCTGTCATACAGGTAGGCAACAATAACCACCTGTCATATAGATAGGAAACACAAACCGCCTGTCATACAGGTAGGCAACAATAACCGCCTGTGTAACAGGTAGGAAACACAAACCGCCTGTCATACAGGTAGGCAACAATAACCGCCTGTCATATAGATAGGAAACACAAACCGCCTGTCATACAGGTAGGCAACAATAACCGCCTGTCATATAGATAGGAAACACAAACCGCCTGTCATACAGGTAGGCAACAATAACCACCTGTCATATAGATAGGAAACACAAACCGCCTGTCGTACAGGTAGGCAACAATAACCACCTGTCATACAGGTAGGAAACACAAACCGCCTGTCATACAGGTAGGCAACAATAACCGCCTGTCATATAGATAGGAAACACAAACCGCCTGTCATACAGGTAGGCAACAATAACCGCCTGTCATATAGGTAGGCAACAACAACCGCCTGTGTAACAGGTAGGCAACAATAACCGCCTGTCATACAGGTAGGCAACACAAACCGCCTGTCGTACAGGTAGGCAACAATAACCACCTGTCATATAGATAGGAAACACAAACCGCCTGTCATACAGGTAGGCAACAATAACCGCCTGTGTAACAGGTAGGCAACAATAACCACCTGTGTAACAGGTAGGCAACAATAACCGCCTGTCATATAGGTAGGCAACAACAACCGCCTGTGTAACAGGTAGGCAACAATAACCGCCTGTCATACAGGTAGGCAACACAAACCGCCTGTCATACAGGTAGGCAACAATAACCACCTGTCATATAGATAGGAAACACAAACCGCCTGTCATACAGGTAGGCAACAATAACCGCCTGTCATACAGGTAGGCAACAATAACCGCCTGTGTAACAGGTAGGCAACAATAACCGCCTGTGTAACAGGTAGGCAACAATAACCGCCTGTCATACAGGTAGGCAACAATAACCGCCTGTCGTACAGGTAGGCAACAATAACCACCTGTCATATAGATAGGAAACACAAACCGCCTGTCATACAGGTAGGCAACAATAACCGCCTGTCATACAGGTAGGCAACAATAACCGCCTGTCATAAAGGTAGGCAACAATAACCACCTGTCATACAGGTAGGCAACAATAACCGCCTGTCATACAGGTAGGCAACAATAACCGCCTGTCATACAGGTAGGCAACAATAACCACCTGTCATATAGATAGGAAACACAAACCGCCTGTCATACAGGTAGGCAACAATAACCGCCTGTCATACAGGTAGGCAACAATAACCGCCTGTCATACAGGTAGGCAACAATAACCGCCTGTCATACAGGTAGGCAACAATAACCACCTGTCATACAGGTAGGCAACAATAACCGCCTGTCGTACAGGTAGGCAACAATAACCACCTGTCATATAGATAGGAAACACAAACCGCCTGTCATACAGGTAGGCAACAATAACCGCCTGTCATACAGGTAGGCAACAATAACCGCCTGTGTAACAGGTAGGCAACAATAACCGCCTGTCATACAGGTAGGCAACAATAACCGCCTGTCGTACAGGTAGGCAACAATAACCACCTGTCATATAGATAGGAAACACAAACCGCCTGTCATACAGGTAGGCAACAATAACCGCCTGTCATACAGGTAGGCAACAATAACCACCTGTCATACAGGTAGGCAACAATAACCACCTGTCATACAGGTAGGCAACAATAACCACCTGTCATACAGGTAGGCAACAATAACCACCTGTCATACAGGTAGGCAACAATAACCACCTGTCATACAGGTAGGCAACAATAACCGCCTGTCATACAGGTAGGCAACAATAACCGCCTGTCATACAGGTAGGCAACAATAACCGCCTGTCATACAGGTAGGCAACAATAACCGCCTGTCATACAGGTAGGCAACAATAACCACCTGTCATACAGGTAGGCAACAATAACCGCCTGTCATACAGGTAGGCAACAATAACCACCTGTCATATAGATAGGAAACACAAACCGCCTGTCATACAGGTAGGCAACAATAACCGCCTGTCATACAGGTAGGCAACAATAACCGCCTGTCATACAGGTAGGCAACAATAACTGCCTGTCAGATAGGCAACACTAACCGCCTGTCATACAGGTAGGCAACAATAACCGCCTGTCATACAGGTAGGCAACAACAAACGCCTGTCATACAGATAGGCAACAATAACCGCCTGTCATACAGGTAGGCAACACTAACCGCCTGTCATACAGGTAGGCAACAATAACCGCCTGTCATACAGGTATGCAACAACAAACGCCTGTCATACAGATAGGCAACAATAACCGCCTGTCATACAGGTAGGCAACACTAACCGCCTGTCATACAGGTAGGCAACAATAACCACCTCTCATACAGGTATGCAACAACAAACGCCTGTCATACAGGTAGGCAACAATAACCGCCTGTCATACAGGTAGGCAACACTAACCGCCTGTCATACAGGTAGGCAACAATAACCGCCTGTCATACAGGTAGGCAACAATAACCGCCTCTCATACAGGTAGGCAACAATAACCGCCTGTCGTACAGGTAGGCAACAATAACCGCCTCTCATACAGGTAGGCAACAATAACCGCCTGTCGTACAGGTAGGCAACACTAACCGCCTGTCATACAGGTAGGCAACAATAACCGCCTGTCATACAGGTATGCAACAACAAACGCCTGTCATACAGGTAGGCAACAATAACCGCCTGTCATACAGGTAGGCAACACTAACCGCCTGTCATACAGGTAGGCAACAATAACCGCCTGTCATACAGGTATGCAACAACAAACGCCTGTCATACAGGTAGGCAACAATAACCGCCTGTCATACAGGTAGGCAACACTAACCGCCTGTCATACAGGTAGGCAACAATAACCGCCTGTCATACAGGTATGCAACAACAAACGCCTGTCATACAGGTAGGCAACAATAACCGCCTGTCATACAGGTAGGCAACAATAACCGCCTGTCATACAGGTAGGCAACAATAACCACCTGTCATACAGGTAGGCAACAATAACCGCCTGTCATACAGGTAGGCAACAATAACCACCTGTCATATAGATAGGAAACACAAACCGCCTGTCATACAGGTAGGCAACAATAACCGCCTGTCATACAGGTAGGCAACAATAACCGCCTGTCATACAGGTAGGCAACAATAACTGCCTGTCAGATAGGCAACACTAACCGCCTGTCATACAGGTAGGCAACAATAACCGCCTGTCATACAGGTAGGCAACAACAAACGCCTGTCATACAGATAGGCAACAATAACCGCCTGTCATACAGGTAGGCAACACTAACCGCCTGTCATACAGGTAGGCAACAATAACCGCCTGTCATACAGGTAGGCAACACTAACCGCCTGTCATACAGATAGGCAACAATAACCGCCTGTCATACAGGTAGGCAACACTAACCGCCTGTCATACAGGTAGGCAACAATAACCGCCTGTCATACAGGTAGGCAACAATAACCGCCTCTCATACAGGTAGGCAACAATAACCGCCTGTCGTACAGGTAGGCAACAATAACCGCCTCTCATACAGGTAGGCAACAATAACCGCCTGTCGTACAGGTAGGCAACACTAACCGCCTGTCATACAGGTAGGCAACAATAACCGCCTGTCATACAGGTAGGCAACAATAACCGCCTGTCATATAGATAGGAAACACAAACCGCCTGTCATACAGGTATGCAACAACAAACGCCTGTCATACAGGTAGGCAACAATAACCGCCTGTCATATAGATAGGCAACAATAACCGCCTGTCATACAGGTAGGCAACAATAACCACCTGTCATACAGGTAGGCAACAATAACCGCCTGTCATACAGGTATGCAACAACAAACGCCTGTCATACAGGTAGGCAACAATAACCGCCTGTCATACAGGTAGGCAACACTAACCGCCTGTCATACAGGTAGGCAACAATAACCGCCTGTCATACAGGTATGCAACAACAAACGCCTGTCATACAGGTAGGCAACAATAACCGCCTGTCATACAGGTATGCAACAACAAACGCCTGTCATACAGGTAGGCAACAATAACCGCCTGTCATACAGGTATGCAACAACAAACGCCTGTCATACAGGTAGGCAACAATAACCGCCTGTAGTATAGAAAGGCAACATTAACCGCCCGTAGATCAGATAGGCAACAATACTCGCTGTCGTGTAGATAGCAACAAAGATCGCCTACCGTAAAAATATAATCAATAATCTTCAGCACCAGTGCTGTGTCTGACCGCTCGTAAATATATGACCTGAACCCATATTTCCAGATCATTCAAGACTAATTTTGAATATATAAAGTTAAAAGCTACTAAAACATAATTAAACAACATACCGATATGTCTTCCGCTCTGATATTCGGAGTGTTGTGATTACACCACAGAGCAATTTGAGCTGGATTTAGTTGATAATCTTGTGCTAATACTTTTGTCCATAGAGGTTTTAGAATTAAATTTTCGTAAACAGATGGACACGCATTGTAGTTGACAGCGTATATCGTTGAATTAATATCCAATCATTGTGCGATTATTTTACTATTTATTAGTACTACACTAATTCAACTATTCACAGCGCTATATAACTGACTTAAAGTTAAAAATCTTTTAAAAAAGTTTTGAATTTCACCGGTCAAGCTCAGGAAGATTATAAGACTTGTAGTGAAATGGTGGATAGTATTAGGATTCTTACTACAGCACTACAATGTTCCTTCCCAATTCTCTGTACAACATATTTGCCGCGTCGTCGAAAGGTCACATAAGATTTTATTCTATTTTTAGTGAATAATGTTAGAAACTACACTTAACAAAAATTAATTCATGATAACTTTTATACATGAGTATAATCTTTAAATCCATTGAGCTGAAAAAACAACAGAGAAAAATAAAAAGCTTGATCATTCAATGGTATTTTATTTGAAAAGAGATATTGTGATTAACTAAGTACTTAAAACGAACAAATCCTACTAAATGATAGGGTTTGGTCGACTCAAATTTTGGACGTAAAAGGAAACATATCAAGGAATCTGGACCACGAATAAGCTAGCTGGCTGATAGCTAAATAACCCTTAATGTTAGAGTTTGATGCCTGCTGCATGGTGACCCCGTATAACATTTGTTTCATTTGAAAGGTATCCTATAAAGCCCCGGTCACACCAACAGTACGTTATCTCCACGAAAAGTATTGAAACTCGAAAAGAAGTTTTAGATGTCTTTGGAAAACCCCGCTGAGGTCGCTACAAGGTTACGGGCTGAGATCGCTACAAGGTTCCAGAGCGATCGCAAATGGCATTCGGTCGCGACCGGTCTTTTGAGACTGGCTGATTGAGATTACCACCGTCCATTAAAGCCGTATCTGTGTACACCACCATTATTCAAATACAAGCTTTAATGAGAATTCACGTATGTTCAATATTTCAAATATTTCGACCCATTGCTATGATGCTTAAATACACAGTTTCATCAGCCCAGCGCAGCAAATGCATTTTTTTCTGCATAAGCATAATGATAACGCGCAAATAAATGGTTGTATTCTAAAAATAATGTTTGTATTATATTTAAGCCGTTGATCCGTCCATAACTAGTCACTGGCCAGCCCGCATTCAGTCGCGATTAGTCACCGACCGGTCTCAACCAGTTTCAAGTTAAACGTCGCCGATCAATCACAGACATTTGCATAACCTGTCGCCGAGTATTCGTCGCTCATAACTTAATTCCAAATATGGGCATAAGTGGTTGCAACGGTCTGAACGACCGCTAGTCTGTTGCAAAGAAAATCAGGCCAAAGAGGTCCAATCGCAACGCTGGTATGACCGTGACATTAGGAAAGCCAATTGTTCATTATAATATAAATAGCACTATAAGTTCTTGTAACAAATGCTTTGTAACAAAATAGTGCTGTTTTTCTTAAAGAAAACAATTTCCTTCAGTCTTTGAACTTCAAGCATAAACGTCGGTACGGTTGTATCTATTAAAAAGTGTCGCCGAAGTTCTTTATAATATTCACATTCAAATATTATGTGAAGTTCATCTTCAAGAGAGTTGCAAAATAAGCAAAGTCGTTTTCCATCTACCTGTTTCTGTGCAAAGTCTATGTGCAGATACACGAATTTTAGTTAATGAGATTCTATATTCTTCAGTGTTAACAATTAGATAAGGTTGAAATTGAAATTCGGCAAACAATATATATGTTAATGAACTACTTGAACTCTGTAAAAATGCATTCCATTTATGCGTTTTTCAACATGATATTAAAACCCTACAGTCTCGAATAACCATGCAAAGTCCTAATTATTCTAATATATTTCTAAAATGCTTTGCCCAATATGGCTTATTTTGATACATATCTAAGTCGTTTAACATCTTAAGTGACTTTTTATCTGGTGTACAAATGTTTTCAGTCCAGTATCTAATTAATACATGTGATACGAAGTTTACGACATATAAACAAACACAAAATAAATAGTTTAAGCTGTGGCAGTACTAGGAAAATAAACACTGGTATCTATCTTCTAGAGTAAACTAAGACTAATACTATAAATGTGTTTATACAAAGTTGTAATGATTTATCGTAAAATTGAGGTATATTCTAATTAGCCTGGTGTTTTTCTGTAATAATCTAGTATAATCTTAAAAAACTTTTCTATTAAATTCCTTTCATTCATAAACTTTTTATTCAATATATTGTTACAGTTATCACTTTTATTTAACGGTAGCAGACGTTTTCAGGCATCAACAAAGTGAGTACATTTAAAAGAGAAGAAAATGAAATTCGTCACCGACACCGTTTGATTGACAAAGATGGCATTTCCTATTATTACGTTCAAAATTAAACCAACGCCCTTTTCAAATAGGCAGATGGTGATTACACATTCGAAATCTTATCAAATACTGCAAAAAGAAATCAGGACCAAATAGCATACATAACCAAATTTATCCTTAAATATTCTATATTTCATCCATTTGGAGAAAGAAATAACATCACATGTCCAACTTTGTATATATTGATCGGAATGTGTTTGATTTATTCTTGTTAATAGCAGTTGTTTTGCAAATAGTATGTTCTTTTATAAAATGTGAAACAGCAAGCATATATCTACCATGACATGTTGTATATACATGATACATTGTACATGAAAATATGTATGTATATGTAGACGATGTACATTGTACAAATCTGAATAAAATGTATGTTCTGTTCTATGTTTTCTAAATAGTTTGATTCATTGAAGTATTGATTATTCCAGACATAAATAATTCCACAATCATCAGTATATGTTTTGAACATGTCGCACCCATTTAAAATGAATACCATTGTCATTTTAATTTGTAAATACCTTCGGTTGATGTAACTAAGTTATGCTAAAATCCAAGCATACGTTTCTTAATTACAACGACAATGGATAACGACAAAAATCATAGTATAAAATAACATGAGGCATGCTTTTTTTTAACTCGAGAATATGTTTTAAGAATTCTTTGTGTTTCAATAAATGACAGGTCACCATAACCCCAGATCTCAAAACCATACGTCAAAATTGGTACAATAGTGTGGTCAATCAATTATGGCTGACAATCAAAGGAGAGGTATAAATTTCTTATTTTCTTATCCAAACTAAGCATTGCTTTACGAGCTTGCTCTGTTACATATTTCTTAGTAAATGCAAAATGTATATTTTTCGAAAACAAAACACCTACATGTCTAAAATGATTAACAACTTGAATTTTACAATCATCAATCTTAATGTCTCTATTTCGTCTCATCATATTGCCAAAAAACATATTTTTGTCGTTTCAAAATAAATATATAGGTTTCACTGACAAGGATAAGAATAAAATGTATTTAGTACATATTTAAAATCATCCTCAGAGGTAGCAAGCGCCACTGTGTCAACGAACTATTATAAAACAAGTATTCTTATCAAGATATCTCATTTCACATAGTTTACCTCTATACATTTGTCGATTCTTGTTAAAGTGAAAACAACAGCGGAGATAAAGTTTGTCCTTGGCGAAGTCCTTTGTTACAAAGATTTTCGAATATTTACCGTCTAACGATATATAGTTTTATTTTTACATAGCAACTTGCCATATTCACCATAAACAAAGACGTTTTGTATCTGTAATTTAACAGAAATTGCTTATATACACAATCTTTGATACAGGTGCATTAGAATATCCACAGACTTCAGAACCATAACATATCACTGAGTCAGTAAGTTTATCGAATAAAACTAACTATCATAAGTTAACCACACATATTTGACAAAATAAATCAGGGCGCAGAGTCACACAATTTTCTTTTTACTCAAAATATTCAAATGGAAAAAAAAAAAATACACATAGCAACAAAATAGAAACCCCTTATTTAGTATATTTGCTATACGTTCTTTGAGCCAACTGGATGCTATTTCATCAACATGTTTATTGTTATAATGTTGTATCATCTTTCACTGTTATTTACACTAATGCATGTGCATACTTCTCATGAAATCTTCATAGATGTACCAGTTATAGACGTATACAAGGAGATAGACTTCAATGTTTATCGCCCATTCACGCCTAAAGGTTCTGTTAATCTAAACTGGCTATTGTCAGAAACCTTTTACTATACAATATTTATGCCAAAAAATCGCATTTTTACGTTGTATTTAGCTATGGTAATTTTAAGGGTTGAGTTGATTTGGTAAAATAAAATATCTACTCGGCATAGGCTTCCCTATTCACGCCTAACTGTTCATTAAAGGTACAGTGTTTCGGGCAACTTCTTGTCAAAGTAGCAGTTTAAGCCAGTAGTTTTCATTACTCATAATGTTGGACAAAATTCTAAAATTAAAAGAAGCTACAGAATACTATACCCAAGTTTCCAACATAAACAAGGAATCCACGTTGTTTGCGAGATTTACGACTGAAATGTTCAAACTCGCTTATATCCGCACATTTACTCTCTCACTAAAATATATGTTTGGTGTAATTGTCCAGTATGAATGATGGTATATATCCTATCCAGAAGTACTTGGATACTTTCTTTTTCTAACCAAATGTAATGTATATGAAACCTTGGTCACAGCACAACAGAATTACCTAAACGTAGTGCATAGTTTGAAATGCGTAACAGAACATAATGACATGGATTAAAATAATTTATTCAAAGGCATTGTAAATAGATTCTGTAGTATGTGCATTTACCATTCAGTCGGCTTTTAATACCTATAGAAATTAATTTCCTTCAGGGGTGGAATTCAATATGCATTGCCAACTTTGGAGAAATCCGCTGAAGCGAAAGTGCCTATAGAGTTATATAGGGAAAATATGGTTAAACAGTTCTCACGACTTAGTCTTTGAACAGATCAACTTACTTCCTACATATATGTTAGGATAATTCTTGCCCTTGAAGATGATGGTTTTGTATTAATTGTATGATTTTAAGGGTTTTGTTGGTCATTAAAAATTACATTGAAATAAGAAGGAGCTAAAAATTGTTTTGCTATTTAAAGTTGTTATGGACATCCGATCGCTTAGCTTCCAGCGGATAAAGATGCAGAATTTTGTTCTCTTTCAAATGCACTTTTCGAAATAATGAATTTTTAAATATCTTTTGGTCCTTTTTGAACATTTATGTAAAATTTGTAGAAAATCGATGCCCATAATTTGTGTATTCAACTGTACGATAATGGTTTTATGGCCCACCCCGCGGCGTATTCACAGCAGGATAGAAATAATCCATCGGCAAGGTTATGACACTGGGTATGACATGTGCAACGAAGTTTTTCATTTAAAGCAATACAATTATTCCATAACTTTTTTTGGATTTTTTCCCTTTTATCCTTATTATATAATTGAAATTATATATGATACTCGATTATTCATTTACATTAGTAGTTAAGAAATGTCATATATTGTTTTTTGTGGAAAAAAAGAGAGTTATATATTTAGCAAAAATTATTCCCATTTTTAATAGCAATCACTATTACAGACAGTTAACACGTAACACTTTTCTTATAAAATATTAATGTTGAATAGACAATGATGTATTGCAATACGATTAGCTGAAGTCAATCGTATTGCAATACATCATTGTCTCCGTTAACTGTATATGCTATTTATGCATAAGTTGCTCATGTTGTGATTGCTTTATATATATATATATATATATATGAGTTGAAAATTTATATCGAGCAATCCGATCAGCCACGTCATATTTAGATCCAAATTAGAACAGTATTGAATATCATACCCAGGGTTACAGAAATTGAAATATATTTGTTGACGTCATTGGCACTTTTAAGAGTATAACAGTTGAGCAGCCATTCATCGTATTAAACAAGTAGCGTTTGTTAAAGCAATAATTGGTTGTAGGTACAGACAAACTTGCATTTTGAAATGTTAAAGTGCATTTAAAGTGATACTTATGTTTTCTGTCTCTTTTATTTATTTTATAATATAACCCATAAAGTATATAAACACAGAAACACATTGTAGGTGTTTCAACAAGCGCGGTATTTTATTTTTACGGAGAGTTCAATTTATAAGCGATTACAAAGGCACTGATTCCTCCGAAATGGTAGCTAAAGTTTATTGATGCCTCACAGCTCTTACACATAGTGGATCTTACGGCTTCAGCATTGTTGAAGAATTTAGAATCTGAATGCTAATCACAGCCCTCGACAAGAATCAATAACCACTCGTACCGGTTGGTACAGCACGAATCAGAAAAATAATTGAACGTTTATAACACAGAACAAAACTTTTTTACCAACTCATGAAAGCTGATTAACTACATTTTAATAATTTATAAAAAAAACGCTGAAAGTGCTCCCGGCTTTGTAGTCGAATGATTGACTAAGTCAACATATCATTGACTTATTCCCTTTAATATAACAGAAAAAGTTAAGCTTACTAGTTTTGTTTTGGTATAATTTACGTAGTAATTACATTCCTAAGAGAATTTGGACTTGAAGTTTATTTGGCAAATAAGTGTGAGGATCATTGGCTGCAATAATCAAAACAGTTTATATCTTAACGTTATTGGTACGTTTTAAACTTTCATGACTGAAGGTCACTGAATGTTGGTAACAAATAATTGTTGCAGGTCAACGAACTTTAATTTATTCTGCAACATTCCCTATTTTAACGTAATTTATACGTTTTGAACATTCATGAATAAGTATCACTGACTGAGGTTTTGTAACTACTAGTTGTTGGTAATACATTGCAGGTCAACGAACGATTTATTCTGATCACTTCCATTAAACAATGGCTATACTTATATCGGTCCTATGAAGCCATTTCACAACAAAAACATTGTGAAGGTGAACCATTTCAACTCGATTCTTTCAAAAAAAACACGTGCGTCTTATGACAATATCAATAAATTTTGTGCCGAAATGATAAAGCCCGTCCAACAAACACAGAACATATTTTAAAACAGTGGTCTACTTTCTCTGTTTCTGCATGGTTACAAAAACGATGAAAGTATTTCTTGAAATAGAAGTAAGTATCAAAATTGCTCTCTGAAAATTGTCAAGCATGTTCGCACCTGCTATTATTCTTCTATGCGCACTTACATCCGCGTTTAATGCAATCGGAACACCTCGGCCAGTATCCTTCAGGAATTGACTATCTCGGAGCTTGCCGGAGATGGCCGAGTTGCTAGGATTGCGAATAATGCAGACTTGTCTGGTACCCAGCGTACTCTGCTCAACAAGATAATGAAATGGTGAGGGCAGGTAACCTAGGCTAAATGGAGACTAGATTATTGCCCTTTTCATCTTTTGGCAAAGCTCGACATGAGTTACTGCCCCTTGAATACTAACATTATCAACAGCATAACAAATGGCGGATATGACATATAACTAAAGCATTTAAAATCTTTCAAGGTTGAAAGATTGGTGTAGACAGTTACTTTAACCTATCATTTAAGAACACATTTTGAGATTTTAATAATGATACTTTCTATATTTTTCGAATACCAACACGGAGCTGTTTACTTTCGGTAAGATTTGTCTTAAATGCCCTTGGAGCGGACCAAAATACGTTTCTAGTCACTAAAATAATTTTCCCATGTCAAAGTAAAAAGATCAATAGTAAAAAATGAATCTGCAACGATATAACACCGGTCACGTTTATCAATGATCCCGAAACAAAGCTATTTCGACCACAGCCCGTTTTCGACCATCCCCGGAATATATGTAAAACACTTCGATTGCGCGTTCCGGTAAAACACGCTCCAACTGTTAACCATAACAGCAGAACTGTCAGAAAACTTCAAGCGAAGAAAAAAAGGATCATACAATGTATCTACAGGTCACTTAACTGCCTGTTATAGCAATATATTTGGACTCTCAGTTATCATTACTGTATACAGTACATACTCTAGCCTAGGCCGGTCATAAGAGGGTCATATAGAGTTGGGGCAGTGAACATTACTAGGGCTCTTGATGAGTGCATTTATCCTTAAATAGTACCCATGTGAAAGCTATTAAAAGGAGCGATGCATTTTTTGCCACTCCTGTGGTGATCAGTAACTATAAAGTAACTATATGGCAGATATGCAAATATTTTCAAAATAAAGTTACTTTAAACAATTAAAACAAGTTATACAAACTACCAACTTTAAAATGAAAACCATTGTGTACACACTTTTGTAGTGAAGTATGGTTAAAGGTCATGGTCGAAAACAGGTTGTATTGAGGTCAAATCACAACATGTGACAG
The DNA here is from genome assembly GCF_026914265.1 of Mya arenaria. Classification (NCBI taxonomy): domain Eukaryota; kingdom Metazoa; phylum Mollusca; class Bivalvia; order Myida; family Myidae; genus Mya; species Mya arenaria. The sequence continues at coordinate 61,563,016 of NC_069124.1, read as the reverse complement.
CCGCCGTTTTGAATTTAAAAGGTAAACAAACGATTGATACGGATTTCTTTTTCAAAAATAAATGAATATTTTAAATGATACACAAACACAAAGCATTATCTTTTTAATATCTCAGTTATTAATAATAACTGAGATATTAAAAAGATAATGTATAACTTATTATACAAATGTATTAAAATAATCCTTTTGCGGTCGAAAAGAGTTTGTTCATGTTGTTAAGCTATTCCGAAAACATTTTTTAGAATTAATATAAAGAACAACAAGATCATCAAAATGCACTTATCGGACAGGCAAACACACTGAAGTATGGGCAGACTGCCACGGTGAATCCTACAGACCAACTTCGTAAACCGGGGTCATGAGTATAACATGGGCACCGAGGTCATGAGTTATACGTGTAAACCGAGGTCATGGGTAATACATGTAAACCAAGGTCATAAGTAATACATGTGAACCGATGTCATGAGTTATACGTGTAAACCGAGGTCATGGGTAATACATGTAAACCAAGGTCATAAGTAATACATGTGAACGAAGTAATGAGTAATACATGTGAACCGATGTCATGAGTAATACATGTGGACCGAGGTCATGAGTTATACGTGTGAACCGAGGTAATGAGTAATACATGTGGACCGAGGCCATGAGTAATACATGTGGACCGAGGTCATGAGTTATACGTGTGAACCGATGTCATGAGTAATACATGTGGACCGAGGTCATGAGTAATACATGTGAACAGCGGTCATGAGTAATACATGTGGACCGAGGTCATGAGTTATACGTGTGAACCGATGTCATGAGTAATACATGTGAACCAAGGTCATGAGTAATACATGTGGACCGAGGTCATGAGTAATACATGTGAACAGCGTTCATGAGTAATACATGTGAACCGAGGTCATGAGTAATACATGTGAACCAAGGTCATGAGTAATACATGTGAACCAAGGTCATGAGTTATACATGTGGACCAAGGTCATGAGAAATACATGTGGACCGAGGTCATGAGTTATACGTGTGAACCGATGTCATGAGTAATACATGTGAACCGAGGTAATGAGTAAACATTTGAACCGCGGTCATTAGTAATACATGTGGACCGAGGTCATGAGTAATACATGTGGACCGAGGTCATGAGTAATACATGTGGACCGAGGTCATGAGAAATACGTGTGGACCGAGGTAATGAGTTATACGTGTGGACCGAGGTAATGAGTAAACATTTGAACCGCGGTCATGAGTTATACGTGTGGACCGAGGTCATGAGTTATACATGTGAACCGATGTCATGAGTTATACGTGTGAACCGAGGTCATGAGTAATACATGTGAACCGAGGTCATGAGTAATACATGTGAACCAAGGTCATGAGTAATATATGTGGACCGAGGTCATGAGTAATATATGTGGACCGAGGTCATGAGTTATACATGTGAACCGATGTCATGAGTAATACATGTGAACCAAGGTCATGAGTTATACATGTGGACCGAGGTCATGAGTAATACATGTGAACCGATGTCATGAGTTATACATGTGAACCGAGGTCATGAGTAATACATGTGAACCAAGGTCATGAGTTATACATGTGAACCAAGGTCATGAGTAATACATGTGGACCGAGGTCATGAGTTATACATGTGAACCGATGTCATGAGTAATACATGTGAACCAAGGTCATGAGTAATATATGTGGACCGAGGTCATGAGTTATACATGTGAACCGATGTCATGAGTAATACATGTGGACCGAGGTCATGAGTTATACGTGTGAACCGAGGTAATGAGTAAACATTTGAACCGCGGTCATTAGTAATACATGTGGACCGAGGTCATGAGTAATACATGTGAACCGATGTCATGAGTTATACATGTGGACCGAGGTCATGGGTAATACATGTGGACCGAGGTAATGAGCAAACATTTGAACCGCGGTCATGAGTTATACATGTGGACCGAGGTCATGAGTAATACATGTGAACCGCGGTCATGAGTTATACGTGTGAACCGAGGTCATGAGTTATACATGTGGACCGAGGTCATGAGTTATACATGTGAACCGATGTCATGAGTAAACATTTGAACCGCGGTCATGAGTTATACGTGTGAACCGAGGTAATGAGTTATACGTGTGAACCGAGGTCATGAGTAATACATGTGAACCGATGTCATGAGTTATACATGTGGACCGAGGTCATGAGTTATACATGTGGACCGAGGTCATGAGTTATACATGTGAACCGATGTCATGAGTTAGACATGTGGACCGAGGTCATGAGTAATACATGTGGACCGAGGTAATGAGTAAACATTTGAACCGCGGTCATGAGTAATACATGTGAACCGAGGTAATGAGTAAACATTTGAACCGCGGTCATGAGTAATACATGTGGACCGAGGTCATGAGTAATACATGTGGACCGAGGTCATGAGTTATACGTGTGAACTGACGTAATGAGTAAACATTTGAACCACGGTCATGAGTAATACGTGTGGACCGAGGTCATGAGTAAACATTTGAACCGCGGTCATGAGTTATACGTGTGAACCGAGGTCATGAGTTATACATGTGAACCGATGTCATGAGTTATACGTGTGAACCGAGGTCATGAGTAAACATTTGAACCGCGGTCATGAGTTATACGTGTGAACCGAGGTAATGAGTTATACGTTTAAACCGAGGTAATGAGTAAACATTTGAACCGAGGTCATGAGTTATACGTGTGAACCGAGGTCATGAGTAAACATTTGAACCGCGGTCATGAGTAATATATGTAAACCAAGGTCATAAGTATTTACATGTGAACCGAAGTAATGAGTAATACATGTGTCATGAGTAATACATGTGAACCGAGGTCATGTCATGAGTAATACATGTGAACCGAGGTCATGTCATGAGTAATACATGTGAACCGAGGTCATGTCATGAGTAATACATGTGAACCAATGCCATGTGTAATACATGTGAACCAAGGTCATAAGTAATACATGTGGACCGAGGTCATGAGTAATACATGTGAACCAAGGTCATGAGTAATACATGTGGACCAAGGTCATGAGTAATACATGTGAACAGAAGTCATGAGTAACAGTGTGTATATACCACATGATAAGTAGCATCATAAATGCTATGTCGAAAGGCAATATTTTGCTTCAAATGAAGACTTTAAACAAAGATAGCTGTACTATTTATTCATCATATTGAATGAAACATGGCACAGTCTACACCACTTACAGAGCCCCGCCTTCAGTATTTTACTAAAGTTTGATTGAGAATTTAAGTTCTTAAAACACTTTGACAAACATTTTTTTTACAAAACCGCCGCCTGATGTAGCACTGTCAAAACATTATTTTATCGAAGTGCATGAGGAAACTTATCACTCCATCAAACTCGGATAATAAAACAAAGACGGGGCTCTTTAAGCGGCATAGACGGCCCTTTGTTTCATTTAAAATGGTGAAGGAAAAGTAAAGTTATCCATGTTTTAAGTCATTATTCGAAGAAAAATGTCGTCTTCCGTCGTTTCATTGACGAAATTTATCACGTGGTATCACACCGAGTTATAAATCTCCAAAAATGGATTGCAACAACCTCTTATATATACTTAAACCGATATCATAAAGGTTTGATATTTTAGTACGAAAATAAGCTTATTGCTAAATAAAGCCTTATAAAACGGTAAAATATAATGTATAGAATAAAACAGTGCACTTTAGCAATACATAGTATGATATATTTTTAAAATAATGTAACCTTTTAATCCAAATGAAACATACCATGCCACGTCGAAAACAAAATTGGCACAGCAGCAACGATTGCCGATCCGTCGGTGAGAATAAAGATATATTTCTTTGCTTTTAAAGAAAGTGCCCACGACTTCACTATAGATAATTATATGTTTTAATTAACCTTCTTTTAATGTCACACCATGGCCGAAAGGTGACAAGTAGCTCATTTTGGGACCAGACCAAATCTGTCTTATCGTTCAGTGTTCCACTTAAATCTAGATGTCCTCAAAATCGCGAACAAACTCTTTGTAGAAAATTAAGACGGTTCGGTTACAAATGTTTTAATGTGATGGCGAGTTGTGCATACGAATAATAATGATAATAACTTTGTTTAACGATGGTAACACATAAAGACAAAGGTATCACATAACACAATAAACATAACATACGTCTTATTCTGACAAAATATAAACGCATAAACAAAGCAATACTTACCAATCACTTATAAAAATACACGCAAACAAAAGGATCCCCCCACACACACGCACACACGCACACACAATGACGCACGCACGCAGGCATGAACTAACCATATCAGATTGACTTGCCATGATACATGTTTTGGAGGTTGTTCAATACATGCTTCCTTTTGTCAGTACCCGATGGACAGGTTACCCTTGAACGTATTCAATGCAAAAGTGCTCCTATCTGCTTACATTTGGGGGACGAGGAAAGTCCCATACTTTCGGGCAGATAAAAAAGATCTCCTCTGTACAAGTGACCACTGCGAGGGCGTTTGAACGTAAATTAGAATTCTTCCGGCAATGATTCACAATATGCGTACACCACATGGATGTCTTCATATACGCCCTTGGAAGGACCGTGCTTCACCAACTCGGCATGGTAGTCTTCCCTTAATGGAAGGACTGGTTGAAGAATAAGCAGGTATTAAGGCTAAAATTTTAACCACTGATTTTTTTCTTTCCATGGACTAATTACTCATTTTATCAATGAAAATAAGCAGTTATATTGGACTTTACTATAGCCTGCGACTTTATGGTAAGATAAAATACATGTATGTTCTTTAAAATACAAGGACTATGTTTTATTGGGAGGCCTTTTTACGTTATTAATGTATGATCATGTACACGAGTGAAGCTCCAAAATTAAATAGGTGCAATATCTGAAAAGTACCTAAGGTTAAGGCAATGTAAACGCCTATCGCCCATATTTCCTTTCTCTTTACATTAATGATTTGGAAGATACATTATATCTCAAAGGGGTGAAAGGGATTGAAACTGGGTTATTTTTTTCTTACTTACGTACTATAATGCTGATGACATTGTAATTCTTGCCAATTATGCGGAAGAACTCAACAGAATCTTGATATGCTGTGCGATTACTGTAAACTCAATGTACATGTAAGACAAATATAATTAAGACAAAAGTATTCATATTTAAGAGCATTAGAATTTCTTTATGATGGACAACCATCGAAATCGTGAATAGCTTACCCGGAAATAGTTTTTACATCAGGAGGATCGTTTTTGGAAGCAACAAAAATACACTAGCTGGGCAAGCACAGAAGACAATGTCTAAGTTACAATAATATTTAAGTAAATTGTGTTAGCATCAATTCCGTACATATGTAAAAACTCTTTAATAAACTTGATAAGCCTATGTTGTTGTATGGCTCAGAAATATGGGGTTCAATTAAACGAATTCATATCGAGAGAATACATACACAATTGATTTATAATTAATATGTACTGCATGTAAAACACACATAATGATTTTATTCTAGATGGGAAGGCTTGACCTCTTAACATTAAGTACAATTAACATGATTAAATATTGGCTCAAGGTTATTTTTTTCCAGAACATACATATGTAAATATAATTTACAAACTCATGTAAGACGATTTTTGAAAGTCATCCCCACAAAACAACTGGTCTAAACAAGTAAAATGTGTTCTAAGATTATTGGGTTTCTATGATGAAGGATGGTTATCGCAAGGTGTTGGAGAATACCCTGAATTCCATTTAATTTCTAAACAATTTATCAGAAAACTTTGTACGAAGTATCCAAGGTAGACTCAACGAATCTTCACAATAATCTTCGAACCTTAGCGTTTTCATTAGTTTTCCGGTTTGATTTACAGTTATATTTAGAATGTGTCAACATTGAAAGATACATAATTACTCTCAGCAAATTAAGGGTATCGAACCATTTATTAAGTCTCTCCCCGTCCCTCCCTCTCCTTCTCTCCCCCCCCCCCCCCCTCTCTCTCTCTCTCGTTAACGCTTAAATGATGACCTGTCTTAAATAAATTCTTAAACTAAAGATCTAAAGAGCTCGTTTCCGATACTCTTTTATTTTATTTAACTTGTTTTACAATGACCAATTGGATTTCTGGTTTAAGTTTATACTGACCAATGCAAATCTTATTTATTTTTTCAGTTCAATTCTTTGAATTTCACAAGGTAACACAATTTGCGATGTCAAACTTTTGTTGTAAAATATATGAATTTAATTCTTAAAAGTATTATAACAGCAATTTTCACGAAAATGCGATTTGAAATAAAGAAATGAGAGCACTTTTCGTCGAACGATTTGAACACCCCCGTATGTGTATAACAATTTCTGCCTTTTCATAGACAATGAGAGTTAGGGTACATCCATCGATTCCATCGATACTCTTGATAGTAGGCAGACAAATAGGCGATCAGGCACCTGATATCGACCTTACATGTATGGAACATTTTCTTCATATCTCTCAAATTGTCTCGCACACATTTAATGCAAACTGACTTCTTGCCTATCATTCGGGTGGTGGGGCATACGTGTTTTATCTAATCGTTTTAACATATTTAAAACATGTTTCTGACAACATGGCGCTGTCTTTATTTATTTAATATGTTTTACCGGGGTACAATGTATATCGATCCATGTCACTCCTGCTTATTTCCATTATAGCGTTTTAACATGTTTATACTTACGTTTACCTTCATTCGAAATATGATAATATAATAAATGTATTCACACTTGAACCTATTCAGCCGCGTATTTAATGGATTGTATTGAAATTCGATTTGTTGATAATCACAATGCCAAATGTAAGCATTTCAGCGTTTTTAGCATACACGACATTTACCATCTCATTTCGACAATTTCGTTGAGAAATTATGTTCGTGTCGCAAAATCCATTAATAAATGTTTCTTCGTTATTCTATCATAGGGTTACTTTCGGCAACACAACGGATTTCACGGTTATCAATACGTTAGCAACTCGTTTTAAATATAACGAAAGCTGCACTATTCACAGGCTGGGAGTAGTTATTGTTCCCAGTCATAAGTTATTGATTCTGAAACTGGAGTGAATAGCTGTTGATATAATATCATGTAGCATTAAAATGGATTGAACATCTATCAAAAAGTGTTAAAGCTTAGCTGGATACGATTTTGTGAGATGATATGCAGTTAGTGTAAAACCATAATGACATACTCGAGTGGACTGTATGGGTGTTTTTAACGATCAGCTATGTCAGATTTATATGTTTATTTGTGGACGGTGTCTTGTCGCCTATCAAGGGTGCTGGCGGACATAGGAGTTGATGAGGAGATGACCAAATGTCGTCGGAGGGCGTGGCTGTCCATAGAAACAATGGACAATTTCTACCAAAGGCGAGCAAAAACATTCTACCACTTTGGCAGTCAAAGTGAAGGTACCACCACGTTGGGTATGGATTCCGATGTCGACCTGCTGATAAACGATGACAAATGCCAAGTTATTTTGGATTTCAAAGACTGGAAACTAGACATGAATAATCTCCTTGTAGTAAAACAGGATTGTTCACCACCACAGCATTGCTATCTGCAGATATTAAGACCCGACATTCCGACACCTGCTACAGAAAATCAAGTAGAGGAGCGGGATGTATTTGTGGATGAAAATTGCCGAGTTTTTATGGCAAATACCATACAAGACCATCAGATAAGGGAAGATTACCGTGCAGAGTTCGTGAAACACGGGCCCTCCAAGAGCGTAGATGAAGACATCGATGTGGTGTACGCATATCATTGTGCATCATTGCCAGAAGAATGCCAATTCATGTTCAAACGACCTCGCAAAGGCCACTGGCCAACAGAGGAAATCTTTGCATCTGCCCGAAAATGTGGGACTTTCCTCGTTCCCCAGGGGCATGCAGAAAGTTACGATTCAAATAAAGAATGGCGGTTTTCAACTTCAACTATTGAGCGGACACTCATGTTTGCAATGAACATCACTCAAATAAAAGTATATGTCTTGTTGAAAATGATAAGAAAGTCATTACTGAAGCCAATCTTTGGAGACAGATTTAGCACATTTGACATGAAAACTACTGTCTTGTTTACCATGGAAACATGTCCATCGGATATCTGGCAAGAGAACAACTTGCTGTGTTGCACATTGTATTGCCTGCAAACCCTCCGTGGCTTTATACGAAAGCGGTACATTCCACATTTTACCATTTCTAATGTCAACCTCTTTGTTGGCAAACTTAGCAAGCGTGAACTACTTCGTCTTGAGGACATCATCCAAAGTATGATAGACAACAAGTTGATATGTGTATATCACATAGACATGGACGACCTCGGTAGAAGAATGTCGGCTTTTCAGTGCAATTTGGTTCAGTTTGAAACCGCAGAAAGAATCGACAACCAGCGCACCATTGCTTCATCTATGCGTAAATGGGTCTTCAGCATATTATTATCTCAGTTAATTCAAATTCAGGTTGATGTATCGCAAGTTTGTCCAAATGAAGCTTTACAACGGATTTTGTCCGATGTGCGTCACTTGTTTCATCTCGTTGACACGGGGTCGCAATATGAACAGATTATTGCCAAACCACTCATACACATGCTATTCAGTCATATTGCCTCTGTCAATGCATCAGAGGGCATAAAAAATCAGAGGCGTTTCCACCGAGACAGTTTCGGTATGTACAGTTTAGCTTGTGCTGAAGTAGACGTGTTGTCTTCTCGTCTGAAGTTTGCATCACTATGCTTCTGCTTGGAACAGTATGATACAGCCAAGGACATGCTCGACTATTGTGAAGGTTTATTGGATGCGGGCCTGTGGCAAATATGTGGATGCAGCAGGCAAATATCAGTTCCTGCTCATGGGAATGTTCTTTTGAAGGTACTAGAAATGGCGGAGACAGAGTTGCTAAGAACGCATGTAGCATTCAGCGTAGTTTTTGGAAGGCACGAGTTATACTGCATGCCCGAAGCGTTGGTGTATGAAATGTACAGAACCATTGACGATGATGACATGAGGGAGAGGATACCAATCCGTGACGGCTGGATGGACCTGGCCATTGTGGATCCCATCCCTTTCCTTTATTACCTGCAATACATCACCTTCAAACAGTTAGACCAGTCGGATAACATGAGCGCCGCATTACACAAGCTTGAGGATTACGTCATGGACCATTCAGATAAAGGTTGTCACGCAGAGACGGCTGCAAATCTGCTTGGTCACTGCTACGAGCTGGCCGGGGACCACTGGGCCGCCTACCACTACTACTGCGAGTCGAGAGAGAAAAGCCCAAACAACAATGCCGCACACAGGCATATACATAGATTGAAACCACTTTTCTGCAGCGAAGAGAGCGACTCCGATCAACCAAATACAAGCGATGATAATGACACTGATTAATAGCCCACTGTATATAGTGTAAATGTATTTGAAATTGGAACACCATAAGTATCCGCATTAGGAATCTTATACGTGCATTATTTTCATATGTATTTGTGATGTATTTTGTATGTAAAATTATGCAGCTATTGCTGATCAGATGTTTGTTCCATTTTTTCAAATGATTCAACATACTATGTATTAAAATCACATTTATTTATTATCATAATAATAAGATCACATCTTTGGTAAACATGCATGCTAACCTCTGTTGGTTATGATAATTGTTTATATTTTTGATTAAGCAAAACTTATGGCCAATATGTTTACAACCGTCTATGTATTATATGTAAAAGACAAATAAATGAACTGCAATTACACATATAAGTAACAAGTTCAAGACTAACTTCAGCAGAACATTTTTTTTCAAAATAAATAACATCAAAATTTGTTATATTTTGCGTTATATTTTGCCCCTTGTACATTTGCAGATTTACAAATCCCACACATGTATCACAAATCCAATAGCAGCACTTTGACCAATGTTCGAACTGATAAGCAATGTGGCTGAGTCACGGTGTCAAGTCTCATCCGGTTCACTGTCTGAGTCACCCATTGTTAGGCCTGGCACTGTGTTTTCATTATCTACATCATCGTCACTGTCGATATTTTCATCTAGTTTTTGTCTGTAACTGTTAAGTCAAATAAAATATTTTCACAATCAGTTTATCAATCTTGAATTATGCATTATAGTTATTGAAGACATGCTCATAGATAACAATAACTACATGTTTGTACATGAAGCATAAGTCCTATGACAAGAAAACTATTTAGGTTGACATATGGAAAGAAATACAGCATTACCAACCTGGTTTTCTGATATGTACCACACAAAAGCCTAGTTCTCATGTGCAAATCTACTTCAGCAAAAAAAAACTAAGCACAAGAAAGATGACCATTTTACAGTCAAATTAAAATGATTTTTAAAATAAATTTATTAAATAACTGATCACATCTTTCCTTGCATTTATGCTGTATGAATGCAGTTGGGCACACAAGCAAATTCCATGAAGCACGCCTTTTTGGTTATTTACTCGCTTGCCCTACTGCATTCATACAGCATTAACGCAAGAAAAACAGTGATCAATACCTGTATTAACATTTTAAGTAATTATTCATTACAATTTAAAATTAGCAGTATCTTGTTTAATTGAGTATTTGTTCTTAGAGAAATGTAACCAAAAACATATGTTTGTATAAAAGAATAGCTATTTTTTGTTACATTGGTGACTAGGACTAGGCGAATGCAAATATTTTTTATCTAAAACAAGAGCTGTCACAGAGACATCACCCCTGTCTCCCTGCTTTAAACCAGAATTCCTAAGTCAAATTATTAAGAGCTAGAATTTGCATTACATGCAAGATAATTATTAAACTTGATGAATTAAGTAGGTTGGATGGTAAGGAGCCCTTGTATAAAGTTTCAATGCAATACATCAAGCAGTTGCCGGGATATTGACTTAAATGTGGTTTAATGCAAAACTTATATCAGAACTTTTAAGTCAAATAAAGAAGGGCCATAATTGAACTTGATTGATTAAGTAGGTTAGTTTGAATGCAATAAATAATGAACTGGCTGAGATATTGACTTAAATGTAGTTGAATAATAAAGAACCATAATTTGCATTTTATGCACAAAAGAGTTATCTTAATTGATTACTAGTATTTAAGTAGGTTGGATGGTTGATTACTGTTGAATAAAGTCTAAATGTGGCACATAACATAGCTGCTGTCTGAGGTATAACTGTGTGTGTGTTTATATGCACCAGAATTTATAGGTCCAAAATTTGCCTTCGATTCAATATACCTGGAAGAGTTTTTCCACTAAATTGATTAAGTATGTTGGTTGGTTGGTTGGGAAAACCTGTGTTGAATTCCAATGCTATCCATAAGGAATTTGCTGAGATATTGACTGAAATGTGTTAACATATAAAACCTAAACAAAGGTGTGATGCCAACATCGAGTATAGGGTGGGCAATACAGCACTCCTTATTCTTCAAAAAAGTTGAGCTAAAAATATGATTTAGGTATCACAGGCTTAAAGGTCCATGTAGTTATGAAATAAAAGAAATACTATGCTAGTCTGTTTTCTGTGGAATTGTGTCTTTTCACGTTATTTGCATTAAGATACAATTCAAGGACCTCTCATTACTTGTGTATCAAATTACCTCATATCCACGCCCTCGGGAGTGTAGGAGTCCATCTTTATCCCCAGACTCTGGGCCAGTCTCTCTGCTGTTAGTTCAGCATGAAGCTCCTGGGGAGGTAAGCATATTTCATAATTAGTTAAAAATGATAATTTAAAACCAGTGGCCATGTTTATGAAAAACCTAAGCATAAAAATGTACTGATCAGTTTTGACTGTTAATGAAGTTGAATTAATAAAAAAATATTGTAAATTGATAAATACAAGGGAATATAAGTTGATTTGATCTAAATAATTGAGGACATAAAGTTCAAATGTTGTAGAAAGAAATTAAAAATAAAATAGTGGCAATTTTCACTATTAAACTAACTTGGCTTTGTTATTCCCAGGAAATCTTTAGGTAAGCAAAAAAATGAAACTGACAAAGTCAAAACTAAGTTTTCACCTATATTAATGCATTTGTATCTGCATTACAAATACATGTATGCTTGATATTTTCTTTAGGATATAATTATTATTCATAAATTGCAATTTTTGCAAAATTCCAATACCAAAAACTATCAAAAGTTACAGAATAACCAAGAAACACAGTAAACCAGAAGATTTTATGCACCTGATATTTGAGCTTTTGTTGTTTCTGGAGGTCTAGAGACTCCTGGAGACTGATAGGCTGTGCTGATAAGTACCGGTAGTTCGGTGGGACAGCTGCAGACTCTGCCAGCTTCACATCTGGGAATTGTGACAGGTAATTCAGGTAGCATTAAATTAATTATACCAGCGACAAGATGTGCTTTGAAAACACTAGCTCAAATAAGAAACCTGAACATTTGAAATACAAAATAACAACTCAAGCAAGCTAAAGGTGATTTGTTGGAAGAACTTCGACCTACACCAGTATATTTCTTTGAAAATTATTATAATAAGCAATGTATGCTCTAGCAAAAACATGTACATGTACTACAACACATACCTTGAGTAGTACCAGAAACATGGGACCGCCTTGCTGGATCAGGGGGGTGGGGCTGGAGGTTTCTGATTTCCTCAGGTAAATCTTTGACATGCTCGGCATGAATATTGCTTCAATATAGTAAACACAGTGATGCACATTTAAAAATAAGCTAAAGATAATTATGTTGGTAGTCACCATTAAAATTTAATACATATACCTATGACTGGCATCCTATAAGTTGGTAAAAGAATGACCATCAAAACAAGATCAAACCCCTACCTGTTGGGTTTAAAGGTTTGCCTCATGCCAGCCTTCATATTTTCCTGTGCCCTCTGCTCTACTATCTCGAACTGGTGTTTGGTGCCTTGAACATGACCTTCATCCCCAAGGTCACCAATCCTCAGATGTTGTATTGTTTCAGCAAGTTCTTCACTATCACCAACTTGTTCAGTGCACTTGTGTGTTTTTTGAGCTTTCTGGTTAAAAAAAAATTAAAATTGAAACTAAAGCTAAGTAATTTTTTAAGTTTAGTGTTCCTGAAAACAAACATTTTACGTCTGATCAAGAATGAAGCTGCATTTCTCATTGGAAAACTTACCATTTATCTACCGTTCATATAGCTTTTTGGTGAGTTGGATTTATTAATATCAAAAGTCCTTGTCATCAAACCAGTAATGTGAAACAGACAGTATTTTTTTTATTTCATACAAACTTACCAGTAAATTTCTTCTCTCTCTTTCCTGGTTCAATATTTCCAACTTCCCCTTGGCCTTAGCACCTTTGTCTGGCAGCGAGTTCAAGAATGCTCTAAATAGATAAAAAAAAAAGAAAAAAAAGAAGGTTTTATCATGGTAAAACTCAGTTGATGAAGGGATATAACCCAAAAATATTTTAGCCACAGTTATTAAACATTTTTCTTAGAAGTAAACAAAACTTTATACATTGGGAATATGCTTGAATATGAACATGGCCAACTTATATCATTCAATGATATAATGGGTGAATTCAATACAATACTGAAGGCAATTGTATAAAGTTGGTTAAATATTTGTGTTTGGTTATCCATTTAGTTATCCAAAATGTGTATTGATTGGTCAATACTTATCCAATAATAACTACTAACAGATCCAATTGGTTTGATGAGTCAACTAGCCAAAAGGTAACCTTTGGACAACTTCTATAAAACCTCAGTCTAAACTAGCCATTCATTATTGAAGGTATTAGTACATGAAGAGTATAACATGTATTGCAAATCTAGGATACACACAGGCGGATAACTGGTATGCTTTAGCCACACAAGATTGTACATTTATTGCAAATCTAGGATACACCCAGGCAAATCACCGGTATGCTATAGCCTAACAACATTGTACTGCAAATCTTAACGTTAAGTTCTTATTAACAAATCATAAAAATCAAAGTATTGAGTGTCGTTTATATCGTTTATTTATTTAAAGGTCAAAGTAGAGAGATACATCATAATTGATATAAATAGCAGATTCTATTAATTTAACAGATATATTTGTTAATACTGTGATATGAATAAACCTGTTTATAAATCTGTTTCATCAAAGCCCATACATGTATACACATATTATAATGCCATTGTATTACATTAATTTAATCATGGAGCTGTTGACCGATATCAAATATGTTTTGTGTTGTACATTTCTTTGAAAAAAAGTTCTATCAAATTTTTAACTTTTATACAAATGGCTGCTGACCAGTGAATAAAAAAGAAAAGTATTTATTTTAGTAGAAGAGACATACTTCCGTTTCAGTAAATGTTCCCGTCTCCTAATGATATCGTGCAATTCAACGTCAGACAGCTTCTGTATATTCCCAAATTTACCATCATTGGTTGGATAAAATGCCTCACCCATGTTCAACCTGTCCAGAGAAAATTCATGATTACTGGTAATAATCATCAAAGGCAGTTAACTTATATTCATGAATGAAATAAGTAAACAATTTAAAAAAGTTGCTACTAAGCAGTCCACTTTTGATTCTAGTGTATACTAGTCTATCTAAATGGCCGTCAACGAATCTTAGGACGATTTTATGACCTTGGTAAAAATTAGTTGACTCAAGACAGGGATATATAAGAAATGTCAAAATAATAAAGTATCCCTAAACATTCATTATTGTAGCTAGGCAGAGAACAACATGATATCAGACAAATGTAAAAACGATTTAACATAATTAATTGTGGCTAAGCCAAGAAAAAGCCTTACTTTTAAGCCAATATCAACAGTTAGTGAAATCCCATTTTAGTAAGTACATGTGTGTATGAGAGGTTACTTCTAACAAGCTAATTTGGCTGCATAATTTTACAGATTTTGTCAGATGAAAGAACACCTTTATCAGTGGTTATTAAAAGCTTCTGTCATGTTGCTTTAGCTACATTGAAAATGAAAAGAAATCACATGAAACCTTTCTTAAGCAGTGACATTGTCATAAAATAACATTTTATATTATCCGAAATAACAATCCGGATTGGGGTCTTCTATAAATGTTGATCAATTAACCTCACCATTTTTTTAATAATTGTACTGTACAGTATCCTTTAATGTAAATAGAATACGTATCAAATAGGAAGAAAAAGATCTTAATTGTCTTACGTTCTTAACTGTTTTATAATGACACAGTTTTTTTTCACAATTTCCTATTTTCATGTAACAGCAATGGATAATTCAAAACTAAGGGAAGTAACTGCAATTTGATTTGTAACACTAACACCATTACAGTTTGTGACCTGTTGACTTTGTACACATTACCCTTTTTTTGTTGGGATAGAACAGAAGTTCACAGCAGATTTGTGAAAGGTAAATGAAGATTTACAAAGCTTCTTTAGTTATTTGGAGGATCAATTAACTGCACTGTGAGCTGGTGCCCCGTCCACTGGTAACATTAAATGAGTGAAAGAGAAGTTAATATATTAAACAACTGTTAAAGACTAAGTAAGCCAGTAAAAAATACACCAATGTTGTCAGCATTTTCTGCACATAGTAGAGCTAACAGTTATTTTGTTGAATAATCTGAACTCTTACAACACGTTCTATTGGTAATTAGATGACGGAACCATTAGTCTATTAGTATAATAGACGTTCATTATGGGATTCTGCTAGTCATTCTAAAATGCCGTCCAGGCTTTTTTTTTAATGATGGTCCAGGCTAACCATCATTAAAAAAAAGCCTGGACGGCATTTTAGAATGACTAGGGATTCTGCCTAACGCTGTGAAGGATTTGCAATAACAAAAATTGTTAAAAAATCCGCCCACATATATAATTAAGAATGACGGAACCTCTTGATACATTGAACAGCTGCCTGAAATTAAAGTTAAGACCGATAGATTCTTCAAATAATAGATCTGGCATGACCATGTACCATTAACCAATATCTTTTCAGACATTTTGCGCGGAGATGGCCCTAAAGGGAATGCGTGTGATCGAGATGGCGGGGCTGGCCCCGGCCCCTTTCTGTGGTATGATCCTGGCTGATTTTGGGGCTTCTGTTATTAGGATAGACCGGGTATGTTTAAGGTCTTCCTAAGTAGACCGGTGTAGATTAAAGAAAAACATCAAAATGAACCCACCTCAACATACAAGACTGTTTAATGTACATTGGACATTAAAATGCAAACCATTTTTGTATTTTTATGGTGCTCAGTTATCATGATTGGACCTCAAAATTGTAATTGTATTTATATATAGATACATCCAAATTTAACCATGTACATTGTAATGCTTTAAGATTAACTACTGTTCTTTTATTCTTTGGGATTAAATTTTAATAATGTATGACTTAATTACTTTCCAGACCCCGTCCAAAGGCCAGAAGACAGTGTACAGTATGGATACGCTCTCTCGTGGTAAACGGTCTCTTGCTGTAGATCTTAAACAAAAGGAAGGGGTCAGCCTTTTGCGGAGACTCTGCTCCAGGGCAGATGTTCTAATAGAGCCCTTTAGACCAGGTACAATCTTAATCTTATCCTCCCTGGTGGTATTTAAGGGGTATTCTTGACTTTGGCAGGTTCATTTATAAATAAATGAATAATGAGTTGAATAAGGCCCTTTAATAGCTTCTCAATACCCAATTATCTAATTGCAAAAGGGTTTGACCAAAATTTCTTGTTTACTATTCAACTGATAATTAAATTATTAAAACAATCTGCATTAATTTTATCCCCTGAAGCTATTTTGTAGGTTGGAACTTTTTAAATATATGGTGTTACATGTAATAATACAGCTTGACATAACATAGATTTATTTACATATATATAAAAGACAGTTGCTCTTATTATAATTTTTTTTTCAAATATTCAAATGTTTCCCTTGATCCGATACATATCACACAATTTATGTTGCTAGTGTTTACCCCCAGGAGTGATGGAGAAGTTAGGTCTGGGTCCCCAACAGCTGACGTCCGACAACCCACGCCTCGTCTATGCCCGCCTAACAGGGTTCGGTCAGAAAGGACATCTGGCCAACAAGGCTGGGCATGATATCAACTACATTGCCATGGCTGGTCAGTCATTGTTAAAGAACGAGAGCATGGCAAAAAGCTATTTCCAGTGCTTGTCCCTTTTCCTCAGTTGCCCAATGGGAATAGGCTAGAATATATGCCAGTGATTAAATTTGATACATATTCTATGCACTGTCATTATAAACAAGCTTCATTTTTAAACACATGTATCATAAACAGGTTCTAAGTTATTTCTAACTGCAGAGTTTTCATGATACTATGCAAGGCTGTGACGGTACATAAAAAAAGCTGTAGTTTTTTATGTTTTAAATCATTATACATACCTTAATTACATACATAACTGTACTTTAGTTTATTGTAACATGTATATAAAAACCAAATGTTTAAGTGAGATGATTTTTAATACCAATGATAACTGACTTATGTTGTCATAATAATTTAGTGTAATTTATAGACTTGCTGATGCCAAGTGTATATTGGCCTTAAAGTGGCCAAATATCTACTTAGATAATAATTTGCATATCCAGCATATACAGGTTAAATCTACTTGTATTCCCTGACAGGCGTGTTATCCCAACTAGGCCGAAAGAATGAGAACCCCTACCCGCCCATCAACCTTGTGGCTGATTTTGCCGGTGGGGGCCTGACCTGCGCCCTGGGGATCGCTTTCGCACTCTTGGAGCGACACACCTCAGGCAAGGGCCAGGTCATAGATGCAAACATGGTGAATGGATCAGCATATCTGTGTAAGATATTGTCAGCCTCAGTAAAATATTGATGCAATCAATGCACAATAAAAGCATTTTAAAAAATTTAAAGAAATAATAAGGGCCCACATTTTTTGTCCTGCCTGTTTTTTCACCTGTCAGTCAGTCCACATTTTGTTGTTTTATACTTAAAAACCAAAGATATCAAATACAAACTTCATGTAAATATTGAAAAATTATGACCCTTTGCTATATTGATTCAAATTGAAGAAATGAATTTACTTTTCATTGCAACTTGAATATGTTTTAATGGATTTGAATTCATTATTATATATCAAATTGCGACTTTTGTATAATACAAGAACCATAACTCTGTGGCATTTATCACAAAAATGCCTCCCTTGATATAAAGATATAATGACATAGAGCAGTTCTATGGTGCACATGTCGAGAACCATAACCCTGTAGCTCATTGATTCCAAATGCCTCCCTTGGCGTTAGGTATTTTAACATTGAATTTACTTTTTATCAGAACTTTTTTTAGAAGTTGTTGGTTATTTTTATTGATGTAACTAAATGAAACTTGATGTAGGCTTTACACATCGAAACAACCATAACACTATGACCTGTTGTTCACAGGTTGCTTCTTTTGACAGACCTGTATGTTGGAGTTTTTTAGGCATGAATGGAAATTGGAAACTGGATGATTGTATTATGTATTTGTACCCTTATGAAGAATCATAACTTTATTATCCATTAGTCCCAAGGTAACCTTCGTTAGTTACTTATTGGCTTTGTGTCCTCTGAAAAGTTTACAAATCTGTATTACTTTTGGCATTGGTTGGAGCGAAACCATGCCCCAGACATTAATTCTTGTGATTATTATTAAATCATGATGAAACTTGGTTACAATATTTATAGGCATTATGTTTTAGTCCTCGTGAAAAATTGCCGTAATAACTAAAATTTACTACAAAATATTTGCTTCTTTTCATTGAACTAGGGATATAACTGGTTTGACTATGATTGTCACAACAAACATGCAACACATCTAATTCCAAGGAACTCTAGTTATGTTTGAGCTGCTATATGTAACTTTCTTTGGGCTTAATTCAAAGTGGACTGGCATTACTTTGGCTTCGAGCAGATGACAATTTAGAAAATGTACATAGAACCAGGATATTAACACTTTGACACATACTTTTTATTTCTTTATGACCATTTCACCTTGATTAATATTCACACATGGTTTGTTTATTGAGCATATGAATGTGTTCTACATAAATGAATACTAAAATTAAACATTTGATTTGTGAGCAGTTTTTTTATTGCATAGGCCATTATTGCATAGTCAACACACTTAAATTTAATGTACCTAAAAACTCCCTTTCAAATATGTTGTCATTCGGGGCTCTTATCATAATTATTCTGTGATGGCTGTAGTTTTATATGGATTTATAAACCCTAGAGTATATGGTAGATATATTTTTATTTCAACTACTAGCATATATGATACCATATAACATAGTCAGAAATAGAGACGATATCTCACTTTTTGTTGATTTTGTTATTCAGCAACATTTCTATGGACATCTCGAGCTTTACCCATCTGGCCTGGAAAACGTGGGGAAAACAACCTGGATGGAGGGGCAGCTTTCTATGGCACGTACAAGACCAAAGACGATAAATATGTCTCCCTGGGGCCACTAGAACCTCAGTTCTATGCTGATCTGTTGAAAGGTATGGTTATCACAGGATCGGTGAAGAAAATTATACAGTTATATAACGAACACAAAAACAACTGTCTAAACACTAAAATAGGAATGGTACATCTAGTAAAAACGAATTTAAAAATCAATTTAAGTTTACTTGTATTCATTCAATATGTTATGATATAATCTGAATAACCATTAAGCCCTGTTTTCATACTAGGGTTTATAAGTTAAATGTTGCCCAATATAACATTTTAATACCTACTGTTCATCTTGTTTAGTCTTTTAAAAACATTTTTTGTGTTCATTAACCGTAAATTCACACCTCAAACTGTTTAAACAGGTTTGGGTCTTACACAAGAGGAGATGCCACAATATACAGATGGGGATATTATGACAGAGAAATTCAACGAGATTTTTCTCACAAAGACTCGAGACGAGTGGACGGAGACATTCAAAGACCTTGATGCATGCTATGCGCCAATCCTGGAAAGGGAGGAGGCTGAGTGCCATCCCCACAACACTGAACTGGGCGTGTTCATATCAAATCCCAGCGGAAAGGTTGAGCCCGCCCCTGCACCCATGTTATCACGGACACCTGCTGTCTCAGTGTTGCCGCGGCAACCAGAGGTCGGGGAGCACACGGAGACAGTGTTGAGGGGTAGTGGTTTTGGTGACAGTGAGATTAAGGAATTATTAGACAGTGGAGTAGTTTTCCAGAATGAAAAATCCAAAGCCAAGTTGTAATTCAAGGACGATTGTTCACGGTGGAAGGATTTTGAGCAATACTTGATCACTTGATGAATAAATTTTAACCAACATTTAAGTTATAATTTTTTGTGAAAGAAGTTTGGATTCCTTTGGAAAGCTTGTTGAAAGTGATACCAGTATGAATTACAATAGGAACCTTTTGCCTCCATATCCCAGGGACTGGCCAAAATACTTCAAGCCTTGCGCGTTAGTCAAAATCACCAGCTCAAGCCAACAAGGAAATCAAGCCAATCGCTATCGAGCCAACGGGTTTCAAATGTATAATCGTAAAAGCAAAAATATTTCAAAAACTTTTATTACGTTAACTTTGATTTAACAAAAGTTTATACATTCATATTTATTATATTACAATATCCAGCAAAAACTGTGCCATAGTCTGACTTTGAAAGCTCTGGATTTCAGAAAAGATCCTGAACTTATCATCCCTTTCATGCTGTATGTATTTCGCCTCCATACAAATGGTCACAATGTTTCATTGACAATACATATTCCTGAAACATGCATAGATAAACATGTGACTGAACAATGACTGAACAAGGAATTGTACTTTGAATTTGAAGCTCCGATTGAAATAATTCTTCCAAATATTGCACTCCCCGAACATGACAACATTCAGACATTTGACATGACGCCCAACCGCCCTGATATTATATATTCTAAAATCCGTTACAGTGATAACACAGACAAACATTTACTCCTGGACTTGAACTAAACAAGGGCAGTCAGTATCAGATTTTGGCATCGTATCAATTCTTGTCTCCCTGATTGGAAAAAAACCTGCATGTGTATATATATATATATATATATAATTATATGTAACAATAATATACAATCAAAGTAAGGTTTTTTAGCAATTTTAGAAACATATACATCCAAGGTACATAGTTGTAATTATTATGCTCAGTACTATGAAATGTTAACAATTGCCATGTAAAATAAAAGTTCGAAAATGAAATTCATCTTTTTTGTTATTTAATAGTATTATATAACAATAAATCATTTCATATGATAGTGTATGTTAAAATCCAATAGGTACATGTATGCAAACTTGGAATGTTCTTGAAGTAACCAGTACGTTGCCAAGAGCTCACATTATCAGATCCAAAACAGTCTTTTTAACTTTTATTGAGAAATCAATATTAAGCTAGATCTTTAACGGCCTCATTAATCATAGAATAAATTTTGATGACAGGTAATTCATAACTATTAATACCAGTTGAGCTGCATATGCATTCATCAAGATGCACCTTCATTATATCCATCTCATCGCCAATGGATGGAAAATTTCACATCATCATTGTCATGTTTGTAGACTCAGATGTCAATCACAGATAAATTCTATCATATGTGCCATGCACATATCCTGCTTGGCTCACGCCACATACCACATATTTGAAGACTTGGACTTGTAAACAGTTCATTCTGCAGTTATGGAAGTCTTCAAACTAGTGAATATAATGTTCATTCCTCCTGTCTGAACACTTGAGCACACATTTCACATTGCTGCTGTATCATAACAGGTCCCAGGGGTACATGTACAATGAGCTGTCTATCGGTCCCACATATCCGACTGCTATCAGTATAACGTCCACAATGGTCCATACCCCTAGGCCTCCAAAGCTAAACAGTTTGCCGATCCCCTCCTTCCACATCCCCAGGTAAAACCTGTCCACTCCAAATCCTCCCAGTGTTACACTGGAAATACATGAAATAGGTTTTAGATAAAACATAAATTGAATTAAAATAGTCACAGAAAGTACCAGTTAGCCAATTTAAGTACATGTATAGTGAAGGTATTGTTACATGTACATACGTATGATACAAAATGCATGCATATACATATCTCTTACCTTGTTTGAATTTTTTTATTGAAAATTGCAGCCAATAAATAGTGTTTACTATTAGGATTTTTTCTCTTATGTTACCATTGATATGATGTTAAATCAGATTAAGACAGCACTGGATAATTATCTTCTTTGTTTAACAAAAGAATATGTTTAATTCAAGTCCATGTGCATCTGTCCTGGTATATCACATGACTAGTAAACCCCTCAATTGATTTAACAGTTCTGAATAATTATATCAGGGAGGTCTAGCATCATGTCAATTAAAAGACACACAATTATGTACGCTAGTTAGAAAATGCATCAAGATGAATGATAAGTTTTACTAAATTGATATCCTTATATGCTACTTTTAACAACTAGTATACCTGAGCGTTAATGCTGTCAACCATTTAAACCCACTTGTCCAGTTACAAGGGAACCTTTTTTGGAATGTTCTGTTTCCTGTAACAGAGACATAGAATAGAATTGTAGTATGTCTGCACAAAAGACAGTGCCATTTCTATATCAACAGACAAATTGTGAACATATTTTCAAATAAAAGTTTAAGTACTTATGAAGGACACTAACTATCAAGTTAGATAAAAGCAAACAGTTAGAGTAACTCAAATTTATATCTATAATACCAATACATTTACTATTGTAGTACCAACCTAAGCAGATAACATCTTCATTGACGCTACACGTTGCAAGAAAAGTCTCTGGCGGGGCACTCTTCATGTCGCAGGTGGTGGCTTTGTGCATGTTGCAGGCATACTGGTCCCGGGAGAGTTGATAGCTGTAGCGACACTCATACGGCCTACGGAAAGTCTTGTTACCCTGTAAAATTGTAAAGGCTTTAGATACATTATTTGATCTTCTAGTTTATTTCACAGACATATGACTAAATAGTAACAACATTACTATTTTACAGAATAAGAAGACCATACACACAGTCATTGAAATTAGACTTGAGGATGAACAAGCCCGAATTCTTATATTATTGCTTGGAATAAAGATTTTTAACAAACCCTGCTATAAAAAATTCAGAATTTGAGCAAGCCCAGAAGACATTTTACCAGTGCAGGGCTTGCGGGCTTGTGTTAATTTCGACCACTGTATACATAACTGTTCATAGATAATTTAAGTTTCTGAAAACATCTAGATCAACTATTGTATATCTTACTGATCAGACTATTTATTTTTCATTTTTCAAGCAGTAATTCACAAGACAAAATATCAATATTGACAGAAAAGGTACCTTAACAATCAACTTTCTTTTAGTCCCATTATACTGCCAATCATTAAATACATGTACCGGTATGTGATAATAATTTCATCAGAATTGATATAGTTTACTTACTGTGCAATTGACATAAGGCTTGGGTGAGCACTGTGCAGTCAGTATCCGACCATACACACAGTAGAAGTTCATCTTACAGTCAATACAAGATGCTCCCAGGTTCTCACAGGGGGCATTGTCCGGGCATGGATAGTCTGGCACAGGGGTAGTCAATGTTTTCACAGTTGTAGTTGAGTTGTCAATGACAACATCTGCATCACCATCTTCAGTTGGCAAATTAGGAACTGTGGTACTTACATCAGCTGAAAGAGTTTGAAAATAATCTAGCTGGTTTTAACTTTTAACATTACATTTAAGTGCCACAATAAATATTCTAAAATTATTTCTTATACAGCAGGTATGATTAAAGCAAACTAGTTCATTTACATTTTAAAAACTAGGCCGAAATCGAGGTGTGAACCATATTTTGAAACAACATATTTCACAACTGTCAAAGAGTAAGGACACAAATTGAATATCATTCTCTCCACAGAACAATGTATGTCTAAATGTCATAATATGTTTACAGAATATTTGTATGCTCTGCTCAACAAAGTGATCATAGTTATTATAAAGGCAAATTAATGCTTGAAAACTATTTCTTCCGTTTTAAACACTGCTTTTACGCACACCAAATTTAGAAAAAGCTATGGAATATATCTGATTTTGTTTTTAATTTTAGGAAGCATCCGAGAACTACTTCTGTCCAACAAGAATTTGACCGTTTTGTAAACAACATTAGGAGTCAATGGAAACAAAGCAATATTATTTAACTCCAGTTAATTGACAAATGACAATGAGGTTGAAAGTCCTGCTCCCATTCTGGCATATAGAAACAGTTTGGGTTTAAATTTTTGATGAAGTAAATTAAAAAAATTAATAGAAAAAATACCCATATTTTTTCAAAACACAAATAGGAATTTCAGTTTCACTTTTGGGAAAAATATGTATGTTTTAGCGTCAGGAATGGGTCCTAACATCAGTCCCAAAGTGGTCACACATGTCCATCTTTTAATGCCGTGATATTTGAATTTTTATTTTTAATGTGTTTGTTTCTGAAGAAATATAGCCACAACTTAACCAAAGAATCATAGCGTCTCTGATAACAATTTTAAAAACTCGGTTCTACTGGAGGAGCTTAAAATGGTTTAATACTGGCCACTGATGCATTCACCATTGAATGAACGCATGAACGCACTCAATTTAATGGAAATTTAATGTTATTATTGACCTTACATTTTGACCATGCTTGAAGTCATGAAACTCATTTATAAACTTCCATTCACCTAATCCATCAATAAGCAATTAAATGTTTTAGTCATGCTCGCAAAAAATATCACATAAATGACTTCAACAAGTCTTTTTGACTGTTTTGTTTACATTGCATCACCCGATGGACCCATGCATTTCTATTCTATTTAGCACACCGGCTACCACTTATTCAAATATTCAGCGTGTAGGTAAAGTAAGCAACCAGCTTATACCTAGTCTAAAATTATAGATGTGTTATACAGGATTCTTCCAATCCCTAACGTCTAAACGGGTTTGTGCAAAAACAGGGGGTGTTTTGAAAAATATTGAAATTGTATTAAGTGAAGTATTTTATGGTTTAAATTGATCATAAAGGTTTATATTCATATTTTACCATGTAATTGAAAAGTTATTTTGCACAAAACAAGCATTTAATGCATTAAAACACATTATTTACCTTTCCAATAAAACGGAAGTTGACTGACACAGACAACAATTATGCCAAGCGGAACAACTCGACCCAACCATAATAACTCGGCTACCTCCGAGAAGCTTCGAGATAGACCTCTTAAATACAATCGTTACAACTTGGCCATGGCCGAAATGTTCTGATTATTTAAAAATTGTGCCCTGATGCCTTGCAGGTGCCCTTCATGTATATATCGCTATGTTTTGACAGCAAGAAATGAAAAAACACGTCAAACTCATAAATATTCGTAGGATATGACATTTTTATGTATGGAATTGATATAATATAACATAATCTGGTAATATTTCTTGTTTTTATGATATTTTTTTGATGTTAAATGCTTTAACCCAGAATCCCGATCAGAATAACTACCCAGTTTTGATACTAAACAATTTGTATGTGAAGGATTTGCCATATCAAAAATCGTAAAAAAAATCCGTAAATGTACAATTCTTTGAACTAGCTTATACCCAACGCAAGCTGAATAGAATAGCGCACGCGTACGGTCATCGTGAAGATTATTAATTTATGGACCATTATGTTATTTGCATATGAATGTTCATATTCAGTGTTTGAACAATATGCTGTCTACAGATCTTGGAATGGATTGTTTCCATACTTTAATTAATTATTTATGGCTATGACTTCAGGCATGGACACAACACATTACATTCCAAATATTGTGCCACTTTGGGCATAATGAATTAAATGACACTCCGCATTTTAAATCAGATTATTCATTATCAATTACCATTATCCTGGGCACTTCCACTGATAGAAATCGAACAGGCAAAAAGGATGACAGTTATAATAACCGCATATTTAAAGGAAGTAAATGTTGACATTTCTATTTTCTGGCCGCTTACATCAAATTTAATTATTTTTGCGTTTTTGATCTAAGCAATTTTTGACACAAAGAAAAATAGCAAGAAAGATAGGTGAAGATAGTGCGGTGAAAAGCGAAAACACCACACAGCGGTTACTTCCCTTTGTCATAAAGTCCACCAAGCATCCGCAATGATGATTTCGCACGTGGTGGCAAAGATCATCTCTGCATGTGAAGGAGATGGCCATAGTGCGCATTATGACATATGTAAATTGACTACTTCGTCGAGCTTTAAAAAAATATAAAGAGAAAAAATCACTTGATCTCATTTTGAACATGTTTTCACTCGAAAATTGTTTTTGTAAAATTAAGGCTAAATATTGCAAACCAAGCGCGAGGGCCACCAACAAAATAAATCCGTTCACAGGAGACTAGCGAAAGAAGAGTCCCTAATTGGGCATATGCTCTTCTATTCGTATACCAATTTTTAGACAGTAACTCGAAAAAAAAATCATAGTCGCGTTCCACCTTAATATGTTTAATTCTTAATTAATCGCACATGTACGTTAGCCGTATAGCAGATTTTGAATGTTCGTCGCTATAGTGAATCGAGTACCGACAGTTATCCACGATGGATCCAATTTTGAGCAATGAAATGATCCCTTTTCACAGATATTTTACTCTGCGTGGTGTTGGTGTTATTAAATGGTATTTACTGACTCATTTAGTTTGATTTTCGCCGGAGCTATATACTTCATTCAGTGATCATCATTACATAATGTCTATACAGTAAAAATGACACAACTGTTGCCCACGTTGCACGGTTTGTACAATCAAAACGTCATAAATGTTTGCGCCAAAGCAAGAAAGCATATATTTATGTGTTTATTTTATAAAAGATAATACAACAGTCTTATTAAGACCAGACATTTCATAAATAACAAAATTCAATACTGTTTCAGTGAAACTAAATGCAAACACGTTATACTTAATGCTGCTCTTTATTTTCCGACAACGAACAAAAAAAAAAAACAAATCACAAATCGATACTCACAGGGATTATTTTATCACAGATAAAAGCTATTAAAAGTTATACCCCTGCATTTATAAATGCAGCATTTTAATAAATTATATCTACAGTTTATAAACATGTATCACAAATAATATCATCATATCATAATAAGAATAGAAATATGTATGTAATTATTATCATAAAGCACTTAATACATAACCCATTATTAAAGCTTCACCCTCACAGATTGACAGTTTTTGACATTTTTGTCTCAGGATCAGCTGATTTTGCTATCAATGCCTTCAACAAATTTCATATAAGATAACTCAAAATAAAACAGATCTCAATTTCATTTATTCTGAAAGATTAAATAACATTTTTAGCCATAGAAAGTAAATTCTCGTAAAACTGCGATCTGATCTTTTGTCAGAAATCTTATATCACTGGTTTTCAGACATTTACGCAGAAATTGGCTCATTCCAAGATTTTTTTTATATCAAAACGGCCAATCTGTGAGAGTGCAGCTGAAACAGATAATTTACAAACACAAAAATAAAATACAAATCAGTCGTAATAGCTTTTGTCATGGCCATTTACTATTATAGGCTCATGCTTTACCCCTTTCAACCATGATCATTTATTTTACTGGATTATTTGTAAGAAAGTCACGGACAATATCATTGCAAGTAAAACATTATACATACTTTATTTTATTGAAAAACCTTCAGCTCTTACAGACAAGATTCGTAAAATTCTGTAGCAATGTATGACAGATGCAAAGAATCATTATCTTGTTTCTAGAAAAGGCTATGCAGCAGTGTGTGTTATTGCAAATGTAGTCATGCTGGGTAAAGGACTCCGATGTACAACATTAAACTGTAATACTTCCTGTCAAAAGACAGACATATAATTAGATTTTAACAGACAGAATGACCCCGACAGCGAAAATCTACGATACTGAGGCCGAACAAACTACTAGAACAGGTGTCGATGTCCATTGGAGAGGGGACGTTATCCGATGCAGTGGGGGATGTTGGAGCCGGCTGGATACTATCTGTGTCTGTGACGAATGAAGGCACGTGTCTTGTCGATGCGAGACAGGAAGTTTACCGGGGCTGACACATTCTCCTTCACGGATGTCCACAGCTCCCCCATTACGCCAAACGCTTTCGACTGCCGCGATAAAATACAATGAGTGTCAAACATAGTATGTAAATAAATGGCGAACGAAAATTCTGCTTATTTTCAAAGTTATTTTTTAACATAAGGCTGAAGAAGGGCTTCTTATATAACTTTACATGTTAACTTTTTAAATCATTTTAAT
Source organism: Mya arenaria (assembly GCF_026914265.1). NCBI lineage: Eukaryota > Metazoa > Mollusca > Bivalvia > Myida > Myidae > Mya > Mya arenaria. Next base: position 61,534,723 of record NC_069124.1, on the reverse strand, counting down.
TTGAATTATAATCTATTATTAGTCTTAACACATCTAAGCGTTCATAATACAAAATAAGTTAAGCAAAACGAATTTATGGTCAATGGTATCAATAAATAACTTACTTATAATATACCAGTACTGTTTACTTTTATCATTATCAATAATAATAATAATAATAATAATAATAATAATAATAATAATAATAATAATAATAATAATTATTATTATTATTAATAATAATATTAGTCCCTATAATTCATTATTTCGACTTACCATGTAATCTACAGTGTCAACTTTTGCAAAGGTTGTTAATTATGAAATTATCTAATATAAAATAATTCTACCTTATCTCAATTATAAACATCACCATGCAATTGTTGACAACTTAAGTTAGTTTATGTATGTTATTCAAAGCACTATAACGTAAATAGTCTGGGTGTAGGGGAGGGGCTGGCAGCGAGTATTTACGGAATGACAACTACAAAGTGAAGAAAACCAGAAAACTAATGCAATGCACACGTATTAGAGAAAACTAATGTCAAGTATTTATATACTTGGGACAGATAATTGACTTACTGTGTCTTTTTGTGTGCAATACAAAAAACCCAAAATTAATGCCAAACATATTATTATATACATGTAAATACTTGTAAATATAATTTCACCTAAAATGATCATAATTATATCATATGCTTTGAACGATGATTTGTCGTTTGAAACACGGTTTGAAAATAAAGGCTCGTATTTCAATATGGTCTTAATTGAATCTCAGAATGATGTAGCTAACCGGATTACTTGTAATTAATTACTGACCAATAGAGCAAATGAAGTCAATGATGCATGACCATAAGATTGACTTGAGGTACATATCGAATACCACCCAAGAGTTTGTGTTTTGGGGTTAAATTGAAAATACGTTCTATTGAGTTCTCCTTAAAGAATGTGATATCAAGATCGTGAAAATTCAAACATTTGAGAAAGTGGGCTAAAATCATGTCAAGCGATACAGACAAAGTGTTTTATCGCATCTATGGTAGATGTTAAAATCTACTCATTATATGAAATGTAAATGCAAATTGAAACAGTTGGAAAATCATATTTTTTCGAGATTGTATGTGGCATTACCTCAAACTTCTTCTCCCTATTTCGTATTTCCTGTATGTTTCTCCGGTTCTGAAAAACAAGAAACAAATTATTACTTCATTCCCCGTGCCAGTGGGAAGCCAAAATACTTGAAATTGAAATGCATCTTTAAATGAGCTGTCAGTAATATGGAAGATAAAACTATATATCTGCAGGGCATCCAATTTGAATATAAATTAAAATATAACGCTTCTACAAACAGCTTCAGCCATTTCAAGGTTCACTCGGCTAAGCCACACATTTTGCTGACTTAACAAGTATGACAGGACATACAGTTTATTAGCCATATACAGATGCTTATCGTCTTAAAACATAAATTTATATACATATATTGTTGACGTATATGTGTGAAAGAATCGACAATAGTCTTCGCAGCTTCAGTATGCATAGTAAACTTAATTAAAAACTAAACTATTTACGTAATGAATACATTGAATTTCTTTCTATGACTCTCACCTGGTAGACCATGAGGATGATGAAGCCGACGTTATAGACGAAAAAGAAGATGAGGAAGACGATGAACGCGGCGAAGTCCAGGGTGTTTTGCAGTTCGACGTCATACTTGAAGCGCGAGACGACCGCGTGCCAGAAGCAGATGAAACCAGCAAACATCATCGATATCAAAACGTATCGGTCCTGGAGAAAGACATGGGATAACTATATAAATGACAGGGACAAATTCAGAATGGCGGGGAAAATATGAAGGGATATCACTTTTTTATAGATTTCTATAATATGAACATGCATTAAAAGTTTTGTAGAACATTTTCTATTTTCTCTCAATAAAATGATTTCCTTCATTGCCAGTCACCCCACATGGCCTTATTGTATTTTCTATTCTCAAAAAGTGCACAAAGCTAAAGCCATGTACCGTTTAAACGTTTAAGCATTCATCGTGATAAAATTCCAACGCAATGTCATCGCGTCTGTACATAATCAGTTAGATTAAATAGAGCGCAGTTGGTCTCATTTTTGTATCAGAAATATTGATTTCACCACATACTTATAGTTGATTGTATTTCAATTATAAAATAGATTAAGAATATATATAAATGTTGCTCCAAACTATGTGTGTGGGAGTACTAGTTATACTTAATGTTCGGTTTTATCACAAGAGAAAAGTTACTAACCCGTTTTTAATGAAATAGATAATTATCACTGTAATAAACAAGTTAGATGCAAGAAAACAATCTCAATTGATTCACGGGAATGCCATGGTATCTGTAAAATGCCTAAGGGCTTATCTGTCGAATGCTTATACAATTTGAAATGAATCGATATTAATAAGGAATAAAACACCAACTTTTTATGTCTTACAATATTCAGTTTCTAAATAGATATTAAGTGTTCATCATTGTGGACATCAGTATTAAATTATATTAAATGAACACAATAAACCCATAGCCTGAAGAACTTTTTCTTGTCCCTGCTTACACCAATTACTGTTTTTACCTATTGAGGGGCTGGGAAACTGGCATAATTGTGGTTGTAGACAAACTAACTTTGTGCCTGAGCTTAAGCTCTTTTCTGGCAATAGAGGGTTTTAACAGATATGTTTATATCTGAATATGAAGTGTGTGTATATATATTTCCACCGTAGCAGCTTCAAACTATCAAAGATGTACTCTTACTCCCAAATAAGATTTACCACAATTAATACAATTGTTCTAAATTGTCACAAAAGGGTGAATAAATGTCGAAAACAAGGGTTCTTATGAAGGATACCGAGTTTAATTTGAAAGAAAGGTGCAGAAAACACTTGTAAAACGACTTCCTTGTAAAACGATAGTTGTAAAACGATAATAGACCACAATTAATATTTTAGCACTAACCAATCATTAATATTATTGCGTTTTCAGCTTTTAAATACAGGGTTACAATCTTGTTACCAGTAATTAATATTTTCATAAATGCCCTATTTAGTAAGGAGTTTATCACTCAAAATTTATGTTTGTTGTACATGTGTATGTATTGATTTTAAATAAGAGTGTCACTTTAACCGGGAACAAACCACTGTCTTGAAACAAACCTGAATATGTACCCACCACCCTCCGATGAGATAACACAATAGTGATTAACAACAAAACAATACACTGGACCAGTGTTCGTCTCTACGTACAAGATGTGTGAGGTAGGAGATCTTGGGCATACTCTGGTTTGTGACAAAACGGAATGAGATGCCAGCCAGGATGAGGATGAAAGACAGCTGCAGTCGGTTCTGCGTCAACGTCGGGTCCACCGCGAACGTCGTGAATGCGAATATACTGAGCAAGTTCTGGAAATGAGAGTTGTGCGTATAAAGATTAAGCAGCGTGATGGCCTTACATTGGCGAACGGGGGTATACTTAGTATACTTAGTATAGTATATGAATTTCCTTGCTGAAAACTAAATGGAGAAAAACACTTAATATTTTCAAAGTCGAATGGCATAGATGGACACATTTACTTTTTGCACAACCAGGTAGTGTTATGCAATCACGCTGTTAACAAAAGAACTATGATAACGGAATTCTAATTTCAACATAACATTACACTTCTAGATAAAACAAACACTTATAGATGGCAAAATAATAAAACAATCGTCAGTACCGTGAGATTCGACTGCGCTGCTTTAAAAAAAACTTTGAAGACATATACATATAGATAAGAATGCCTGCATATAGAGACAGTCCCGGCTTCAACCCCAACCCGCCTTACCACGATGACGAGAACGTTCCATGCGAAGAAGCCCGACCTGCGGGAGACGCAACAGGTAGTCACGAGCCCCGGGTAATTCTTCCGGTCACGTGTGTACTGGGCTGAGATCTCCAGCGGTTCCAGCTCTACGAAGTTGTGTAACTCCCATTCCTGGAAACGAGAAACGAAACGAGTGACAATGCGATGGAGCATGCCGGGCTAACACGTTTAATGACGTGCTTTGTTCCCATTGGCTTGAACTTCAAAATGGAACTTAGTGAAAAATAATAACAATACTTATATGCAACCAAATACGATTGTAATGTACGTTAACGAAGAATATATCCACTGATATCAACACCAAGCCCATGGAGCCTTTGTTGCACGCCAAGAGATGGCGTGAGGGTCATACCACACAGTTGTTTGGCACAACTCAATACACAAATACGCGGGTTTATAACAGACGGTGTTGTACACTTTGTCGTTTTTCAGAAATAAACGGGAATGTACCTGACTGTCCGAGAAGCAGTCTACGTAGATGCAAGAGACCTCGTCCATGTCTTCCACGATTTCCAACTTGTTATTAGTCAGCTCAGAGGATAGCACCAGAGATATGCTCTATATGGGAATAGTAATAACAGATATATCAATCTATACTATTGCATGGTCAAATTTAAAGAAAAGGTTAATGCTGAGATGGTTAAAACTGTTTTGTTAAACAATTTATATACGAGTACATTATATAACATTTAATTGTGTTAACATCTTTGACTCATACTCTCACCTATGATTGACCTACTTATATGATTTTTCAATACATCTGTTATCAAGAAAGTAGGTCCGTGTGTGATTTTATATCTACTTCAAGCATTTCAACTGAGTTCGTATTTGATACAAAATGTAAATCACTAAAACTGTCACTGTCTGTAGGCTAATGCGAATACGTATTTTACCTGTACGTCGAATGGGAAGGTGTTGAGTTCCATCTTCTCGAAGAACTTGCCCTTAATGCGCCTCATCTCGTATATATACGCCTCCCCGCGGCCCTTGAGGCGGACTTCGTGCCACACTTTCTCCTTTGGGTCCTCGAATATGTTCTGGAGGACTAGCTGGGGAGTCCAGTACTCCCTGAAGTCCTTCACCTTCACCTAACGGAGATAATAGTGATCATGTTTACAATGTTGTACACGTAATGGTTGTTCGTTTCCAGTCCCCGGGGTAGTGGGCGCAATACCTAAGTTGAGCCTCACTCTAGTGCGCACTTTGTGATGGCAGATCCAGGAGACGCCTCTGCTATGGTTCATATAGTGTCGGAAAATATCGTATGGAACAGGCAAGGCTGTCCTATTCTTATTTTTAAAGATGTGTAAATGAGTATCTGCATGGCTGTTTTGTCAGTAAGCAATATGAAAGTAATGAAGCCATAACGTAAAGTATGCATACGCGTACATACACAATGTGTTTAATTAATTTTAATGATATATACACTAAGGAAGTACAATCGAGGAATTCTTTATACAAAATGTGACTTTAATTCTATTTACAGATTAATATTGGAATAACTAGAAGCTTATAGATAAACAGTATTTAAAAAGCACAATGATCATGCCTTACTTACCTTCAATCACTTACAAAAAATGAGTGCATTGAAGGAATGAAAACAGCTAGTCTATGCATGAGACGTCAACTCAAGCAAGAATATGAAATTCGAAATAAAATAACTAAAGAAGAAAATGCCATTCATAAGGTAACTTGAAAGTAATGCATACTATCTCTTTGGCTTACCTGGTATATAACACATCTTGTTTAAGTAGTACATGTTTTATGCAGTGAACACAATAAAGAGATATCTACAGGCTACGTACAGTTGTGTTGTCTAGAGCGGGCTCCCTCCAGCGCGCCTGCAAGAAGACGTCCGCCTCGAAGTACTCTTTGATGGTCTCCACCTGACCAATCTTCAGGAACACGAACGCTACATATACCGTCGTCTTTTTCCGGCCCTCAAACCGTGACGTCACTTGCGGCTGGAACGCTTGAATCGGCTTCCGTCTGCCGTGTGTGAGCGGTGGGAGGCTGCCGCGGCCCTCGTTCTCCAGTCTCACGGAAAACTCTCCCGACCGTTCCATGTGTAGGTTTTCTAGTTCAACTATTGAAGGCGTGTTGCCCGACCCTCGCGGGGTGCGCACGGTTTCGTACTCTGATATGTCGTGTGTCTGGCGTATACGGTGTCTCCTTGGCGACACAGAGCGAGACCGCCCGCTCATATGTTCCACTTGGTTGCTAGGCAACGACATGCTATGATTGGTGAAGTTAAATTGGCATACCGATTTTTTTTCTGCAAACAAATTAATTCTTTTTGACAATCTGGAATACTAAATATATGCTATAACCGCACTTCTGTCATAAATAAGAAAAAAAACGTATTATCTATAGCCTTTTATGTTTTATTTCTTAATGATTTATGAATAACCAACCCTGTTTATGTTTATTTAAGATGGGTTTTCAATGAACGAAAGCCGCGACCTATTGAACAAGGTTTGAAAGGCGACGTATGGAAATGGCTTCGGAATCACTGATACATATGAGAAATCATTCAATATCTTATCCAGTGTGGAATGCCATGATGAAGCTACCCTTTATATAGGTTATCATGTCAAACTACCTTAGGTATGCTATTATTCAATTCTTAAATGTTAAGGTATCTGAATATGGCAGAATGTTCTTTCGATTTTATCACACTTTCGATCAGCATTAGTTCATTAACTCGATGATAAAATACAAACTTGAACAGTTCTATAAAACACTTTGATGTATTAAGGAATAAAGAATAAATGATGTACAGTAAATCATAGTATGATACACTTTGATACATTTGGTCATATAACGAACCGTAAATCAAACATATTGAAAATTAAATACGAGTGGTAACATTTTGTTTTCATTCAAGGCTGATGTTAGTGCAGTTATTTACATGCATAATCAATAAGGAATTATATTAGAATCTAAAATCTTTTAAACTATTTTCAACCTAAATGTATATGTATTTTTGTACACAGAACTAAAAATGAGATTGAAAAAGATAAGTTAAAAATGAATACCAAAGTAAGCATTTAGCTGTATATATATTATATAATGACTTACCTTTGATGGAGGAGTAAGAGAAACAAGCAAATTACAATGACATCCTATTTCGATAGATTCCAAAACTTAAACACCTCGAAACTATCCACATTAAGTCGATATCATGTGGTCAAATCTGTGTATAATAGCAGTAATGCACATTTGTTAACAACTTTAGAAGGCCGTGATCAATACCTACCTTGTATATACTATGATCGATGGTTCTATTGATCAATGCTGTATGAAAGGATTAAGCAACACATGTTTGCATTGTTAGCCGGATTAAAACCTCATTTAAAAGTCATCGATCTGTATACTTTTTAATTAAACACTTATCCGAGATAAACTTGACTTTCATGCATTGATCTTAAACAAAGACTTTGAATTCAGATATCGACATGCTTCATGCATTGGTCTTAAACAAAGACCTCATTTTCATCTATCTATCTAGTATCCACATCATTTGAAACTGATAGTCTGCCCCGGATTTCAAAAAAATAGTTTGTAGGCAACATATTTTAATGTTATTTTCAATGTTATATTATTTTAGTAGTCAACAGTCAGAGGTCCAACGTGTTTTGTATTTTCCGAATTTTAAGTGAGGGAACTTACTTACTTACTTACTTACTTACTTACTTACCTACTGTATGTATGTCGGCAATTTATGAACATTATAATCAAACTATGCTGTAATCGCGTCTTTCAAGCAAAAAACCACTTACACTGAGCTTGACAAATCGTTAGAATATAATAGAACAGAACTGACCAGAGCAGAACTGACCAGAATAGAACAGAACAGAACTAAACATAACGGACCAGAACAGAACTGACTAGAACAGAACACAACAAATATATCTGACCTTGATATAACAAAACAGAAATAAACAGAACAAAACTGAACAGAACAGACATACTTTATATGAATACTTGTAAAACTTACATTTCTATAAAACCGACATTTGTTCATAAACCATGCAAATGTGTATTTAGAATATATACAAGAACATAATAAATATAACTGGAGGTTAAACTTAAGTTTTATTGTTAGCAGTATAGTATTTCTAATTACAAGAACTCCTTTAAATATAAAGGAAGTTTGATTAGTTCAATTTGTGATGAGATTCCCATACAGATTGTTGGTATAACGACAGGGCAAGGAAAGACGTACGACAGGGCAAGGAAAGACGTATTTACATAAATATGTTCTAATATTGCATGCACTCATCCACAGTCACTCTATACCATGTATACTACCACGAGAAAGTTTATGTTATGATTATATACTACCACGAGCAAGTGTATGCGATGATTATATACTACCACGAGCAAGTGTATGCGATGACTATACACTACCACGAGCAAGTGTATGCAATGACTATACACTACCACGAGCAAGTGTATGCAATGACTATACACTACCACGAGCAAGTGTATGCAATGATTATACACTACCACGAGCAACAGTATGCAATGATTATACACTACCACGAGCAAGTGTATGCGATGATTATACACTACCACGAGCAAGTGTATGCGATGATTATACACTACCACGAGCAAGTGTATGCGATGACTATACACTACCACGAGCAAGTGTATGCGATGATTATACACTACCACGAGCAAGTGTATGCGATGATTATACACTACCACGAGCAAGTGTATGCAATGATTATACACTACCACGAGCAAGGGATGCAATGATTATACACTACCACGAGCAAGGGTATGCAATGATTATACACTACCACGAGCAAGGGTATGCAATGATTATACACTACCACGAGCAAGGGTATGCAATGATTATACACTACCACGAGCAAGGGTATGCAATGATTATACACTACCACGAGCAAGGGTATGCAATGATTATACACTACCACGAGCAAGGGTATGCAATGATTATACACTACCACGAGCAAGGGTATGCAATGATTATACACTACCACGAGCAAGGGTATGCAATGATTATACACTACCACGAGCAAGGGTATGCAATGATTATACACTACCACGAGCAAGTGTATGCAATGATTATACACTACCACGAGCAAGTGTATGCAATGATTATACACTACCACGAGCAAGGGTATGCAATGATTATACACTACCACGAGCAAGTGTATGCAATGATTATACACTACCACGAGCAAGTGTATGCAATGATTATACACTACCACGAGCAAGTGTATGCAATGATTATATACTACCACGAACAAGTATTTGTAATGATTATACAATATATATATGATAACGTCTTTCATTTCATCCTCCGAAAATGCATCTAATACGAAAACTAATTTAATTATATGGAATATTTTATTTTTCAGCCCATTTCACCTTGTATCCATGCGTAAAAAAATCTTTTTAGACACATTGAGAGTATACCTACCGGAAACTGTTCATTTGTTAGTTTCTTTGTACCCGTACCGCCTTCCTAACTCTTCTATAGAGATTCATTGAATACCGCGTACTCACCTTCATTTTTGACCTTATCAGCTTCCTTATCAGCATGGAAAATGAGCACTAGACTGCAGTGCTCCAGCTAGACTTTAATAGCAGGGTGGGGGACCCCGCTGCCCTTTCTGGCACCCTGCTGCATTTATAATACACCATGCTCTACCCTTTTTGTTTGACAGAGTCAATTCTGAAAAAAAAGTATTAAAATAATAAATATATATAATTTTGAAACTATAATTGAGATAACAGCTAAGGTAGTTACAACACATACACAGAAAATATTGATCATTGGCCCTTGCAAGTGTCTCACTATGGCTCATTCAATGCGCATCAAAAGTGCCCATTCTGACCTAGCACCCTTCCCTTTTCATATCTTGGCTGGAGCACTGGAACTGCATGTGTAAAGCGGTTGCTAATACCATTGTTTATATTTTTACATTTTAAGTGCTTAAATCAGAAGTGTATACTTATAAACGAAAGCTTTTCAAATTCCTTTAATGATTTCGAAGCACTAACAGTAATAGCATTTGAATTTTGAACAAGCCGAAAATAGCATGACAAGAAAGAGGTTATTGCCTTTTTATCAATTAAATAAAGAATATTCGTGCTATTTCCGTTACACTGGTTAACTTAATTACTTGTACAGGAAATGCCTCAAGTAAAAATATTCTCAGTTTGATTTCATTCACGAAGATTGTATTCAAGGATAATTACATACACAGTTTACATTGAGGTTGGTCGTTGCCCTTCGTGTACGTACACTGATGTTTTAAATAAGGAGCAGAACGAGCGTGTTTTTTTATATGAAAGTGTACTAGATTGATACACAGTTTTGCAGCCTTATCTCCAAAACAACCTTGTAATCTTCCTACAAAATGATCCTTAGTCTTTTTTCCAGTCTGAAATCACCCTGACTTCCTGTGAATCACGGAAATGAACTGAATAATATGATATGATTTCCATTGTTCATTGTAAACTTATACTAGAAATATCAGTAGGACAGATCATCTTTGTGTGATATTTGAAAAGGAATATCAGACGAATGTGGCATGGCACTCGCTCGCTTACTCTGACGCCTGCCCGTCCACACACCCAAACTGCCGACACCACCGCCCACCACCCACACACTCGCTCGCTTGCTCTGACGCCTGCCCGTCCACACACCCAAACTGCCGACACAAACTCACTCACACCCGCCCACCAACCCATTCACTCGCCACTAAATCCCCACTCACAACACAACCCACCCACCATACTGATTGATTTCGGTGTATTCCACGAGCAGCAGACTAAAACGGGCCTCATAGCAAAAGTTGGAATTCAGATTCAACTAAACTTTTGTACTAGGGTGTTATTCTATTATGCCTACCAACTTCAACTTTAAGAGAAGGTGATCACAATTGTAGTATAGAACATACAATTTCAATTTCGATAATAGATAAAACAGAAAAAGTAAAACAAATTATCTACAAATGTACATATTCAAACCAATTGGCCATAACAGCACTATATAGAGTTAAGAATCATTAGCATGTTCATAAACATATGACTTACATACTCAGGGGGTACTATTTTTATTAAACTTACACAAAGATACATAGCAATACAGAGGAAAATGACCCAGCTTACCAAGAAGTTCGAATATAAACGCCAATTTACGGTCCTGAGGTGTATATTAATGGATAATGATATAGGACATATTTTCTTCCATCTAACATACAATGATACTGGGTATGTTTCGTCCATTTAGCTAATTTTCACTGCTAGAGCATAGCAGGCAGAAGGGAGAATACCGCACTGAATTAAATTTCTCCTGTAGTATCTTATCTTAATAATTATTATGCAATATAATTCCAATGAGTTCAAAACCAGAACTTCAAGGTGTTTCCAGTTTATAGGAGTTTATATATGCGTCAGTATGCATCTTTTCGTGCTTATCAAATGTGGTTACAGAGAATGAAAGTAAATTAAACTATGAACAATTTAATAAGGGGCGATATCAGGCCTATAACCATTTACCACCCAATACAACACTGTGTTCAGGTACTTACGTATACCAGCATATACAAACGATATGCACGCAGTGGACATGAACAGTTTCATGAAATAAACTTTTAACGATGCGAACATACCAATGACACAGATCCACGATGGTAATCAACAACATATGCTATTATGATTTAACATGCATTAGTGGTCAACATGATGTTTTGTCCAAATAAAAAGAAGTATTTCTCAAGTTTTCCAATATATTAACTTTAGTAAGTCAGCATTAAACCGTTATTGCAGGTGACAGAGTAGATATAAAAAGGTGACTATAGACGAATGCTAATCTTAGGATCAAAATAAATGAAAAAAGGAAATCAGAATACGGAAAATATTTCACTATCCTTCATTATTAAGAAATGGAAGTAAAAGATCGATGATTACTGCTAGCAGAACGGAGATGAACTGATACACGCTTATTTCTAGCTTTGTATCAAATATAAAAAAGTTAAAATGCATTACTTACATTATAAAAATATTCTTTTAAAGAATAACGTGAAAGGTTTTGGCACAAGGTCTTGACAGAATATCATTTGATAGTATAAAAGGCAGCCTATCTACATCATTGATCAATTATTTTAAAACATGTCTGGGATTCGTCTTTTCTACAAAAACTTCTACAGTCATTTCTGAAATAAAGACAAAGCGATCCGTTCCAACTCTAATTGCAGATATTTCACACGTCTATGCATATTTTATTGTTAATTTGAAGGTCTACACGAAAATTAATGCTTTAAGTCTGAAGCAACCAGACGAACGATTACTTTTCATATAGAGACCTTCAAATGAATGATAACGTATATATAAAATGGTTAAAATCATGATTGTTTCTGACAAAGCCTCGTCTTATTGAAATCCAGTTGTCTTTATCATTCACTACTTTTCCTGAACAAGTAGACTTTCATATGATCACTCTCTTACAAACTTCAATCTTTTAATACTTAAAGAGTATTTTTTTTGAAACCTCTGGGCTTATGATACTCATTTAGTTGACTGATATAAAATAATTGTGATATATATATATATATATATATATATATATATATATATATATATATATATATATATATATATATATATATATATAACGTTTCAATTTCGCCGAAAACGACACCTTGCATTCTCTCAACTTACTGTGTAACTTCCCCCCCCTCCCCCACCTGCCTACCAATTACTCCAAAAACATTATCAACCATTATACTTATATAACGCTGACCTATGCTTAGGAAGCATTATTGAATTAAACTAATTTTCAAGAAAATATATCGTTTCATATTTGCAACAGTTTCTTAACAAATTTCTACACCTTTCATGTACACATTCAGACCTTTTTATGGGCAAGTTGCGCCATGTCAAACGTGTCTGCTCACTGGGCCTTTTTCCTTTTTATTAACACATGGCAGTAAATCAAAGCATGTTTATACTATATCAGACTATCTCTGCCGGCGTTGAAGCTGAATGATTTGAAACAAAAACTAGCTCAACCTGCTGGATGTGCTTGATCTACTTCTATATTTTACATTTTAACCTCCTTGGCTGTACTCCTACGCGGAATTGCGCAGCTTAATCGAAATACATAGTGTTTACGTTCAATCAATGTTATTGCTCTTTTCATAAACTGTCTGATGTTGGTAAATGCGCATTCCACAAGTGGAACTTTCATTCAATATATGGTTTCGATAAAACACTAAAATCAGTGTTATTTCGCGTGCAAATCCTTCTAGCCACAATGGAACAATTAGGATATTGATTGGCCTAAAACCTAATTGCGTGGGGTCAATCACTAACATACGTTGACATCATTTTTTTTGCCATATCTGCATTAAGAACAGAACAGAACAGAATTTATTACACGTAAACTATAGTTTTTTTGTGTTTCATATACATAATAAATATATTACAATTACAATTATACAGTGTAGTGTGAAATATTAAATAAATATTATAATCAACTTTTTTAAGGATGAACTGGAATTGTAAATAACAAATCTATCAAACTAAAAAGTATACAGAACGGAATATATTCTATAACACGTAAATTTAACAGTATGTGTGTTATGTTTTCATATAATCATATCAGCATTACAACTAAACTAAGCTGATAGCGACTAGTATTATTGACATACAAAGGATGAACTGAAAAAAAGTGTTATTGCAATCATCAAAGTTAGTACAAGGTTTTTATTTGACATTTGTATATGTATACATGTTGGAACAATCATTTTCAATATATAATTGAATGCATGACGACAATAGAATTGAATCTCATAACTTAAAGGTAAAACGTGATTTAAATATTCTAAATGATAATGTAAAAAAACAATAAAAATCTACTTTTTACGATGAACAATTAATGATATGGTTTATATATTCATTAATAAAGTATTACGAATCTTAAATGCTTCCGATATATATTGACCTAACATAAATGCTTCAGATTTATTTTGTGTATTTAATAGCTGAACAATTTTAAACATACTAGGTCTAACTCTGTAATAACGTTTAATATAATTTTGTCTTAACATAACATATAATGAACACTTAAACATAAAGTGATACTCATCTTCTAATTCATTAGAATCACATTATTGACAATGACGCAAGTTTCTTTCCAGTCTATCATATCTACCAGTATGTATTCTTAGATTATGGGAACAAATACGTAATTTTGTAATAGCAATTCTCAGTCTTCTTGACGCGATATTTTTCTAAATAATATTCAAATTCTAATGAGGTTCTCTATACAAAGTTAAAATACCATTTTTGTTCACATTTCGTTGCCATTGCTGTAAATATTCGTCTATAAGACGTTGTTTAAAAATACAAATAAAATGGTTTTTGTTTATCTGTGAATCATCACACCATACATAATTAAATCCATATCGTGTAAGAAGGTTCTTCACATTAAGATACATTGTTGTTTATATTTGTACATTGTATCACAAAATTTAAAAGTTGGTTTTAGCACAGGTCAAAATCATATCAATACACCTATATGCGATAGAACATTTACAATAAACAATGCACCGTGGAATTCCAGGGTATTTATTTGTGGAATTTCCGCCTTCCACTTCCGTTTCTTTAGTTACTAGATGATGAATTAAGCATGTATCTACTCGTGACTGACGGGAATATTTGAAGTATAGTTATTTCACGGTGACTATTTGTCTGCACCATATTACCAAAAAACAAACAGCAATAAAACGTCTTCATTCCATTCAGTAAAATGGTGCACACTATCTTGTTATTTTATTATTCGTTTTTGTAATTTCTGTTTTCTGTCCTTGGTCTATTTACAAGTTGAAGAACAATAACAAACTTTACGTATGTCATCTTGACATTTATTTAACATTTGAAAACAATGAAATGCGGGTAATTGCCACACAAATCAAGTTCTTGAAGAACATTTACCATTAACTTGTTCGAAAGTTTTGTCGGTGAATTAAAGGAATGGTGAAGACTGTAAATATGATACATATATAACAACACTGTAATGTTAATGGATTTTAATTATAAGCAAAACAGTGCAATATAATTGGCTTTTCAATAAAAACAAAACAGTGTAATGAAATTGGCTTATATATATGCCAAACAGTTAAATATAATTAGCTTTTAAATAATCACCAAACAGTGTAATGGCATCCCCTTTTGAATATAGACCAAACAGTTTAATATCGTAAATATCACAATTTTTGCCAATAGTTAATCCAACCGGTATATTAAAATATTGCCTGTGAGTTGTGCCTGCAGAACTTGTTAACTTCCCCCATTCATGAAAATACACGACCCAGCCCCCAGCCACCTTCTTGCAACTTTTATTGTGAAATAATACTTCGTGGGGGTTACATTTTCTTACATCAGCTTGAATATATTATGTTATTCCAGTTAGTATTTTTACGTTTGCTGAAACACAGAAGTCGATCGCTTTGTTTTGTTACGCCTTGTATAACTTAAAATAATCTCTATTCGTAAAATTGTGTTTAAGAGGTATATGCCTTGAAGGAAGTTAGGGGTAAATTAGGAAGTGATTGAATAGTATGAATGGATGAAGTTACAAATGTTGTAATATTTTACTAAGAAATTTAGGTTGCTGGGAATGTCACGGTTGCTCAGCTAGTCATTGGTTGCTATGAATGTAAGTTGCTGCTAGGGAAGTAAGTGGTTGTTGAGAGAAATATTGATTGTTAAGGAAGGTAGTTGTTGCCAAGGACGTAAGTTGTTGCTAAGTAAGTTAATGGTTGCAAGGGAGGTCAGTGTCTGCTAAGACGTATGCCATCGGTTGCTATGGGTGTAAGAAGTCGCTGAGAAAGTACATGGTTGCTAAGAAAGTCATTAGTTGCTAAAGAAGTAATAAGTGACTAAGAAAGTCAATGGTTGCCAAGAAAGTCATTGGATGGTTCGCTAAGAGGTAAGTGGTTACTAAAGAAGACATTGGCTGCTAAGAAGGTTATTGGTTGCTGAGGAGCCACTGGTTCATACCAAATATCAGGGGTCTGGGGCCAGGCCTTGAGGTTTCTGAGAGAATTTCAAAGATTTTACAATTAACATATATTTGAGAAAACCAGGAAACCCCAGGATTTGGACCAGATTGACCCAAGGAATATAATCTAAACAATGTTGGTATAGGACCACTACATGAGGCTACACACCAACTAGATGCCTTGCGGTTTCAGTGAAGAGTTTCAAGTCTTGAGAGAAGAGAGTCCTTGCCCTCCAGAGGTGTATCGTTATTAAAAAAGAAGAGCCCAAAGAGCCAGGATTTGAACACTCTTAGTAAATTCGCATTCCTTTTGCTCCTCTACTTCGCCTCCTCGCTTTTGTCATTGAGAGTAGACCCGGGTAACCAAAAATGGCGTCGCACAGCAAATACCGAATCAAGTAAGAACAAAAGAAAGAAATCGAAGATTGGTCGTGTGTTCCTTAGTCACAATTACGTCTCTTGACATAATTATGTTATGGTGGTGTAAAATCAAAGACTCTCCTATGTCCAACAGTCTGAAACTTGGTAAACACGTAGGCAGAAGAGGGTTGAGAGAAGGGAGTCCTGCCATCGAGCCATGAATCCTTCTTTCCAATTTAAACACCTTAAATTTTGTTCATTGGGGCCTTAAAATGCCATTAACATACTAACTTCAACGTTGTTGGTGAATAAAAGAGAGAGTTGGGTGGCATTGCAGCCACATTGACTGTGGCCAAATCAACACTGCAGCATATGGAGAGGCCCAATCAAGTGAAACGCTGGGAGATTAAGGCATCCCTAATTTTGCTGTTGACAACAAGCTTGGCACTTGTAAGTATTAAGAAGAAGTATGCAGATTTAGTATTCGTATGATGAAATATATATTAAGTATGTGATTTGAACCTATAGCCGCCAGCACATAAACTGAACATGTTTTTTGGCTTACCAGACGGACGGCTGGTTCTTACTGTTTTTCACTAATTTATTCCATACGTTTTATTATCATACCTAAGGTTTTCATTATTCAAACGCTTAGTCATAATGGTTTTGTACACATGCAGCAACCATGAGCATTTTTTAAATTCTATTTCAACTGTTATATAAGTTTTACAAAAACAAGCTGATTGTACCAAGCTCTTAACGTCTACTATTTCTGTTATTCCCTGAGTGTCTGCTGAAGGCATAATCAATGTTGACTAATACATACTTTGTTGTGTTTCCCGCCATGATTGACAGTCTTGATGGTCCTGGTGGGGTGAACTATTTCCTGACAACATTATACACCGAGCCAATTAATCATAAGAATTTGAAAGTTATTGAAATGCCGTGCAGCAAGACACATTCAAGTAGTTGCCACTCGAGTTCCACTCAAAATGCAGCTAACGATTCCTTAACAATTGTGAAGCAATAAGTTATACAAAGCTCATCATAGTATTATTGATAAATATCGTTATTATCATCACTTTGTCTCAAGAATCGTAATTGTCTTTCTAAAATTGGTATATCTTTTCTTGTTATCTGAGGAGTTATGGCTGTTGTCATTACTTTATCATACTTAAATGTTTGTCGAAAATGATATAGTCCTGATATTGTGTTTCGATGGCGGTATAGTTGTGCTAAATCTTGGACATAATTCAAAACAGATATTTAAATACTACCATAAATAAATTGACAATTTTTATGGATACGATTATCCAAGCTTGAATATTATCACACTTCAGGTCATTTTAAAATATTTCTGTATTGGACGGCATATGCCCCAAAGTACCCTACTGTCAGCAGTTGAATCAAACGTGATATCGTTAACAGTTACGAAACACCAAATGGACAACAAATTGATTTGAAAAATAAACAAGCGGCTGTGAAAAAAACATTAATTGAGGTCAAAAAGTAACTGTATGTGGTTCTGGTGGCTCACAGCGGCAGACGGTCTGAATTGCCTGTGTTGATGTCAGCCTTGATGGAACTTGGTATATTTGTGTGCTAGTGTCTTTGTATTGCCTGGAAGTTTGATAGTGTTAAAGAAAGAATACAAAGGCATGGAGTTGCAAAACAGGAGGATTTCGTACGTATTCTTCTGGGAACATCAAATGCAGCCAAAAATGCTGTATTAGATGTCCGTTCACTGGGGAAATTATATGTAGGTGCCGTTTTGGCGACAATCCCACCTGCTTCTGTTTAAAACCAAATTCTTTTTAACATTGAAAAGACCAAAAACATTCGTTCAGTCAGCCCGCTTATCTACAACTTACAGGGGTTTTCTTCGTGATGGTATTAACGGACTCTCTGCAACATGCAGGTATCAAATAAGCAACCGGTAAAACACATGTAACCTTTTATATAGGACAAAAATAAGAAATTTGGTAATAAAGTTCCACATCAGAGAAGAAGTTTCTATTTCGCTTCTTTAAAAATACTTTAATGTTTTGCTTAGAGAGGTATTGAGTACAATGCACTTATAATAATTTGTCTTCTACCAAAACCAACATATTCAGATTGTTAATGTCCACGTATTATATGTGTTGTTATGATTTTTGATGGAACAAGTTGAGGTCGAAGTAAATATACCTCAATATAGGTTTCTAAAGGTTATCAGTGGGTTATAAAGTCTAAAAAATAAGTACAGTATTTTTAACTTCAGGTTATGTCTGTAGTCCTTTGCAAAAACAGTAAAAGATAACCTTTTAATCACCACATATTTCCTACCTAGCCTCTGAAACTGCGCCATTTTCTTTTTCCATGAGAAACGAGGATTGCCGAACTGATCATCGGTGCTATCCGAGTGTGTCGGAAATGAGTGTGCTCGTTTCTTTTTTAATCGGATACGCCATCTAATCAATGACGTCATCGGTGCCCCATAATATATTTGAATACATATACCATTTACAGTTCTCATTAGAATCATTTAAAACTTGTATAAATGGTAACACACACTATTTATGAAAACGCCGACAGCTCCTGGTTTGTTATTACTTAAACCACAATGCACTCCAAAATAATAATAACTTATATATCCCTTTTCACGAATTGGATCAAACTTGACAAGTTTAGTTTCTGACAAACAAACAATGTTTGATTATTAAAAATACCTATCCGTTTTGGGTAACAGAACTTAGTGGTCAACATAATATTTTGTTCGTTAGGAATGCAATATATTTCCAATTTGCCAATACTTTATTCGGCAGCCAGCCGTTATAAATTGTAATTAGATGAAGCGGTATGTACAATTAGTGTTAGTGGGTAGTTAAACACTAAACACTTAAACGATTGTTAGTATGTACTTAAAAAATAAATGGTTTAATGTGACAACACATTACTAAGTAACAAGTTCACAGACATCTAGTAAACATTTTTATACTTTGAACACAAAGCTTGCAATAAGTAATGATTAAATAGTGTTAGTATATACTTAAAAATGAATGCTTTAATGCGATGCATAACCATATCTTATGTATATTTACAAACTAATAATCATTTAATTTTATAATTTATCCACTAACTTGGCATGCGCCGGTTTCCGCTGCACCTGATTAAAATTAACAACGGCTGACTGCTAAATTACTGAAATAAATGTACACTGCCTTCGCATTGGACAAAAATATGTTGACCGCTATTTATGGTAATATGAGGGTTTGGAGCAGATAAATACCGAAATCTGCTGGGTTCCTCATCTCTTTTGTCCTAAGCTGAGTCAATCGGAATTACTTAACTTTTATATCAATTATGGGGACACGAATCAGTCCAGTATTTATATGAAAAACTACAGAAACACGTGCAGTTGTAGAAAGCTTAAACATAAACCCGGTTCAATAGCATCAAGAAACACAGAACTGCAAACACACTCACAAACAGCATACACCATATAGAATGTATTAACTAGGGTTGATAATAAAGGGTTGTTTGACTTGGAACGGTCAGGAAATGTAATTATACTTAGGGTTTAGACTAGTACAAAATCCTATCCCAGTAATTCCGAATAAAGTAAAACGTAAGTGGTGAACCTTATCCAAGTATGCATTAACTTAAGAAACTAAAGGGTAAAACATAATAAAAGTAATAAGTAAACCCAAAAAATCTTCTATTATTATATTATTATATTGGGGACCCCAACTCTGTCTACTGACAAAGGAACACAATCCAGAGTACCCAATGCAAACTTGTTTAAGTTATGATACAGTTCCTTTTTGAAACAATTAAAACCGATACAGTCTGCCTTCGTACATAAAAGGCTTAAAACCGTATGATCATAAAAGTTTCATTACAAAAGGCATCAAAAACGTGAACATCTGCATTAAAGTCTTGGGACCTTTAACTTGATTACAGAAACCATGGCCTCAGCTAAGTTAGTCGAAATTTCTCAACATTTAAATCCCTTCCTAAAGCTAGGAGCGGACTTAAACCTGCATGGTAGTCATGTTGGTTGCTTGTTAAATATAACAAGTGCAATGTTGCAGTTATCTTTAAAACTGTTTTGGTGTGATTCAGCCATTCGTAGGTATTTTGCCTATTATTTTTGCAGGTCGAGGAACTTTCGTCAACAGGTATGTGGGAAAATAGTCGGAGAAAGCCTCGTTTATACATATAATTATATGCATGAGGGAGGGGAGATATCTCATAATCCAATGAAATCGCATATTACAATTAAATACTCTTAAATAAAACTGCACTGTCAGTTTTCTCCGAGAGCTGGTCAAAATTTTGTAGTGATCAGGGGGAGCGAGTTAAATACGAGCTCTCGCCAGAATTATTTTTTTATGAGTGAGAGGCAGATTTCCGGAAACGTTTCCTTGCGGAACCAATGATAGTGCCTCGTAAAGTATTCAATGACATGTTTACGAGATTTGCCAAGCCAAATCGCTAAAGATAACGAGGCAAAACGTAGTGTATCGGGGTTATCCGACGATGTGAAACACGATATGAATGAGTAGTGTTTGATATGTTATTTAGCTCAATTGGATTGCAGTATGTTTAAATTTTCCGTTTAATCCCTCCCACCTTGCATGGCGGTATATTGAACATGTTGGTAACCGTAACCCTTTTTATACAATAATCCAACTGATGGCCTGTGGTCATCTTTTGTGAAATTGACGTCCAAGATGGCTGCCAGCACATTTAAAAAGTACCATATTCGTACATGTATATAACATACCGATATTGAAATTTGGTCGGAAAGTATCCCATTTCAATTTTATAATGAAGAACATGTTTAACTGTATTTAAAAAAAAATATTTCAATTCATTAATATAGTATATTAAAAGGACCTCTTCGGTTGCTGCAGAAAATATGAAAATGTTGTATTCCTTCTTTACTTTACCATTTGCTTTGCTGGTTGGTCATAGAAATATTCGATGAACAATTGACGTTGCCTACACGGTTTATCACGGCAATATTGTAGCAGCAACGTAACCTGCGAGAGCACGACAAAGACACGATTTCGCACGATTTGCTACGCTTTTCAGGTAAGACTTGTTACAGATTGATGATTCAGTCTGGGTCTAGTTAATGCCCCCATTTCACCAAGGATTGTTTTTTTCCAATCGGCCCGATCTGTACCAGATTATCCCCGATGATATATGTTTTTGATCGGCCAGATTGTCGTCCTGAATCGCCTCCAATCGTCCCCATTTTTTAAGCCGATTGAATCCCGACCATTGAACCACGGCGAGGGACGATTCACGGACGATCCTCGAGCGATCGACACGTTTCAGGGGTGCAAGTATGCGAAAGTACGCGCAAGTACCCGCAGGTACAAGACAAAGGCCCGGTAGAGACCTGCATCTCGTGCGCAAGTGAGCGATGTTCGCGCGTTGTTCGGCCGAGAGGGACCGAAAATGGGCGATCCCGGCTCGAGAGAGGACGCTTTCGGCCGCTCTGCGGCCGATGTCCGCCGTTCTTACGCCGTTCTTCGCGCGAGAGTGGCCGAATGTAGGCTTATGTTGACGCAGGTAGCCGCAGAAACCCGAAAGTAAACGTTCTTCGGAAGATTTAAACGTTCTTTGGCCGACTTAATTTGCCCAGATCGGCGAGAGATCGGTGTTTTGTGGCCCGACTATATAAATCGAGCCAGATCGAAGCCTTTCACCATTTTCTGACGAGCCAGTGAAAGTCATGGACAAACAAGCAGTGCTGGGGCTTGTTGTAGCTTTACAACTTCGTACTGCTATAGCACAGCAAAATGTTACAAGACTAGAAAGTATGCTGAGGAGAAGGAACAGGGTCAAGAGAAGATATGCTTAAAGGAGTAAGTTGTTGTGAATTGTTAAAGGTTTTTCACCTGTGTTTTGTTTCAGTACCTGTTCTGAGAAAAGTTTGCAGTTTATTTTTTTATTATAAATATTTTATAGTTCTCTGGCATTGGTATTAATTTGTATATTTATTATTATTTATAATTACTTTGAGTAAATATATGCGTTGCTGTTCTATTAAGTAACAATTAATTATTTGTGACATTTGAAAGGATTTCTATATGTTCTGGTGATGGTCGGGTGCTTACACTCCGATGACACTACGCACGACCCTCGGAAGAGAGCGGCAGAGGCTAAACGAAAGCTCCAGAAGGCTCCAGAGGGCTCCAGGGGGCGGGCGAGACAAGTGGACCTTCAGAGGACCCTCGGACGACCAAGGCGACCACGGGCCGACTGTTTTGATCGGCTACTGTTTTTCAACTTGTTTAAAAACAGTAGCCGATCACTTTTTAGGTACCCGACCCTCGGGGGACTAATGCGATCGCGCCAGATCTTACCCCGAAGGTATAGGTCAGTGCACGTTAGTGCACGCAGGTTCCCGACTTATTTTGCAAAAATAGGGCCGATCGACTAAAAACGAGATCCGGTACTCTCGGGACCAAAACAATCCTTGGTGAAATGGCCCTATAGGACAAGACTTATTGTAATGCAAGAGATTACAGATGCGGCTGAACAGGACTACATGTGAGTTATTATATAAACAAGTATCATTATTCGAATGAAGGTAAACATTAGTTTAAACATTCTTATAAGTGATTGAAAAAAGCAGGAATGACATGAATTTATATGAAACATATTATAACAAGATAGCACCATGTTGTCAGAAACACATCTTAAGTTTAATAAAACATGTATACCTCCACCACCGTACGGCAACAAATAACTCATGTTTCATGGAAATGTCTGCGGGACAATTTGAGGAGATACATGTACGTAGAAAATATTCCATACATGTAAGGTTATAACTAGTAGCGTAATCGCATTCGTAGAGTTTATACACAGAACAAAACATAAATTGACTTAAACTATACATAGTATCTCGTTATTCTAACTTATAAACATATTATATAAAATATAAACACATATGAGTACTTTAAAATACCATACATTTCATGCCAAGAGAAATGTAACCCAATTCAGTGAAATACAACAAAGAGAATGAATGGATCCAATAATGAGAATGAATTGACAAAACTACTTTATAGGCAATTATTAATATATTTATAAAAGTATTTTCTCGCCCTATAATGGCTGCATTATGGCTTATGGGCGTAATCGCTTGGAATGAATCAGTATAGCAATGCAGTAAACTGCTGATTCGCACCCTGTGTTTTTATGGTAAAAACTATCGACAGGTATGCGCATGAATATATAGCGATTTTGCGAGCAGAGTGTCTAACCAATTCGTTTGACCAAGACAGTGAACAAGGGCAGTAATGACAGGTGCGCCGAGGTCTCCTGGTTCGTTGTTCGGGGTAAAACACGTCCTCGATTCGGTGAGTATTAACAATGTTTTCTATATGTTTCAATTTTCAGAAACAACCTTGTTCTCCGAATGAAGAGGAATTGCATTTTTATGATGTTTTGGATGAAAATTTAGTCTGTGTCAAAATATCTCGATAACAAAAAAAATTCTTACTTGGCTTACCGAGTCACTAAATGCACTTAATACTACAAAACGACGATTTTATACCATTCTCTTTCGTGTAAGTCTCATCCGATATCTTGTTTCGGTCAATAATGGGTATTAATATTGTTTTCCGAGTGCAGATCGCCCGTGTTGGGGATAAATCGGCACTTAAAGATGGTTCATTATGTGCATTTTTAGAAGCCAGGTTCATCCCGAATATGGTAATTCTAGGGTACACTAAAATAAAAAGGCGTCGATTCGTTTTCCTAATACATGTTTATGCAACACATTTAGGAAGGGTCATTTTGATCAGTACCTCATAACTCTCTGTCATTATTTTTGGAGGTCATAGAGCAAGTCGTCACACGGTTCAGTCTTTAATTGAAATAGTGTTTACTTATAAGTATTTATTGCAGGACATCAAAGATGCGGCTGAATCGGATCAAGGGTGAATATGTATTTTTACTATAATTCGAATGAGTGTAAACAAACGTTTTAAAGTTCTTATAAGTGATGGAAATAAGCAAGGGTGACATCCATTGATAAACCCCAGTAAAGCGGGTACAATCAAGACAGCGTCTTGTTGTCAAAATCATACACAACGGATTCAGTAACTTGAGTTTCATTTAATGGTTTGCCAGTACATGGCTTGGTTCTTTGAAAAACAAAATACATGTAACATACAACCGACAAAATCTACTAAGCTGCCGGTCAACTTGGCGGTTATGGCATGCGTTCTTTTTACGTAAATGAAAACGTTTAATATTTGATTTAACATTTGTACGAAAACAATTTCTAAGCGGTGTAAGCAACGCAAGTCATGCTTACTTAAACTTCTTAGTATAGCAAAATTGTTTAAATTTAATGTCATTTTTCTTGAACTGACAGCAAGTAGACAAACTTAATGGACATATGGACCCAATGGCTAAAACATAAAAGTGCCCTGCGTTTTAGCCAACGGTAGAAAGCCATATACTTGTAATATAATAAGAAAGGTTTCAATGCTCCGTGTGCCATAGGTGGCTATGAAAGACTCGACATTGCCAAAATTACCAAATATTTTACACGGAAGCATTCGAAACTGAGCCATTCTAATAACATCCATTGAACAACACAAACGAAGTAAATATTAATTCTGTCAAAAATAAATGCAAACTCCACGGGGTTTGCCGTAATTTACAAAATCCATTATGATATTCTATCTAAAAATCAAGACATCATCGGCATTAAAATTGTATCCCATCCTCTTTCAAGTTGGATTTTGTAATTTTATGAGTTAACCAGAGGCACCTATTTAGACGCAATTTATTCCTTTCATCGCAGTTGATTATGCGCCGGGCATTTTCCATTGCCCTTATTTTGATGGGATACCGCCATTGAGTTCTTGTTCTTTTGTTGAGTGTATGGGGGAAACAAAAATTCTTGTAGCAGGAAACAATAGTTTAAAGCAATTCAAGCAATGTTTTCCCCCTGAGTATTTGAGATGATTGCATATTTAAACATCCCTAGTTCGCTTCCGCCACAGTGAATTATACTTTTTGCTTTAATCTGAAGCTGTTTTTTCCATGAATCGTATCTTGTTTCCTTAATCAATGCAACTTAAGCTTTTCATGCAAATGCCCCAGTTACGATGGACGAACCCAACCGGCAATCGTCAGTTGTCGGTCCTAAACCCGGAAATATAATAATCTCTACAATCTATTACATATATATCAAAACTTATGAAGCAACATTTCGATCACTGATTCTATTATGATGTCGATGCAAAAATGTGAAAGTAATGGGAACTGAACATTTTGTAGTCAACTCCTAAAATTTCAAATATTGTGTTCAAGATAGATGAACTTAAACTATTGATAATGGTTTGCCGTCGACGCGGCATAAAAGCCTACGTTGCATATATAGAAGAATGGCATCCAATAAACGAACGTGTGTTTATGTAAGCGGAATTCGAATGGTCTGCGCTTATTGTTTTTGGCCCGTTTTGGACCCTCGAAACACAACAGTCATAAACGATTTGAATGGATCAATTATGAGATCGGTTGCGGGTACAACTCTATTTTCATTCTCATATCTTCCTATTCCAAAGAAATGTAAAAAAGATAGGGTAAACGGCAAACGAACTGCTGCCGTGTAAGGTAAAGCGGGTTAAAACATATCCAATGTTATAAGTCAGCGGGCTCGGTTTGATGATGAAGACATATGAAACCCAATCTAGTCCCTCATTATCCATTATAAACAATATTATCTTGTTTTTGAGCTAAGAACCATATAAAACATAGCCACTACTACTGGAATCCTTTCTTAGAAGGCGATATCAAACAATAACTCGGAGGAATACTAACTCTGGAGTCAGACAAAGAAACCCAACAGAATAAATAATTGCATAAATATATTTTTTTGCACTGATCCTCATAAACAAATGATAGGGCGTTAATGTCAGCCGGAATAGAAGGCACATGGAAAGGCTTTCCCACATTTCTCGTATGATACTTAGGTAATTGGGTGTTCTTTTGATCATAAAACTGCCTTACAAAGCAGACTAAACACCGTAATAGACCATCCGCCAGTTTAGATGAATACTCTGTTGACCAATAACAAGATTAAATTTTATCAATTATAAAAGCACATGGCAGCATTGATTAATGTATCAACACAAAACCCTCCCAACGTTGCAGAAATGGCTATGGTGACTGGTTTATTTTTAGCATTATTTTCATTCTTTTGCCAGAAGAGTTCATTTAAATTACGTTTAATCACTTTAATCTTTCAAAATTGAATTCGTTGGAATCAATTTCAAGGTCAATGGTTATTTAAAGCCAACATTGTTTTCTTTGATATTTCTAGTTAAACTTTATACATGCGAAATTGAAGGTTTTAACCAAACTCTTTGAATCATCTAGCTAATTGTCTACGGTTTGTGACTGTGAAATTTCAAAGACTAGCCATGTTAAAGGGGTAATATAATCTGAATGCGTTTCGAACGCAGTGCGCAAAACATTATTAAATGTGTATAAGAAACATGTTTATTGGTTCCTCGTTACCCGCATCAACATTATCACCCGATTTAGGATAATTTGATGTGTTATCAGACGCAAACGTTCGTTAGATTTAGACAATAGGCGTGTAAAGGTTGTCCATTTCCGGGCCTTTTTAAAAGGCGTGCCATTCTGCCATATGATATTATTTTGTTTATCCGTTCTTATATCTCATGTGGTAAATTTCAGCCGATTTAAAATAAAGTCTTCGCGTCACTCGGGCTTAACCAAAATCAATGTAGATATATGTTTTAAGAATCTCCGTGTGCTCATGATTTGAACAGGTTTTTACTGTTTTAGATATTCTATAAACATTCCTACATTTATTAATGTAGGCTCTAAAGCAGACAACCTGAATTTTGGGTCTGTTATTCTGACTGAATCGCGGTGTAAATTTGGAACGCCCTGTGTATGTCGGGAAATGCACGCGGGTCCGGTAAAGAGTGCTTTGACCTTACAACCTGGAATGGACAGCAATTGAGAGCATAATCGCCGTTCCACATAAAACATTGGTGAAGCTTTTTTTGCGCTTGAATTGAAATTGAAAGCCAAACACTTTTCACGAACTACTCTTCTTTCATTTTCAAGCCACGTGACTGACGGGCACATACCAGTGCAAAGTTGGTAATCAATAGCTGCGAAAGACAGTTGACAAGAGTCCGTCGCTATCCTCAAGCAAAATTGTGATCGAAATACCTTTTTTCTACATATTTCTTAACCGTTAAGCGTACATCATTGCCATATTTAAAGTGACACTTTTATTCAAAATCAATACATACACATGTATAACAAACATCAATTTTGAGTGAAAAAACTTTAACTACTTACTAAATAATGCATTTATGGAAAATATTTATTACTGATAACAACATTGTAACCGAGTATTTAATAGCTAAAAACATGAACATATTTAATGAATGGTGAATGCTCAAAGATTTACTTGATCTATTGTCGTCTCATAAGGTAGAAATACCGTGTTTTATAAAGATTTCTTGCAAATTAAACTCGGAATCCTTCACAAGAACCATTGTTTTCGACATTTATTTTTCCTTTTTGGGATATTTAAACAATAATTTTAACTGTGTTTAATCTTATGTGGGAGTAAGAGCGCATCTTAAAGTAATTCCTGGGTTGTATGCTAATTTGCTGCCAGAAAAATGGCGCTGACTGTCCATAATTCAATGATAGAAATATGTGTGGCCGAAAGTTTTGTGCTAACTACTGTTTCCCCATATCGGCTAAATGATAATTTCTTATCACTATCATACTGGCAACAATGTTACCAAAGCAGCATATGCCCCCAGTTATTGTTTACATTTTACGGGTTTGCGACACGCAATGGCCAAAAGTACTCGCTTAATTTGCCTGATACCCTTACGCATCATTTGAAAATGACAAGTAATTCGTACCTCATCAGATAAGCTCACGTGAAGTACAACGCTCGCGAGGAGTCTATACCACACTCACAAGGGGCTGCACAACATTTGCAGAGGACTGTACCTCAATCACAGAAGAGAATAACACAACCGCAGGGGAGTGTTACCCAATCACGTCCTGTTCGATGGTATCAGCAAAGGGGATCTCACACCCTCGCAATCATTGTCGATGACAGATGGCTGTGGGATTATCACAACATCTGCATCAAAAGGCGGAGATCCCTCGGTCGACGTAGCATACGTCCCCACTGTCACAGGTTTCATCACTGTCATTTGGTTTCGGGGGCGATGTTGTGAGCGGGGCACTCTCTGACTGTCGACTGCCATCAACCATGCGTTGCATTGTGTAAGAAAGTAATTGACTATTGGTAACAGTTAATAATCAAATCCAGCCATTATAAAAATAGTAAGCACCAAAACAAGCGTATATCACATTCTATTAGTTTTCGAACTTGCCGCTTCGATTCAACATATTTCTAGTTTTCTATGGTATTCCTGAAACTGTAATTTCGTGACACATCCTGTACCTACCACGTGACAATCTAAAACAGTAAGTTTGATGCGTCCCCTTAAGATAACCATGTTTAATGAGTGTTAAAAAATAAAATCATTAACATAAATACGTTGTCTCTTTTTTATCAGTAAAATGTCTGGTTTGAAAAAGTTTATTACACAATAGAATACACAATGGGATACATCGTCTGCCAGTCGGTTTCTAATATAATTGATGCTATCACTCATTCGCCAGTCTGTAAGACAATCTCCCATTTATCAAAGTCAATATAAGACCTTCATACAATCATAATGTTATATGGCAATCACCAAACAATGTTTAAATATGTAGATTTACAGCATTAATATCGAAGTTTTAAAAAAAATATCATGGACTGTGGAAACAAATCAAAAAGCTAAAACCACAATACCCTCTGTGGTACCCAAACCAGACTGAAACCTTTGAAAAATGCCTAAGGCAACGCAGACATTTAAAGTTATTGGGAGAATATGGATTTTGAAGAAAAGATGCAATGTTTTCCATTATTGAACAGTTGGAACCCGTTTATGATCGACACACAATCATGTTTTCCTGTATTCACTTGCAGTATAACACGTTGTCAATATTAACTACTTGCTCGTATACCGAACTAAAGATAACTTGAGATTTTAAGGACATCTAGATCAATGTTTATTTGGGTACACTACGCAAATTGTACACCAACAAATTCGTTTGATTACGTCTGGAATTGGAACATATGAAAGAAACCGTACTTAAAAGAAATATAACATAACTCAGAATTTTAAGTAACAGCCGCGAATCGAACCTCTTAAAAACGTTCGATCTGTGTTCAATCTAACATCAGATCATTTGTTTAATAAATGTTTGCACGCACACGCACACACACACACACACACACACACACACACACAATCCATTTCAATATGCTATTTGTTTTCTTAATTACGCGCAGCACTTTTGTAGAATTGTGTAAATGTTCGCTTCAACAATTGGTCCACTGTAAGTAACATATGAGATAATGACAAACATGCTGAATATGCAGTAATGTGTTAACTCAATGAGTATTAATCAATCATCAAGCGGTCGTGAAGGTTATCCAGTGAACAAAAGACAAACAAAACAATTAATGTTGTTTCGTTATGAAAACAACACTATACTAGTAACCATCATGTTTTGAGTAGCAGCTCTTATAGGTTAAATCAAGATTGTTCTAAATCCGGTACAACATTCATTCATAGATGGCATGACTATAAACGAGTATTTGTTTTGCAAACTAGATTGCGTATTTCAGACAGACATTATTGATGGACGTGGTTAAAAGGCAACAATTATGTATCTTTTAAATCTTAAATTCAATACTTTAGCATTTCTAAATGCATTTGCAAACGGCATTTTTTTCAGTATTTCTCAAAGAAAGGGAATAAAGACGTTGTGATTGTCGATGCAGATTGTCCATACTGATTCAGATGTGTATTGCTATGGTTGGGTTACTGTGGTCTGGTCGTTTCGAGACACATTTATGAAAACCTCGATTTAATTTTCTCTTTCTGCAGAACTTACAAAAATATAAAAACACCATGTAGACAAAAATAGTTTGAGGCAAGAAGATTCGATAACATTTAAAAACTGAACTCTTTGCCTACAAAAGTCAGAATTGTTTGAATGTAGTTCAAACATCCAAAATGTTACCCGGTTCTTATACTGAGAGTTTGTTTTCAGTTAAGTTCACTCTGGTCATGTTTGACTGTTAAATCTATATTTCCTAAGTATGTACACTTTTTCACGAGTGCCAATCACGTGGGCATAGTTTTGATAAAGTAGAAAAACCAACTTTCTGCAAATTCGACAAGAGCATGGTAGGTTTACATTTTTCATGTTTAATCAGTATATTGTGTCAAAACTGAACGCCCATAAATTAGGACCCATGTCCTCAAATTGAAGGTCTAATTGTTTTTGCCGTATTCACCGTAGTTTGCTACATTACTTTGCAGAAAATGGAGAACATCTAAAGAAAACTATGATTTCTTACAATCATTTCCAATTTGCCATGTATGAATGCTTTGACACTTTATTTCAGATGTAGAAACTGAACAGAAACATTGTACGGAGTAAGACGGAAACCAGAACAAAGACACCTACAAATGTTATGTATAGATTCTAAAAAAATATCCTTTAACATCACAAACCTACCTAAGTCATGATTGATGGTAATGAGAAGTGCAACACTTTCGGCCTTAGCCTATGGAGAATTGATATGCCTTCATTTATAAAACATTATACCTAAATATGTTTCCTTCTCATTCTGCATTCTAAATTAAATACACTCATTAATTTCTACACGGTTATCGATATCTCAAAGTGGTCTTAACAAATTGTTCATTGGCTGATGTGTCCGTAGCAAAAAACTATCTGTTATCTATTATAACTTTTGTCAATAATATTTATAAAAGTACAATGCCTACTGTGCAAGAGAGTGCCCTGTGAGAAATGTGACTCAAGCATTTGCGACATTTGTGATCAAAGTTTCAGTACGACGCCATCTTCAGGACAATCTAGACTCTACACCTTTGCCTCCGGGCAGTCTAGGCATAAGCAAAACTGTTCGAAATAACTTGATTATCACATGAAAACGGAGATTCGGATAGTTACTTACTGTTTTTTCTCTCGTATAAAAATAGTATTGATGAGATTAAGTGCAAAATTTTTGGGGGTTACGTTTACCCTTATATCAGGTACAAGTCAATAATAATAAATCAAACCTGAATAAAAAATGCTGCCATCAGAAAAAATATATTTGATTAAAATCTTCAACATAGATATTTTACTGACATTGATTCGAGTCATTGTCGATAACTAAAGGTTAAACATTATTTGATGTGTAACAATAAAACGGACGCTTATACTTGCATTATGAAATATGTTTGTTTAACCAAAGCCATGCGATAAATATCTTTTAGAAAAAATACTTTAATTATACATTGATAATTTGTATTTAATTTTATGTCTTTTGAGAAATTCAAAAAATATAAAGGGCCGAATTCAGAACAACCACTCTCACTCACACTCAATGAGTTAATCCTTTGTAATCACATAGCGGTCGAGATATTTTCGAGTGAAAGGTCTATACGTATTCACAGGTGTGAGTGAGACTCGAGTGTTTTGCGTGAGTGGGACATTTGTGAGTGCTCGGCTAGCTAGGCCACTTGAACCACCCTCAAGGATTGGTTTTGAATACGAAATGAATGAGTGTGAGGGATAAATGTACATGACAAGTATAAAAGGTGAAATATATCAGATTGTGGAACAAATAAGGGACACCCTCGTTCCCAGAACATATTTAAGAGACCGGGATAATCATTTAAAGTACGCATGCTTAAAAACGTTGCCTTCTATAAAAATCAAATTTTCAAAAGGATGCGCCATTCATATATATTTGTTTTGTTTCGTAATGATCTTTAACGACCAGCAAACTTGATGGTTGTGTTTTATCGATGGCTGCAGGAACATGCAGATAAATGTACGCGAAATTAGCAGCCTAGCGGCCTAGCGGCTTGAACATGGCGGACTAGCGGTCTAAATTTGTTCTCTATTTCAAAGCTATTGGTCATGCGTTTAATTGGAAAACATGATAAATCAATGTTTTTATTCGTACATAATCATAGCGGTCTTAATTTGTTTTCCACATCGAAGCATGTTTATATGAGTTTCCTCTAAAACAATGCTTAAATAATTTTTTTTTTTCTATGCAAAATTCGTCACGCTGGAGCATTTAAAAAAAAGTAAATCAAGCATTCCAGCGGCGTGGTGGTGTGTAGTTAGCGGCCTAGTGGCCTAAAATTCCCAAAAACTCAATCCAGCTTCCTCCCAAAAGGGGGAAATACTGATATTCCCTAAAGCGGGATTTGAATTTATGAATACAACATTTAATTTATCATTGTTTTGTTTAAAATGAGAAAGGCAACAATTTTAAGCAGCTAGGCCGCCAGGTCGCTAACTATACGCCGATAGGCCGCTAGACTTTATGTACACAGTTTTACGCAATGTTTATTTTCAATTCAGAGCATGGTCAGATAAATGATATGTATTTTCCAGCCTTTATTCAGTTGGATCATCATCATCATCATCATCATCATCATCATCATCATCATCATCATCATCATCATCATCATCATCATCATCATCATCATCATCATCACCACCAACAACAACAACACCAACAACAACAACACCAGCATCAACAACAACAACAGCAACAACATAATTATTGTTATTATTATTATTATTATTATTATTATTATTATTATCGTCATCTTCATCAAATTTCCCCTACATTTTATAAGTTGTTTTTCACTCAGAGGTGTAATTTCCCCATAAGAGGTAGATTCGTTCGCTAATTTTATCAATGTGCTATTTTTAATTAAGTGTTTTCAACTTTCATATTTTTTTCAAACGTCAAAGACCGCTTTATGCTAACTACAAAAGCAAGATTATATACCAATACATATCTAAATCATGTGATACAATGGAAAACGGCTACATATTTAAAACAGCATCAACAAAAAACATGCATTTCAACGCATTTTGCAACATTTATTTACCATCCAAAACGTTTATTTTTTTTAACTAAATGTTTTAAAATGTTAAGTTTCAGAATAACAATCAATGTCATTTGTTTGTCGCCATATCTACCAATAATATACTCAAATCGCAAATAAACATATGTTTACTGTAAACACCACCATAGTCAAACAGATAATCCGATATGATCATGAAAACATACATGTATATGTACTGTATTGGTCACTTGATGAAGTGGAGTGTTAGCGAGGCGTGTGAATATGAACAGGTCACTTGAGGGTCACTCCCCTTATTTCACTCAAGTGATCACTTGAGTGTCCCTCACGGGAATGTGGTTGGAATGTGAGTGAGAGTGGATGTTCTGAATCCGGCCCAAAGTGTAGTTTATTGAAAATAAAAGTGTTGAGTTTTAAAAGTAATATACAATGTACTTTATTGTTTCATTTAAAAATATTTTCTATTCTTTTAGCACAGCATGTTTCGTATTTTGAAAGCTAATTTCATCGTTATTGTTCAAAGCTATATATGGTTTCTATTATTTGAGCAAGCCTCAACGAGTCAGATACAGAAATGTCCAATTAACATAACTTGCCTTACTATTGTGCTATAAGATACACGAATCTTTATTTATAGTCGGGTATATGATTACAAGAAACAATAGCTCACTGAGCTATTTTCCGACATGAATAACAAACATACATAACATAACAATGAGCTGGTGACCCTACCAACAACTGCAATAATGAGTTCCTTATATGAAAGCTTATGAGTTAGAATATTTGACAAAATAATTGTAAGACGTAGGTTTGTGTTCAAAAATAGTAAACGACCCTGTTTCCATATGATGACTGTATATGTTTCCTTCCATCAATTGATGGTGTTAATACATTAAATTTGATATCTATATTATTACAAAGGCTCGCACACAATCTCCAGAAGTTTTTTTTAACTACGACGAAGAAAAATAATTAATAATAACGAGATTCTTTCAGCTTGGTAGGAATAAGCTGTCTTCTTTTCTACGATTTATTACTCTCATTCTCGTTTTTATTCTATTCTACACACAACTTTATAAATATCAACAACCATCAGTAAGTGACTATGTTTATTACTCGCCTTGTTTGTGTATCCGAGGTGACTTTGAGCGGACACTCTCTGTATATCCTACAATTTAGTGTGTGAAACTCATCTGAATCTTCAACGGCGTCATGCACTCTTGATAAGACTGAACTATAGATATACGTCCTGGAATACCGATGTAGTCATCATGTTTAATCAGTATTGGAATGTCTTACATATTCCAACTAACATAACTTCTACTTATTTGTAATGACGATTTGCAATAAAACTGCATATTCATATATTTACTTATCTGCATACACTGACACAGTGTGTTAACTCTACGCGTTAATACAATTTGAACGTTGAAAAAGTGACAGACAGAGGAGATAAGACAATCCATAAGAGATTTAAGATTGTAACTACTTGGTTCATTGTTTATTGCTTCGAGCTCGTTATGAATAAAATGTAAAAGCTATTGAGTGCATACACTATTTATACATAAATGGAAAACAATAACGATATAAATCTAACAAGCCCAGTAGGCAAATATTTAACGATTTACCTATTACGAGGCACAAAGTGAATGTCTAACAGACACTCAAATAGTCCCATGGAACCTCACAATAAATCAATGGCAGAATATATAGACATAATATATACAAACATCAAAATAACTTCTTGTTGATACATCCTTGGAGAAATGTTGTATTCGAAGTTAATAACATCTAGTTCTAATTTCTCAAAACAGTATAAGTCCCATATAACATGATTAAGCTTTGGTATTTTTGTGTAATATTCATTTTGAAAAATAAATCTAAAACCTTTAAAGGAAATAATCCGATTTTTTCCACAAAACAAGTTTAGGTAAGTAATTTGACTAAATGAAATTCGAGACTAAAATTTGTAAACCTTAAAACGTTTCGAGACAAAGGGCCTGAATGGTCAAAATTGCACATATTATTTTAAAATATTTATCTAAAAGGTTTTCAATTTTGGGTAATTATTCTATATCAAATGTTTTTGAAGAGGAATTTTATTTTGCTAATCTGCTAAGGTTTGGGATCGATGATTTCTTTGATTTCTTTTTTTGCAAAAGACACTCATTTGAATTAGAAGTTGAATTCCTTTGATGGTCAATACTAACACCGTCTTTCAGAAGATTGTATTGTTTACTTTCGCAGACGACCAAAAGTGCACCTGCTGATTGAGTGTTAGTTTCATTGATTCCCGAACAGTTTTGACCGAAACTTCTATCATAATGTTTAAACTATGGCTGCTTTTAAAGCCAGTGTTGTATAATAGGACAAATTTTATGCTCGATTATTGAACCGAAATGGAGAACTGTTATTGCTTATCGAATCGGAATCATCAAAATTGTATCTTCATTCAAAGTGTTTGTATGACAACAACAGATTATTTAAACTGCTTCTATGTCTTAGATTTTTCAAATTTGGCCGACCATAGAATACACTAAACTCGTTTTTGTACATTTCGAGCGGTAGTTATGTAATGTTTTGTATCAACAACGTATGTGATCGTTTTACCCATGAAAGAAACATTTTTATTCCGTACCTGGATATTCGTAGAGCATGCTCTTTCCTACCAACCCGGACCTGAATATTCGATCTTAATACCCCTTTCTCCTGCCCTGACACTGGATATCCGGTTATTTTAATTATTTTAACCATAGAAGACTATAAGTATCTTCCATGGCCGAAAGTGTAAGATAGGTTCATCCTGACCCGAGCGTAGGGTGTTTTGCGGAAACGAAGTTTACCGATTTTCCGCAAAACACCATGCGCAAGGGTTGGGTTGAACCTATCTAACACGAGCAGCTATGATAGAAGCTTTTTCTCCCACCTTATTTAAACAAAGTAATGTTAAAATGTATCAGTGATTCAGAATATGTTAATAGTCAAGTCGGTCTTAAAATAGTTCTGAAGAGAGCGCAGCATTATTTCTTGAATGGTGCGTGATAACTTTTTTATGGTGTCATTTGAAGCGATAAATAATTCAGTAGCATTCTAAATAGTTCCACAGGACAAGGTTTCCATGATGGTACATGCGACAGTCTTCAACAAGGGAGGTAATTGTGTGATAACAAGGAGTTCCATACGGGTACTTGTTTTATTTTTGGCCGTGGGCAAGATAAGAATTTCTAGCATGGTTAAATTTTTGGACCTACTTATCTGAGGTGGGAGAAAAAGGTATCTTAACCCAATGGTACATATACAACGCCTAGATATATGAGACTACTTGTTACTGACGTTTTGTCGTACATTCGCATTTTCAATATATCTTTTGTTTCATTTTATCCTTTAAAATTATTTCCAAGACGTATGCAATATTCCACAAAAGATAAGGAATGAAACCTGTTGGAATGCCCTCTTTGTGCTTGTAACATTCAACCTTTCAAACAATATCGTCAAGGCTCACACGCGATATGTTGTTCTTAGTCAAAAAGGAATTTATGATTTCCATTCGCAATCATATGTTTGATATGGTCGCCTACTAGGACATTTTTTTATTTTAACTTAGTAACCTTTTTTACTTCTATGACTGTTAAAAAAGAACACGGTTTTAAGGATATATTATCTCGGTTCAATTGATATCAAATTATTCTTTTTTCTTTGACATTCCTTAATCGTTTCTGTCTGGAACTGGTTAATAACCTATCATGGCCTATATGATTATACGTTAATAACGACGCACATCGATGAATAAAGTGTCGAGCAAATTCGAACACACACCTTCAATATTTCTTGCCCATGAAACTCGGATGGAAGAAAAATCATCTACCCTGGGCCGTCGTCGAAGAGACATGAAGAGTACGCTGGGGCCCATGGACCTTGGTACTAGGTAGTCAAGTTGGCCTTGACCAGCAAATTTGACCTATTTATCTTGGGTCAAAGGTGACCGTAAGCTGAAAATCCATTTTCAATCAACAACTGAAGAACACTCGCTCCTAGTATCTCAAACTTGATAGCCAGGTTGATCATAACCAGTAGGTAAACCCTATTTTTTGGTCAAGGTCGTGGTGACCTTGAGCTGAAAAAGGTTCGATCGATGTCTGAAGAACAACTTGGTAGGCAGACTGGTCATGGCCAGTCGATGAACCCAAGTGAGTATGAGGTCAGCAGGTAAAGGCTAACTTTAGTAACTGAGGAACACTATTTTGGCCTATTAACCTCATATTTTGCAGGTAGTTTAAACACTACCAGCGGATGACCCCAATCGATAATGAATACCAGAATTTCAGTACAGTAAGCATGGTCATGCCATTTACCTACATCATTCATTTCAAAGTTATTCAGGTCTTGTTATTTTGTTTCTCCTTCCTTTATAACAAAAACGCTGTTTATATTTATATCATTTTTTTCTAGTCAAGGTTCGCATTAAAAACTTGATTCCTGGCAAAACATTATGTAAAATATTCACCATTTAACATATTCAATGATGTCCA
The DNA here is from genome assembly GCF_026914265.1 of Mya arenaria. Taxonomy (NCBI): domain Eukaryota; kingdom Metazoa; phylum Mollusca; class Bivalvia; order Myida; family Myidae; genus Mya; species Mya arenaria. Next base: position 61,496,870 of record NC_069124.1, on the reverse strand, counting down.
ACAATCGCAGTTAAAAGTAAAACAGACACGAATTGATATCCACTCAATCATACTTGGCTCTTTACAAACCTCAGTGATCAATAATATCAAACTGTAAGGGAAGGTCAAAAATCCCATATAGACATATTGTTAACGGCTATTTGTCTTACGAGGCCTTTCTGGAGCATTTGTCACGTTCCTGTGACAGCTCGTGTTAGTTTGCTCATTTTAAGTTTACCTGACATTACTATTTTGTCACAGCTGCACATAATGTTTGTCAACAAAACCACAATATATCATGCTGTATATTCGATAAATGACAATAGGATTAGCTCCGCTTCACTTATACTTGCTTTGTAGGTATTATTTAACTCCAAATAATATATACATGCATAAAAAAATCATAAGAAATTACCTATGCACTGGTCATATCTTCTATCATACAAACTGAATTATATGACATTGTCTATCATGACAGAAGGCAACTTGTATAGTTAAACTATTTTGATATACTTGTGTGTATTGGTCTTTTTTTCTGTCTAGCTTAGGTATTGGGGACATTGACTGTTGCAACCAAGAATATTGGTACTCAGGTGAGCGACATAGGGCCATCATTGCATGTACAATTACGTCTTAATGCACGGAAGCCGTCCTTTTCCTGTTGCGTTTCTGTGAATGTGAATTTTGTTGTTTGTTGTAGATTTCCCATTATCATTTCTGTCCAGATACTGCAATACGATTGGCAATGTCAGCTCCCTTCTTCACCTTTCACAGTCGGATGTCTGACTAATAGATGGAGACATAGAATAATGCAATGTTACATTTAGTTTTAAAATATAGAAACATTAAAAGTGCTTTGATACTAATACAAATTTGTAATGGAGGTCACGTCATGAAAATAGTCCGGCTAAAACATCCAAAATAGATAAAATTAAACTTGACCTTGGACTTCGACAGTTCACTGGCAGATTGCCATTGACCAATGGAGGACCCCTTTTGTTTTCGGGTTCAGTAGGTCAAATGTCAAGGTCACAACCATTTTACATGTTAGCAATACCATAAACTGACTGCGTCCTTTAGTGACACTCTTACTAAAATCAATACAAACACATGTATGCCAAACATTAATGTGTATTGATAAACTTTTTACTAATTACTAAAAAAATGCATTTATGGAAAATATTAATTAACTGATAAAAAGATTATAAACGTGTATTTAATAGCTGAAAATGCAAAAATATTAAATGATTGGCGAATGCTAAACGATTTACATTGATCAACTTTAGTCTCATAAGGTAGAAAGAGCGTGTTTTCTGCACCTTTCTTTCAAATTTAACTCGGTATTCTTCAACCATTCTTTCGACTTTCATTCGTCCTTTTCTGTATATTTAACATTTGTACAAATTGTGTTAAATCTTATTTGGAAGTAAGTGTGCATCTTTAATTGTCATAATATATACACTGAAGTATATCTAGAAACTGTCACTTGATGATTTTGAAAAGTCACAACAAAACACAGGACAGATCTAGGGAATACATTTAAGTCATGCGTAAAAGCAATGTCTGCGGGCAAGATAAGCAATCTGTCAAACAGAATTAGTTCCCTGAGACTTCTCGTTCTGTTGATGACACCGCTCTTCTTAAGAGTTCAAGGAAGACGAGTATGCTCAGTTTTGCTGTCAAAAAAGTGTCCCAGTGAGCTTCAATGTGTTACTGATTGGTTTGTTCTCGTAGTTGACAGTGGCTTTGGTGAATATACTTTTAAGAGAACGATAATGACGTCGACCTTAATGCACTCAACATATATGGTCGGTGATATGAGATTTTTAACTTACTATGTTTGGAAAATTAATATAATGCATCCATGCCATGTAAACCACCTAAAAAACACTGAATTTTATGAGGTATTTAAACGTAGTTGTTCAGCCTATTGAAAACATTTGAAGTAGTCTATGGTTGGTCAGTCACAGCCGGAGATGTTTGTTTTTTTCATTGCACTGATGAACTTCTTGTAAAGAATCAACACATTAAAAAGGATTTTAAATTGGATGTCTCGAAATCCGTTGAGATTTTTTAAAAGGGTTTTGGCAAACTAAAAGTGATTTTGCATCCAAGTTCTACAAAACAAATGCAGATCGTTGCCCATTTATTTTTGTCTTATTTTTTTTTGAAAAAAGGTTTATTAAGCAAAGGTTAATAACAGGATATGCTACATTTTTATCATAATTATATTAAATACTGTGTTCAACATCTTTGACTGATACTGCATTCTATGGCAACGGTATGCTTATCAGACACGACTTATGGAAGCTTGCTATTCAAAGACGCTGTTATGGAAATGTTAAAACTTGTTCATGCAACAGTATCAAAAGAAGATTTGGGAGGTAATTTTATCAATTGTAAGTTTAGGTTTACGTGTTTTTGTTGTTTGATATACAAAACAGCCCTGGAATTATTTTTTCACTTCTAAAACATGTGAATATGAATGAAACCAGACAATTTTTAATTGTTTTTATGCTTTAACGTATAAGAATACAAAATGAAGCATTGAAAGGGAGGCATTATATACACAGTAGTTTTACTATGTTGGTAAAACGTAAAATGTAGACAACTAAATATTTTGTCGAACGTTATATTTTGATAATACAATGAAAACTCCATCGAAAAGCCCAGCAGTCGGACATTCAAAAATAAACCCTGTTTAGAGGCTCATGACTTGATCAAAACGACAATGACCTAGAGACACAAACGTATAAACATCAAACACACAAATACAACCAATATGGACAGATCACATCAAAATAGATAAACCGATGTTGAGATTATCCACTTGAAACAGTTAGTGTAACACGAGTCCACTGGACCTCGAGTCAACTGGAACACGAGTCCACTGGACCTCGAATCCACTGGAACACGAGTCCACTTGAACACGAATCCACTGGAACACGAGTCCACTTGAACACGAGTTTACTGGAACACGAGTCCACTGGAACACAAGTCTACTGGAACACGAGTCTACTGGAAAACGAGTCTACTGGAACACGAGTCCACTGGAACACGAGTTCACTGGACCTCGTGTCTACTGGAACACGAGTCGACTGGACCACGAGTCTGCTGGAACACGGATCTACTGGAACACGAGTCCACTGGAAAACGAGTCTACTGAACACGAGTCTACTGGAACACGAGTCTACAGGAACACGAGTCCAAAGGAACACGAGTCCACTGGACCTCGAGTCTACTGGAACACGAGTCTTCTGGAACACGAGTCTTCTGGAACACGAGTCTACTGGAACACGCGTCCACTGGACCTCGAATCTACTGGCATACGAGTCTACTGGAACACGAGTCCACTGGACATTGAGTCTACTGGAACAAGAGTCTACTGGAACACGAGTCCACTGGACCTCGAGTCTACTGGCACACGAGTCTACTGGAACACGAGTCCAATTGACCTCGAGTCTACTGGCACACGAGTCTATTGGAACACGAGTCCACTGGACCTCGAGTCTTCTGGAACACAAGTCTTCTGGGACACGAGTCTTCTGGAAAACGAGTCTACAGGAACACGAGTCTTCTGGAACACGAGTCTACTGGAACACGAGTCCACTGGACCTCGAGTCTACTGGCATACGAGTCCACTGAAACACGAGTCTACTGGAATACGAATCCACTGGACATTGAGTCTACTGGAACACGAGTCTTCTGGAACACGAGTCAACTGGACCTCGAGTCTACTGGAACACGAGTCCACTGGAACACGAGCCCACTGGAACACGAGTCTACTGGACCTCGAGTCCACTGGAACACGAGTCCACTGGAAGACGAGTCCACTGGACCTCGAGTCTACTTGAACACGAGTCTACTGGAACACGAGTCCACTTGACCTCGAGTCTACTGGAACACGAGTCTACTGGAAAACGAGTCTACTGGAACACGAGTCTACTGGAAAACGAGTCTACTGGAACACGAGTCCACTGGAACACGAGTTCACTGGACCTCGTGTCTACTGGAACACGAGTCGACTGGACCACGAGTCTACTGGAACACGAGTCTACTGGAACACGAGTCCACTGGAACACGAGTCTACTGGAACACGAGTCTACTGGAACACGAGTCTACTGGAACACGAGTCCACAGGAACACGAGTCCACTGGACCTCGAGTCTACTGGAACACGAGTCTTCTGGAACACGAGTCTTCTGGAACACGAGTCTACTGGACCACGCGTCCACTGGACCTCGAGTCTACTGGCATACGAGTCTACTGGAACACGAGTCCACTGGACATTGAGTCTACTGGAACAAGAGTCTACTGGAACACGAGTCTTCTGGAACACGAGTCCACTGGACCTAGAGTCTACTGGAACACGAGTCCACTGGAACACGAGTCCACTGGACCTCGAGTCTACTGGAACACGAGTCTTCTGGGACACGAGTCTTCTGGAACACGAGTCTTCTGGGACACGAGTCTTCTGGAAAACGAGTCTACTGGAACACGAGTCTTCTGGAACACGAGTCTACTGGAACACGAGCCCACTGGACCTCGAGTCTACTGGCATACGAGTCCACTGAAACACGAGTCTACTGGAATACGAATCCACTGGACATTGAGTCTACTGGAACACGAGTCCACTGCAACACGAGTCTTCTGGAACACGAGTCCACTGGACCTCGAGTCTACTGGAACACGAGTCCACTGGAACACGAGCCCACTGGAACACGAGTCTACTGGACCTCCAGTCTACTGGAACACGAGTCGACTGGACCTCGAGTCTACTGGACCTCGAGTCTACCAGAACACGAGTCTACTGGTACACGAGTCTACTGGAACACGAGTCCACGGGAACAAGAGTCCACTTGAACACGAGTCCACTGGAACACGAGTCTACTGGAACGCGAAACTACTGGACCTCGAGTCCACTGGAACACGAGTCTACTGAACACGAGTCTATTGGAACACGAGTCTACTGGAACACGAGTCCACTGAACCTCGATTCTACTGGAACACGAGTCCACTGGAACACGAGTCTACGTGAACACGAGTCTACTGGAACACGATTCTACTGAAACACGTGTCCACTGGATCTCGAGTGTACTGGAAAATGAGTCCACTGTACCTTGAGTCTACTGGAACACGAGTCTACTGGAACACGAGTCTACTGGAACACGAGTCTACTGGACATCGAGTCTACTGGAACACGAGTCGACTGGACCTCGAGTCAACTGGACCTCGAGTCCACTGGAACACGAGTCCACTGGAACACGAGTCTACTGGAACACGAGTCCACTGGAACACGAGTCAACTGGAACACGAGTCTACTGGAACACGAGTCCACTGGAACACGAGTCTACTGGAACACGAGTCTACTGGAACACGAGTCTACTGGAACATGGGTCTATTGGACATCGAGTCTACTGGAACACGAGTCCACTGGAACACGAGTCTACTTGAACACGAGTGTTCTGGAACACTTGTCTATTGGACATCGAGTCTACTGGAACAAGAGTCCACTGGACATCGAGTCTACTGGAACACGAGTCTACTGGAACACGAGTCCACTGGACATCGAGTTTACTGGAACACGAGTCTACTGGAATACGAGTCCACTGGAACACGAGACTACTAGAACACGAGTTCACTGGAACACGAGTCTACTGGAACACGAGTCCACGTGATATCGAGTCTACTGGAACACGAGTTTACTGGAACACGAGTCCACATTACCTCACACTTGTCCCATATATCAATAATTACAATATTCAAAATATACCCCTCACCAGAACAAGCATCAACTTTATAACAATGAAGAATGAAAAAATAACACTGATCAAGTAATTTCAAGTACTCAACAACCGGGTACAAACATCTCTTGCAAACGAATGGACAAGGCCGGAGAATCAGTGCTAGCTTTTTAAAGGTATGATAAACTTTATCATCAAAACATGTAACGGAATTTTGGCCTGAAGTTTTTTAAATTTTAATTTAAATAATTGGCATCGGGCTTGTTGCTGTAGTTTCCTTGTATTATTGGAAGAAAGGTTTGGATGTGACAGACTAATCTTCCTTGATTATGTACAATTCACATGTTGGAATGGCAATCAAACACCAATGGTATTCATTTATTTGGTTTGTTCAACAAAAGCACTGTAATCTGGCTGTAGGTGTAACCCGAAAAAAGGAGAATTCAATGTACAGTTCTCACACTTTATCGCAATACGTTAATCAACCCATTACTCCAAATGCTGATATTGTGGCGCTATGGACCTAGTTGAGCTCTATAAGGTTATCATGGTCTAAATAATCGTTAGTTGAGCCCTATAAGGTTATCATGGTCTAAATAATCGTTAGTTGAGCCCTATAAGGTTATCATGGTCCAAATAATCGTTAGTTGAGCCCTATAAGGTTATCATGGTCCAAATAATCGTTAGTTGAGCCCTATAAGGTTATCATGGTCCAAATAATCGTTGTGAACAGTAACGTGACATCAATTATGCATCATGGATTGGCAATTAACTACAGCGATTAGGTACAACAGTGTCTACCCGCCGTTTTCTGTTGGTCTTAGTACTGTGATAACTTCTTAAAGAGACAACATTGATTAAAGGTGATACAAGTGCTAAATACGATTAGTTATGCTGTTAGATGTTTTATTTTAGGAACAATTTATTCCATACAAAAGTCATGAAACCTGATTAGAATGTTTTAAATATGAGAGAAAAAGGAACTCGTGAAGTGTGAATTATGAATCACGAATTGCACAATTGCCAACGATCATTACTAAAATACATGCTCAATAATTACGCATTTCCTATAGAATAATGTCACTGGTTGTAGTGCTAACTTCAACCATATCCATAGACACAAACGTATAAACATCAAACACACAAATACAACCAATATGGACAGATCACATCAAAATAGATAAACCGATGTTGAGATTATCCACTTGAAACAGTTAGTATAACACGAGTCCACTGGACCTCGAGTCAACTGGAACACGAGTCCACTGGACCTCGAATCCAATGGAACACGAGTCCACTTGAACACGAATCCACTGGAACACGAGTCCACTTGAACACGAGTTTACTGGAACACGAGTCCACTGGAACACGAGTCTACTGGAACACGAGTCTTCTGGACCACGAGTCTACTGGAACACGGGTCTACTGGAACACGAGTCCACTGGACCTCGAGTCCACTGGACCTAGAGTCTACTGGAACACGAGTCTACTGGAACACGAGTCTACAGGAACACGAGTCCACAGGAACACGAGTCCAATGGACCTCGAGTCTACCGGAACACGAGTCTTCTGGAACACGAACACGAGTCTACTGGAACACGAGTCCACTGGACCTCGTACTGGAACACGAGTCTACTGGAACACGAGTCCACTGGACCTCGAGTCTACTGGCACACGAGTCTATTGGAACACGAGTCCACTGGACCTCGAGTCTACTGGCACACGAGTCTACTGGAACACGAGTCCACTGGACCTCGAGTCTACTGGCACACGAGTCTACTGGAACACGAGTCCACTGGACCTCGAGTCTACTGGCACACGAGTCTATTGGAACACGAGTCCACTGGACCTCGAGTCTACTGGCACACGAGTCTACTGGAACACGAGTCCACTGGACCTCGAGTCTACTGGCACACGAGTCTATTGGAACACGAGTCCACTGGACCTCGAGTCCACTGGAACACGAGTCCATGGAACACGAGTCCACTGTACATTGAGTCTACTGGAACACGAGTCTACTGGAACACGAGTCCACTGCAACACGAGTCTACTGGAACACGAGTTCACTGGAACACGAGTCTACTGGACCTCGAGTCCACTGGAACACGAGTCTACTGAACACGAGTCTACGTGAACACGAGTCTACTGGAACACGATTTTACTGAAACACGTGTCCACTGGATCTCGAGTGTACTGGAAAATGAGTCCACTGGACCTCGAGTCTACTGGAACACGAGTCTACTGGAACACGAGTCTACTGGAACACGAGTCTACTGGACATCGAGTCTACTGGAACACGAGTTCACTGGACCTCGAGTCTACTGGACCTCGAGTCTACTGGAACACGAGTCTACTGGAACACGAGTCTACTGGAACACGAGTCCACTGGAACACGAGTCAACTGGAACACGAGTCTACTGGAACACGAGTCCACTGGAACACGAGTCTACTGGAACACGAGTCTACTGGAACACGAGTCTACTGGAACATGGGTCTATTGGACATCGAGTCTACTGGAACACGAGTCCACTGGAACACGAGTCTACTTGAACACGAGTGTTCTGGAACACGTGTCTATTGGACATCGAGTCTACTGGAACACGAGTCCACTGGAACACGAGTCCACTGGACATCGAGTCTACTGGAACACGAGTCTACTGGAACACGAGTCCACTGGACATCGAGTTTACTGGAACACGAGTCTACTGGAACACGAGTCCACTGGAACACGAGACTACTGGAACACGAGTTCACTGGAACACGAGTCTACTGGAACACGAGTCCACGTGATATCGAGTCTACTGGAACACGAGTTTACTGGAACACGAGTCCACATTACCTCACACTTGTCCCATATATCAATAATTACAATATTCAAAATATACCCCTCACCAGAACAAGCATCAACTTTATAACAATGAAGAATGAAAAAATAACACTGATCAAGTAATTTCAAGTACTCAACAACCGGGTACAAACATCTCTTGCAAACGAATGGACAAGGCCGGAGAATCAGTGCTAGCTTTTTAAAGTTATGATAAACTTTATCATCAAAACATGTAACGGAATTTTGGCCTGAAGTTTTTTAAATTTTAATTTAACTAATTGGCATCGGGCTTGTTCCTGTAGTTTCCTTGTATTATTGGAAGAAAGGTTTGGATGTGACAGACTAATCTTCCTTGATTATGTACAATTCACATGTTGGAATGGCAAGCAAACACCAATGGTATTCATTTATTTGGTTTGTTCAACAAAAGCACTGTAATCTGGCTGTAGGTGTAACCCGAAAAAAGGAGAATTCAATGTACAGTTCTCACACTTTATCGCAATACGTTAAGACACGTAATTACGAAGAAAAACATAATCCAGTTACTAATACATTTAAATGCGATTGAATACACAGTTGTTTTTTACGCTGATACAAATTAATTTGACACTGGTTTCTTTTCTAAGCCTAGACTTCTTACCCGGAAGATTAAGATAATTTTGTGCAACGTGATAACATATATAATTTTAAACTGTAAATACATTAGGAGAGAGTACTTAAATCCTGCTGAAAAGTATAAAAACTCATACTAATCGAAAATGTCAATTAATTTAAACCGTTTCCATACTAATGTTTCAATATGTAAGGCTTCATGGTGATCATGCGTGACAAATGTTAGAACATTCTGTCTGGAAATGTTGAGGTGGTTCGCGCAACACAACTTTTGCAATCAGCCGTCCATCAACCAACTCACCGACCAAGTAACAAAACATCGAAGATTTTATTGCACCCAATAGACTCCTACAAACTTTGATGTTAGCATCGATAAAAAGGTGTGTTTTAAGAAACAGTATTTTATATTACATGTATGTATTTGGAGTACTAATCTATACGCGGGAGTGGCCACACCCTTTTGTTTCGATATGGACATACATGAGGGGACTTGTGGTATTTTGGTATAGGTATCCACTGCTAACCAAGCGCTCCCTTCTCGTTTAGTTTGCATTCATTAGTATAGACTATAGACTAAAAGATGGTGTTAAATAGGAACTTTGTTTAAAAAGATTTAAAAATGTATTAGTCCTAACCAGACAGCCTTGACCTTGGGCATGGCACATACAGAAGTACTAATCAACCCATTACTCCAAATGCTGATATTGTGGCGCTATGGACCTAGTTGAGCCCTATAAGGTTATCATGGTCCAAATAATCGTTAGTTGAGCCCTATAAGGTTATCATGGTCCAAATAATCGTTAGTTGAGCCCTATAAGGTTATCATGGTCCAAATAATCGTTAGTTGAGCCCTATAAGGTTATCATGGTCCAAATAATCGTTGTTAACAGTAACGTGACATCAATTATGCATCATGGATTGGCAATTAACTACAGCGATTAGGTACAACAGTGTCTACCCGCCGTTTTCTGTTGGTCTTAGTACTGTGATAACTTCTTAAAGAGACAACATTGATTAAAGGTGATACAAGTGCTAAATACGATTAGTTATGCTGTTAGATGTTTTATTTTAGGAACAATTTATTCCATACAATAGTCATGAAACCTGATTAGAATGTTTTAAATATGAGAGAAAAAGGAACTCGTGAAGTGTGAATTATGAATCACGAATTGCACAATTGCCAACGATCATTACTAAAATACATGCTCAATAATTACGCATTTCCTATAGAAAAATGTCACTGGTTGTAGTGCTAACTTCAACCATATCCCAATGTCAGTGACACACGACTGAAACTAACATGCGAACACAAAATATGAACACACAATCCATGTAAATGCAGCAATTAACTCAATTATTGTTTATTATCACAATCAATGCAAGAAAGCAATAACGATAGGAGGAAAATTAAAAAAAAAAAACATTGATATTGTCCTGAGTAGTATGTTAAATACTATTCGAACCTTTTATTTTTATAAGTCTGTAACAAACATGTAACATATATATATCAATCAATTCAGTTGAAGACTATAGGGTCTTAATGCGAATGTAAATCATTATAAAAGCAGCGACATAATTGAAAATGCAATGTACGTCATATTCATTTACAATATACTTATCTAAGACCTCTTATCATTGTTAATTTAATATTTTCAAGTTTGTTAAATAATTTAAAATGAACACGATAAATTCCACAGCGGACTAAATTATAAAACCAGCATGAACTCAAAAACAAATGTCAGAGAATGTAAGATGACCCCACGCTCGTAATCATGAAAACAGATTCAACTGCCACAGCAGTATAGGTAAGCAATAGGAAAATCACTTATTGCCATCCTATAGTCACGGACAAATCAGAGGAATTTAACATAGTCATCTTAAAAAAAAACACATTTGGTTTCTTTTAACAGCACTTTAACCTTTGCCTTTAGCGTTGACCTTTCCTTGCAGATTTTTTTTTATCTGACCCGATAACGTTATTAAACTTTCATCTCCTGCTGATGGTGTTTTCATCACATATTTCTGTCATCTAATAGACGGATGCCTCTTGCTTTGACAGGCTGTATTTAGCTTGCTTCAGAATAAGGCAAGCGTTTCCTTTTAAATCATTTCACATGGCAATTACATTTGTTAAGACGTTATGCTATGAATATAGAGTTGAAGAGAAAGCAATTTTATTATCGAACGAATAACCAGGAAAACATTTTGAAAGCACAAGTAAGATCGTTAACAAACTAGACATTTCTAAGATTTTAACAGGATCAGTCGTTGTTGTTGTATACAAGGGATGTTCAATTTGTAATGTAACTGACATTTTAAATAAAAAAAAACAAATCGATATCAAAACAGTTTTCATTCATTTTAATATTGTTTTAATTTTGTATTTTTATTCGTCTCTGAAGTCCGTTTAGGCACATCATTGAGATGTACCTATGGGCTTAACCCAGATTAAACTTTTTGCAATTAAGGATATAGGAAAAGTCATTGGGGCCAGATTTTTTGAGTACCAGAGTTGCGGTTGATATTTAGCTTCTTTCCGTTCTAGTAATTCAGTTACAATATTCGACTTCGTTCAGAAGCTTTGTCAGCTCACAAGAAGATATTTTTAAGTTAGTTGATCCCGTTTCAAAGCGAACATTAATAAATCAGTAACAGTCACATCTCCGTGATAATAAATCATAATGAATACAAATATTTTAAGTACTCTGTATCCGCATTTCCATGCACGGTCGTGGAGATTTTTAGGGAGCCCATAATATGTTGTCAATGTTCCTGTGGGGATCATTATTTATAATAGTGTATCCTGTCAATTGAATTCAGTTTCAATAACAAAAATACCGCTGTAACCCGACGCTTTCTGCCAACAAATGCGGCATTCATCTAGCAAAATAAAATCCTAACCCTTGCACTCTTTATTATCGTTAACATGGACAGAATGACGTGACAACACTATCAGATAGATATGTCTTTCACTGTACATTGGATTTCAAGCCTAATAGCTTGCTGCACTTGTTCAATGTTTTGGTGCCAAAAGAACTTTAGGTCCTACTCTATGTATGAAGATCTGCATCCGCATCAACTCTGGTTTTTTACTATCTCTAAAACAATAATTTATGAACATTTTTCCACATTTCAAAATTCTTTATGATGACACGCATCTGTGGGTGAACGTTTTACTGTCATTTTGAAAAAGAAATTATGAGTAGGACTTGTAACAGTGAAACTCTATTCATGTAAGCTGAACAATAGCTAGCATATCATTGGTATTACGTAGAGAAATAACTTACAATGAATTACCAGTATAACCACGAAACGTCAATGAAATTGCTTTAAGAATAAAGAGCAACCGATGAAGCCAAGTAACCAGGACTTTCACAGAGAATAAAACAAAACACTCTTTCTGTAAGTCTTATAAATAGCCTTGTTACAAATAACCGTGAATTCCTTACACTCCGGTTTTAAAAATCTGACGTCTACTTCTCAAAATAATCAGACATTTTCTATTTTGTTTCAACTTGACTGTAAACGGCCAATATCTTTGCGCCAATATATTTGCGATGCAGCTGCACGTAAAACGTACATCAATATGCAATTTAAAAGTAGAATATTTGACGTCCCATTGAGGACAAAAATGATTTCAACCATTGTTTGTAGCCAACTGATGTGGCCTTGAATATTCTAATCTAAATTGTGCAAATTCACATACGAGATTTATGATTTGCAAATGTTGGAAATCGTTAGTTATCTGATAAGTTTATATCAAGATAATTCAGAATATGTTTCATCACCAACTTATTATTTTAACTTTCCAAGAGCATTTTCAGAGCGTGCTCATATATAGATATAATGGTTTTTGACATCTCCTATTCAGACATAAACATATCATATACCCTCGGGCTTTAACAATTTTATGTCTCTTTAATACCTTGAATTCATTCTGTAATTTGCATCCGTATGTCTTTGTTTTAAAAATGTGATAAAAAAAATATGCTGGAGTTGCTAGGGTACTTCAAATAGCTAAAATACGAACAATAAACATACGTCATTAAAAATATCACCGTGCGTAACTGAAAAAATGACAATCATTTCAAAAATGCAAGATGATAACGTAAAGTTCATTTGGGTTTCTATAATCGAAATTTTGTCGAAGTTCGGTTCATTTATCAAAATACATTACCCGGTTCTAATACACTGTTGTAACGGTGGAAAAAGAGTGAAGTTTCCTTTGCACGCATAGCTCCGCATTTGTGTCGAAAACCTTTTAAATAGAAAGGTTACATACCTCTTAACCTCTTAAAAGTGCATAATATAGGTTGTTGATTTTATTTAAATTCTGATGCATTTTCATGATTCGCTCATTTGACTCAAATTATTAACCCCCCCCCCCCAAAAAAAAAAAAATCTTTTGTAAATCATAAAAAAAATGGTAAGATAAGAAAATGGTTTTAAATTAATAGCTTCGTAGCCACTCATTCCCCAGTTTAAAATGCTCCAAGTTGTACTAACATTTTTTATCTTTACCTTAATCATATGCTTTTATCATTTGGACTTTTATCATTAAAGACAAATGAGTTCAAAATGTGAATGCCTGAAATTTTAGCATCCACCTTTATTATGCCCCTTTAAATAATTCTTCCTCACTTTACGTCACAAGAAAAGCAAACATGCACATGCGTTATTTTAGTCAATCTTTCAAAGAAGGTGTGAAGTAACATGGAGAAAGCCACGGAACAGTTATGTATGTATCGAGCTACGCCATAATAGATTGAATATGAGCTTTCCCACTACAGAAACTATGATTGTTGACGTAGTTCATGGTTCATATCATAGTAGAAAATGTGTGTAAACTATTCTAAAACACATTTAATACAATCACATTATATTACAGAAGAAGTATCCAGCAGCGCGGTGAAATAAACTCAACAGGATAACAAAACCTAATAAAACAAGATTTCGCGATCCAAAAGATGTTGATTATTTAAACAACTGTGCGAGAAACATCATCTTGGAATGAATTATAGTTTATCTAAACCAAAGTAGCAGATGTATGCCCTGATAATCATTTATAAAGTGCATGCAATATCTTCAATATTTGAAGAGGAAGAAGTTTATAATAATTAAACCAGATATACCTGTCTTACATTAGCAATACATCACTACAATAAACATCATCTTGAAGCAATCTTTTTATTTTATGAATTTTGCAGGTCTTTCTTGAATCATAGAGCAACCACTTTTCTAAAGCTATGAAACAGCTTTAGTACTGACGTTGATTGTTTGTTTCATAAAAATGGCAACGTGGTCGATACAGTAACATCATCGACGGAACGGCAAACGTTGCCATTATATATATATATATATATATATATATATATATATATATATATATATATATATATATATATATATATATAATAAAAAAATAATGTGATGTAGGGCCTGATACTAGAATTCATTTAACTGTATAACTGTATGAACATGAATCTCCTTCCAGTGCACATGTGCGTGAACACGCTCTCGGCAAGAGTCATTTTGTTTTTATTCACGAACACAAAAACAAACTAGTGGTTGCAATTGACCTCTTAAACGCTTCTTATTATCCTCGGTCCTGAACGTGTGAACGCCTAAGACTTCTTTGCCCAAAAGAATGTTCACTTGGCTTGTAAAACATAAAACATAAGTATTTGAATGTTGACAGTTTGCGCTGCAATGAATAATATTTGTCATTTTGTCAAGTGTTACAAAACACCTGTTACATATCGATGCCTCATTGATCCAGCAGTATAGACATCATCTAGCCCATCAGGTCCTCGGATCTTTACTTTAAGTGTATATCCCTTTTTGTGTTTTAAAACGTTTCCACAATTTATTTTATTTCAAACGTCCATGCTTGTAATTATATTTCATTTTCGATTTAACCATGTTAAGCTTTTTGAGCCTTCATGTGTTTTCATTTTGTTTACTTAAATACACATTAAGAAAATATGATGTTCTTATGCTTAATATTTAAAATAAAAATGACCAGAGCCGTGAATTATATCATAGACAGGGAGAAGCCCAAATTTCCAGATAATATATGGACGTGCAAATGTATATGTTGCTGTCTTAGTGCTTGTCCTTCGTCAAAAGACATTTAACGATCTGTTTTTTCCTGCTGGGTCCGTAAGTATGTTTTGAAATTGTAACCTTACGCTAAACATAGAGTGTGTCTGGCCTTACTTTAATACCGTAATTATTATTTGTTATGAACGCTATGACAGTGTGAAATGATTGAAAACTCAAAACCCTCTTGTAATTGTCACAGGTGGAGGTCATGTCAAATTCTCTATACACCAATTTATTTTGATTTCAATACCTTTTAACATTATCCTTGGGATTAACTCATGATGAAATTAGCCAATGTTTGATCAGGGTATTCAAGAGGCACATGATTAAACGAAATACAGGATTTGTAAGTTTTGTCATAATAATTCAATTACACTTTGTATTCATTAATAATAGTTTAAATTGTCTCTAACATTATTGTGATGGTCATGGGGATTGTCTACTTTGTTAAGTTAAAAAAGCAGGGGTTGTTTTAAACATAATAAAAATGGAATTATATTCGAAAAGTAATAAGGATTAAGTATATTTCCCGCCGAAGGAAAGTTTAAAAAGTATAAGTTTAAAAAGTATCACCCTAAAATCTGATAGACAAAAGAACAATGTAATTATCGAGCCAGTAAAATGTAGTTCCCAAGCTAGTTCAATGAGCTTCCCGAGTCATACAATGTAGGGTAAATGTCTTGACCTCGAATTTATGCATTCAATGTATAGCTATATTGGGTTTGTGCAACTGTCTAAGAGGCATCGTTTTGATATATCATACACGTTATCCGTATGAAATGTGAAATCGTTGTACAAATTTATCATCAGGCAGTCATTTTTCATTTTAGAGTTAATTTCCCTTGACCATTAAATTTCAAATTTTATTTTTTTCGTATAGAAAACAAGTAAACACAAACAAATTCATCTTGATCTAATAAAACATTTTCAAATTAATAATTTATACGGTCTGTGGAACCATATAACGGATAAGTGTTTCGTTACTTGGTGTTTATTATCCAAATCAAAACAAATTTTAATAGTTTTAAAAGGTTACAGCTGTTCCCTTTCAAATTAGTAGAATTCTTTAAAGTCATCTAATATAATAAACAATTGTGTTTTAAAGTGGCCTACGTGGTTTTTATCGACGTCTGTGGTATTTCACCAATCACTTGTGTTTAAGACTTATCGAACTGAACAATTTTAATAGAAATACAAAACAAATTTTAATGATGAAGTCGCTGTTTGAAATGTTGATAACAAGACATGCAATTGGTGTTGAAGATTGATGCAACATCTTGACAAATACTGTCATGACAACATTTATAAAATTAAAAGAAGTAAACAAGATGTGTTATGGGACAATTTGCCAGATATTGTAATTTTAATAGCTTTCAAAACTCGCGTGCACTGATCCCAACCCTCAAACGTCCCTGTTTTAAAGTATGTGGTTATGTCCTAAGGGTATATTTGATGTTTCAACGAACAAAATTCAATAGACGCTTCGACGTTTAATGTCTCCGTTTTATGTTTGGTGCAATTTCTTAATCAATTTTCAAAACAAAGAACTGGTAGCTGAACGGGAGGTCTCCGCTTATCGGAATACTCTCTGACTCCCGGATTATCTCATTTGCCGTCTTCAAGACGAGTGATCGCACCCTTAAAGAACGTCTGGGTGGGAGAACGAACATGCTTAAACACACTTGAACTCGTTTCCTGATAACGTACCGTGTTGTTAATGCATTTTCGTTTGGAGCAATTAAACAAAGTCTGGATTTAAATGCTGGTATGCCATTTTAATTAAATTATGTTATAGAGATAGAAAAGTGGTGTTGTTTGTGTAGTTTGTTAATCATTTTTTTATGAAGGTTTTGTCTAATATCAATTTATGAAGGTTTTGTCTAATATCAATTTATGAAGGTTTTGTCTAATATCAATTTATGAAGGTTTTGTCTAATATCAATTTATGAAGGTTTTGTCTAATATCAATTATAATGTACTTGTTTTACAAATATTCTAAATATTTATTACGTTTCTCCGCATTTGTAAAACTTTTATGTCGTATTTAGAAAACAAATATAGTTGTTTACAGTTTAGTTGGATTCAATGTTTTTGAATATTTCCTGCGCCTTATCTATTTATACATATTTATTTTTGTATCTTGTATCTGACAATATGTTTTCTTATCGAAAATTGTGATTGTTAATTCTGTAATAAGTATTATTCATATTTATAGTCGTCGTGCAACACGTTGTTTTCTGGCCCTGCCAGTGAACCTGCTTTAATTAAAACGCAAGAAAACAACTGGTACATATTCTGTCACTGCGAAGGTTGCAGTGAAGGGAAAAGTTTTCTACTGGCTTCCGGAAACCGTTTATGTTATTATTAATCCGATTTAGGGTTGTCTGAATGTAGCTGACCGAAAAGCCATTCCAAATAATGGAAACTACGAACAGAAACGCAATAGCGTAAAATTTGACTAAGATCCAATTAAAAGACAAAAGGATCAAGCTAAAACTAAAACTAACGGAAGAAACATACCACAATACACATTTTTATGTCAGAAACATACCACAATACACATTTTTTATGTCAGAAACATACCACAATTCACATTTTTATGTCAGAAACATACCACAAAACACATTTTATTTCAGAAACATACCACAATACACATTTTTATGTCAGAAACATACCATAATACACATTATTATGTCAGTATAAGTTATAAGTAGGTTAGCCGCCTTGACAAGGGCATAAACTACTAAATTAGAACTCATTTTTGTGCGTTCTTATTAATGTTTAACATTTCATAAGCAGAAAAGAAAAACGTTTTCCCTCTAAGAAGCAGCTTTGAGATTTGTTTTCAAAGTACATTATGCAAGTAAATATGAGAAAGCTGATTTAAAAAGGTCAAAGTAAATATTCATGTTTACTTAAAATACTGTTTAAATATTGATATATGTATGATTGGCATCGACAAATGCAAAAAAAAGATAAACACAGACACAATGGTTCCAATTAGAATTTTCAATATAAAGTTCAATTGATTTTACTGTATAAAGGTTACTTCAAGCAAATCAATTGAAACAACACACATTTCTGTTACTATTCATTTGGTTGTATGTTGGTAAATAATGTTTACACATACTTAGATATTCGAAAATTTATTTTAATAGCAATTGTATAATAATTATATCAATATCAATATGAAAAACTACACAACCAAGTACACTAGCCGAACGTTTAAACATAAAACCCGTTTAATGGTACAGGGTCAACGCCAAAGACATAGAACACAAAAACTAACCTAGATGCTGCCAAAACAAATACAGTGCACCAACGATAATTGGCCGCCATTTTTAATAATTGTAGCTGTATAGCACTTTATAATCCCCTTGTTGTGCTTCTGTTTGCCACAAAATAAATCAATGACATTTCAATAAACAATATGGCTGATAACAAAAGAATGAAAGCCCCTTTTTACAAAAAAGTAAATTCGAACTTAAATACCACGTACCTACAAGACAATAAATATACTGTAGCAAAAATACATGTCAACAAGAAAGAATCTTGAAATACAATGTCAATAGCTTTTATTCATTTTAATCCGAAATATTGTATATGTAATGATTATATCGTTTCGTTAAATTTGATAGCTTGTCAATGCCATACTATTGAGTCTTTGGTAAATGCCAAAATAACTGAATGAAAAATGCTAAAATAACTGAATGAAAAATGCCAAAATAACTGAATGAAAAATGAATTACGTAAAATATGTCAGAACAATAAAACACACATTATGGTTACCCGCAAAAAGATAATAGATATGGTATCAATTTACGAAAAATGTTCAGGTTTAACAAATAATAAACAAAGTGAATCTGTAGGGAATTCGGCGCGATTTCATAAGACAATTTTTCTCGACTCAAAATCCCTCTTTTACTCTTTTTTCTTGTGATATTCTTTGATTGAATTTTCCTGCTCGTATCAATTTTGCCATTGGCCAAAACAAAAATGCAAACACAAAGTGTTTTCTTACTTTTACTACTAACACTAGTTTACAAGTAAGCCTTGATGAAAAATTGAGGGAATGGAACTATTTTCGTAACAATCGTTCTACGTATATTAAATGAGCAGGGCAAACATCAAGCAAAATCAATAAACAGAAAATTTGAAAATCTCAGTTTATCATTGAAACAGGCAAAATGCAAAGACCAATGAATTGATTTTGGGTGTTATTAGTTTTTAATTACACTGTCTCGCTTTTTGTGAAAGCCATGTCAGTGGGATGCGATAAGCTTAGATACCTATGAATGTTTGTATTTATAAATTGTTGCAAAAATCAATGGAGTAGGTTCCATTTAATACCAATCGCAATAGCCTGTACTTAGGGAATATTCACATTTTGTTTGTTTGTAGTTGTGCCGTGGTATTTACGTATATTTTTCCATTTAGGGAGAATTTCATTTCTAAGTCGTTCTAAGTTTCATATATTGAATGTTGAATTCATTTATAATGAATTCCTTATTATCCTAAACAAACAAACGCCTCAGTTTGTTTTAGCCTTTATACGTGTGTTACGTGTCTGCCTACAGGGGAGTAAAAGCTGACGTATTTTGCTTTAAATTGCTTTTACACCTTTTAAACAAATAAGGGACCAATTTTCAAAGCGATTTATTATTTACTATCAGCAAATCAAAACCTTTCGTGGTCCATAGCCACATGCATTTTCAAAATTGATTTTTTTTGCAACGTTGTGATGATTATCATGAGAAAATGAATATTTTATAAATAAAAAAAATGTCTGAGAAAAACATGAGACAGAGGAAAAAATTAAAATCCTGAACGAATTATAATGTCTCAAGTTTTATTTTTTATTCAAACAACAAACACGCAGAGGCATTAATCTTTCATGAAGTTTTCTACCGCGACAATAATTGCTATGAAAAATGATGATGTATCGGACATGTGACTATTTGTGTCACAGGGTCGTCTTTTTGCGGGATTTCTATTACGACACTTCTCCGGTTATGCTCCTAAATCAAAATAACGATACTGTAATTATTCACCGCCGAAGTGAGAGTTTAATGGGATGGATATATATATATATATATATATATATATATATATATATATATATATATATATATATATATATATATATATATATATATATTTGGCGTTATCCGTCCGTCCGTCTTTTCGTCCTCATCATGGAACCATTTCTGTGTTATTGTGAACAGAAAATAATGGAAATGATGTCCGATGTGTATAACTATGGAACGCGATTGTTCGCAACAGATTCGTTTCGATTATGTCAGAAACATAAGAGATATTGGTCTTTCAATAGTTTAAACAGCTAAAATTCGTCAGTTCGAAACCAATGTTTTGTTGCAAATCGACAAAACAATAATGAAACTTCTTTAAACAAAAAAATAATGTAAATAATCGACAGACATAAAAGAAACGTATATGTTGTTTGTATGACTATTGCGTGGTATTACACGAGCAAGATTCGTCTTGATTGGGTCAGTAACACAACTGTTATTGCCCTTAAAGAAGTTTCGTCCTGAGCAAGAGTGATTTGCCTTTAAAAAATGGAAAACCCTAAAAAAATTCCGCCTGGAACTTTATGTATAACTTATTGACAGACAGTAGTCAAGCGTTCACGTTGTGTGTACAACCAAAGTACGATGCCACAGTCCGCATGCTCTGTTAAGGTTGGGTCAGCACCGTCAGAATTATTCCCTTTTAATAAATGAAATGATCATACGCTAGTTTGTCTGTTTAAAGGGATAGCTATGTTTTTGCTGAATTTAACTTCTTTGATTAATACAACTTTTTCAGGTCTAAACAGCAAAGGAATTATTTGAAGTTTCACTGATTTTATATAATTAAATACTTGTTGAAAATATGCGGATACCGTAGACTAAAATGTTTTTATCTTCTACAATAAATAATCATTCGGCGGGGGGTATTTGGCTTCTAGACTTGTTGCCATTTATTCAGACAGATATAACGTTTTATATCAATCAACATTCCACAATTGCAAGTATTGCATAAGTAACACTTATCCATGTGCATTAGCATTTGTAGAAAATAATAATGATTATGATCTTTTTAAACTGCTGCAAACAATTCACCTCCGTGTTCCATTTGTAAATTTCATCCAAACTATGGAATAATTTTTGGATAGTGCTTTTCCCATAAAGTCTACCTACAAGTCTACCTACAACTTTCCAAATAATATAAACATATGTGTACATCCTGGTAGATAGTTGAACATTCAGTTACGAAAAGCTTCATATTGATTTTTGATGTATCTTATTTTATATAGCGTGTAAGATGAATAAGCAATCGATCGATGTTATCTTGATCATTGAAACCTTTTTTTTTGTTGGCGACTTTTGTACGATTTAGTACTTATGCATTTTTTTTTATCACAACTCAGTTGGCTTTGATCTTACATAGCCATTTACTCTGAACAATGTATACCTCGACGGGAATAATTTTGACCAGCGTACTTGTCATTGCCCATGATCGAAAGTGAATTATAAATATACATTGTTCTGTTTAATATATAAATATCATATGCCTTGGAAGGGGAAAGGGCATACCCTGTTAACCCGAGGAAGTAAATGCCAATTTTGGGTTGACATTAACGTTTCGACTATTACCAATTGTTATATATCGCCGTCCATGGACTCCGATAATTATGTAATTATACCGAACACAT
Organism: Mya arenaria; assembly: GCF_026914265.1. Classification (NCBI taxonomy): domain Eukaryota; kingdom Metazoa; phylum Mollusca; class Bivalvia; order Myida; family Myidae; genus Mya; species Mya arenaria. The sequence continues at coordinate 61,474,886 of NC_069124.1, read as the reverse complement.
GTTGATTACACCAGTTACACGTATGTTGTGTTGTCTGGTTTGACAAGGAGTCAAAATTATCATATTATCTATGAAGTGCCTTTTTATTTAATGCCATAAAATAATCTGTTTCCGGTTTATTTAAAATGCTACCTTAAGAGTTTTGCAACAGTAAGTATTGATTTTCAACTAAACGTTATAAGTTCCAATTTCGCCAAGGCGCTTTTGAAGACAATACATCTTTTTAGACTACACACGAGAGTATAGGTTGCTATATAAAGGCAAAGTCACGTGATAATAATGAATGTTTTTATTACACTAAAATGTCTATTCGGGATGAGATTGACATATATAGCAAACGGTAAGCTCAAACATTAATATTCTACATTCAATCAGCAATAGAAGTTGCAAAGCGATACGAACAGAAATCAAACGAGGTATCATTTTAAAGCGTTCACTATGGAAGGGCAATAGGGTAAACAAAATCGATCTGTAAATAGATGATTTCAATATTGTTGTTGGACTTTTCATAGTGCGAAAATTGTCACTTCAGTTGCTATAACCAAGAATTACGTCTCTTTATGCTAAGCTGATAATTTTTAAATCTTTTTATTTCATATATAATAACACAATTAAAAAATAGGTGCACACTTTGATATAGATTCAAGATTCAAGATTCATACATAATATATACAGAATATCCAGAAGGTCATAGCCCATGTGGACAAATAAATATACACCACAGTGTTTTCAGGTGATTCAGTGCAAACATATTAAGAAATAAAAATCCAAAATATCTCATTCTGCAATCTATAAATGAATCTAACATATCAATAACATTTTATGTATACTCATTGATAAATAGAAATCAAGAGTATACACATACATATTATATATATATCAATAGCTGTTCTATCAAAAGGTGTATTTGCAAATATCAGGAACTCTCTATATCGGACAGTCTAGACAATGGGCAATCACTAAATCTTCAGAAAAATACTTTTGTAATACCCTTACCTATATCAGTTCAAATTAGTTTATAACTGTCAATAATGTTTTTACACTTTATGTCATAAGGTAAGGAAACATGCACATTATTCATCAAGATGATCTTTCAAAGAAGGTTTAAAGTAACAAGGTAAAATCCACGGCATATTTATGTAGGTATCAAGCAACGTCATAATATATTGGATATGAGCTCTACCACTTCAGAAACTAAGACCATTGATTTATTTCATATAATAGTAGAAAAATTACATTCAGTACAATCACAATATATTCCAGAAGAAGAATCCAGCAGCGGGTTGATATAAACTCAACAGGATTACAAAAACTAATAAAACAAGATTTCGCGATCCAAAAGATGTTAATTATTTAAACAACTGTGCGAGAAACATCATCTTGGAATGAATTATTTCATATCTAAACCAAAGTAGCAGATGTATGCCCTGATTACCATTCAAAGGCTGCATGCAATATCTTCAATATTTGAGGAGGAATAATGTTTATAATAATTAAAACAGATATACCTGTCATACATTTGCAATACATCTTTACAACTAATATCATCGTGAAGCACTCTATTTTTTTAAATTCTTTTTGCAGGTCATTCTTTAATCACAGGGCAACCACTTTTATATGCCATTAAATAGCTGAAGTTCTGACGTTGAGTATATATTTCTTTAAAAAGGCATATGTGATTAATACAGTTACAATATCGACGAAAGGGCAAATGTTGCCATTATATATCTACAATCAAAATAATAATGTGATGTATGACCTGGCCTGGTACTTAAATTTCTATCTAACTGTATTACTTGATATACATGAACCTCCTTGCCTTGCATGTGCGTGAACAGATTTTTTAGCCACACTCTCGGCAAGAGTCATTTTGTTGTTATCAACGAACTAAGAAACAAACAACTGGTTGCAATAATACACCTTTTCTTATCCTTGTGCCTGAACGTGTGGACACAAAAGACATCTTTTTCAAAACAACGTTCACTTTGCTTGTAAAATATAAGTCTTTGAATATTGGCAGTTTGCTTACTTAAATACTGCGATTAATGTTTGTTTTGATTGGAATGGGAGTGCGAAATGTTTGCAAACTAAAAAACACTGTCACAGTTCGGGACCATGTCAAATTTATAAATCAGTTTATTTTGATTTTACGACAATTAACCTTTATCCCTTGGATTTACTCAGCATGATGACATTAGCAAATGCTTGATCAGGGTATTCAAGAGGTACATACAGGATTTGTTAGATTTGTCATAATAGTTCAAATACATTTTGTATTCAGTTATAATGAGCATTCAATGTCAATTAATATATATATGAATCGAGAAATAGAGCATTGCCTTTGGTCATAATACTCGTGGTATATACTTTCATTTCATGGACATAAATCCTCCTTTTCATTATTGTGTTAGTCATGAGGATCGGCTACATTGTTTGTAAAGTTAAAAAAGGAGGACTTGTTTAAAATATTTGGTCACACCAAATTAATGTTTCGTTCCTCGGATTCATGAACAAAACAATGGAGCGAGCGAGCGCAAAAAAATATAATTTCATCATTTTTCATAAAACCTGAAGCGAATGAAGAGCGATACATTTTTTCCCTAATGAACTATATTGAGAAGGATTTAATAAAGGAATTGCCTTTAAATCCATTTGAACACTGTCATGATAACATTAAGAAAATGAAAAAGGAAGTAAACAAGATGTCTTACAGGACAATTTGCCAGATATTGTCATTTACATAGCTTTCAAAACTATCGTGCACTGATTCCAACCTTCAAACATCCTTTTTTTCAAAGTATTTGGTATGTCCTAAGGGTATATTTGATGTTTCAACGAACAAGTTTCAACAGACGCTTCGATATTTAATGTCTCCGTTTTATGTTTGGAGCAATTTCATAATCAATTTTTAAAACAGAGAACTTGTATCTGAACAGGAGGTATCCGCTTATCGGAATACTCTCTGACACCCGGATTATCTAATTTGCCGTCTTAATGTTGAGTGATCGCACTCTTGAAGAAAGTCTGAATGGGAAAACGAACATGTTTTAACAAACTAGAACTAAATGAATGATTTTTTAAATTAACTTAATTCGAACTTGATAAAATAAACGTACCTACAAGACGTCGAAGTTACTGTAACAAAAACACATGCCAACAAAAAATACTCTTCAAATTTTGTAATGTCAGAACAATAAAACACATAAATGATTACCTGCAAAAAATATTTGATGTGGTATCAATATACAAAAAAATGTTATTTTTGCAAATAATAAACATTTTGGTGAATCTGTTTGGAATTCGGCGCGATTTTATGAGACTATTTTCTCAGCTCCAAATCCCATGTTCATTCCAGCATTTTCTGCTTGCCATATTCTTTGATTTAATTTTCCTGCTCGTATATTTTTTTGTCTTTGTCCAACACAAAAATGCAAAAAACAAGTGTTTGCTTACTTTTACTACTGACATTATTTTATCAAGTAAGTCTTGCTGGAAAAGAAGATTGGATAAACATTTGTGTGGCGCATTCTTTTATCGATGTAAATCAATAAACAGAAAATTTGAAAAACGCAGATTATTATTGAACCACACAAAATGCAAAAAACTAATGAACGTATTTAGTGTGCTATTAGTTTTTAATTTAAGTAACGTTTTTGATATAAATTCCGTTCTATTAACGACTATATATGCAATAGTTTAATATACTTTACTTATCTGAGTGTGGCCAAATGACAATCAATGATTTTTTGTTTATTAATTTTACAAAGATCGAATCTGACGAATGTAACTTAAATAGTTTCAACAAACCCCAAATAGGTTAGAGTCAAAGTTTGACTAGAAACTTTATGTAGATCAACAAAATTGAACTCTAACATATATACGTAGTGCCGTAAATGTTAAATCGGCATTTTTAATTGTTTAATTTTGTCATATACGTGTATTAAACCACTTGAAAAAACTTTCCTTCTGGACGTTCTGAAATCAATCTTAAATTCTGAATCTTATATATTTCTTTTAATTTATAGGAATTAAGTTAAATGGAATTTAAATTGATGGTAGATATTTTTCGTATATTGTCGTTAACAATCGAACGACATCTTCAACACATATATGGCAACTTGACTCAAACCTGCTGTGTAAATCCTGAACGAATTATACTGTCTCGATTTTTGTGAAAGCCATGTCTGTTGGATGCGATAAATTTAAATAACCTATTTTTGTTTATAAATCGGTGTTAACATGAATGGAGTAGGTTCCATTTACTTCTCATCGCAACAACCTGTACTTAGGGAATATTCACATGCTGTTGTTTGGCAGTTTTGCAGTGATATTTACGTGTTTTATACATAGTATGTTGAATTCATTTTTTCTTTATTATCCTAAACAAACAAATGCCTCAGTTTGTTAAGCTTTTTTTCGTGTGGTAGTTGTATGCCTACATGGGAGTAATAGCTGACGTATTGTGCTTTAAAGCTGCACTCTCACAGATTGAACGTTTTGACAACTTTTTTATATTTTGTCTTGCAACGAGCCAATTTTTGCGAAAATGCATGGAAACCAGTTATTTAAGACTGCTGACAAAATTAGATCACAGATTTTTATATTTAAGTTCAAAATTTGATGTTTTATGCATTTTTCTTAAACCGTGAGTAACGGTTTAAGCCATAAAACATTACGTATCGAACGGAAATATGAAAATCTGCGATCTGATCTTTTGTCAGCAATCTTTAAACATTGGTTTGCAGATATTTACGCAAAAATTTCCTCTTTCCTAGATTTTTTTTTTTAAAAGTTGTAAAAACGGTCAATTTGTGAAAGTGCAGCTTTAAATTGCTTTCACACTTCGAAACAAATAAGGCACCAATCTTCGAAGAAGTGCATTATTATCCATCAGCAAATAAAAACAATCCGTATATTACATATAACAAATTTTGTTATTAAGTTTCCTTGTGTGGTCCATAGCAAACACTGCGGTGTACAAATCGAAATTGTTCTGCGAAGTTGTGATGATTATTACGAGCAAATAAATATTTTGTAATAAAAAGAAAATGTCGGAGACAAACATGAGACAGAGAGAAAAATGAAAATCCTGAACGAATTATAATGTCTGGAGTTTTTTTAATTTTAAACAGGAAACACCCAGACACATAAATCATACAGGAAGTTTTCTACCGGGACAATAATTGCTATGAAAAATCATGTTTTCATAATTATGACGTATCGGACATATGACTATTTTTGTTGATATCAGGGTCGTCCTTTTAGTGGAATTTCTATCCTTGTTTTGCGATATATTTTTCGATAATGCTCCTGAATCAGAATAACGATACTGTAATTATTCCCCACCGAACTGAAATCGACAAAATAATAATTAAACACTCTTTAAAAAAAACGTAATGTAAAAAATTGTCATTAATTAAAGAAACGTATGTGTTGTGTGCATGACAACAGTTATTGATCTTTAATAATTGAAAAGAAGCTCTTATGTGTCCGTCCAGAGATTTTGCCTTTTAAGTTAACGAAAATAAAACCTTAACATTTGTCTGCCTGGAGCTATTTATGTATACTAATTGACAGACAGTAGTGAAACGTACACGTTGTGTGAACAACCATTATACGGTGCCACCGTGTGTATGCTTTGTCAAGGTTGTGTCAGCACCATCAGAGTATTTGCCTTTTATTAAATGAAATGAGCATACGTTAGTTCGTACATTTTTTTAGGTCAAAATAGTATATTCAATAGATGAAGTTTTACTGAATTTATATAATGACATACTTGTTAAATTTAAACTGATACTGTAGACTATGAATGCTTTATCTTCTACAATAAGTTATCATTCGGCGGGGGGTATTTGGCTTCTTGACTTGTTGCCATTTATTCAGACAGATATAACGTTTTATATCAATCAACATTCCACTATTGCAAGTGTTGCATAGTAACACTTACCCTTGTGCATTAGCACTTGTTGAAACATATCAGGATTATGATATTCTTAAAGAGCTGCAAACGTTTCACCTCCGTTTTCGATTGGTAAATTTCAATCAAACTATGGAATGATATTTGGATAGTGTTTTTTCGACTAATTGAACGCAATATAAAACTCAAGTCAACATGACATGGCAACTAACGCATTAAAATATTATTGTCAAAATTCAATGGCTTGATTTTGAAATCATTTCTCAAAATATGTCTTCAGTAACCAGTAGAGAGGTTTCACTATTGCGACCATTTAATAGACATTACAGACACACATAATATACAGGACATGTAGCAGGTTTAATTTACATAACATGCTGTTGAGGAATGATCGCTTATCACCAACGGTGTGGAAATTACTGCAATTATAGGGCGATACTGACACAGAACTATTGAACACTTCGAAATGGTTTTTATTTTTGTACTTATAAATATGGAGGGCAGTCTGTGCCAAATCTCGAATCGTGCTTAGTCTACCATCCGTACATAAGATTATAAAAATGTACAAATGTGTATGTGTGTGCGTGCGTGTGTGCGTGCGTGTGTGTGTGTGACTTTATCAGTCTACTCTTGTCCGGTTGTAACTGTGCCTCTTCATACTTCCCAGAAGAACATGTAACCTTGTTTAGATTTGTTTCTTACGTTGAAGTTTCGTCTCTTATATAAAGAGCTTTGTAATGTATTTAAGCTATTTCGAAACCAGAAAACGGTATAAAAGTAATGAATAGAATAAAAATGAAAATATATATGTCACTCGATGAGGACATTAAAGAAGTGTACATATGCAGACCCAAAGGAGAGGAAAACAACAACAACGATGATTCAGATATGGTGCTCAGAACCTTTAGAATTCATTTGAAAAGGAGTAAGGCAATTAAAATGATTCTAGTTTATCTTCTTACAAAGTGGTCACGCGCCCTTATGTATCGAATTTCAACAACCCTATTTTTTGATTGAACGCATTGGTCATATGAAACAATGCTTCCTGGTTTGATTTGTGCCGAAGTTAAACTATATGCTACACAAAATTTGTCTTTCAAATTATATAACCTATTTGTAATTAAACGGATGTTAGCGATCGTTTACGCATATCTGAAGTATCATAATCTTGCTTTCCTAAAAAAGTATAAATTCGGCTTCTCATAATATGTCTGTTATATGATTGGCCATTTAAGGAAAATGTTACCATTAAACCATTTACGTTTGCAAAAACTATTTTAAACACATTCAATACTGTCACATTATATTCCACAAGAAGTATCCAGCAGCGCGGTGATATAAACTCAACAGGATTACAAAAACTAATAAAACAAGATTTTGCGATCCAAAATATGTTGATTATTTAAACAACTGTGCGAGAAACAACATCTTGAAATGAATTATTTTATATCTTAACCAAAGTAGCAGATGTATGCCGTGATAAGCATTCATAAGCTGCATCAATATTTAAAGAGGAAGAAGTTTATAATAATTAAACCAGATATACCTGTCATACATTAGCAATACATCACTACAATAAATATTATCTTGAAGCAATCTGCATATCTTATTCATGTTGCAGGCTATTATTAAATCACAGGGCAATCACTATTCTAATGTCATCGTTCGGACGTTGATTGTTTGTATCATGAAAAAAACAACATATGTGATTAATACAAGAACAATATCGACGGAAGGGCAAACGTTGCCATTATGTATCTATAATGAAAATAATAATGTAATGTAGGTCCTTAGGTCTGATACTTAAAATTCTGTATTACTGCATGTACATGGATCTTGCATTGCATGTGCGTGAACACATTTACTACCCACGCTCTCGACAAAAGTCATTTTGTTTTTATTCCATTGTTATTTATTTCATTAACTACTGGTTTCAATTAAACGCTTTTTCTTATCCTTGTGCCTAAACCTGTGAACACAAAAGAAAACCTTTTCAAAAAAAATTCCACTTGGCTTGTTAAGCATCATACTTTGATTGTTGACAGTTTGCGCTGCGCTGCATAATATGTGTATAATGTTACGAAACACCTGCTACATATCGATGCCTCAGTGATCCAGCAGTAAAGACATCGTCTAGCACCTTATGTCCGCGGATCTTTACTTAATGCATTTTTCTGTGTTTTACTATATTAGCATAATTTATCTTATTTCTAACGTTCATGCTTGTAAATATATTTAAAAAAATATTTGATATTTTCATATTTGATTCGGTCATGACAAGCTTATTTTATGATAAGCGTTTTTAGCTTTATATGGACCTGCAAATGTATATGTTAGATTTGTCATGCTCGTCATTGGTCAAAAGAATTTGTTGTTGTTGATTTTTTACGCTGAGTACGTAAGTATGTTTTGAAATTGTAACCTTATTCGTAACATAGTTTTTGTACCTTACTTTAATACCGCGATTAATGATTGTTTTGAACTGAAAGGGAGTGCGAAATATTTGCAAACTAAAAAAACTCTTGTAATTGTCACAGTTAGGGGCCATGTCAAATTCTTTATAAATAAATTTTATTTTGATTTTAAGACAATTAACCAATATCCTTTGGATTTACTCTGCATGATGACATTAATAAATGCTTTATCAGGGTATTTAAGAGGCACATAAAGGATTTGCTAGATTTGTCATAAGTGTTCAATTACATTTTGTATTCAGTTATTATGAGCATTCAGTGTCAATCAATGTATATATTTATATAAATCGATAACTGGAGCATTGCCTTTGGTCGTAATACTCGTGGAAAAGCCAAAAAAGGATCGGCTACGTTGTAAGTTTAGTTGAAAAATGGAGGACCTGTTTAAAATATTATCAAAATGGAATAAATTCAGAAAAGCAATTAGAACCTTGTTAATTTCACGCCGACGAAAAGTTTTAAAAAGTATACATTTACAGAGTATGAACCTGATATATCATACACATAAGTACAATGTATTTATCGAGCCTGTAAAATAAAGTTATCGAGCCAGTACAATCGGTCTTTAGAGTTATCATATATTATTCATAATTCTACATTTATGAATATTATATATTATAATTAATCTGTATATAAATTAATAAGCTTTATATATGATCTCAAAAGAATTAGAATAGTTTAACACTTAGTCGTACGGTTACAGTTTTTCAGTTTTAAAGTAAAATAACACAATGAATTCATATGAGCAAGTGTGTGTTAAGCCTAAGTCACACATTCAGGATTTTTACTGCCGTCCTTGATAGGACCATTCCCGATTAAAATGTGTCAAAAGTCTGATCAAGATCCTGTGATTCGTGGCTGGAAATTCAAACTTTTTAATTAAAATTTGTAAAAATATTTATTTAATCACGACAACAATCAGATACTGTTCAGGAGGCGTCCCGATCCAGCCGTTTCCAGCAGAATTCGTCCCGATTATCCCGTTCTCAATCCGATTCTGATCCGATTTGTATATTTGTCATGGTAAAAAACGACCGAATCTGTCCCGACAGCGTCCCGATTCTCCCGAATGCGATCCGACAGAGATCAGACAGTGACCAGACAATGAACCGACGCTGACGGCAAGATCTGGACGCAATCTGGACTCAATCGGCAAGAAACGGCAATGCAGTATTTCTCCAGATCATGCCCGTTCCACAGGACACTGACCAGACAACACAGGACATTGTTACGATTTTGATCCAATACAGCAGAATCTGTCACGACATAGTCACGATTGTAATCCGACTAGACAAAATCGGCTGAGTTTCCCGAATGTTACGGGACGCACCTAACTGTCAGGAGTGCTTGGCCGACCTCTCCGGACCATTCCCGATCCGTAGGACTCTGTTACGAACATATACGACTGCGTTCAGACAATGATAGGACATTCCAGATCATTGAGGATAGTAATCCGACTTTTTCGCTTTTCGTGTCGTAGCGCTGTCTGATCTCAAACGGGAGCCATAATCGGCACTGTGTGAACGCCGCATTAAAGCGGCATGCGTGGTTATTACCGACTACTGCGGTAATTTTAAATGATGAAGTCGCCGTCTGAAATGTTGGTTACAGGACATACAAGTGGCGTGGAAGGTTGATGCAACATCGTTTCAATTATTTTTATGACAACATTAAAATAGGAGGTAAACGAGATGTCTTATGGGACAATTTGCCAGATATTGTAATTTTAATAGCTTTCAAAACGCGCGTGCACTGATTCCAACCCTACGACGTCATTGTTTCAAAGTATGTGCTATGTTTTAAGGGTATATTTGATCTTTCAACGAACAAGTTTTAATAAACGCTTCGACGTTTATTGTCTCAGTTCTATGTCTGGAACAATTTCGAAAACAATTTTCAAAACAAAGAATTGAATTTTGAACAGGAGGTCTCCGCTTATCAGAATACTCTCTGACTCCTGGACTATCTCATTTGCCGACTTCAAATCATTTTTTGCCGTCGTACTTTTAAAAAACATCTGGATTGGAGAACGAATATGCTTTACTACAATTGAACTTGCTTCTTAATAACGTATCGAGTAGGTAATGCAGTTTTGTTAGAAGCTGTTTAACAAATTCAAGATTTAAATGCTGGTATGCCATTTTGATTATATTCTGTTATAGTGATAGAATAGTTGTGTTGTTTGAGTAGTTTTTTAAACAAAATATGTTTTGTTATTCATAAAGGCATCAAATAGATCACAGTTTTGTCTAATATAGATTATACACGTGCATAAAGTATTTGTTTAACATATATTCTAAATATTTATAACGTTTCTCCACATTCTGTCGTATTTAAAGATCAAATATAGTTGTTTAAAGTTAAGTTAAATTTATTGTTTTGGAATATTTTCTGTGCCTGATCTATTTATAAATACTTTTTGTTTGGTATCTTGAATCTGACAATATGTTTTATTTTCAAGAAATGCGTGAGCCAATCCTGTAATAATTATTTTTCATATTTACAGTCGTCATGCTACACGTTGTTTTCTTGCCCTGTGGACGTTCTTTAAGTAAGATGCAACAAAACAACTAGTATATGTTTTGTCAACTGTGTACGGTTACTTGTTGGAGATAGTTTTCTGCTGGCATTCGGAATCCGTACATGTGTATGTTACTCCGCTACGGTGTTGTTGGAATGTTGCTGACCGAAAAGCCATTCCAAACAATGGAAACTCACTAGCCTAAGGTTTGTCTTAGATCCTTTAAAAAACCCAAAAAAGATGAAGCCCAAACTAAATCTAACGGAAGAAACACACCACAATGCACAATTTTATTTCATAAAAGGTTAATATTGGCTAGGCGGCCTTGACACAGACATACAATATCACTAAGGTCGAACATTTTGTGTTCTTAATAAATGTCCAAAATTTCATTAGCAAAAAGAAGTGACGTTTTCCCTCTGATAAGAAGGTTTGAAATTTGTTTTCGAAGAGCATTATGCAATTCAATAGGAGAAAGTGGTAGTTTCGTAACTGATTTAAAATGGTGAAAGTAGACATTTATGTTTACTTTTAATACTGTATAAATATTGATATATGTATTGTTTGCGTCGACAAATTCAGAAAAGATATAACAAATGATAAAAGCACACACGACAGTTCTAATAATAATATTGAATATAAGGTTCAATTGATATTGATTTTACAAGCAAACCAATTAAAACAACACACACTACTGGTAATACTCGTTTGGTTGTTTGTTGGTGGTGGTGTTAGTAGTTTATACTCCGGGTCCCGGCGTGAGCACATTGAAGGGTCCCAGGGTGACAGGTCAACCACCGCACACCTATCCTGGGCAGACTATCAGGCGGTTAACCAGTACTAGGTGCCTTCACCCCTGCAAGGAACTGACAACTTCTGTACATGCCAGGAGCAGTGGTACAGTGCGAATAGTCGTAGAAAGGATTTCATAACTAATCACAACAGAAGTAACCTGGTCCGCCCGGGAATCGAACCCGGGTTGTCCGATTCACAGTCCAACGCTCTACCGATTGAGCTAACCGGTTGTTTGTTGGTCAGTGTAAATGATATTTATACATACGTAGATTTAAGAAGAAATGTATTTCTCGAAATAGCAAGTGTATTATATGAGTATCAAACCTAGGTACTGCATATATTAATTCCGTGCACCACCGATATTTGGCCGCCATTATTAATACTTGAGTCTCTAGATCACTTTGAGAACCACTTGTTGTGATTCTGTTTGCCAAAAATTAAGTCAATGACATTGTCAATCAAAGGCATTGCAGATAGCAAAAGAATGAATCCCTTTTTACAAACAAGTAAATTCAAACTTAAATAACACGTACCTAAAATACTTAAAACATACTTTAACAAAAGCACATGCCAACAAGAAATAATCAATAATACAATGGCAATAACTTACATTCAAGAAAATCTGATAAAACTATATTGAATATGTAATGATTTAGATTACCTGCCAAAAAATAAAGTGGTATTAATAGACGAAATATGTTCCGGTTTTGTAAATACTATACATTTTAGTGAATCCGTTTGGAATGCGGAGCGATTTTATGGGACTATTTTTCTCGCCTCTCAATCCCTAGTTCATTCCATTATTTTCTGCCTGCCATATTCTTTCATTGAATTTTCCTGTTCGTATTCATTTTGTCATACGCCAACACAAAAATGCAAACACGAAGTGTATGCTACCTTTTACTGCTGACACATGTTTAACAAGAAAGCCTCGGTGAAAAAATGCACTATAAATATGAAATAAACTATTTTTGTGCATTAGTAGAATCGATCTACTTAAAACAAAGGTCAATGGCCCACGAAAAAGTGCAAAAGTCAATGTATGTACATTGTGTGTCTATTAATTAAAATTCATGTAATGTTGTTGATATTGTAAATTTAGTTTATTTACTACTATTTATTTCATTTACAAACATATAAGTCACAGTCCAACCCGTCTGGATGTTTCGTAATAAAGCGTATAAATATAATGTCGTATACAACAGAGAGGCACCTGTATTTCTTGTATCCATGACAACACACATATGAAAATTTGACACAAACCTGAGACCTTTGATTAATTATGACCTGTGTAAATTTTGAAAGAATTTTACTGTCTCGCTTTTTGTGAAAGCCATGTCAGTGGGAAGCAATACATTTAGATAATCTATGCATTATTGTGGAGTAGGTTCCATTTACTACCATTCACAAAAACCTGTACTTAGGGAATATGCTCATTCGATTCTATATTCTTTACTGAGTGTTTTGCAGGTGTTCAGTGATGTTTACGCATTTTCGATTCTACAGAATTTCATTCCTAAGTCTGTTCCATATATTGCATCTTACATTTAGTTTTATTATCATAGACAAACGATCGCCTGAGTTTGCTTTAGCCCTTATATGTCTGGTAGTCGTCTGCCTAACTACAAGTAAAAGCTGGCGTATTGTGCTCGAAATCACCTTAACACGTTCTAAACAAATAATACATCATTCATGGAACAGCCATCTTCAAAAAGTTGCATTATTAACTATCAGCAAAAATTAAAACAAAACAAACAACGTATTAAACATATAACAACTTGTATTTACAAATTTAAATTTAGCTGCCTTAATAGGTACATAGCCAAATGCATTGTAAAAAAATCGAAATTGTTCTGCGAAGTTGTGATGATTATTATGAGAATTTGAATATTTTACAATAACAAGCAAATATCAGAGACAAACATGAGACATATGGAAAAATGAAAAACCTGAACGAATTATAATGTCTCGAGTTTCAGTTTTTATTCAAACAGCGAACATGCAGACACATTACTCTTATATGAAGCTTTCCACCGCGACAATAATTGCTATGGAAAATTATGTTTTAATAATGATGATGTATCGGACATGTGACTTTTTGTGTAAAAAATAGGTTGCATCCTTTTTGCCAGATTTCTATCAATTGTGTACGATACTTCTTCGATAGTTCTCCAGATGCTCTCTATGATACTAGTGAACAGTAAATAAACAAAATGATGTCCAATGTATATAACCATAATACGTCGGTGTTTGCGACAGATTCCTTTCGACTAGGTCAGTAGCACAAGAGGTATTGGCCTTTAAATAGCGAAAACATTTCGCAATCATAGCTTTGTAACATCGACACAAAGTAATAATGAACACCTATTCCTGGACCAACAAGATGTTTTGCTCTTAAAATAATAATAAAAAAAACCCTTATCGTCAGACATTTAAGAAACGTTTAAGTTGTGTGTATAGCTACAGTGTGTTATAAGACCAGCAATATTCGTCTTTATTGGGTCAGTAATACAACAGTTATAAATTGCTCTTCAATTATTAAAAATGAGCTTTAATGTGTCCGTCCAGATATTTTTCCTTTTAGTTAATGAAATAAAACTCGAATTTGTCTGCCTGGAGCTATTTATGTATAACTAATTGACAGACAGTAGTGAACGGTACATGTTGTGTGAACAACCATAGTACGGCGTCACCGTGCGCATGCTCTGTCAAGGTTTGGTCAGCACCATCAGAGTTAATGATCTTTTAATAAATTAAATGACCATACGTTAATTTGTCTATTTAAAAGAATGACTATGTTTTTGCTGCATATAACGTTTTGATTTATACTTGTGAAGTCACAACAGCAAATACAATAATCGAGATTTAACCGATTTTATCTTATTAAAATATTTTTTAAAATTTTGCAGGGACTGGAGTCCATTAATGTGGGATCTTCCACAATAAATAATTATTAGGCGAGGATATTTGGCTAATAGACTTCTTCCCATTTATTCAGACAGAAATAACGTTTTATATCAATCAACATTCCCCGTTTACAAGTATTGCATAAGTAACCAAGTGCATTAGCATTTTTAGAAAAAAATAAAATATAATTAAAGTCCCTTGGTTTGGTTTTGTAATAATTTCACAGACATAAAATTATGTCTTGAGTAACACGGAAAGAAGTTACACTATTGCGACCATTTGATAGACGTTACTGACAGATATAATACACAGGAAGTGTAGCAAGTTTAATGAAGCATATCATGCAGCTGAGGGAAGAGACTTACGTAATCGCTTATAGCAAACGATGTGACACCTGCTGCAATTAAAAGGCGATAAGGACAAATAATGAACTATTGAATACTTCAAAATAGTATAATATGTTCCTATAAATATGGAGGGCAGCCTGGGCCAGAACACGAACCGTGTATAGTGTACCTTGCATACATATGATGATGAAAATGTCCACATTTGTGTATGATTTTAGTAGTCTATTTTTTTGCGTTGTATCTATGCATTTCCATACTTTCCATTAAAAACATGCAACCTTGTTTGGATGCGTTTCTTACGGTAAAATGTCGTCTCTTACAGCATTGTGATGTTCTTTAGCCATTTCGAAACCGGAAATCGGTATAACAGTAATGAATGGAATCAATAAAAGTTGATTACTGATCAAATTATATTTGCTTAAAATGTTAACCCGAGAAAATTAATGCCAACAGGGGCATAAGCCGTGGCTGACATTAACGTGTTGACAGTAATCATTGCATGATATCGCCATTCATGGAATCCGACATTTATTTTATTATACCGAACAAATATTGTTTACACTGGTTACGTATGTAATTGCGGTGTGTGGTCTGACAAGGAGAGAACAATGTCATTCTGATCTGTTTCCGGTTTATCTAATATGAGTCTTTCGTGTCTATAAGCATGGACACTAAACTATATTTTATATGCGCAAATTGCGCACTGGCGCCCCAGCGTTTATGACGGAAATACATATGTATGTCTGCACGCGAAAGTTAAGTAAGTTTATAAAGGCAAAGTCACGTGAAAATAATAAGTGTATTTATTACATTTAACTGTATATTCGTAATTAGAATGAGCTATATATAGAAAACTTCAAGGTGAAACATTAATCTTCTACATTCAATGAGTAAAAAAGTTGCAGAATTCAAACGAGGTCTCATAAATAAATATTCCAATCCGCCTATTATGGTTTTAAAATAATAAAATTGTCTTTCCATTTGCTTTATACCTGGCAAACGTCCTTTATGCTAAGCTGTTTATTGTTACATTTTATAGTATAATTTAGAAATATGTGCAAAAGTTAATATAGATTCAAGAATACAGATTTATTTACAGAATACCCAGAAAGCCATAGCCCACGTGCACAAATACATATAGACTATAGTGTTTTCAGGTGATTTAATGCAAACATATTAAAAAATAATCAAAACCAGTATCGAATAAGCAAATATGTAAACTTGTTCAAGTCTATAAAGCAAAATATTTCCTACTGCAATCTATAAATTAAATTAATATGTCGGTAACTTCATATGTATTCTCACTGATAAGTACAATTAAAGAATATACACATACATATACAAATATATTTGTGAAATATTGTTCTAGGATTTTATGACCTAAATTGTGTGCCTTTAAGGAAAGGAAAACAAACATGCACATTCCTTTTTCAGTCAATCCTTCGAAGAAGGTTTAAAGTAATAAGGAGACAGCCACGGCATAGTTATGTATGTTTCGAGCTACGTCATAATAGATTAAATATGAGCTTCATCACAACAGAAACTAAGAACGTTGACAAAGTTCATATTTTAGAATAAATGAAGGTAACCCATTCTAAAACACATTCAAAACAATCACATTATATTCCAGAAGAAGTATCCAGCAGCGCGGAGATATAAACTCAACAGGAAAACAAAAACTAATAAAACAATATTTCGCAATCCAAAAGATGTTGATTATTTAAACAACTGTGCGAGAAACATCATCTTGGAATGAATTATTTTATATCTAAACCAAAGTAGCAGATGTATGCCGTGATAAGCATTCATAAGCTGCATGCAATATCTTCAATAGTTGAGGAGGAAGAAGTTTATAATAATTAAAACAGATATACCTGTCTTATATTAGCAATACATCACTACAATTAACATCATATTGAAGCAATCTATTCATTAAATACATTTTACAATTCATTCTTGAATCAAAGGGACCCCGTTTCTAAAACAACTGAACAGCTTAAAAACTGATGTTGATTATTTGTTTTTTAAAAAGGCATATGTGGTTGATAAGTTACATAATTGCTGTAAGCGCGAACGTTGCCATTATATATATATAATGAAAACAAAAATGTAAATGAGACCTTAGCTATATTAAAATCTTACTGCTAAACTTGATATACATGATATTCATTGCAGTGAGACTGTGCGTGAACACGTTTAGCCCACGCAAAAGTGCGTTTGTTTTTATTCACGAACCACTAATTGGCCTCGTATTATCCTTGTACCTGAACATGTGGACACAAAAGACAACTTTGTCTAAAGAATGATCGCTTGGCTTGAAAAACATTAGAATTTGAATGTTGACAATGTTTGTTTTCTGTGTTTAATACATTTTCATTATTGATCTTATTTCTAACATTCATGCTAGTAAATGCTGGGTTCATAAGTTCGTTTAAATATTGGCACCTGGCGCTTAACATAGTTTGTGTATGGCCTTACTTCAATACCGCGATGAATATTAGTTATGAAGGAAAAGACAGTGTGATTACTGTTTGAAAACACAAAACATTCTTGTTATTGTCACAGCTTGAGGTCATGTCAAATTCTCTAATTTTCTTTGATTTCAATATACATATATTTTTTTTTTCATTAGGATTTCATCAGCAAGATGACATTAGTCAATGTATGATCAGAGTTTTGAAGAGGCATACGATTAAACGGAAAACAGGATTTGTCAGATTTGTCATTATAATTCAATTGTATTTTGTATTCAATTATAATGAAATTTCAATGTCAATCAATATATATATACATCGAAAAATTAAACATTGTTTTTGGTAAATATACTGGTGGAAAAGCCATTTTTAATGATATATACTTCAACATTATGTAAACGAATCGTCAAAATCAGTATTGTGATGGGCATGAGGACTGGCAACGTTGTATTTTAAATTTGAAACAAATGGGATCATTTATACTATTATCTTTATGGAATCTTATCCAAAACGTTTAAAGAAAAATAATTTTTTACCACCGAAAGTTAAAAAAAGTATTAGTATAAAGAGTATCAGACTAAAATCTGATACACATCAATTCAAAAAGTTCTCGAGCCATTACAATGTAGTTCTCTAGCCAATAAAAACTAGTTCTAGAGCCATAACAATGTAGTTCTGGAGCCAGTACAATACAGTTCTCGAGCCAGTACAGTGTAGTTCTCAAGCTAGTAGAATGTAGATCTTGACCCATTACAATGTAGTTCTTGAGCCAATAAAATGTAGTTCTCGAGCCATTACATTGTAGTTCTTGAGCCAATACAATGTAGTTCTCGAGTCATAACAATGTAGCTCTTGAGGAGCCAGTACAATATAGTTCTCAAGCCAGTACAACGTAGTTATCGAACGAATACAATGTAGTTCTCGCGCCATTACAATGTAGTTCTTGAGCCAATACAATGTAGTTCTCGAGCCATTACATTGTAATTCTTGAGCCAATACAATGTAGTTCTCGAGCCATAACAATGTAGCTCTTGAGCCAATACAATGTAGTTCTCGAGCCATTACAATGTAGTTCTCGAGGAATTACAATGTAGTTCTTGAGCCATTACAATGAAGTTCTCGAGCCATAACAATGTAGTTCTGGAGCCATTACATTGTAATTCTTGAGCCAATACAATGTAGTTCTCGAGCCATAACAATGTAGCTCTTGAGCCAATACAATGTAGTTCTCGAGCCATTACAATGAAGTTCTTGAGCAATTACAATGTAGTTCTTGAGCCATTACAATGAAGTTCTCGAGCCATAACAATGTAGTTCTCGAGCCAATACATTGTAGTTCTTGAGCCAATACAATGTAGTTCTCGAGCCATTACAATGTAGTTCTTGAGCCAAAACAATGTAGTTCAGGAGCCATTACATTGTAGTTATTGAGCCAATACAATGTAGTTCTCGAGCCATTACATTGTAGTTCTCGAGCCAATACAATGTAGTTCTCGAGCCATTACAATGTAGTTCTTGAGCTAATACAATGTAGTTCTCGAGCCATTACATTGTAGTTCTTGAGCCAATACAATGTAGTTCTCGAGCCATAACAATGTAGCTCTTGAGGAGCCAGAACAATATAGTTCTCAAGCCAGTACAATGTAGTTATCGAACGAATACAATGTAGTTTACGAGCGAGAACAATGAAGTTCTCGAGCCAATAGAATGTAGTTTTCGAGCCAGTACAATGTAATTATCGAGCTAGTACAATGTAGTCCTCGAGCCATAACAATGAAGTTCTCGAACCAATAGAAAGTAGTTCTCGAACAAGTACAATGTAGTTATCGAGCAAGAACAATGTAGTTATCGAGCCATAACAATGAAGTTCTCGAGCCAATAGAAAGTAGTTCTCGAACAAGTACAATGTAATTCTCGAGCAAGAACAATGTAGTTATCGAGCAAAAACAATGTAGTTTTCGAGCCACTACAATGTAGTTCTCGAGCCCTTACAATGTAGTTCTCGAGCCCTTACAATGTAGTTCTCGAGCCCATACAATGTAGTTCTCGAGCCAGTACAATGTAGTTATCGAACGAATACAATGTAGTTTACGAGCGAGAACAATAAAGTTCTCGAGCCAATAGAATGTAGTTCTCGAACCACTACAATGTAGTTCTCGAGCCCTTACAATGTAGTTCTCGCGCCATTACAATGTAGTTTTCGAGCCCTTACAATGTAGTTCTCGCGCCATTACAATGTAGTTTTCGAGCCCTTACAATGTAGTTTTCGAGCCCTTACAATGTAGTTCTCGAGCCCTTACAATGTAGTTCTCGCGCCATTACAATGTAGTTTTCGAGCCCTTACAATGTAGTTCTCGAGCCCTTACAATGTAGTTCTCGAGCCCCTACAATGTAGTTCTCGCACCATTACAATGTAGTTTTTGAGCCCTTACAATTTAGTTCTCGAGCCCTTACAATGTAGTTCTCGAGCCAATACAATGTAGTTCTCAAGCCCTTACAATGTAGTTTTCGAGCCCTTACAATGTAGTTCTCGAGGCAATACAATGTAGTTCTCGAGCCCTTACAATGTAGCTTTCGAGCCCTCAAAATGTAGTTTTCGAGCCGGTATAATGTAGTTCTCGAGCCAATACAATGTAGTTCTCTAGCCAATATAATGTAGTTCTCGAGCCCTTACAATGTAGTTCTCGAGCCCTTACAATGTAATTCTCTAGCCAATACAATGTAATTGTCGAGCCCTTACAATGTAGTTCTCGAGCCCTTACAATGTAGTTCTCGAGCCCTTACAATGTAGTTCTCGCGCCATTACAATGTAGTTTTCGAGCCCTTACAATGTAGTTCTCGAGCCCTTACAATGTAATTCTCGAGCCCTTACAATGTAGTTCTCGCGCCATTACAATGTAGTTTTCGAGCCCTTACAATGTAGTTCTCGAGCCCTTACAATGTAATTCTCGAGCCCTTACAATGTAGTTCCCGCGCCATTACAATGTAGTTTTCGAGCCACTACAATATAATTATCGAGCCAGTACAATGTTGTTCTCGAGCCAATACAATGTAGTTCTCGCGCCATTACAATGTAGTTTTCGAGCCCTTACAATGTAGTTTTCGAGCCCTTACAATGTAGTTCTCGAGCCCTTACAATGTAATTCTCGAGCCCTTACAATGTAGTTCTCGCGCCATTACAATGTAGTTTTCGAGCCACTACAATGTAATTATCGAGCCAGTACAATGTTGTTCTCGAGCCAATACAATGTAGTTCTCGCGCCATTACAATGTAGTTTTCGAGCCACTACAATGTAATTATCGAGCCAGTACAATGTAGTTCTCGAGCCAGTACAATGTTGTTCTCGAGCCAGTACAATGTAGTTCTCGCGCCATTACAATGTAGTTCTTGAGCCAGTACAATATTGTTCTCGAGCCAGCACTATGTTGTTCTCAAGCCAGTTCAATATTGTTCTCGAGCCAGTATCATGTTTTTCTTGGACCAGTTCTAGATTGTTCTCGAGTCAGTGCCATGTTTATGTTTGAAACCAAAGGGAAACACCCCTATTTTGGATGACGTGCAAAAACCAGATGAACTGTGCTTGGTCAGTAAACTTTGTCATGATTCTTGACCATCTGGGAAAATGTCTGTACCTTGAATATATGCATTACATGTATAGCAATGTTAGATTTATACAACGATCTAAGTGGAATCGTTCAATACTTGGTACATATTATCCGTATAAAATGTATTTATGTCGTACATATTTCTCATCAAGCATAGATATATTTTTATGTTAGGGTCAATATACCGTGACCATTAATTTTCAAAAAAACACATTTAACGAGTAAGTATTCTGCTACTTAAAGTATATGAATCAAATAAATACAATTTACGAACAATTGTGTATCAAAGCGGTGTGCGTGTATATAACCAACTGCTGCGGTATCTCAACAATCACTTGTGTTCTAGACTTTTCGAACTGAACTATAAAAACAGAAAGACGCAACAAATTTTAATGATGAAGGCGCTGTCTGAAATGTTGATAACAAGACATGCAATTGGTGTTGATGGTTGATGCAACATCTTGACTATTACTGTTATGAAAACATTAAGACAATTGAAGGAATAAAACAAGATGTATTATGGGACAATTTCCTAGATATTTTGTTTGTTTGATAGCTTGCAAAGCTATCCGGCACTGATGCCAAACTTCAAACGTCCTTGTTTCAAAGTATGTGGTATGTCCTAAGGGTATATTTGATGTTTCAATGAACACGTTTCAACAAACGCTTGGACGTTTAATGCCTCCGTTTTGTGTTTGTAACAATTTCTTAATCGATTTTCAAAACAAAAGATTGGTATCTGAACGGGAGGTCTCCGCTTATCGGAATACTCTCTGACTCCCGGATTATCTCATTTGCCGTCTTCAAGTCGAGTGATCGCACCCTTAAAGAACGTCTGGGTGGGAGAACGAACATACTTAAACACACTTGAACTCGCCTCATGATAACTACCGTGTTGTTAATTCAGTTTCGTTTGGAGCTATTAAACAAAGTCTGGATTTAAATGCTGGTATGTGATGTATTATAGTGTTGCAACTATAATGCATGTATAGTTGGTTTACCAAATATGTTTTGTTATTCATTAAGGTATCAATTATATCACAGTATTGTCTAATATAAATCATACATGTGTATATAGTTCTTGTTTTACAAATATTCTTAATTTTTATTACGTTTCTCCACATTTGTAAAATTATTCTGTCGTATTTAGAAATCAAATATAAATGTTAAATGTTAAGTTAGATTTATGGTTTTGGAATATTTTCTGCGCCTTATCTATGTACATATATTTATTTTGATATCTTGTATCTGACAATTTGTTTTATTATCTAGCAATATGTGTGTACATTCTGTAATTATTATTGTACATATATATGGTCGTGGTGAAAGACGTTGTCATCTTGTCCTGTGGACTTAAATTAAGATGTATACCAACAATTTGTATATGTTCTGTCACCTGTATACGGTTACAGGTTAGTGAAACGTTTTCAGCTCTTGTTCGGAAACAGTTCATGTTTTTTGTTAATCCGTTGAAGTGTTTTGGGAATGTAGCTAAACGAAAAGTAATTCCAAACAATAGAAAACTACAGATAGCCCAATAGTCTAAAATTTGTCTAAGATTCGATAAAAAAAGGATCAATCAAAAACTAAAACTGACGGAAGAAACATAAAACAATGCACATTTTATGTCAGTATTTATAAGTTAATATTGGGTTAGCCCCATTGATACAAACATAAGAAAATTAAGAATTTATTTTGTGTGTTGTTGTTTTTTAGATTTTCAACATATGATAAGAACAAACGAAAAACGTTTTCCCTATGATAAGCAGGTTTGAAAATTTATTTTCAAAGTACATTCAGTAAGTCAATAGAAGAAAGTGTTTTGTTTTGCAACTGATATAAAATGGTGAAAAGAAATAATCATGTTTACTTTAAAAACTGCATTAATATTAATATAGGTATTGTTGGCATCGAGAAATATAGAAAGGATAAAACAAATGATAAAAATACACACAATGGTTTCAATTATAATACTTAATATAAGTTTTGATATTGATATTATTTAGATTAATTGAAGCAAATCAATTAAAACAGTACACAATCCTTTTAAAGCTGCACCCTCACAGATATACCATTTTAACAACTTTTTATTTTTTTGTCTTAAAAAGACCAATTTTTAGCATAAATATCTGCAAACCAATGATATAAGATTGCTGACAAAAATCAGTTCGTAGATTTTCATATTTTCGTTCGAATATTAATGTTATATGGCTTAAACCTTACTTACTGTTTAAAAAAATTGCATAAAACATCAATTTTCGAACTTTAATACAATTTTTTGTCAGCAGTTTTACATAACTTGCTTCTATGGGTTTTTGCAAAAAAATGGATCGTTCCAAGAGAAAAAAGTCAAAACGTTCAATCTGTGAGAATGTAGCTTTAATATTCATTGGGGGTGAATGTTTGTAAGTACACATACTAAGATTTTTGTGTTTCTCGTAATAGCAAGTGTATTATATGTGTATCAAACCTAGGTGCTGCGTATACAAATACAGTGCACCACCGATATTTGGCCGTCATTATTTATACTTGAGTCTCGATAGCAATTTCAGATCCTCTTGTTGTGATTCTATTTGCCACAAAATAAGTGAATGACATTGTTAATCAAATATATGGTAGAAAGCAAACAATGAAAGCCACCTTTAACAAACAAGTAAATTCGAACTTGAATAGAATGTACAAGACTTTAAAGGTACTGTAACAATAGTACACCATGAAAGAATCTTCAAATTTTGTAATACAATGTCAATAACTTGCATTTAATAAAATCTTAAATATTGAATATGGAATGATTATATCGTTTCGTTTAATTTGATAATATAAGGTTTCCTTTTTATGAGACTAAACCTGCTCCAGAGCGAGACAAAATGCCAAAATAACTGAATGAAAAATGCATGTTGTAAAATATGCCAGAACAGTAAAACACACATTACGACCTGCAAATAGTAATTGATGTGGTATTAATAGACGAAATATGTTCAGGTTTTGTAAATAATAATTATATCAGTGAATCGGTATGGAATTCGGTGCGATTTTATGGGACTATTTTTCTCGACTCTAAATCCCACGTTCATTCCAGTACTTCTGCTTGTCATATTCTTTTATTGACTTTTCCTGCCCGTATTCTTGTTGTCATTGGCCCACAAAAATGCAAACACAACGTGTATGCTAGCCCTTTTACTATTGACACTAGTTTAACATGTTAGCTTTGGTGAAAAAAAGACGGAATAGGACTATTTTTGGTGCATTCGTAAGAATCGATCTCCGTAAAATCAATGAACAGATATTTTGAAAACCATCGATTGCCTATGTTTGTTAACACACATATCCAAACAATGTACGAAAAAAATGAAAAATCCTCAATGGCCATTGGTTCAGACAAAAATGTTAAACTCAATATATGTATATTGTGTGTGTATTAATTTAGATTTATGTAACGTTTTCAATATTATAATTCAGTGTATTTTACGGCTTTTTACTTCATTTACATACATATATACTATATATGAAATCATGAAATAGTTTGATTTACTTAACTTATTTTTATGTGGCTAAATGACAATCGAGATTTTTTTTATTGTTTCGTTTATTTATTTTACGAAGTTAAATAACAACAACACCAAATAGGTTACAGTCAAACTTTGACTGTGCACAGAAACGTTCTGTATATCACCAACATTGTACTCTCACATATAAACATAGCGCTATATATTCTTTTTCGACATTTTTCAATTGTTTGATTTTGTAATATACGAGTTTTGAATCAGTTGGAAACACTCTGGATGTTTCGTATTAAAATTTAAATCTTGAATCTTATATATTTACTTCGAATTAAGAATTTTTGTGTTTACTGTTTTATACTATCGAACATCATCTATATGTCTGGTATCCATGACAACCCACACATGGCAACTTGATTCAAACCTGAGACCTTTGAAGAGATACGTTTAGATAACTTATGATTACTTGTGACTATAAATTGTTGTAAAAATGAATTGAGTAGGTTCCATTTACTACCAATATCTATGACCTGTTCAAAATGGTTATGCACATTCGATTTAATATTATTTACCGGATGATTATATAGGTGCAGTGCTGTTTACGCATTTTCTATTCCATTCTTGAGAATTTCATTTCCAAGTCTGCTGCATATATTGCATGTCAAATTTAGTTTTATTATCATAGACAAACGGACGCCTCAGTATGCTTTAGCACTTATAGGTCTGGTAGTTGTCTGCCTATATGAAAGTTAAAGCTGACGTATTACGCTTGAAATTACTTTGACACGTTTTAAACAAATAAGGCATCATTAATGGAATGTACATCCATTTCCAAAGTTGCATTATTTATTATAAGCAAAAGAAAACAAAAAGGTATTAAACATATATCATATTGTATTTAGCTGCCTTGCGTGGATTATAGAAAATGTTCTGCAAGGAGCGATGAACGTTGCGATGATAATAATGAGAAAATGAATATTTTATAAGAAATAGAAAATTATCAGAGACAAACATGAGACATAGGGAAAAATAAAAAACCTGAACGAATTTTAATGTCTCGAGTTTTTATTTTTTTATTTAAACAGCAAACACGCAGACACATTACTCTTCTATGAAGTGTTCCACGGCGACATTAATTGGTATGGGAAATTATGTTTTCGGAATGATGATGTATCGGACATGTGACTTTTTGTGTTAAAATTGGGTTGCATCCTTTTTGCGCGATAACTATCCCTGTTTTACGATACTTCTCCGATAGTGCTGTTGAATCAAAATATCGGTACTGTAATTATTCAACGCCGAATCGAAAGTTTCAAGGGAGGGATATAGGTTTGGCGTTATCTGTCCGTGTGTCTTTTTGTCCTCTGTCCGGAGCCATTTCTTTGTAACTAGTTAACAGAATATAATGAAAATGATGTCCAATGTGTATAACCATAATACGCTAGTGTTTGGGACATATTCGTTTCGATCAGGTCAGTAGCACAAGAGATATTGGCCTTTAAATAGTTAAAACAGCAATAAACCATCATGTTTTTTCGTTACAAATCGACAAACTAATAATGAAACACATATATTTTGTTACAAAAGCTGTATTGCTCTTTAAGAAAATAAATATCAATGCCACTTATCGACAATCATTAAATAAACTTATGTATTGCTTGTATGACTATAATCTGGTAGTACACTAGCAAGTCTGATTAGGTCACTAACACAGCAGTTATTGCCCTTTAACTAGTGACAAAAACAACTTAACTTTGTCCGCCTTGAGTCATATATGTATAACAAATTGACAACTTGTGCAACTTACATGTTGTGTGTACAACCATAGTACAGCACCACAGTGCGAATGCTCTGTCAAAGTTGGGACAAAACCATCAGAGTTGTTGCCTTTTAATAAATGGAATGATCATACATTTATTTGTGTTATTAAACGTATATCTATGTGTTTGCTGAATGTATTAATTATTATAATAATATAAATGTCTTAGGTCACAACCGCAAATATAATAGATTAGGTTGTACCGATTTCATTTAATCAAAATATTTTGAAAATTTGCAAAGACTGGAGTCCATTAATGTTTGGATCTCCTACCATAAATGAGCATTCGGCGGGGGTATTGGGATTCTAGATTTGTTCTTATTTATTTAGACAGAAAAAATGTTTTCATATCAGTCATCATTTCACATTTGCAAGTACTGCATAAGTATCACTTAACAGTGTGCATTAGCATTTGCAGACAAAATAAATCAGGACTATGATATTTTGAAAATACTGCAAACGGTTCACTTTCGTATTTTATTGCTCAATTTTAGACAAACCATGGAATGATATTTAGATGGTGATTTTTCTATATAAATTGTTAAAAACCAATGGCTTGATTTTAAAATAATTTCCCAGACATATACGATACAAGAATCTTTATTTAAAGTCGGGTATGTGTTAACAAGAAACATGAGCCCAATGAGCTATATTCCGACATGAATAACAGACATTCATGTTTTTGCTATTGCGACCATTCGATAGACATTATTTACAAATATAATATACAGGAAGTGTAGCAAGTTTAATGAAACATATCATGCAGTTGACGGAAGAGGCTTACGTAATCGCTTATCGCAAACGATGTGGTAATCATTGCAATTATAGGGCGATAAGGTCACGGAATGAGTGATTGAATACTTCAGAATGTTTTTTCTGTGTGCCTATAAATACGGAGGGCAGCCTGCGCCAAAACTCGAACGGTGTATAGTGTAGCTTCAGACAGTTGCAACTGTGCCTTTCTATACCTCATAGATGAGCACGCAACCTTGTGTAAATGCGTTTTTTACGGTGTTATGTCGTCTCTTATATAAGCAGCTTTGGTTTGTACTCAGGCCATTTCAATCCGGGAAACGGTATAAAAGTAACGAATGGAATCAATAAAAGTTGTCACTCGTAGAGGAATAAGAATAATACATATGCAGACCCGAAGAAGAAAAAACCAGCAACAATAATTCAGAGATTCCCCTTTTGGACTCTTACAAATCTTTGCAAAGGAGTAAGGCCATTAAATGATTAGAAATTCTACAACTGTTTCCGTTTGAACGCATTAGTCTTATGAAACAACGGTTCCAGGTTCAATTCGTGCCGAAGTAAAACTATATGCTTCTCAAAATATGCTGACCAAATTATACTATCTTGCTATTGACCGGATTTAAGCAATCGTTTGTGCCTACTTGATGTTTATAACCTTGCTTTTCTTAAAAGAATATAATCGGTTTTTCAAAATATGTCTGTTATATGATGGACCATTTCGTCATATTTAATAGATAAATAGTTACACAAAGCTAAACTTAAACTTACAAAATAATATACATATACATCCTGACAGGAATTTTAATATTTAGGTACAAAAAGCTCCCTACTCCTTAAATAATATGTTCTGTACGGTTTAACACTTATCCACTTTCGACCACAAGCCGGTTTGCTTTGATCTAACACAGCCATAAACTCTGAACAGTGTATACTGTTTCCAGGATACATATCCATACATTGGTCGCCATCAGCTGACTTGTCATTTTCCTTGATCCGGAGTGAATCATATATACATTGTTTTAAGTATTATATAAATATCATATAACATGGAAGGTGAAAGCATGAAATGTTAACCCGATGAAGTTAATGCAAACCGAGGAATCAGCTGGGATTCACATTCTGTGGTGGTTATTAATAAATGATATCGCCATCCATGGAATCCGATATTTATTTTATTTTACAGAACAAATAATGTTTACGTCTTCAATTATGATGCTTGATTTGACAAGAAGTCAACAATATTATTATTAACTATGAAATGCCGCGTTAATATGAATTGCTATAAAAATATGTTTGAAGTTTTTTACATCTTTAAATATGGATTTTTATCTTTTTTAAGAGCGTATATATTGCGCCCGGGCGTTTGTGATGGTACGACTTTATTTTTAGTCTGCAAAGGTGAGTTTTTAAAGGCAAAGTCACGTGATAATAATAAATGTATTTTTAACATGCCTATTCAGGATGAGCTTTGCTTTTCAATCAGTAATAAAAGTCGCAAAGCGATTCGTACAGAATTCAAACGAGGTCTTATTTTTAAACAGTTTACTATGGAAGGACAAACTAATTGAAATTCTAATCCGATGATGATTTCAATACTGTTGTTGGACATTTCATTGTGTCTATTCAAGTGCTATATGGCATAAAACCGTGCTGAAATGTCATTTGTTACATCTAAAAGCATTATTTAGAAGTAGGTGCCAACGTTTATACATATAGCTGAACTCCATTTGGTGACTTGGCAAACTTTTTATGACCTTCCTATCATTTGCCTTGTTATTTTGACGGACAAGCGGAATGAATTAAAAAGATGAAGCAGAAAGCGTTAAAGCATTAAGCATAATTCTTATCGCACTTACGCTATTGTAAGTATACAAAAGAAGTTCAATGATATTAATTGAAATAGCAACACATTCGTTTTAGAAATGAAAGAAGCGGAATCAAAACATCGGAATGGCTTTCAGTGGAAATCCTAATAGCATTTAGCACGAAGCATATTGCACTTGTAATTTTGGGTATAGAAAACTATAAAAAATAAATTTAGTCAACACATTCATTTTAGAAAACTTAGACAACAGGGGGATTAAATAAGGTTTGCCAAATCAGCAAATTGAGTTGAACTAAATAGTGTAACGTTTGCACCTACTAGGAACATTATTTTCCAAAAATGCGTTCAGAAATGTCAAAACTAGATGTAAAAACAAAAGGTTTAGCAGGCACGGTTTTCTTACATATTGAAAATGAAAAAGCTGTTTTCGTAAAAAGAAATAAAAATTGACTGATTTTCATGTTTTACACAGCCAACATCAAACAATTTAGAAGTCAATATACACTTAAACACATATTATTTCGTTTTCAAAACCACTATACTTGCAATTACATGTGCTTAACGAAGTGATTAGTGTATGTTGAGATTCATCCCAGATTATGTTGTAAAAGAACAATTAAATCAAGGAATTAACTTACCCAATTTTTGGTCCATCCGGACCAGTGTTCCATGTTTTACTGATCGCTATTTGGTACCAGATATTTGTTCGCTATTGTTGTTTTTGTAAGTATTTGGTCAAAAATGACGTTGGGACATCATGTTGGACCAAACAACGAAACATATTCCTGTTAAGTTAAGCTGTCTATTACATCATCAACGTCATAAGGTTACTTCTTATCACGAGTGTCATGAATAGAATCAAATAGTTAAGTCAAACACTCATTGTTTAACTTCATCATTCCAATTTCCATCCACAAAATAACCCCTTATCACGCAACATTATAGCTACCAGTATCAGGTACGCATATTATATTGCATATTTAATGAGTTTGCTGTGCGTGGAAAGATGAGCAATGACTTCGAGCATGGTCACAATAGATTTATTGTCCATAAAAACATCAAATTTCCAACATTTGAGCCGCAGAGGTTTTACCGGAAGCCTTCATATTGATTGACTATATTGAAATGCTAAACCGGCTATATACAGTATAAAACTCCATGCATCGGTTACTTTTCTTTGCAAAAAAACTAGAACTGCGCAGGAAGATTATAACACGTTATAGTTCAGCTTTCAAAAAGGTAATTACCACAAAAGTCCGGTTAGCGATTATAAAATATAGGTGCGGTCGCGCAAAAAAATAAAATAGTTCTTTTTTTACATTTTCCAAAAAATAGGTACGGTTAATCTGCGGCCGAGACACCAACTTCCTGTGGCCTTAAATGTTGAAGTGAACAAAATAGTCTAGTGTTTTCACTTTTTTGTTTTCTATTACTTTAATAATGAAATTAATTTATGAAATGCGAACCTCTTTCTCTAGACAAAGCGCGTTAGTCAGTGGAAACTGCAGGGACAATACGAGTAGGCACATAGTTGACGATCTCGTCCCATTTACCATTTTCAGGCCTAACATAATACTTGATTCATTGGCACTATAGGTCCAGACATGTGGCTAGTTTATAATAATAGTGCGATAGTGTTCCATATCTAAAGTGCTTTATCTGGACATGTTCTTACAAAGTGGTTTGACATATTTTTTGAGTATTTACTTTATATTGACCAATATGTTACCGATCAACAAAGTGTTTTTCGCGTCTGAACAATAAACATATTGCCAGAGGATGTTTGTATAGAAGCTCAAAAACAAGTCTTGTTGCATAATAGCTTAATTTAGTACAGCGTATTTCGAAAAAAGAAATTGTTGTAGTTGACATACTTATTTTGAACGCTATATCCTCGTTATTATATAAACCTTAAATGTATTGCTCTAAATTTATTTTAACTTGACATATTTATAAAGTATACTTCAAATATATGTTGTATGCAATTTGGATAATTATGAAATATGTGTATTTTGTAGTCGAAATAAATCCAAGATACATACGCTAAATAAAATTGATGGTTTTACCAAGTGCGAAAGAAACATCTTTCATCACGGGATGAAATTTTTTATACCTAGATAAAAGTCATAATTGAATACTGATTATTTCCATGGATGAATCGCTGTGTGCTAGAATTCGAATGCTCAGAGGGGGTTGATTCTTCATTAACTTGATAGAAGTTCTCAGTGTAGAACTGAAAAGATAAGAGTATGGTTAACACGTTGACGTATAAACATAATAAACATAAACTTTGGTATATATCTTGTCTGTACCAGTTGGAATTTTACCTGGTATATTTGTTATATGAATACAACACTTTACCGCTTGCTGTTTGTGTCCACATGCCAATGCAAGTGAAAAAAAAATGTTACTATACATATGGCAATACAAGATTCGCTGAGCAATAATTCTACTACACATATGTTAATAAACGACTCGTTGAATTAAAATGCTTATATGTACAAGTATGTCAATTAATAACACGTCGAATAATACTCCTATTACACCTATGTCATGCGGTGGTGATGCGTATAGTAGTTAATACTTCTTGTGGTTGTGTTGGTAATAGTAGGTAATATTTCGGTTCAGATATAATATAATATTGCGTTTAAAAATGAGAAAATAAGATGTAAAAACAAACAGTTTTGCATAAAGGCACGTTGTGTTTTTTTGACATATAAAGAATGCAAAGACTATTTTCGCACAAGGAAACATAATCAATACGGTTTGGAATTTTGACGTTTAACAGCACCTTATGCGTTTACAAATTGGTAGAACATCAATTTCATACACTACTTAATAATCATCTGAACCATTTTGTCGCATTTTAGATGTACTTGTATGAATAAAACAGTTTCCATATGCATATATAAATCGTTTGCCAATTTTCCCACATAATAGTCATTTAACGAAATAAACAGCCGGAAACGGCAAAATGAAACTCTTGGAACTGCTGTGTAAGTCCTGTCAGCGATATGTGCGATATCAAGCATAACGTGAAGACTTAGGTGTTTGTTAATAAACCGGTATAAAAATGAATGAAATGTTTCTTGTTTATTGTACTTACGTATAATAAGTAATTTTTTTTTGTTCTTCGAAGCGCAAACGACTAGATCGGCAAGCCGAGTTAATGCTAACTTTAAGCCAATGCGCATGCGTGAGCTTCAAAATAACCCACTTGATATAACAAGCAGATTTTACTGCTCGTTGTAAAATTAGTTATTCATATTACGATGTCGTTAAATATATTCCTAATTACGCCCTCGTCAAGCGAAGATGTTAACTATATTGATGCTTAAGATTGCTCACATGTAGATCATCCTGACTATAGAATGAGTGGCATAAAGCATGCTGAAACGTCGTTATTGTTGAAATTGTTCTTGAATCTGTTTGCATCATCAATGAATAAAACAGTTTCAAATGAAAGCATCAATATAAAGAGATAATACTACAAGTTGTATTTGTAGGCTACATTGCGTGCTGCAAAACTTCCATCAGTTTTTGTAAAATAGGTGAGGTTTGCGATTTTGAAATACATGTTTTTTTAAAAATGTGTCAGTGTTAAGATGGCGTCAGGCAATCAAAGGTCAAAGGACATTCCAAGGACTTTGACTTAAAGACACTGAACGCGTTGGAAGACTGTAGGTGCAACTAGCGTAAGTTTACTTATTTTCTGTTCTGATCACAGACAATAAAATGGAATCAAAAGAATCTCTTGAGTGGCCCTTAACTGTAACTGATAAGTGTCTGTCATAACCTAAGAATAGGTATTGTAAATTAATGAATTTCTAATACAATTAGCTATTTTCATAACAGTAACTGATAAACCTATATGAACTAGGATATCTGAACAATGCTTTCATTTCGTTTCAGGTGTTTGTTTTAGTCAACTAAGTGAAACCCAGTGTTTAGAGTAAATAAAGTAAGGCAGGGTCCTTAAGTCAACATTTCCATTTTTTGCGTAATTTTCTAGAATAACAAAGAATTATTTAAGATACTTTGGCTTGCTTCAAATTCACTAAAACGTTGCAATTTTATGAACGCATCTAAATAAATGGGTTTTAATTCGAACCTTTTTCAACCGCAAACCACCATAAATTCCATTTTGTAACCCCGGCGATTAAAATTCCTTAAACATGTCATGTCAAAAAGGATATCTGAAGATGTCTGATTTTTATTTGCGGTATTAAAGCCAATATTTTAAGTTGAAATGAATACATAATGCACTCATGATTGTGATTAATAGAATTACACCACTCTGTTGCTTTAGTCAGGGTAAATGTTACTTGACATAAACTCAGAATATGTTTAAGTAGTAGTTATTTTAAGTTATTGAAATGATACCGGGGCGCTTCAGCGCGCAGCCTTACGTTCAGTCATGAAAATAGTGGTTCACGTTACAGTTTTGAATCATGTTGTCGAAAATAACGTACAGTTATAGGGTGCGGAAGAAATGAAAAGCCTTATAATATATAAGGTACTACAAGACGAAATAATTGACTAGATAATAACAAAAACTAATTCATATTTAGCGGGTTCAAAGTGTTCAATGCTATCTGTTCATATAATGTTTGTTTAGGGTTTAAAGGTGTTTATATGTGTTTAGACGATGTACGTATGTAAACATGATTTAGAACATTAACTTCCAGGGGACTCCTGTTTTCGCTTGTATACCAAATTTCTTTGAAATCTAAATATAAATGTAGTCTGTGTTTGTTGAAGTGTTTTCCCTGGTGTGACAATGTGTGATGTAAAATTATCAGATCAATTACTGTTAGCTGCTGTTCTTGTCCTGGTATATCTTATCACAGTAGTAGAACAGAAATTGCATATATACGAGTATGTCACTACTCAAGTGTAAATCTCCCCTTATTACGAATATTATATAAAGGTATTTACGAATGCTAATAAATGGGACATATTTTATTCATTTTTATGAGGCATTTTAGCAAAAAACAAGGTCCTCAAACCTAGCTTTAATGGTACACACCACTGAGAAGGCATACACAGCAATTGCAGAAAATTCAATATTTACTGTTGCCTGTTGTATAGTTCGCGAAATCAGTACGTTTTTCTTTTATGCGCCATTTTATTTCAGATGAAATACATAACACTTATTCGGAGAATATGTTGGAAATGAATTGATATGTATTATAAAATCGTTTATAAAAATTTCGAAAAGGTCATTGGCACAACTTTCTGACATTGATGCATATTTAATGGATATCTGCTAAAGTATTTTTCTACGTACATCTAATGATAAATAAATGAACCGCTTTTAAAAGAGATAAGTATTCATGTAATTGCAAGTTATGCGGTCTACAATCGATAAATCATATAACAATTTATGCTTGAGATATTTTCATTATCATTAATATTAGGCCATTTTTATTATGTTTTGATTATATTTAGTTTCCTCTAACATCTTGAATTACTTAAGGAATGTAGGTAGGCACAACTTTTCTTTCCTACATTTTTACCCAAGAAGTCGAACAGCAGGATGGACAACTTTTGTAATTATTATTAATATTAAATGTCGATTATTTTTAGGTCAAATTAGCAGCATTCTAATAGTCAAATTAATTGAATGGGTTTAATAAACGGAAATACCCATTTAAATATATATCAGGTTTTCGTTTCAAATTAAAACTCGAGGTATCAGTAAGACATACGTGGGGTAAAAGAGTCATTGGTCGAATATAGCAAGGAACTACTCTCTTGGGTCATTTGTTTGTTTTATCAATACATGTTGGACATTTTTTTCACTGATGAAACATTATACATCAATATTGCATTTTGTGATTTCAATCTGCCTCTCCAGGTAACACGACAAAGGACAGTGTCATCATGCAAAAAGTCCCCTGCAGTACATGCATCACTTTGATCAAGTTTGCAAGAAGTACGTATTATTGACAAATGTGAGCTAACATGGTTAAAACCCTCAATGTTTATGTTTCGTTTACTGTCCCAATGCGGTGGTCTTAACATCTCTTATTCATGTATCTGTTTACACGTAGTGCGTCCCACGTTAAGTGTATGTTAAACTTAGCCTTGTGTAATTAAATATGGTCTTTGTTAAATGTTGGCTAGTTTACTTGTCAGGTAGTTTCCATTTTTTAATTTCCTAAAACAGTACTTTATAGATATGAAATAAAAAACAACAACATCTATCTGACACCGCCTGA
This sequence comes from Mya arenaria, assembly GCF_026914265.1. Lineage (NCBI taxonomy): Eukaryota > Metazoa > Mollusca > Bivalvia > Myida > Myidae > Mya > Mya arenaria. Next base: position 61,439,721 of record NC_069124.1, on the reverse strand, counting down.
AGATGCAATTTTCAATAGGAATTTGCCTAGTGTACTGATATAAGAAAAGAATCCTAATGATGATAATTGCAATTCTACGTTACTGAAAATTGTGTATTTTGTATATATATATATATACACACACGTGTAAACTTCAAAAACGGCACATAATATGAATTAGCTGAACCAACCTAGATAGTTATTTCCGTGGGTACGCTTGCCCGAGACGAGTTACTACGATTGATAAAGTTGACGAATATATATTTTCTGCACACATATATAAGGCCAATAGCTATTTGTCATATCGTAAATTCATGATAGCTTGGGTATTCCTGTGTTTATGAGGAGTGTTAAAAAAATGCGAATACATATTATATTCAGTAAAAATCATTCAGCCGCGTTTTTTGTTGCTTTGTATCAACATTCGTATTGTTGCATTATTAATTGTAAGTATACTGTTCACTAGAGTTGTTCAAAACACACAATCTAGTAATCTATGTTTAAGCTATATCAACTACAGGTTACTATGCAAATAATGTCCGCATTCATTCACGGTTTTGAGTGTCACGACATGACGGTATAGACGGTATTGATATAAAGGCCCAGTAGCAGAAAATAGTTATACCTTTATCGCTAAGTACTGTGCAGTATATCTGACTGCAAAACTTCTATAGATGAATTCGCTAGACTGTAAAATTCTAATAAAAGCAGAAACGCGCATTTTTACAATATGATATTTTTCTTCATTTATTAAGCTATTTTATTGGATACTTATATAAGATTAAATTTAATACGAATAAAACTTTAGCTGATCAAAATGCGATAAATTATGACAGAAAAGCAGTCGATATGCAGTACATTTAATTTATGTAGAACAACTTGGCATAGCGTATGAAATTGTGCCAAACGGCTACTGCAGATAGGCATCTGAGTGACGACTCCAGGAGGTGATAATTGAAAATCACCTTCCAAAAAATGCATAAAGTGAGGTCAACATGTGGATGTATCGACCTGGGGTAGTGATTTTGTTTGAAATCGTCAAAAAATCAACACACAGACCGAGACCTAAATGAAACACTTGTTTATCATTAAGTGCAATAACAAGAGCCTTCTACCTTTCCAGTTAATTAACTCTAACATTCACCTGAAATCCTTGATAATGGTGAAATAGAAATAACTCACTTTCGGAATAGGTACTTAGAACATAATACAAATTAAACAAAAAATAAGAAAGGCATTTAAAACAAAACAGACGGCTGAATATTCTAATTTTTACTGTGATGTTAAAAAACAGTGACGTTTTGTCATGAATCTTATTATCTTACAGCGTCAAAATTACAGGAATGCAGAAATTAAAAAAAAAAACCCATCTCCAACAGATGAGTGCGTTCATTATTTGTTAATACCAGCATTTAATTCGATTATATTTATTTTTTGGGTTAGCGGATATACAAACAACATTGTTACTTCCAATTATATGTACTGGTAATGAAGAGGTAAAATAAAATATCACTTTAAGAAAACAACAACATCTTAATTCAAAGCCGACACAGATACACACATGTATTAATAGATTTATATTGCACTGTGCATTAAATTTAAATCGATGCTGGTGTCCTAAAGTATGCGCTATAATCTTATTGGTATAATTAGTGGTTTTAAATACGAGACCATATATATTTATATATATACCTCTGGTAAATTTTACATCACTTTTAAATTCCAATAAGTACATGATTATTGTTTGATTTATTATCATTTAAAATTACAGTATATATACAAAAAATCTCATACAATTTACAGTTCTATTATAAAAATGTCCGGAAATCAACACTCTACCTGAAAACGTGGATTTGAATAAGCAAAAAACTTAATCAACCTTTCTGCCTTAACTCCAGAGCATTTAATAATATGTTTATTTATAAAATTAGTTACAAAACAAACAAACTTACTTAAAACAAGAAAACTTACTATGACATTATGTAACCCTGTGTTAGAAAAAAATGGGCTAGTAAATCGGAGCAATCGAAAAAAATGTGAGCCGTAACAAACTATGAAAACCCCACAGACAATTTGACCAATCATTAGCTAGAAATACAACACAGATTTTTCACAACCTTCAATTCCACGAGGTGGCGTTTTATAAAGCATAATTTTCTAGATTCATTCCTCACTGAGCAATCAAATACGAAGGCACAAGGATTATACGTATTTTATGTAGATCTTAGATATTTGAATCCGTGAAGGTAATTTATTCAAACTTATTAAAACAATCAACTTAATCGAGCAGGCTGTGTATGGCTTTGTTAGATATTGTACGTGTATCAATAAATATATCATAAGTCATTGATTTGAATTGATATATTTATTGAACGGAACTTGTTCATACAGAGTGATAAGCTTACGTACAGAATAAATACAACAAATAAACACATACTAATGACTCTGGTTGTGTATGCAAGAGTTCTAAATGAAATCATTCCCGCTTATGTTATGCTGGACCACGAACAAAATAGTAATACAAAGAAATACAAATTCGAATCTTCAAAATCATGAAGAATCGATTACTCGCCCATTCCTAACAGTTTCACTAATCGTGCCAAGTGATGAACCCCCTATGTATTATAAGAATGCATTTGTGTCTATCTGGTGTATCACTTAATGTTGTGTTCAGAAGTTGGTTTTAAGAATAAATGCTCCAATAATTTGCGACATGCAATGTTTGATTTAAAGAAATGCCAGCAGCCAAGCATTACAGTGTTCCTTTGCATCAAAGATGCAACAGACACTCAACAAGAGGCAATACACAGCACATGTACAACTTTGGAAACCAGTATTTTATTAAACTACCCAAAAAAGTAAGTTTGTATTCATTTATCACATGCGGTTTGGCATTGTATCATACTGTAAGGTATACTCTTCAAACTGTATCACAGTATCGTTTTTCATTTCGCTAAGGCATGGTAAAGCTTCTACGGAATTAACTAGTACATTTACACATTTAGGCAGGTATATTCTATGCTATTTATTCAAATCATTATTCGTAAAATGATATATAACACTTCAGCATATTTGTGCTGTAAAATCAAACAAAACAGTTTATTCTGTTGTGCCTTTGACGTGTTTTGATGCGTAGGCTTTTTTCTTACGTTTTTTTAGAATGTGTCCCTCTAGCTATATTTGATTAAAAGTGGTGTGTTGTCATGTAACATTATAGGAAATGAGAATGTTGAACGTGAATTGACAAAGACATTAAAAGGGACGAATCTGAATCAGCATGCAAAATATTAGCTAGCTAGAACTTCACTGGTTCGCATTGAAATACTTAAACCATCGGATCAACAGAGGGTGGAAGAGATTCAAACCTTTCCTAGCGCTTTTAACAGACAAGAAAAACAAGTTTGTATACGATTCAAGGCTTTCAATGATTTATGTATGAAATAAAAAATGATAACACATTGAATAACTCAATCCTTGTTTAAGTAGATTCCACAATACGTACAGCTGATTGACTTGAGATTTACAGAAATAAAACAGAAGTGAACTGTTCTTGTTTTTGAAAAGTGTGCAAGCAGCAATTACAGAAACGCATTCATCTAGTATGGATATGATCTTTTACATTATCTAAGATGCAAAATAAATGTTGTTCCTTTGTATTCATGAGACAGGCTCAACATGCATTTAATTATACTGATGCCTGCTCGGTTGGTTTATAAAATAAGGTTTAACTAATGTTATAATCAAATGGACATAATTGTGTTTGTGCAAAAACATGAACCAATGTTCTCAGTACATTCGCGTTTGTTTTAGATAAACAACATTACATATCTAAAAACCGCCATAACAACGAATGTTTAAAACAAAATATAGCTGTAATTAAAAAAAAACAAAAAACACACACTATGTTTATGTAAGTGACGGGGGCAATTGACAGGGCGGTTAACGTAGTCACCTATTGCCAGAAAGCAATTTAAAGGGAAAGATATAAGAGCAAATAAATTGTGCGTTATAAATTTCAATTTGGCTTTCGATCAAATACTCATCATTCTTTTGCATTCCGTCGTGAGGCATAATCTAACGTCTAAATTCTTGGTTTGCAAGTGTTTGAATTTAAATCTGTGTTTCAACAAAACAAACAAATCTTAAATCATCTTTCTTCGTATGGGACAATGTTTTAATCAATAGCGTTTAAAGCTTTTACTGTATTGGTATCAGAGCACGAGTATTCGGTTCAACTGAATCTGCTCTTGCTAGCGGATTATATTGTTTGCCGTCTTCTAGCCGAGTGATCGCGCTTTCACAGAACGATCTGTTTATTCGTTAAGAACGGCCAATTATTTTATAGAACGAGGAAAGTGCTTAAAGACATTTGAATTACTACGATACAGTACCGTGTATGCAGTTAATAAAGGAGATATTTAGCAAATTCTGGATTACGTTTTGGTAAGTTATTTTAACTGTTTATTAGAGTGATACAACAACAGCGTCGGGTCAATCGCTAAATCATTTAACAAGTAGTTTGCCAATGAGTTAACGTAAACAAGGAAAATGAAGAATTTGCTGGTTTACAATTATATTGTATTTCACAATTTCTGTTGTTATATTGATGTGAAAAAGTGCTTATAGTTTATCACTTTTCAAGTACCAAATCTCATACTAGTTCCAACAGTATTCATCAAAGATCACACAGTTATAAAGAACACGTCACAAACAAGAGAATCAATGGAAGTCGTTTGTCTAGACGTATTAATACAATCATATTTGCTTGTATTGCTTTAAAACGTATGACCAACATGTTACATGTGCACGCCTTCAAATCAGGAAATACTTCAAATATATGAATATTTTATTGTACGTTGAGCCTTCGCAAATCGGATGTATTTTTTCATAAATTATCAAGTCAATCAGACGTACATTTCATGGAATATTCATAAACAAGGATAACAATTTGTTAACATTTAATTACAAAAGAAATACATTGTGAGTTTCCGTACAATGTTTGAGAATTGTTTGATCAATACTATGATTTCCACTGTCTTTAATCGGTCAATAGAAAAAAGAAGTCTCATAAATGCTAAACAATGAGAGTAAATATTCTTGTTTACTTTAAATACAATATAAAAATCAGACTTTGTTCGACCGAGAGTAACACACTCACCATGATAAAGGTTTATAACAAAACATTTCCACCCGTTATAAACGTAAACCAGTTTTAAAATGATATTGATTCTCAACCGGTAGTAAAAGTGTACTTATTTGAGTACTTATTTATGCAAATGAAATGTTTTCTTATAATAACACTTTATAAACAAGTCCCGTTCGATATATATACATATATATATATATATATATATATATATATATATATATATATATATATATATATATTTATTTATTAAGTAAGTCAAAACAATAATTTATTATATACGTATTGATGCATGTACAATATAAATCAAAGCCAGACATAGAGCCTGCTCAGTGAAGCTGATTGTTTTAATAAGTGTGAACGAAATACTTTCACCGAGATCAAGATAAAACACGTAAAGTCCATGTGTTCGTATTTGAGTGCGCAGTGAGAGATGAATTTTGATTTGACTAATAGAAAGCCTCCTCTTGAAATCGAACGTATTGGAAGTTAAGAAACATTCAATTAAACTGATTAAAACTTAGTATTTCATATAAAAATGAATTTCTTCTGATTGGCGAAGACACTTTATGTTCCAAAAAAAATATATTGTAAAATTTACTGCTTTTACCGATTTTTCCGATTAAAAATGACCTTCTTCATGAGGAAATGGTTTTGTTATATTTCTAGTTATTGATGTTTTGTTGTTTTAATAGTTGTTTGTTACAGCGCACACTTTGAAATTTGTTCAATTTGCATTTAATAGCTGCATATCATAATAGAATAGAAACATTGGAGTAGAGGTAGACGAACGGTAGTGACAAGTCAAGTATTTCTTTTTGGCTAATTTTCACGTGTTCACATAATTATCATGCATAATTAAGGACACTTGCATCGGTTAAAATGTTCTTGCATAGTTGAATAAAAGCCTATGTTTACGTGTTTGTAACTGTTCCTGCTTTGAATTAAGATTTCTTTAATTTTCTTAAAGTATCAATTTATCTTACTGTTGCATAACAAGTACATATAAGTACATATTATAAGCAGTAATAACAAAGTGCTTTGATTCCACTAACCAAAAAGATAAATCTAATCGATTTAAATGCTGGTCTCAAAAAATAATGAACGCAGACAACTGTTGAGATGTGTTTAATTCCTGCAATCCTGTAATTTGACAGCACAGTTAGAATTGGAAAACATACAGCAGTGTGTTTTTATTGAAATACCCTTCTGGAATTTTAGTAATTTATATTATGTTAGAAGTTCATATTGCAGATGTGAGAAAATCTCACCATTATACACTATTTAAGGAATGTCAGTGAAACTAAATTTGTAAATTTAAGGGTTCTTGTATTTATTAACAATTAATAAAACATTTATTGCATTGATGGTCAGTTTTTTTCCACTCTCATATAGCTGTTTCAATTTTATTATATTCGGGTGTCATAACCTTTTTTGCGCCGTACTCAAGTCTGTGTTTGACGATGCCGAAACCAAGGCAAGGAACGCTTAAAGAGCTACCTAGATTCGGATTCCATAAGAAATTGACAGACATTTTGAATAAAACAATTTTTTTATATCAATTAATTAATAGTAGCGGAGAACAGATATTGCTTCTTCTTCCTGTCCCCTTTGATGTACCTTATTTATGTAGCCTTGTTTGTAGGCTGAAACGACTATGCTGAGCTGAGGATGTCTACACATTCATGTACGTTTCTCTACGCTAGTTATTATATAACTATTTATTGTAAGAATTGGCTAGAACTTATATTGTTTTATTAAATATACGAACATTGAGAAATACTGGGACGTTTTATTCAAAATTAATACAAAATGGAATTCCGGATTCCAGCTCAAAACTAAGCGGTTTCCGGATTCCTGAAAAAGAAAGCCATATTCCTGATCCAACGGTGAAGGGGTGAGACCCTCTCATATAGCGAAAGAAAAAATACAAAACTTAGTACCAGCTTCCTTGACTCCCCTTGGCTTACAGTGTTCCCAACGAGTTGCGAGTTATCGATTCGTGTCTTTGATGCAGCCCATTAACTCATATTAGGTTTTTTTTGGTTGACAAAATTGCGCAAGAATATCAAATTAGTCAAAGATAAATAATTGCCATTTTAATTATTGTAATTCATTAACAAATGACAAACTTTAATCAAAATGGCCAAGTAGGAAACTTTGATGAAACGTTATTTCCTTTTATTAATTATTCACAAATACTACTTTAATTTAAAAGATATATCGTTCGATACTTTCTGGAAGCATTGTATTGCGGTCTACCAAATGTCCCAATTGCGAGGGTAGTTTCTTGCTATATTCGTAGCATAAGTGTAGAACGATATTTTTCTCTATTGTCTAAATGAAACCTAAAGTTTTATCTTGAAACAAAAACCTGAATTTAATGTTAAAATGTGTATTAACGTTTGTTTTAGATCTCAAATTGTGACCATTAGAATGCTAAATTTGAGGTCATTTAAATTTGATAGAAAAATGTTTACAAATGTTGTCCACCCTGCTGTACAACTGCCTTGGTCTTAATGATGAAAGTTTAGAAATACAAATGGTGCTTACATACATACCGTGAAATGAAAAATAGCCTTTAGAATATTAATGATAATGAAAATATGTCAGGCAAAAGATGTACTTTGATTTAATCGAGTGGAGACCGCAACTACCGCAATGACATGCTTAATTATCTGTTTAAAAAGCGGTTCATTCAATTATTTTTAGGTGTAGAATACTATCTTAGCAAGCAGATAATCAGTTTTTCTGCATAAATGTCAAACTGTCATGCCAAAGACGCTTTGGCAAATCATTATAAACGATAATATAATACATATTAGAATTTCACTCTGCAGGTATGTTATAAATAAATTTCCAACATATTCTCCGTATAAGTGTTATGTATTTGATCTGAAATAAAATGGCGCATAAAAAAAGAAAAACGTTCTGATTTCGCGAACAAAACAGCAGGCAACAGTAAATTGCTGTGTAAGCCTTCTCAGCGGCGTACGCTATATAAGTTAGGTATGAGGACGTAGTGTTTTGCTAAAATGCCGTGTTAAAATGAATGAAATATTTTCCATTTACTAGCGATAGTAATTACCTGTTATAATGGTAGATATGCACACTGTTTTCCACACTGCAGTAAATAGACATATTTGCAGGTGAGAAGTGAGGTATATACATGCAATTTCTGTTCCACTACTGCAATTAAATCTTAAAGGACAAGCACAGCAGCTGATAGTAATTGAGCTGATAATGCTACATTACACAGCGGCCGTAGTCAAACCAGGGAAAACAATCCAACTAACACAGATTATATTTATATTAAGATATCAAAGAAATTTGGTGTACAAGCAAAACTAGGAGTATATTGGAGGTTTATGTTCTAAATCATGTCGAAATATACAACATGTCTTAAATGTACAACACATATATTATTTTGCTCTCTTTAGACGTAAAATAAATTTGTGTTTGCCATTTTATGACCGATTAATTCGGCAGGTTAATGCCTACCTTACAGACGATTGTCACAGAATGCCGAAAAAGGTATAGAAAAAGGTAGAATATGCTGTTGGTATATTTATTGTATTTAGACAGACTAATACATTGCCTGTCTGTCGTTATTATGCATAAGAGTGGTTGATAGAGACTCCTTGGTCGGATAAAAAGTGTACGTGCTGGTTACTTTTGCACTTCGACATCCAGGTTGATTGTTTGTATGTACCTTGTACAATTATATAATGCAATGTACGATACAACGAGGATTCAAGTGAAATGTACGAGTAGCTTTGCATACAAGTAAACGTACACGTAGTGTTTTGAAATCTCTCTTTCATTTAAGGCCTAATTAGTTCGAGAATTCCCGTTATTGTGCAAAAGGAATCTCATTTAATCCCATTAATCCAATGTTTCAACAATACTAACAAGTCTTTGACACAAAAAGTCTTTTTTCTGCATGGACAATCTATTAATCAATAGTGCCTGTGGCGTACTGATATCAGGACAGGACTTTTCAGTTTAGAAATTGCACTAAAAGTTTTTATTGAAACGAGTTATTTTATCTTGATAATCCTTTTGGTGCCAGAAGACAATACAATGGAACCCTCTAGGATTATTTGGTTATGATACTGGAACTGCTGGTTTGTGGAGAGATATTCACATCACGAGACAAGACAGGCACAATACATGACAATTACAGTAATTATTAAAACATATAGGGGTAATTGAATTGGAACGATCAGTGAAAACAGGAGTGCACAAAGGGTTAAAGCAGATTTTGAGAACTTAACCCATCCTTTGCACAACATTTATTATACATCACACGAGGGCAACTAAGCACGATACACACAAGAACACCATTGTACGTTTGGTCTGTTGATCTAGCAAAAAGGCGTACTTATATGTGACATAATTACAAACGTAAATTGTCAAACAACATTAAATCATTGTATATGTGTAAAGTGTTTGTACATGGTATATATAATACTACATACATTTTCTAAAACAGAATGAAGTTTTCTAATACAGGATTTTTGTATAAGCAAAACAATTCTCATTTCAGTTTGTTGAGAGATTTAATGAACAAAAATGTTTTTGTCACACGTTACATGTCAGTAAAATCCTTTATTTGAACGGATAACATCGAACACTTAGAAACCGCAAATATTGTTTATGAAATAGTTTTGTTATTATCAAGTCAATCAGTTCTCCTCAAGTTTAATTCGAATGTACCTGGAGAAGAAGAAGAAAGTCATTGAAATTGTTAACATTTCGTTTCGAAAAGTGAAATGCATTGAAATACCCCATACAAAGTTTGAAATTTGTTTGAGCAGTGTTATTACATCCGCAATCTTAAACATATGTAAATAGAAGGAAGTGGTAGCCCTATATTTATTAAATAATGAGAGTGAATAGTCGTGTTTACTTTTAATAAAAGTATAAATATTTGGTTTATTGCTGTCGACAAAGAGAAACGCAAGCAGGATGAACGCTTACAACAAAATAAGTTCACCTATTTGAACAAGTAAATAATATTAAATTGAAATTGATTCATGACAGGTGATGAATTAAAATTGCTGGTTTCCTTTTTTTAAAAATCCCGATAATACCAATATCAAAGGTCCATTTCTATTCATATGTAGGGTTAAACTGAAGTATAATACCAACTTAAGAAGTACAATAGTAATAATATAAATTACAGCTAATGATATTTTTTGTTTCCATACTGAAAGTTGTTTTCACAATTTAGCGTAGAGTTAGTTGTGCCACTCCACCCCCCAGCCTCCCTTTCGCACGAACTCACATAGCCGATTTGAAATTTACGTGGCCGATTCCTGTAGAATGTCTCGCTCCACCTTCCGACTTTGTGATGAAGTGGGCACATATGAATTCGATGTTTTTGATAACCAACCAAATTGACTGAAAATGCAACATTATTTATCTTGTAAAATGCAATTTGACATGCTGAGAATGTGCGATAAAGGTCGCGGACCATTTCGAGCCTTTTTTTAAAAAACAACGTCTATTCAGGTGGAAAATCCCGTGGAGATGGCAATCCAAAATAACACTGTAGTTAATTTTCATTTACAATCTTTCGAAGAATAGATATTACAGGAAATGCAAAATAAACTGTTTTGTAACATATTCCATTTGAAGAATTCACTTGAAATATTTTTTAGGAACTGCTGTATAAAATAACGTTTTGAATAGAACATCTTGATAAAGTTTGACAGCTAAAACAGTACTTCAAAATCATATAACCTGTTTAAATCATCATTAAGTCTACAAAAAACACTGCCTAATTGAATGTTTTCGGTGAAATATAGTATTATTTCACCGATGTGATTGATTTTTAACTGCTCGTTTTGCATTTGGTTTAAATTGTTGCATAAAACAAACAGAAAACTATTTAAATTTCATTGTAAGTTCAAAATGTATTCGCTGATGAATTGTATGTCGATGTTACATCGAAATACACCATATATCCTCTTATTAATTATAATAATTTTCTTTTTATTATTTCATGGCGTTTAACATTGCCGATGTTGAACCTAATAAATTACAATCAGATGTCTAATATCACACCACCAACATTGGTTTCCTTAAGGAATACTAGGACCTTCCGTTACACATTTGTCTTATGGGCACGTGAACCTACCCTTTAAATAGAGTTTTTTTGGTATGAGTTGTTATTTTCATTTTATTTTTTATTGAATGAACCTCTTATGTCAACTTATTCTAAAGTATATCAACAGATCTACGCTAACGAAAGCGCACTGATCCGACATACCGAAGTCACACCCACAATATTTTGTAGTAAATGAATAACTTCTGAAAATTGCTAAAGAACGCATTACTCTGCTAATACATATATGTTCCGGAAGTTTTTAAAAATTGATAAACTATCAATAATACAATCAAATGTTGAATTGTTAATGTGTTGTTGTTACAAATTATCTAAAATCAGTTCAAAGTAAATGGAAGCTAAACACCACAGGAAACTGTTGCTGGTGATACTGATTATATTAACACGTGTGAACAAACCATGTCTTCACGAAATCAAATATTTCATATCCATATAAGCAAATAAGTATTCTTATGTTAATTATTTTTCTTTGATGAACTGCTGTGCGTACGAATTCCAATGCTTAGATTTTCTCGATATAAAGCATTCCTGTGAACTGAAAAGATGAGGGTATGGGTTACTTTGTTGACGAATTGAGCACCATGGTGCATAAACGCTTTTGTGGATTTAGATATTGTTTGTGATTGTATTTTAGTAAAGACATATATTTACCTTGTTTTATATGCGCCTACTGGAAATTTCTTGGTTTCATCAACAAAGAGCTATATATAACCGTTTCATACTTGTTCATAAAAACAACAGTTAAATGGATTTGATCAGGAACAAAATGTTGCATAAAAAATATGATGTATGTACGAACTAAATAGCAGTGAACGGTAACGTAGAATCCTCTGCAAATATGTGAAGCATTGTCAGCAGGAGGCAATGTCATGCGCATTAAAGGTTTGTTTTTTGTTAATGAATCGGTGTTATACGGAAGGAAGTATGTTCCGTTTACTGGAAATCGTAATAACCTCTAATAAGAAAAAAGTGTACCAGAACACACAATTTGTTTTGCTGCAGGTATTTTGAGATGAACAGTGATAATTTTTCATCTCAGCATTCTAAATCACGTTTTACATTTAATTTCTTGATATGTAGCATGCATTTTAATATATATTCTCTTCCTGCCGGACCAGAAACATGTCGATTATAAAGAAGATTCATATGTGCAGATACTGATGACCATAGACTGATCGGCTCCTTTTACATGTTAAAAAGACATTAGTTGTGGAAATTGTTCCTCAATCAGTTTGATTCATCGACATCCGATTGATGTTCTCAACTTGGTTGTATTGTTAATCATCGGGCAATCAAAAGAAAACACGTAACATTGAACTTGCAAGCTACTCTGCGCACACACAGCTTGATTCAATGTGATTTTCGAACACTTTATATAAAAACCTTAAGATTTGTGATGTAAAAATGAATATTGTACAAAGACTTAGCTCGAAAGAGTTTAAAGTGAAACTGTGCGAAACGAAAAGGCCATAAATATTCCAAGTCAGAATGCATTTCTTTGACATAGAGGCAAAACACCAAGGGAAAACTGCTTATAAAATGAAGGATATACAAAATGTAATACGGAAATGTATATTTCTATTCAATTTACCATTGCACTTTTCAGTCAGACTAAATTTGAACTTGCAATACACTGTGCGTTAGGGACACGCACTTGAAACAACAATGCAAAAGGTTCGCTGCGCAATCATCAAAGGTCAGATGGTTACCCTCAAAGAACATAATACAAATGTTAAGTGAAGCAAAATGGTGAAAAATAATAAAAGAACTTGAACACTATCAGTACAACGGAAACAAGTAACATAATTTGTTAGACATAATTAACATTGTTAATGTTGTGCGAACATGTTTTACCTTAACAACAATTTCATAGTTTCTTCTGATACAAATCTACGCGTTAATGTCAAATACCAATTTTAAGTTGTTATAATCTTATTTGTTTTTTACTAACTGTTCGAATATTTGGTTAATTCCTAATATGATCATCCTGTGAAGCAGTAAAACTATTAAAATACGTGATATGGTAAAACATATTATTAAAAACATTTCGTTGTGACAAGCAACCTGGCTTTGATCTGAAACTCTCATAAACTATGAACAGTGTTTATATTTTAATAGTTGCTTGTATTCGTACTCAGTAGCCAGTGATCAGCAGTGAAGTTGTGAACTATTCTGAGTATATCACTTAAAAAAGGTGAATTTCAGTAAGCTACATTCAATGGACAATAAAACTGGTAAACCGATATACTCGATTAGCATTTACTAGATTTGCAACGCAATCATACAAATGACACTGTGACAATATTCTGCAGTGATATCAGAATGGTCGCATGTGTTCACAGGATCAGTGTATCGTTTAACTGGTTCACACATCTTAATTATATGCCAGTTACATAAAAATGGCAACACATTGATTCAGAGTGAGGAACTGATTTATTTCGTTGTTGTTAGACATGCGAAAGAGCATTATGTCCAGAAATAGTCTAGCTGTAATGAAGTATTTAGAACAAGTCATACATTCAACTCTGGAGGTTAAACAAAGAGGAAGCAAACTATGCCATAGAAAGCCATATACTATTCAAATTGCATCTTTAAAATGTAATTTTGCTTTCAATATAAAAATACTCGTGTACATTGTTGACTTTTTCAAAAAATGAATTACAATGGTTCACATAGTAGTTTTACAAATAAGTAACCACATTTGGTACCTCAGCATGTTAATATTATTGATCTTATTTTCTTGGTGATATAAAATTACCGGTATACCAATAAATATTTTTCGTTGCTTTAGTTCTTGTTGTTGTCGGTATATCGTCGGTGTATAATATCGATCGAGTTCGTATTTAGATTAACATTGTTTAGTATAACATAAGGATATTATGGACTACTCATGAAGCGCTCCTTTGCTCCAAATTTGTTTCACCCAAACCAATAACTTTTCAACACCCAATTTATCTTTATTGAATAGAACAATTTATTAATCAATAAGGCGTTTTAGCAGAATTGAAATCAGAACAGAAGATTTCTGTATACCAGAATCCGGTCTTGCTCGCGGATTATCTTGTTTGCCTTCTTACAGTCGAGTGATCGCGCTTTCACATAACGATCTGTTCATACGTCAAGATGGGCCAAATATTCCGGAGAAACGAGGAAACTGCTTAAAGACACTTGAATTATCATCTAGTAAAAAATAGTGTTGTTAGTGCAGTAACTATTGGAGGTATTTCACAAACTCTGGATTAATGTGCCGGTATGTTATTTCAATTAATAGTTTATTAGAGTGACAGAACAGCGGCGGGACAATTGTTTTTATTACCAAGTATTTTTAAGTTTTGCCATGCCTAAATGTGTTACAAAACAAACATCGTGATCTGGATGGTATTTTCATTGAGTTTCAATTATCAATACAATTCAATTGTATTATACTATCTACTGCGAATGATACGTTTACATACAGTTCATGTTTACAAATACTCTAAGTATGTATAAGTTTGTTTCACATTAATGCACTTATTTTATCAGCTGAACATTAACCACATATTATCATTGTTTTTAGTTAAATGTAGTTTATGTCCTTATTTTAGGCGCATATTATATTCTCTGTTTTCTGTAGAACATTATAGCCAAACCCTTTAATAGAATGATATGTTTTTCCGTTTGTATACAGGGTAAGATAAATAGTTCACAGTATAATCAGATAAAAAATATGTTTTTTGTTCTGTAAGATATAGCTTTAAATCAATGCCGAATGAAGTACATATTTTAGTACTGAGATAGAAAAAGATGACTGTCCAAACAATAAAATAAATGGAGTTCCGTAATACAGTTGTGAATATAGGCCATTTTGGATAGTTTTCGTATGACTTCGAATGAATGCATCGCATTGTTGAAGAGTTGGCAGTGTTGCTTCCGACTGGATTCATTCGTTGAAGATGTCTTCTGTATCTAGCTGTTGAATACTTGAAGTTACTTTATCAGTTCATAGTATTTGTTTGCCTTAATTTTTCCATCGGCTTGCTGCTAGCTCCGATAAGGCCTTTTTAAATTTGAAAGTATTGATAAATGTTGGGACAAGTTTGAGTTGCGCGCGCATAAATCGGTTAATACCCCCAGTGAACGTCTATTGTTTCAAAAATTCAGCCTAATTATATACAATCAAATTAGAACATGGCCTTTGGTGAGTCAATACGTGAAATTAAATTAAATGTAGCATTTGAGCTCAAAATTGCATATTGTTATGGAAACACAAAAGTGGATGACTTTGATCTTTAAGAGGAAATGCAGATTAGATGCTCGATTTGTCTTGATAATCAAGCTTTTACTTATCACCTCCCTCCACAACAAAAAACCTCTTTAAAACACAAAAAAACAAAACACGCAACGATAAACATTAAAGTACTACAATACATTTAACAGGTACAAGTCAAAATTCAAATTTAAATCACTTAAATGGGGCTCTAAATACGCTCGTACAATCACAGTGCGGATTTAAACTATATTTACATTGTCGGTTATAAAACACTACTTGTTTTAGTAATTCTTGAATGTCGACATTACTGTCTCTGCGAGTATGGAATACATGTTTCATTTAAAGAAAAGTGAAGTTCATCTTCTAATACGTTATGAGACAAGTTGTAAGGTATTTATATAAAACAATGCCCTAAACGACTCGATGGGTCTACCATGAAAATTTAAGCAAAACACGAATATATAAAGAAGGTTTTATTATTGTACCGTGTGGTGAAAAACTATTCTGTCACATGAATATCCTTACATGTAGAAAACAGTTTCAATTGGCTTTTAACACTTGAAAATCACAAATATTATCTATAGATTAGTTTAAATTATTGTCAATTCAATCAAGTACTTTGAGTTTCATTTAAATTGCCCTGAACAAATATATTAGCAGTGAACAAAATATTTATCAAAAGAGAAATGCATTGTGGGATTCCACGCGCGGTTTTGGGATTTGTTTGAGCATTGCTACTACCTCCTATTCATTCAACAAGTGAATAAAAGAAAGTAGAAGTTGGATAAATGTTTAATTTTTATGGTTTATATTCATGTTTACTCTATATAACAATATCAATATTTGTCTATGATTTGTCGACAAAGAGACACGCAAATACCCACTATTAAGGTAAACCATGTTTAAATTGGTATTGATTTTGTACAGGTAAACGAGTGTAGAAGTATTTTTAATAATTTTGTTTTTTGTTAAGCATTCATTGTTAGATTTTGTGAATGTACAGTATACCTAAAAGACGACCTTAATCATGATTGTGAGATGAAATCGATTAGATTGAACCTAAAAACTTTCACAGCAAACATATTCTTATATATGTTTTACTATGCTATTATTTAATGATGTATTGTTGTTGGTAGATAATCGAAGTTCAATTATATACACTGCAAAAAGTCTGCGCCTACCGTTTCACCAATGTTTTTGATCATAGGAAGAACCATTATACGTTGTTCGAAATTGTTCGTCGAGGTGTATTACTTTTATATTGGAACAAATTGAAGAGAGGAAATGTGGAAGACTGTAAGCTTTGAAGAATAATGCTAATATCAAGCGCGCTAGTTAGGCGTGATAAGTCCAGTCCAATCAGACCAGTATTATGCTTATATCATATTACAGTCAATGACAAACTAGATTTGAAGCAAATTAAATTTCGCTCACTTGAAATAATGATCAACACTAATTATCTCAATAGAAGTGCACTCTATTCATACGTGTTCTAAGAATCTAATAAAATCAAAAGAGAAATGGTATATGGCTTGATCACTACAATGACACTAAAACAAATTATATAGGACTTTAATAATATTTTATTCTCAACGCCTCCTTGCATTCAGAAGTTTATCACAACATTTGATGAATTATAAAGGTTTCAAACATGTTTTATTTAACACAGCACAATCACATACGCCGCGATCCTTATCATATATATAACTCATCAAACCATGTTTCTAAATCTTATCAAATCACAACTTTGTACAAGTTAAATAACGTTGTATCCTAATGTAACCCTATACAACAATCGCCCTAACCCAATAATCTACGTAATAATACCAAACTTCTTATCTAGTATCATTGTCAGTGTGAGGAAAACTGCTTTTCGTTATAACCAAATATATTTTGCTTTTCGTCATAACAAAATACAAATATTTAATATTTCCATACAGTGTATGCCTCATTTGTAGGTATGAATATATCCTGAGGATAGAATATGCATTCCGAGACCTCCGTTTTAAGGCAATCATGGTGAATATAATTATATATATAATTATAAACAACTTTTTAGACCAGAAACGTAATTTGCTTTTCGTTAAACAAAATATATTTTGTACATTATCAGCATTTGCCCACGATTTTTGAAAAAAAAACTATAAATTGCTCAATATATCGCTCAGTAACCGAGTAAAGTGTACATTTTTCTGCTTAGCCTCCGCTATTTTTTATAAAAAAAATGTTACGAAAATAACAAATTTACAGCGATAATCCTTTCCGAATCGAGCGGATTTTTGCTTCAAGTTATAACCAAATGTGACGTCACAAACCACGTGGTATGTCCACACTGATTATTGAGGTTTCCGTAGAGTTATGATTGAATGGGCGCCCTGCAAAATGACAAATACGTCGCAATAACAGGACAGTCAGTCACCACGATTAACAATGTCATTATAGAGTGTATACATATTACCTTAAATCCCAAATCTCTACATTTTTAGTACTGGCTCATGATTATGAAATTTAAGAGAACCAAGCTATGTGTGGGAGTTCAGGAATCCTACTAAACATTGCTAATAGAGGATAGTTAGTGTCGTTGGTATCCAAAGTCTCTTTAAATATTTATTATTGCCACCTCTTCTTGATATCCTCTGTCCAACTAGTTTAAACATATTTATTTTACAACGATTGTGAAACAAGTTATTACAACATTATATTTATCACTCTCGTTGGCACGATTTTACGCGAGAGTGTGGTCTTGTGTTGTGGGGTAAACCGGAGAACCCGGAGAAAACCCACTTGTCCGGCTTGGTGACCACAAACCAAACTCACATGCGCCCAAGCCGGGAATCGAACCCGCCTAGGTGAGAAGCGAGTGCGCTAACCACTGCGCTAACTGGACAACCGAGACAGCAAAGAAGTTTAAAGGCGTACAATACAGGTTGATGCAAAAAAAATGTTCGAAATGTGTAACAAATGAGATCTTTTTTCCCAGCTGTGAAGAATAGGATCCTATTTTTCCAGGTGGGAAGAGAATATGATCTGGGAAAAATATAGCCTTACACACCTATCCATTGGCATCGGCCCCACTGAGAGTATTAGTCCTGTTAGAATGTTGAGCACAGTGCACAAACATTATGTTATCTAACGTGCACCCATAGGCATCACTATCAACCTATGGATATGCCAAGCTTAAACCATCAAAGGTACCCAGGCTGGGCAGTTTTGTCACTTTGTAATCCATTGTTTGACAATTCTTAGCAGTCTAAACTTATTCCTAGGTACAGATAGGTCCCATTTTAGTGGCATGGTCAATTAGATATAACGATTAGACAAAACAAAATAATAACATTATGATTTACATCGACAAATACCAAGTTAAGTCAAATATAACTGAAATGATATTGATCACGTTCATTCCTTACACGATGACACAACAAAGTCCCTACAAAACAACAACTGCAATTATATAATTAAACAATAGTTGCCCTTATAACTCGTGTAATTATATGAAAAAAATATCATGGAAGCTACCTGATTAAATGCGCAATTTGAAATACTGAGATACTCCGAAGCATCTCATAAGAATTAAACGCATATTGCGATCTAATGCGAAACCGTGAACGATATTCAAATAAAAACAATTTCAATAAAGATCCATACATTATGGTTGTTGACTATGGATTGTTCTTTGTGTTGTTTATTGTCTTGTTTGTCTTGGTTGTTCATCTGCTTTGAATTTGAGATTTGTTACAAAACTGTGCTAGGCTGATGAAGTTTGTTGTTGTCAATAACAATGTTTTTTTTTCATCAGAATTCATGTTTCTGCACCACAAACATACTACACAACACGAACTTGTAGACACCAATGTTAACATCTTCTAATGTGCAATAATTCGGTTATCGGGTTGGCTATTTTTTTTAAAACTGAAAGTAATGGGATGAGGTGGCAGGGGGTGTTTACGAATCGTCGTCTTCATGATTGTTTAGGTTCTTGTTGTTTTATGCATTTTGTTTGTCTAGCGACAAAATATTATTATTGCACGCAAATCAATAGTAAATGACATGTCTTATTCAACATAATTCAATTTCAAATTTGCTAGTTCTCGCTGGCAATAGGTTATGCTCTAATAAAATACCCATTTGATATAAATAATTAGCCAGTCAAAAGTATTGTTACAGTTTTTTTGGAAGTCGGTACTAAATAAATCGAAAAATCGAAGCCTGACACATCACGTCGGATAAAGTTGATTGTTTCACCAAGTATGGACATAATTCTTTCACGGAGTCAAATATTTTATATCTAAATGAAATACAGAACTGTATTTTGATTAATGTTTTATTCGAATGCTCTTTGGGAGTTGATGTAAACAAGAAAGCTTTCTTTTGGAATGAATTGAAGAGAATTTTGAAAAGCACGTTGACTTAATATAGCTGCACTCTCACTGATCTTTACAACTTTCTTTTCTGTCTTGGAAAAAGCAACTGTTTGCGTAAATATCTGCGAACCAATGATATAAGATGTTGATAAAATATCAGATCGTAGATCGTAGATTTTGATATTTCCGTTCGAAAATTAATATTTTATGGCTTGCCCCGTTACTAACGGTTTAGGAAAAATGTATTAACATCATTTTTTGAACTTTGAACCCTGGATTTTTGCAAAAAATGGCCCTCCCAAGACAACAAATAAAAAAGTTGTCACAATGTTCAATCTGTGAGAGTGCAGCTTTAAACATTTTTTTTTCTATTAAACGTTTAGCACAAATGTCTAGCAATACTGATTTATAGCCTTGAAAATTTTGAACCTTATCAATTATATTAATTTTGTATACATTAAACAGTATAACTCTGCAGGAATCTACACAAAGATCTTAACATATTCTGCAGCCAGTCATGAAATAAAAGGTACATAAATAAGAAAACCAAAATTATTTTACGAACTAATGAGCAGACAATGGTGAAAAGTAAATCTTTTGCAAGCAGTGTCAGCGGGGTGTGATTTCAAGCGCTTTGGGGCTTACATATTGTTAATAAATCGGTTTAAATAGCAATATCATAAATCAGAAATATGTTCCGATTACTAGTTATTGTAATTACCTGTAAATTACGGCCTCTGAACACACTGTATTAGTCTATTCTGCAGAAATGTTTCGATAAGTTTACCTCATCCCCTGAAGCATGCACTATTCATTTCGTATTATGTAAAAATCTTGATATATCATTCGTGACTCTACCGGCCGGAGAAATGCAATAAACGTAATGATTAAGACAACATATTACTGCAAATTATAATTAACGTAGACATGTGGGCATGGGCATTCAACATTTTGAAAAGACAAAACATGTCAAAAACATGTTGCTTTTATCCGCTTGCATTATCGACATCCGATGGTCTTAACAGAGTTTTATTGTTAATCGTCAGGCAAATCCCATCAGCAATCAAAGAATTAAAGTGTTTATGAGTTACCTTGCATAATCAACAGAGCTCTTCATTCAAAAGTTTTTTAAAGATAAAATAAAATAAAAGATGGTTGTTATGTCGAACTTATTATTGCATGATAATACACAATGACCGAAAATAGCCTGAATTAATTAAACTGTTTTCTGATCAGATTTGTTTTTTTTTATAAAAAACACCTAAAACATTTCAATTGACACTGCGCCTTTCCGTTTGATATGATTGACACATCGCATACATTTTACAAAGGTGATTTAAAGCAAAAAGATAAATGGTATGGTTCAGACAACGATAATTTGTTGACAAACGATGTTTTGATATTAAAATACATGGTTATTGGCTGATCTGTCTGTTCTGGATTGTCTATCGACCTTTGTTTCTTACGCCATTAAACAAGGTTATTGGAAACGTTCGGCTTCTGGGCTTGCCTCTGTAGTTTCATCCGATCGCATGAATAAATAAATAATATGTAGCCGCGCTGATAAGAAGACCAACTGCGCCATCTCCTCCAGTTTTCGCATGTTCATTATCGCGCTACTACAGTTTCTTTATGTGTGCGAAAAAATCAAAATTAATGAAGAGAATAAAGACAGGTTGGGCAAAATCTACATGAGAAGGCATATTCAATTATAAATGGCAAAATGCTTAAATTGGAAAGTATATATATACATGACAGCAATAACTTCACGCTTGAGTTCAACTTTATCGTTAACATAATTAATCGACAAACATGCAAAGGAATGGATCAAGCTCTGTAGCCGAAACATACAATATGTTCTTCTTTACGGCAAAGACAATTACAACCAAACGAAATACACACACATGAATGGAAACTTCAGGTTTAAGCAATACCACGTTTAAAGACACTCATCTCAAGGCAAATTCAACACTTAAACGAGACATACAACCACATAAGAAAACAAACATTACACTTTACATTTCGTATTAGTAAATGTTGGGTAACCGCCGTGGCACAATCGGTGGAACCTTAGTCAGATTTCACAGGTTAACACATTCACGGGGTTCGACGTCTTGTTCATTGTTGCGGTAACAACCCGTCAACGGTAGAAGTCAGATAAAACATTAACGTGTACGAAAATAAAACATCTTCAATAGTTTATGTATTCAGTTCTCTGTATATATATACCACTCAACTTCAAGTTTTTATATCACTCTGAGTGTTACTCGAAACTACGCAATTTTGGAGCATTTTCTTCTTCCGAGCAGTTAAGGTTATTACCACTTCGGAACATAGCTACTAGAGAACAGTGCATTATACACGAGAATGATTATGTAAAATACACAGGAAGAAAGGATATCAGCTTATTTCCCACAATTTTCAGGGAACGTCAATGATATAGCTGATACATTTTCTGCATTCACAATCTTCTTAAGCGCGTTCGATTTCACACGGTTATAAGACAAATTAACTATTGGGATAAAAGCGATGAATGGTTAATTATGTATGGATATCAAAGCTGTGGTATTCATAAATTGCACCCGCATTGTGTATTTTCATATTTACTAAACTTCTATAACTTAAGCCCAAGAAAGTAAAACATATATTAACAAGCAAATACTCAAAACGGCCATTGTGTGTGCATTCATTGAATGATTCCAAAAAATACAATATGAACTCAGACGGAAAATTACAGGCGAATGTACGGTTTCATTTCATGCTGTGTCTATTGTGGTCGAGGTACTTATAAAATTAAATTAAGTATAGTGATTAACCGCTAAAATACGACCATCTTAGGAACCTCTTCATAGCAACTTTGATCTGAATAAATAACATATCATGAGGTCAGTAAACAACGACCCACGCGCATTTAGTTTTTTTAATATCAAATTTTATACGATTTATATTCAAGGTATGCAAACATTAATATCACTAATTTGTTTCCGGCATGTATGAAAACAAACGACACTCGCGTACGATGCGGAGCTGTTTACTTTGCGATCCGCGTTAATGAATGTCGAACGTACCCTCTAAATAAATAAAGCTTGCAATTCATCAAAATACTAAAAAATATTTATTTGCAATATTGTACTGAATCTTAGCCGAAATACTTCAAACTGGAAATATCATCATTATGTTTCGTCCTTCAACTGTTAGCGATTATGTTTTTTTAACGATAAAACGGACAAAAACAAGGAAAGACAGTGACTCTATATTTCGATTCGTTTCCAACAGCGCGATTAACAAGGGAAGCCCGTCAACATTTCCTTTCAATAAGCTACCGTAAAGCATGAACTAAACAATATTCAAATATCTTACTGTCTTCCGATATCTAGGTATCGCCCTGCATTGCATGCATTAAAATGCATCAGCTGTTCACCCCTCAGAAATAAACTCCTGAAATTTATTTTAGCATCTTTCAATCCGACTTGAAAGAAAACAAACATAAAAATAGTACTTAGAACAAGTTTACGACCTAGTTTTGCAAGTTACAGGCATCGGGAGATATGGCCAATAGGAGAAATATAGGCAATATAGTTGAGTTTACGTACATAGCACTAATAACATTCAATTCGCAAAGACAGACTTACAAAATCACACGAAAGAGCAAACGAACACGTTAGGACACTGCAGCGTATTGCCTCAATTTATTGTCCGTTATCACGATATTTTTTGATAATGAGACGATGGCTCGTGCATATTAATTAAATTCGTGGGTAGAGTTTGGTACGTAAATGGGTTTTTTTATGAGTCGATAGTACAAATATTGAGGCTGGCTCTTGTGTTTCATGGTAAAGTTAAGACCCTAAACTTGTTTTCTCGGTTGTATCTTGTCCTAATCCAATGTTAGTTTACAAAGTCAATATAATAACATAACATAAATATATCAGTTGTAAAAGCTACTTCAATATTTATATGAAAAACTACAGAATCAAATCCTGCCAAATATTTAGAGCGCTCTGTTGATAATTTCATGTTGTATACATACTAAAGCTTTGTAGAACACCAATCGGTTCTTATTCTTACTGTAATCGGGAAATCTTTCTAAATGCAATAAAGTTAATCATAAAATCTAAATCATTGTAATGGCTGCAATTTATGCATTGCGCTATACGTGGTTTTACCGAATTCAACGATAAAAATAGTACTTTATAGTTTAAACCGGAAAGATAATTAAATACATTTATAACCTATAAGTATAACTAAAAATTTAACTTTATCACGTCTATTTAAACGGGCAAAGATAAGTGGATTATTAAAAAAGTTAGTGTGTTTTCTCTTTAGAAAGAAAACAAATATATAAGAAAAAAACGCAATCAAAATGTATTGCTGTCATCATTGATATATACTGTACTTTCAATATTAAACTTAAAGTCAATACTTGATCGATCAATTACAAACTCTTTCTTAGAATGAGGTAGGTGAATTGACGTTTTTCGAGGCCGTATTAATACATAACACAGGATAAAGTAGGCTTAAAAGTCCGGGCATTTCCGATTAATTGGGGTTTTAGTGCTGATATTACAATAATGAAATCCTGAATGGACACGGGTACGAATAGTTTTATGATGTACATATTCCATTTTTTCAGTTTTGGCTTTTATTTGTAGGGTAAATTAATATGATTCAAATAGGCCATTGAAAGGTCTGACTAGTAGTGTTCACATTTTCTTATATATTCATAAACTGGAGGATACATGTGTGCAATCTTCGTGATGTAAAGCCATAAGCAAGTAAATTGGTTGTATATTGAACAAACAAAAATTGTGGGTTTATGCTGTTATGTACAAAAAGTATTGGGATTTTTGTTTCTCACGATATATCAGAAAAACACACACAACGGCAATATCTTATAAGTTCTATGACAGTCTTTCAAAAGTAAATAATTGTGACAGCCTCTTTGATCATCTGTAGCTGCTTGTTGTATAAATAAAAGTAATTATTTATCAAAAATCTGAGTTTCCTTTATAAGGAGGCAGATAAATGCACCTTCAACAAGAAGACAGAAAAGTTCTTCTCGAAGACAGACCAATCTCAATCACTTAATGTTAACGCCTACACTACGATGAATTGCTGTTGACTACGCAGACGCTTAATAGCTAGTAATTTCTTCATATAAACGGGACATTCTTTGCCTACGGATTTTAATAATACCACAATGTAAACTGCTGGGACAAGCTAAGTATCCAATAAAAGCTCTGGTTAAGACTAATGTTTAACTAACACTGAGCGAGTGACAAACGAAATACAAACAATACAGACAAAATCCAAATACATTAACATATCTTTGTCAATAAACATTTGGGTCACCGCATTGGAAACCAAAGAAGTCTATAATTTGCCTACTGATTATGAATACCTCTGTACGTGTTTAAATTATGCTATGTTACAATATTCCTATAAACTCCAAATAAAACCCGTTGTTCGAATGCCGTATTGGTATATAAGATGGCTATTGTAAATGTTTAATCTGGAAGAAATAAACGATAACCATCACAAATAGGCAAAACTTTGTCACATAATTGTGTTGCATATGCCAGTTGTGTCCTGGCCCGCCACGTCACACTTACATGTCGGCTGTCTTTCTTCAGCAATGCTAAATATATACTCGCCCGTGACGCCACGCTTACTTTGATGTGCAATTGAATTCATATGCATCAAATATTCTAAATAGGTATTCTGACAATAAAACACCTATCCATCCTTTTAAAAATATAACATCATATTACGTTTCCCTTTCTAGCTAAATGATGTCTATGCCCTAATTTGAATTTATTGTATTTTCTTTTTTGTAGAAAATTATAACTAAACACTATAATAGTATGACATATCGTCTTGTTCCTCCGTTTATAAATAGAGTAAAATGTTGATTGTATAATTAACTGAAAAGTGGTCTGCTCTGTGATATGTATTATATAATAAAAAAATGTTAAATATTGTTCATGCTGTAGTACTAAAACGTTAAAACAAACGATTTATTGCTTAATGCATTAAAAACCTTTCATGCGACAAATGTTTAGTAAAAACGAAATGCATATGGTCCATTTAGGAAAGTTTGCGTATAACTTGGAATGACTGTATCGTAAGTAAGAAAAGTTTTTAATCTGATTCAATTTCTCAGTTCATAGTATTTACCATACTTTATTCTTAATTGTTTTTTTTTAAATTGTTGCTGGCTTCATTAAGGATAATATTTGTATTGATAAATGTTGGGACATGTGTGAGTTTACACGCGCAATTTTGTTTTTAATTTAAGCCCCTAGTCAACTCGTCTCGCAATTTAAACATTCAACAAAATTATAAAAAACACAAGTGGCTTATGCAAATTAAGATACTCGGGCTTTATGTGGCGGTTTAGATATCTCAGTAAACGTCGCTATTACAGGATTATTACACACGGTGGAATCCAAATTCCCTCTGAATATTGATTATTGCTACAGCTTCTAGGTCTTCGCTGACCGACGGTCGGAGAAATTATAAACAACTAACGGTGGACTGTGCGATTGTACGATGCCACTGGCCTATCCATTTACATCGCCCGACTGATGCTATCAGTCCTGCTAGGCTGTGGGGCATAGTGCACAGACAATAATGTTACCCTGATAAAAGCTATTATGGTTATCGTGTAACAGTGTGCATCAATATCAACGTTTGGAATGTCAAACTTTCTTTATCATTTTCGTCACATAATCCATTACGCGATAAGTAGTCGAAATGTATTCATAGAAACCCAGATGAGTCCTTTTGGTGTCATTTTCAATCAAGTATAACATTTTTGTTAGAGCATCTTGAGGAAAAAACAACATAATGTTTTACATTGAAACTTACCAAGTTCGATGGTCAAGGTCATTCCTGACACCAAGACACAACAAAGCTACTACAAAACAACAATTGCAATTACATAATTAAACAACATTTGTCCTCAGAATTTGTGTATTTATATGAATTAAATATCATATAATCTATCTTATTAAATGAGAAAATTGACAATAACATTCTGTAGAAACTGTATCGTGCCAAAATAGTAAAATTAACAGAGATACTGCGAAGCATCTCAGAAGAATAAAACACAAATTCATATCAAATGCAAGAACGGTATTTAAATGCAAAAACACCATTTTGATAAAGATACATACATACATAAGAGTTGTTTGCTATTGATGGCGCCGTGTGTTGTTTATTGTCTTGTTTGTTTCTTGGTTGTTCCTCTGCTTTGTATTTGGCCCATGCTACAAGACTGTTCTTTGATGCTGTAGTGTCTGTTGCGTTATTGTACTTATTGGTTGTATATTACAAAGTGCATACTTCTCAATTGGCATCATCATTTACTTTAAGCACAACAAATATACTATACAACAACGTGTAGACACAAATGCAGTTAGTTCGTCTTAGGTTCAATAGTTGGGTTATCGCGATGGCTATTAAAGTGAAACAGTAAGGAATGGAATGGGGGAGGGATGTTAACGATCCCCTGTGTTCTTGATTGTTTGGGTCATATTATGATTTCTATGTAATTGTAATATCGAGCATACCATTTAAATAGTAATATTGCATGAATAGCTACAGTTTTTGCTGTTGGTATATCACACTATTAAATGACTCGATGTATGAGCTTGCTATGTAGATAGGTAATGCGCTTATTAAAACATTCGTATTTAATATTAATAATTAGCCAGTCAATTATTCAGTACCTGGATGAAACTCATAAAAGTATGTATATTTGATTTCGAATGCTGTCTGGGGTTTGAAGTTTGAAAAAGAAAGCTTTCTTTTGAATTGAACGTGGTAGAATTCTAAAAAGCATGTTGGCGTTTTAATCATGTTTAATAAACATTTAGCAAATATGTCAAACAATACTGATTGATGGCCTTGATATTTTTGTGATTTATTAGACATATTTATTAAAAATATTTCTTGACATTAAACAGTTTAAATCTGGGGGAAATTTCGTATGTATATTCAACACAATCAGTAGCCAGATTTGAAATAAATGGTGCATGAATGAGAAGTACAAAATGATTTTACGAACTTACGAGCAGGCAACGGTAAAAAGTAATATTTTGCAAGTGCAGTGTAAATTTTGTCAGCGGTGTGTGATATAAAACTCTTTATTCGACATTTAATTTTGTCAATAAATCCGTTTAAAAAGAAATGACATGCTACAAAAGTATAATCCGGTTACTATATAACGTAAGACCTGTAATAAAGGAATCTGAACACACTGTTTTATTCTATTTATTTCAGAAATGTTCCGATAAGTAACCTCATCCCCTGAAGCACACACTATTCATTCCTTGATATGAAACATGTTTTCTAATATATTATGTACGACTCTCCCAGCGGTCGAAAATGACAATAAAAGTTGTGATTAAGACGGTAGGTTACTGCAAATAATAATTAAATGCCCATGTGGGCATGGGCATTTAACATGTTGAAAAGACAAATGAAGTCAACACACACCATGCATGCATCCGCTTGCATTATCGACATCCCATGGTCTAAATGAGTTTCTTTGTTAATCCTCAGGCAAATCACACAGCAATTAAATAATGAATGTGATTATGAGCTACCTTGCGTAATCAACAGAGGTCTTCATTTAATGTAGTTTTAAAGAAGAGGGAAACAATGATGGTTGTGATGATGAACTTGTTATTGCATTATAATGTGTCGGAGAAGACTTACACGAATGACCGATAAGAACATGATAAATTCAACCGTTCTCTTATCAGATATTCTTTTTAAAAAACTTAAGTCATTACAATTCACAATACGCATAACTTACCTTTTGACATCTTGGACACATAGGAAGAAAACAGATACATACTGCGAAGTCGTTTTAACGCAAAGAAATGAAAGGTGTCTTTGAGACAACGACACTTTTTGTAACAAACGATGTTGTGATAGTGAAGTACATGGTTATTGGCTGATGTGTCTGTTCTGGTTTCTCTGTCGACCTTTGATTCTTATGACATTAAACAAGACTATAGGAAATGTTCGGCTTCTGGGCTTGTCACTGTAGTTTTCATCCGATCGCATGAATACATAAATAGTATGCAGCCGCGCTGAAAAGAAAACCATCTGTGCCATTACGTCGAGTTTTCAGATATTCATTATTGCGCTTATCGAGACTATTTACGTTTTATATCTTTTGTGAATAAATCAAAAGTTATCTAGACAATAAAGACAGCATGAGCGAAATCTACATAAGAAAGCACTTATAGTAATAAATGGCAAAATTCTAAAATATACAAACGACAGTAATAACTTCAAGGTGGAGTTCAACTAAATCATTAACTTAATAAATCAACAAACATGCAAAGGAATGGGTCAAGCTCAGTAGCCAAAACCTACAAAATGCTCGTTTTAACAGCACACATATTAACAACCAAGGGAAACTCACACACATAAACACAAACATGGAAACTTCAGGTTCAAACCCCTTAGCCTCATATTTAGCAAAATCAATTTTAAAAATACATATATCAAGGCCAACCAAACATTTAACGAAAGACATATGAGAAAATAAGTTTTAGTAATTGTTGGGTTAACCGCCTAGGCACCATCGGTGGAAACCACGTAAGACTTCAGACGGGGACCCTAATTAGGTTAACACGTACAAGACGTTACACGTGCTTCAGGGTCTAGTTAATGTTTACAAAAATGAAGCATCTTCTAAAGGTTAAGTATTAAGTTCTTTGTATGTATCACTCAATTTCAAGTGTTTATATCGTCCTGAGTGTTACTTGAAGTAATGCAATTTTGGTCATTTCCTTCATCCGAGGAATTAAGATTATTACCACTTTAGAACAGAGCAACTACAGAACAGTGTATTAGACCTGAGAATGATAATGAAAAAGTCTGCATCAAGATGGGAAATCAACCTATTTCCCGTTATTATCAAGATAATTCTTATGTTAAGCTGATACATGTTAAGCATTTACAATCTTGTTTTACGCGGTCGATTTCACACGGTTATAAGAAGAGTTAATTTTGGGGATGAACAGATGAATGGTAAATTATGTATGTATATCAAATCTGTGA
This sequence comes from Mya arenaria, assembly GCF_026914265.1. Taxonomy (NCBI): domain Eukaryota; kingdom Metazoa; phylum Mollusca; class Bivalvia; order Myida; family Myidae; genus Mya; species Mya arenaria. Next base: position 61,409,767 of record NC_069124.1, on the reverse strand, counting down.
TATTTATAAATTGCACCCGCCTTGCGTATTTGCATATTTACTCGACTTCTATAGTATAAACCCCAAAACATACAACATATATCATCAAACAAATTCACAAAACGACCATTTTGTATGTATTCATTGCATGATTCCAAATACAATGTAATGGATACAATGAAAACTCAGACCCAAGACTGAATAACAGTTGCAAACGTTCAAGTGCCTTTTTATATTGTGAATATTGTGACCAAAGTACTTATAAAGTAAAATTAAGTTCAGTGATTAGCCACCAAATAACGATGTACTTAGGAACTCTTTGACGGCAATTGTGATTTTAATTCATTGCATGTCATGAGGTCAGTCCAATTGTGATTTTAATTCATTGCATGTCATGAGGTCAGTTAACAGTAACGCACGTGAATTTTGTAAAATTTAAGTATTCAAGAAAATGTATCGATCATGAGTTTCCATCACGGATTGAAAAAACACGACACTCGTGCACGCTGCGTTTCTTTGCATTCCGCGTCACTTTATTTCGAACGTGCCCCCGTCGGATTTCTATCCACAACGGAAACACATGCAACATGCTGACTAGTTGCTGTGCCACGTGTGTATAATTTCTTTGTTCACGGGGTGAAATATAGTGCAACCTTATAGATCTATATATATTTATGTAATGCTTATAATTCATTAAAATACTTATTGATATTTATTTGGAATATCGTATTGAATCTAAGCCAGACTACGTCATACTGGAACTAACGTCATTATTTTTCGCCCCTCAACTGTGAGCGTTTACATTCTTCTTTACGGTAAAACGGCATAAAATGAGAACACAGTAAAACTATATTTCGATAAACTGTTTCAAAGAGCGTTTTTAAAAGGGATGTCCTTAAACGTAAGTTTTCAATAAGCTACCGCAAAGCATGAAATAAACCGTATTCAACTTTTGAAATTTCGTCCGATATGAAGGTAAAGCCTTGCATTGTATGAATTTCAAATGCATCAGCTGTTTCTCCCCAGAAATATGTTCCTGAAATTCATTTTAGCATCTTTGAAACCGCTTTGAAAGTGAACAGACATGAGAATTGTACTCAGAATAGGTTTACGACCTAGTTTTGCAAGTTACAAGCGTCAGGAGATATGGTCTAAGGGAAACATAACGGCAATATAGTTAGTACAAAGCCCTAATAACATTCAGTTAAAAAAAGACATACCAACAACATCACAAGAAGAGGCGAACGAAAACGTTAAGACACTGCAACGTATTGCATCAGTTTATAGTCCGTTATCACGATATTTGATAATGAGATGATGGCTAGTGCAAATTAATTCAATTCGTAAATGGAGTTTGGTACTTTATTTGTTTTTGAGTATATAGAACAAATCTTGAGGCTTATTCTTGTATTCCATTGCAAAGATAAACTGCTGCGAGTGAACTAACAAGAACACTTGTATGTTCGGTTGTGTCAGGTCCTACCTCAATGTTGGTGTACGAAGTCCATATAATAACATAACATAAATGTATGAGTTGTAATCGCTACTTATAATTATGCTAAATGTTTAGGGCGCTCTCTTTGTAATGTCATGCTGTATTCATAATAAAGATGTGTAAAACCTTTATCGCATCCTATTCTTATTGTATTGTTTCCAATTAGTCTATAGTTCAATAAGGCTGTAATAAATTCCGATATTTAAGAAATACATTGAAACTTTTCAGTCATTTAACAGTTACAGCAAAGAACCTCTGATCTGGAAATATTTCCAAAGTGCAATAATGTTGACTATAAAATCTAAAATATATTACCGAATTCATCGATTAAAACTTCAGGGTTTTATGGTTTAAACAAGAAATACAATTAAACACATGTATAACCTATGGATATAACTAAAAAGTTATGTAACTTTTAGGTCTTTAAAACGGGCAAGAATAATTCGACTGTTAAATAGTTATTTGTGTTTTCTCTTAGGAAATGAAAATTATTATAGTACAAAAACAGAATCAAAATGCATTTTTGACAATACAGCTTGATCTATATTTTCAACATTTCAATACTTAATTTTAAGTCAATAAAGTGCAAACTCCTTTCCAAAAATCCCTCTTATTCTGTAAATTAAGAAATAAGTAGGTGGATTGAGAACTTCTTTCCGAGTTGTTTTCATCAATATTTTACAATTAGTGGAATGATGGCATTCCAATGTCACTTATTAATCTATGTCGTTGATGTTTGTGCGTAATACAGCTTTCATTTATGGCAATTTATTCAAATAATTGTTCCAGAAATGCTCTTATAAGGAACGTAATTATAAAAGAGAAATATTCTATTGACACTCCACTTCAAGCAGTTTCCTCACAAGCGGCTATTGGCACGGTGTTGTTTTTACGATTATTAGCCAGGTGTCCTGGCATTTTCGATTTATCGTGATTTTAGTACTGATATTTCAATAAGGAAATCTTGATCGGACACGGGTTCAAATAGATTTACGATATATATGTTCCATTTGTTTAGTTTTTGCTTTTATTTGTAAGGTAACATAATGTGATTAAAATAGGCCATTCAAGGACCTCCCCGATAATCCATCAACCCCGCAATTCATTACTTATATTTACACCAATAGTTCATTTTTTCATTCAAGAATTGTTACAAAAATACTTCATTTCATTTAGGATAACCTTTCAGTAATCCTTTTTTACCCATTCTGTAAATAGAACGACCCGACTGTAACCGGAAACATTTTTTCAAATGACGTCAACATAACGCGGGAAAAGATCGACCACTTGAAATCACTTTTAAACGCAAAATTGAGACACTTATGGCAACAATACATTAAAAATAAAATAAATCAACACTTTCTTAAATGTTGATTTATATTTTACGGGACCTGCTGACACTATATAAACAAGAACAAGATCTATAGTTGTCATGTATATTGTTATGCGATGAATCGCGATCCGAACATATCCGAATATGTTTCGTTCATCGATTGATAAACGCAATTGCCGAAAGGCAGTTCATTTAAGGAATGGAAGCTGAGGTGTAAATATTGAACAAACAGGTCTGGGCTTATGCTAATATGCACAATTTTTTATCTCTATATTTACAACGAATACTCAGAAAAAACAACAACGGCAATCTCGTATGAGTTCTACGACTGGGTTAAAATGTAAATAGTTGTGACAGCCTCTTTAAACATATGCGAGTGTTTGTTGTATGAATAATAACATTAATTAATTCAAAATCTAAGTTTCGTCTTTACAACAGCAGATTAATGCGCTATGGATAACAAGAAGAAAGAGATGTTGCATTCCACCCTCAAACAAACACCAAAATCGGTTTGATGTGATATCCTCTTCAATACTGCTGCTCTTTCTTGTTTTCTCCTCGTGTCAAAATATTTTAAATCACGAAAGGTCCTTCACCGAGACAGACAAAACACACTCACTGAATGTCTGCGCCTACACTACGATGTATTGCTGATTAATACCGACGCAGACGCCTAATAGCTAGCAATGTTTTCATATAAAGAGGACTTGTCTTATGTGTATCCAAAGTCCCTTTGAATATTTAGTTTTGCTACAGCATGTTAAAATTTATGAACAATTAACGCGGGACTGTACGTTAGTTGATAGTATCAGTTCTGTAAGGCTGTGGGGCATAGTTCACATACATTATGTGAGCCTGGTTAGAACTGTTATGATAATTTAACGTGCATTAGTGTATATCAATATCAACCTATGCAAAAACGTGTGTGGTATTTCAATTCAAACTTACCATTTTGTTTAAGATACATGACGGTTATTTCTATTGGTAGTTTGATGTGTTGTCCATTGTCTTGTTTGTCTTCTGCTTTGTATTTGGCCCATGTTACAACACTGTGGTTTAGTTTCTGTTGCTTTAGTGTACTTATTGGTTGTCGATAACAATGTGAATACATATCAAATTGCACTAGTATTTACATACATACACAAGAAACATAAAATACAACAACATGTAGACACCATTGCAACTAACTTGTATAATGTTCAATAATTGGGCTATTGAGTGAAACAGTAAGGAATGTGATGGGGAGGCGTGTTAACGATTCGCCTTGCTATTTATTGTTTAGGTTCAAGTTGTGATTTCTATGTTAAAAAGAAATTGTCCAACACAACTACACATAAGTTTTATAGAACGCATAGCCACAGTCAACGACATGTATTATCTACTGTGATATCTCCATTATATAATTCAATCACAAATTTATTAGCTTACAATAGGGATATCTCTTATAGGAAATATTTATTTTATATTAATAGTGAGTCATGCAAAGACAAGCCGTGATACAAATTTCCGGATATCGGTACAAAATAAATCGTAGCCATACACAGCACGCTGGATAGAGGTGATGTTTTAAAAAGTGTGAACACTATATCTTCACGAGTCGAATATTTTATATCTGAATGAAACACAGAATTGTATGTTGATTATTTTCATTCGGATGCTCTGTGGGGTTGAGTTAGTCAACAAGAAAGCTTTCTTTTGGAATGAATTGTGTAGAATTCTTTAAAGCATGTTGGCGTATTAAAAATGTGTCTATTAGACATTTAGCACGTATGTCAAACAAAACTGATTTATAGTCTGGAAACTTTTGTTACTTATAAGCAACAGTTGTATACATTAAAATGTACAAATCTGTAGGAATTATCTCGTTAGATCGTCAACACATTTTGCAGTTATTACGTGTTTTTATCTGAAATAAAATGGTGTATTAATAAGAATATATGAATAATTTGATCATTTTATGAGCAGGCAACGGTACAAAGTAAACATTTTACAAATTGTGTCAGCTGAGTGTGATTTCAAGCTTCGGGAACCTAAATAATGTTAATAAATTGGTTTAAAGGGAATGACATAAACAAAAACATGTTCCTTTTACAAAATTTCGTGATTACCTGTAATTAAAGAATCTGAAAACACTGTATTATTCTTTTTACTGCAGAAATGTTCCGATGATTTGATTTCATCATTCCGTAACATGCTATTCATTCTGTATTCTGTATTGAAATATATTATTCGTTACTCTCCCGGCAGACGGAAATGTCAATAAAAGAAGTGATTAGGACTGCATGATATAGCAAATGATAATTAACGTACCCATGTGGCCATGATCTTTTAACATGTTCAAAAGATAAATAAGGTAAAATACATAATGCTTGCATTCGTTTGAATATCGAAATCCGATGGTCTGAATAGAGTTTCGTTGTTAATCGTCAGGCAATCAACATCAGCAATTAAATAATTATTAATTATGATAATTATTAAACAATGTGTTTATGAGCTACCTTGCATAATCAACAGAGCTCTTCAATTAAATGATTTTTAAGGAAGAAGAAAATAGAGATGGGTCTGATGTTGAAACGATTCTTGTATAATGAATATTGTAATATGACGTATACAACTTACATGAAAGACCGAAAATAACCTGGTTGCATTATACCGTTCTCGTATCAGGTATTTATTTGAAAACAACTTACCAATTTTTACTTCGTATTGCTTTCCGCTTGATATAATGGAAACATAAGAAGAAGACGGATATATAAAACACCGGCGTTTAACTGCTGATGAATGGTGTGGTTGAAAAAAAGACAATTTTGTTGACAAATGCTGTTTTGGTATTAAAGTACATGGTTATTGGCTGGTGTGTCTGTGCTGGATTGTCTGTTCGGCGTTGATTAGTATGCTTTTAAACAATACCATTGGAAATGTTCGGCTCCTGGTCCTGTAGTTTCCAGCCGATCGCATGAATAAATATATAGTATGCAGCCACGCTGATGCAAAATATTCTGCGCCATTCTTTTGCAAATATTATTTTTGCGCTATTCCAGATTATTCTTTTTAAATAAAGCAAAAGAGTTCAAGAGAAAAAAATACAGCACTAGCGAAATCTACATTAGAAAGCGCATATGACAATAAATTATTCAATGGTAAAAATGGAACGTTTACATATAAATGGCAACAATAACTTCACGTTGGAGTTCGACCTTATCGTTTACTAAATCTGTTATCATGCAAAGGAGCAAAGGAATTTGTTATTTTAGTAGCCAAAGCATAAGATTTTGGGAGTTTTAACGGCACAAAGATACCATGAAATACACATAAACACAAACATGGAAACTTCAGATGTATGCCCTTTAGCCTAACATTTAAGCAATATCAAGTTTATTAACACATATTAAGGCTAAACCGACACCAAACGAGATACCTTCAACGCCATAAAACAACAAACTAAACAAAAAAACATTATAAGCAACTACATGGTTATCACTATAGCTAAATCTGAAACAGCCCGTCAACAGTAGAAGCAAGATGAAACCTTAAGGTTCTTAGGTTTAAAATAAAACATCTTCAAAATGATATAGATTCTATTCTAGTATTATATATATATATATATATATATATATATATATATATATATATATATATATATATATATATATATATATATATATATATATATATATATATATATATATCCGCTTAATTCCAAGTGTTTATATCAGCCGGAGCATTTCTTGAAACTATGCACTTTGGTCAATTCTATCATTCGAGCAATTACGATTATCATCACTTCAGAGAGCTACTAGAGAACAGTGTTTAAGACCTGAGAATTATTAAAAACAAATATGCAGGAAGATAGAATCTACTTTTTCCCCGTAATTATCAAGAAACACCAAATGTTAAGCTGATACATGTTAAGCATTTGCTCGTTCGATCTCACATGGTTACAAGAAAATTAAACTTGGGTATAATAGAGAAAAATGATAAATTGTGTATGGAAATCAAACTGTGATATTAATAAATTGCATCTGCATTATCTATTTGCATATGTTTTCGACTTCTATAACATAAACCCAAGAATTCGGGCACGATGCGAAACCGATAACTTTGCAAGACCCGTTACCTAATCACCGGGGATGAGCAAAAAAAGTCACGTGACCACAAATGCAAACGTCAGTAGTATTTTGGTTCGATTGATCGTCAATCAAGGTAAGTTTCTTATCGATATTTTTGTTATACGCGAGAGTTCGTTCAAATGACATAGCGCAAAAAAGAATGCATTGTTTTGTCTTTCGATCGGTGTATTGGTCACCTTTAATGTCTGCATAGTTTCCGAGAACACTTCGATACAAATTGTGTCCATAAATGCAAACGCACGTAGGTAGTGGTAAAATGTCACATATTTTGATAAATTGCCACATTTAATTCAAATGTTTGTTTTTCTGTTGTTCAATAATTGCTTTATGAATACTTTGTGCGATGCAATATGTACAAAAATGCTTTTTCTGAAGTATTTCAAATTTGGCAAACGTACGTAGTCTACCTAAAATGGCAAACGCACGAAGGCATCTTATAATAAGGAGCAAACGAATATTTCGTTAGCCTTTAATTGAAGATATTTATCCGCTTTAATATTAAATATCCATCATAATGAAAGTTATATAAATTTATGATACGTAACAAACATTGACACGATACTATGCGGGAGTGTTGCGGGAAATATGAGTTCTCGAACAAACTCTCATCCGGCCATACTGGTGATATACAGACTTATCTAACTTAACAATGCTTGTTAAATGTTTATTTCGAAAATTTAGAACAGCTGTTGTAATGTCACATTTCAGGAACCACACGTTTGATACAAAGAGTCGGAGTACAGTACAGTACGGGACTGTTTTGATAAACAGAAATGCATTACAGAAGGGTGTGTGCTGGGAGCGGGCCGGACGTAACGATTCTAAGATGCTTGTAACAGATCGCATGGGGATAATATTTAATTTGAACATAATTTAAACATCTTAAATGAACCTTTTATTTAACCATTCTTCATGTTGTGATGATAATACTGTCATGATAATTGTTAATGACAGATATTGTGATAATGATAACCATAAAATGAATTGCGATGATACAATGACAATGTATGCTCTACCCGGAACAATGTTTATATCACTGAAAATACTCTTTAAACTGTATGTATAAGTGCTGTATTACAGAAATAAAAACATTATGATGGAAATATTCTTCATTTATTCTATAACTGTATATCTTAGATTAGTTTTATACATTGAATAAAATGAATGACAATAAAAGCGATCACAGATAATCAGATAAAATCAAAGATAAGTAATCAAATAACATAACGATTAATTAATAAACAATACTTCTGTTATGATCTGCCTGAGATTCTACTTTCTTCCACATCAGATAAGTTGACCTAAAAATTTGGCAAGGGCCAAGATAAAACAAGTACCAGTATGGAATTTATTTTTTTAATCGTCATCACACAATTACCTCCCTTGTAGACGACTGTCGTCTGTAGCATCATGGAAACATTGTCTCGTGGCAATTTTAAAAATCAAAATTGATTATTTCTTGCTTCAAATGGAGCAATAGAAAAGTTTTCGCGCTCCATTCAAGAAATAACGCTGTCCTCTTTTAAGAACTATAAATATTTAATCATAACATAAACATAATCCGAATCACTGCACGCATATCCATAACAACCACGAATTATTACAAATCTATACGCGCATTATATTCTCTACGCACAAAAGATTTCCAGGTTTTTCCAGGATCATCGCCGCTCGTGTAAGATAGGTTCATCCCACCCCTCCCGCAGGGTGTTTTGCGGAAACACGGTAAACCCCGCTTCCGCAATACACTCTATGTTCGGGTTGGGATGAACCTTGCACTCTCGGCCATGAAAGATACTTATTATCTAAAATTTGATGTTTTATTTGGTGTGTTTAATAATTTTTGCTTGCACAATCTACTTCTATGCCGATAACATTTCCCACATTCAGCGCACTGGTATGATTTCTCGCCAGTATGGCCGTCCATATGAGCCTTCAGGTCTATTTCTCCTCCATTGAAATCCCACACATGTCACACGTATAACATGTCGTGCCATCTTCTCCTCGCCAATGCCTGTTCAGGTACGTATGTGTGGTGACCTCCTGCATGGTAGCCTTTAATAAAAACGCCTGAGCTTGTGACTGGTAGATAATTGCTTAATTATAGAATAATATAGAATAAAACAAGAATAATATAAGCATTTTTTAATACTAGAATACACTTACATATGGCGCGTCAAGCTCTCCGTTGTGTATAACTGTTTCTAACAGCATGTAAATGCTTTTACACCGTCATTGCGGCGCTCATGCAATTTCAGCCCCCATGCCGTTTTCAACGCATTCCCACAAACGTGGCAAACAAATGACATCACTGAAACAGACACTTTCATTCATTAATTAAGCGCCACTTGATTTACTTCGCAAAATATATTACACAAATTGTAGTTTGTTAAAAGAATATCATCTGTAAAAGCATTTTCATAAAAATACGTCTCGCGCAAACAAACGCTTATTAAAATTTTAAAAGATGGCTTATCTAGCTAAGTAAAACGACATAAAGCGTTTCACTTTCCCTTATGCATATGACCGTAAGCATTATGATCATAATAATAATTAAATATAAATTCAAAAATCTTACAGCAATAGTTATGAATATAAAAAGAATAAAAAGTTTTAAAAGCTTTCGACATATACGATAACTCATTTTTATTATTATATAAGATGCCTTCGTGCGTTTGTCATTTTTGGTAGCCTACGTGCGTTTGCCTTATGAAAATGCCAACGTGCGTTTGCCAAATTTAAATTCTTCAGAAAATGCATTTGTTTGTACAAATTGCATCGTACAGAATATTCATAAAACAACTAAAAACCATTATTGAACAACTGAAAGTCAAAACAATTGAAAAAATGTGGCAATTCATCTTAATATTTGACATTTTAACACTACCTACGTGCTTTTGCAATCATGGACACAATTTGTATCGAAGTGTTCTCGAAAACTATGCAGACATGAATGGTGACCAATACACTGATCGAAAGACAAAACAATGCACTCTTTTTTGCGCTATGTCATTTGAACGAACTCTCGCGTATAACAAAAATATCGATAAGAAACTTACCTTGATTGACGATCAATCGAGCCAAAATACTACTGGCGTTTGCATTTGTGGTCACGTGACATTTTTTGCTCATCCCCGGTGCTAATTTCGCACGTGCCCTGGGGTCGGATTTTTCTATCCGTACCGGAAACACGGTAAAATGCTTAGCAGTATATATGACACAAGTGCAAAACTGCAGTTTTTACGGAGAGAAATGAATAGCATCATTAAACTAAAACAGTCTTTTTATTCAATGCGTATAATTAAGCAAAGTTCTAATCAATTAATATTTCTTTGGAATATCGTACTGAATCCTAGCAAAATTTAAAAAAAACTTCCCACATATGCGTACGTTCAAGTTCTTCTTTACGGTAAAACCGCATTTAATGATAAAAACAGTGAAAATTATTTCGACAAACTGTTTCAAACGGCGTGTTAAACAGGGGATCTTGTTCAACGCAACTTTTCAAATAACATCCCGAAAGCATAAAAAACTCTAAAATGTCGCCAGTTATATCTAAATGTGGACATTAAGCACTGCATTGTTTGCATAACAAATGCATCTCATTCTGCTATTTACTTTCCAGAAAAAAAGTTTCTGAAATGAATTTTAGCATCTTTCAATCCGCCTTCAAAGAAAACAGACATGAAAATAGTACTCAGAATAAGTTGTGCATGTTTCCAGCAACAGGAAAATATGGACAATGGGAGACATAAGGGCAATAAAGTAGGGTTAATATACAAAACACTAATAATATTCAGTAAAAAAGACAGACTTACAAATGCTTTTGAAAGTCACACGAAAGAGCGAGCGAAAACGTTAAAAAATTGCAACTTATTGCTTTAGTTTATAGTCCGTTATCACGATATTACATCATATGAGGAACATGTAATAAGGCGATGCCTAGTGCAAATTAAATGGAGTTTGGTACTTCATTTATTTATGAGTCTATAAAAGAAATATCGATGCCATTTTTTTGTCTTTCATTGTAAAGATAAGACCGTACAGTGCCATTAGAGAGCCAATAAGAACACATGACTTCTCAGTTGTGTTTGGTACTTATCCAATGTTAGATTATGAACTCAAGATAATAACACAAAACAAATGTATGAGTTGGAATCGCCACTTCAAAATCTACTCAATATTTAGGAAGATCATTTTGTGATAACATGTTGTATTCATAGTATGGCTGTATAAAACCGTGATTGATTCCTTTTTCTTATTGTGTTGCTCCATGCTAGCCTTAACTTTCTATCAAGTATTTTGATTTTTGTTTGACAAGCACTGGTTGTAATGAATTCAGATATTTTTAAATACATCGAAACCTTTCAGTCCTCAGTAACCCTGACCTGGAAATAATTTCCAAAATGCAATAACGTTGATCATAAAACCTAGAACATTTGAAAACTGCTTTTTTGTATTGCGCTTTATGATAACAACAACAATTACCTTTATTTCATAGACGAACAAAATATCGCAACAGCAAAAGATTGCTACAATTTAAATGATCACATGAGGGTATGAAAACAAACAGAGACAGAAGCGACATAAATAAACTAATTAACTACATTTTATAATGTTACATGTGGTATTGTAAAATGCCTTGTAAAATGCCTACCGGAACAGCGAGAATAATTTTAATAAGGTTAAAATATAGTTATTCCTAAGTATTAACTTTCAAGTATAACATTTTACATATATTGAAAATAAAACAGTACCATATTTGCCTTAATGTCACGAGTCGTTTCGTGATTGATATAATTTAAGAATTTAAAGTTATATTTTGGAACAATAAACGGCATTATATAGCGCATAATTGTACAATAAGTCATCCCGTTGGCTACGTTTCATAACCGATTTCAATGAAAAACGTCACGGTTTTATAATTACATTCTGCCTTCGAAAATGAAAATATAATTACACACATTCATAACATTTGATTATCACTTTAACAGTATTAAACTAGCACGTCTATTTAAACGAGCAAGGCTAATTCGACTATAATATCATTATTTTCTGTTTCCTCTGTGGGAATGAAAATAATTATTATATAAAACATAATATGTAGCTTCTGTTAACATTATGGCTTGATATATACTTTCAACATTAAAAATGGTGGACTAAGTCGAATATATAGTCATTTCTAAAATCTACTTTAAACGATGTTGGAATTAAGTAGGCGGAATGTGTAATCTCACCAAGTATATCATTTCCTCAGGAGAGATGAATACATAATACGAGGATGAGGCAAATTTTTAAGTGTTTTCATTCAAATCTTACAGTAATAGGAATAGCGGCATTCTAATATTACTCAAAATCCCTGTCAGTAATCTTAATGTTGAAGGCAGCGTTTATTCTTGGCAATTATTTCAAAATCACTCCTCGAGGTATCAGATTTCTTACATCATTTTTGACCTGAGTCTTAATAACAGGACTGCGAGCATCAACTATGATCGTAGCCACTATAGTGTATACATAATACCTTGGTTTGCCTTCCAAGAAGGGGTCATCTTCAACTGGTTCAAATATTTGTTTTAATATCGATGATAATGTGTGTTTTGAAAAGAAACTTATTGCTGAATCATTCAACAAATTTTATACAACAGTTGCATGTAAACTTGTTGAAAAGTTGCCAGAAAGTGTGCATAAATTTAGTAAGAATTTTGTTAATACTTATTATGCAAATAAGGGTGTTTTTGCAAACAGTTTTTCTTTTCCCATTGTTTCTGAAAGTAAAGTTCTTAAATACTTAATTTCATTAGGTGTCAAAAAAGCTACTGGCTTAGATGGTATGCCTTCTCGTTTTATCAGAGATGGATCCCCAGTTATTGCTGGTCCATTAGCTCATATCATAAACTTATCCCTTATCCAAGGTCAAGTCCCTGATGATCTTAAATCTGCAAGAGTTGTTCCCCTCTATAAAAAGAACGACAAATTGTCTGTTGGTAATTACCGGCCTGTATCCATTTTAAATGTTGTATCTAAAATCCTTGAAAAGGTAGTTTATGACCAGGTTGAAGCTTATTTTAAGGATAAAGATCTGTTGTATAAATTACAATCAGGTTTCAGGAGTGGCTTCTCTACTGATACTTGTCTAATTCACCTTACATACTTTATCAGGTATGAAAACGATAAAGGTAATGTTGTTGGTATGGTGCTGCTGGATTTGCAGAAAGCGTTTGACACAGTCGACCATTCCATTCTTTTAATGAAACTGCAAGCATCAGGTCTTAGTATTGACCGTCTAAATTGGTTCAAATCATATTTATCAGATAGACAGCAGCTTGTAGATGTCTCTGGTACTTATTCTTCCAATTCCAAAATAACATGTGGTGTTCCTCAGGGCTCAATCCTTGGACACCTTCTCTTTTTAATTTATGTAAATGATATGTCAGCTGTGGTCAAAAATAAATTGCTTTTATATGCTGATGATTCTGGTATCCTGGTATCTGGTAAAAGTTTATCTGTTGTTGAAAAGGCGTTGACAGATGATATGGAATTGTTCAGCCAATGGTTAGTGGACAATAAGTTGTCACTGCACTTGGGTAAAACCGAGTCAATTTTATTTCGGTCCATGCAAAAGCTTAGGTCACAATCTAACCTGCATATAACCTGTTCTGGTACATCCATTGAATCAACTTCATCTATCAAGTATCTTGGGATTACTATAGACCAAAATCTGTCATTTTGCTCCATGGCCGAGTCTGTTCTTAAGAAGGCCAACTCTCGGTTAAAATTTCTTTACCGCAAGAAAGAGTTTCTTACTCAGCATACAAAGAAACTTCTGGTTATGTCTCTAATTCAGTGTCACTATGACTACGCATGCTCTGTTTGGTATAATAGCTTGACACAGTCTTTAAAAAATCAGTTACAAACTTGTCAAAATAAAATAATGAGATTTGTTCTTGACTTGGATTCCAGAGTCCATATTGACCCATCCCACTTTAAGTCCCTTAGCTGGTTACCGGTCCACAGAGGAGTTGAACAGATAATGTTGTGTCATGTTTTTAAGATAAAAAATGGCCTGTCTCCGGATTACATTGGTGAACACTTTATTTCGCAAGATTCCGTACATAATTATAGTACAAGACTTAGTCAAAAGGGTGGGTATTGTCTACCTAAAGTCAAAAGTCATGGTTCTAAGTCCTTTGCTTTCTCTGGAATTAAACTATGGAAAGATTTACCTGTAGAGTTAACGGAGATCAACAGGTTACAAAGTTTTAAGGTTGCCATCAAAAGTCATCTTATGAACAGTATTTAAAATTGTTTTTATCTATTTCGGCTCAGGATTTTAAATTGTTTGCTTATATCATTTTACAATTTTAGTAATGTGTTTTAAATCCTAGCTGCAAACAGGAGTGTCACTAAATCAAGATTTGACTGTGATATACATTTTTATGACTCAATAGTACTTTTAAACATGATTATATTTAGGTCCGCCTCTCTATGTCATGCCGCCAATACAAAGGACCACAATGGAATAAGGGCTTGCCCTTATTTGTGTTATCCTTGGTGTTGGTGTGTATGTCATAATTTTCTCGTATGTGATATAGTATTTAATAATGCTCATTATTTTATCCTATGTTATGTTGTGAACTATGTATATGCTTCCTATGCCGAAATAAATCTACCTATCTATCTACCTTAAACAATAAGGTATCCAATGATTACCAATACTTTCTCATGATCATGTACTACATGGAACACGAGATATATGTTGTCGTTTAGGAATCTCACAAAACGTCGCTAATGGAGGATTTCTAGTTTCGTTGGTGTCCATTCGGAACTCCTCGGCCATTTTATCGAAAACAACCTCGGATGTATTTGGACGGTTTACATCCTCAAAAAGTGTTACGTTTAAGTCCGCTGCAAATAGATCGCGTAGTGATCTTATTTAGCAGTTAAACTTTATGACTTAACTCTTGGGAATCTTAATTATGTTTGCAATAAAACACTTCACTGGCAATCAATTTAAACTCAGATCAATAAATACAACTCTTAAACACTACATTTAATTAATGATATAATTCAAAAATATACGAACTACTTCAACTGATGTACCGGCATACATCCGAGGTTGATTTTGAAAAAAAATGGCCGAGGAGCTCCGAATGGTTGGTGTCCAGATTCCCTTTAAATATTTATAACTGTACCGTCTTGGTCTTCACTGTCCGACGGTTAGAGAAAATTGAAACAACTTACGAGGGGTTTTGGATTGTACGATTTAACCAGGCCAATGGCCTATCCATTGACATCGGCCTCACTGAGAGCCTGGTCCTCAATCCTGCTCGGTTGTGGAGCATAGTGCACAGACATAATGTAACCATGAGTAAAGCTATTATGGTTATTCTCTATCATATTACGGATTGCTGTGCTTTAACCATCAGATGTATCCGGATCGCGAAAATTTCATGTCATTAGAATCTACCGTGTGATACTTTGAACCAATTTAATCTTGTTCATAGCTACTCATGTGTACCCTTTTGGTGCCATTGTCAATCACATAATATTGCAATAAATGTTTTGGACAAAAACCAACAATACAATTATTTATATGGAAACATACTAATTCGAATCAAGTATGACTAACGAAACAAGAGTCAAGATCATTCATAAGCACCTAGACATAACACAGTCATTACAAAACGGCTACATCAACTGCAATTATTTTATTATTAAACAGTTGCCCTCATTATTTCTGTAATTAAATGATATAAATATTATGGAATACAACTGATTGAGTAAATTGGCGACAGAATTATATAGAATCTGCATCATGCCAAAAAGGGGAAATAAATAAGAAGACTGTGAAGCATCTCAGAAGTATAAACCGCCAGTTGTGGTTCATGCAAACCAGTGTGCGAAATTTAAATACAAACTTACAACTTGTTCAATATGTACATTATGATTGTTTGCTATGAACAGTTCTGTGCGAAGAATATATCGCAATACTCGCCACGTTACACTTACTATGCCCTCTGATATTCAATAACGCGTTTGGTAATTTACTGAAACTGAAACAGATGGGTTTAGGTGGGGGATGTGTTAAACATAGGTTCATGGTCCAGCATCACTACAACACGTAAACAAAAAAATCAATAACGAGTAGGAAGTTTAGGGCGCACAATAAAGGTTGATGAACCTTATACTAAAACTACATGATGTGTGCTTAGATAAAATGATTGCCCTTCAATTTGTTTTTATTAATAGCTACATGGCCACAATATAAAAATGTTTAATGAGTCAAAATATAGCTGATATTGTTTTAAGTAGTATACAAATCAAATGCCTCTTTGTAAAGACCATTAAAATCGAATAAATTCAACATGAAGCATTAGAAAACTTCAAACATTATTTTGCATCAAACTATACTGTGCGCCTTAAACGATCTTATACAATTTACCCATTAATATTGATAATTAACCAGTAAAAATGTTTTTACAGACTTCGGTATTTTGTTCCAAATATAATGAAGGCAGACACTACACATTGTTTTAACACATGTGACCACATTATCTTCACGGAATTGAATATTTTATATCTAGATGAAACACAGAACTGAATGTTGATTATTTTTCATCCCGATGCCCTGTGGGATGGAATTATTAAATACAAAAAAAGATTTCTTTGAACCAAATAAAGTAGAGTTGAAAGAGCAATGGTGTTTTTATCGTTTGACTTTATGTTATAAACATTTAGCACAATGGTAAAACAATACTGACTTACAGCCTTAAAAAGTTAAAAAGTTTAAACGAATTTCGTATAAATAAAACAATATAAATCTTCAACATATTCTGTGTGTTTGATCTGAAATAAAAGGTGCAGAAATAAGAAATACAAACTAATTTTACGAACTGATGAGCTGGCAACGGGTAAGAGCAAATCTTCCGCAACTGCAGTTTAAGCTTTGTCAGCGGTGTGTGATATCAAGCGACTTAAATTGTGGTAATAAATCAGTTTAAAAAGGAAAGCATAATCAATATTTCCGTTTACTAGATATCGTAATTACCTGTAATGAGAAATGTATGTTATTCTATGGACTTCAGAAATGTTCCGATTAATTCACCTCATCGTTCCGAAGCAGGATATTAATTCCGTGATATGTAACATGTATTCTAATATATTATTCGGGACCCTACCGGCGGACGAATATGGCAATAAAAAGTAGTGATAAGGATTGCAGGTTAAAGGAGATATAAATTAGCGTAGATATATGGGGATGGGCATGTTCATGTTATAAATACATAAGTCAAAGAAGGCGTGCTTGCATTTGTTTGCATTATTGACATTCGGTGGTCTGATCAGTGTTTCATTGTTAATCGTCAGGCAAGTCACATTTATTAGCTACCTTGTGTGATTCACAAAGCTCTTCATTCAAAGATCTTAAAGAAGAAGAATAGATGATTGTTGTGATGTTGAAATTAATATTTTATGAAAATATGTCAAAGAAGAACTAGATAAACTACCGAAAATTTCCTGAATGGTACCTTTCTCTGATCAGATATTTATGGCATTCCAATTTTACGTTATGCATGACTCTCCGTTCGATATTATGGACACATAAGAAATAAACGGATACATATTTCATCTGCGTTAAATGACAAAAGACGAATGCTGTTGTCGAGAAAACGACAACTTTTTGACAAACGATGTTTTGATATTACAGTGCATGGCTATTGGCTGGTGTGTCCGTTCTGAATTGTCGGTCGACCTTTGATTCTTATTTCATTTAACAAGACTATTGGAAATGTTCGGCTTCTGGGCTTGCCTCTGTAGTTTTCATCTGATCGCATGAATAAATAAAATGAATGTAGCCACTTGATAAGAAAAACAACTGCGCCATTTCGTCCAGTTTTCATATACATGTATTCATTCTTGCGCTATTCCAGACTATTTAAGTTTGTTGTTTTAGTTTTTTGAATAAAGCAAAAGTAATCGAAAGAAACAAAAAACATGAGCAAAATCTACATAAGAATGCACATATGCTAATAAATGGTAAAATGCTAAATTTGGACTGCAATTAATTTAGGTTGATGTTCAACTTAATCGTTCATAAATCGAAGGGTGCAAAGAAATGAGTCAAATCAAAGTAGTTTGAACTTAAGAATTGATTTTTAATGGCACACACATAAATACCCAAAGGACATACACATACATACACACGAAACTGGAAATATCAGGCGTAAAATTTGAACAATATGTTTAAAGACACACATATGAAGGCCAACACGTCCCTTCACGAGACAAATATTACGCCATTAGATAACAAATATTACACAGATAACATGTTACCACATACAAGATGTTGTAGCGTCTAGTTCAACAATAGAAATATATATGTGAAAAACTACAGAAACAAGCTCAGTAGAAAAAAGTTAATACACCTTATTTTTTATTGAAATAAAACATATTCAAATGATATGTACGAACACTTATTCAAGAGTTTAGATACACCTGAGCTAGACACTTTGGGCATTACCTTCATCCGATCAATTACAATTAATACCATTTTAGATTAGAATTACTAGTGACAAAGGCACTAGACGTGATAATACTTCTGAAAAAATATCCAGGAAGAAAGGAAATCAATCTATTTCAATCTATTTCCCACAATTCCCAAGAAACGTCCTATGATAAAGGTGATACATATTGCGCATTCATCGTACTATTTCACACATTTATAAGAAAAGAAAGCTTTTGGTTTAAACGCGATTAATGGTTATTAATATATTCATATCAAATTTGTATTTTAATATAATTTATGCTTATTATGTTAGCAATCATTGTTCAATGGAAAAAACTAAGACCCATGACGAAAAACGAACAGCGGCGTGCGCTCGGAACCATTTCACATTGTGTCCATGGTGACCGAAATAAGTATACCATTGAATCAAGTTCGATGTTTGACTTGTGAAAAAACAATGTTATTAGGAACTTGTGACGTCAACTGTGATATCAATGTAGTTCACGTCATTAAGTCAGGCCTAAAAAAATATGTCCGTTTCGGGTAACCCGACCCTACCTATAAAAATGCGCCGACCCTAACTATTTTTTCCGTTTCTGAGACAAAAAAATATTCGTTAGCGAATAGAGAGTTACGAAGGGCGGATAAATGCAGATTTTAATCAGAATTATTGTTTATATGATAAAACAAAGTCAGGCAATGACAGTAATGTAGGAAAGACTGCCATGTGCAAGAAAACACTCTGAACTTAAGACAGATTTTGAAAAAAAATCATAAAAAAAATCCCTACCTACCCTACCCAGAAATTTTGGGTAGGTTACCCTATACAAACAGTATTTTTTTGGCCTCAGTAAACAACGAATCAAGCGCTTTTTGGTGTTTATACCTTTTAGAAAGAAATGAAGTAAATTATATGCAAGAATATGTTTGAGTTATGAGTTTCCGGCACGGGTGGAAAGAAAACGGATACTCGGGACCGCTGGGTTACCACCTTTCAAGACTCGTTACCTATTTTAATACCAGCCTTTAAAAATATTTCGCCAAGTGAACACAGATGGTTATATTCTACTAGTGGCTAAGGCTAGAGGGAATAATATACTTTCTGTGTCAACGAGGTGAACTTAAATATAATGTCGTCTGATATCTACATAATGCCCTGCATTGTTTGCATTACAAATGCATGAGCAGTTACTCCAAGAATTAAGTTCCTACAATTCATTTAAGCATATTTCAAATCGACTTTTCAAAGTTATAAACAGACATGAAAATTGTACTTAAAAAAAAGTTTACGACCTAATGTTGCGAGTTACCAGCGTCGAAAATATGGCTGATGGGAGAAGTAACGGCAATTCATTTAGGCATACGTGCAAAACACTATCAATTCTAAACGACATACTAAGAAATGCTATTGAAAATCACACGAAAGAGCGAACGAAAACGTTAAGAAATTGCAGCGTATTGCGTCAGTTTATAGTCCGTGGTCACGATATTACATCCTTGGTGTAGAGACGATGGTTCCTGGAAATTAATTAAACATGTAAATGAAGTTTCATACCTTAATTATTTATGAGTCTAATTACAAACACTGAGACCATTTGTTTTGTCTTTTATTTCAATGATCAGACCCTAGACTGCTTTGAGGGAAGAAATAAGAACACTAGTCTTCTTCTGTTTTTGGTCTTGATTATATGTTTGTTTATGAATTTCATATTATTACAAATGCAAGTTGAATGAGTTAAATACTTAAGGTGCTGAGTTGGTAAATTCATGTTGAATTCATTATATAGCTGTGTGAAACCGTGATCGATTCCTTTTCGTTATTGTTTTGCTCCTAACTACCGTATACCTTATATCAAAGATTCTGATATACTGCTTGGCAAGCACTGTTTTTTATGAATTATGATATTCAGGAAATGCTTTGAAAACTTTCAGAAATTCAACAATTACAGCAAAGAAACTCTTACCATAAAACTATTTCCAAAATGCAAAAACATTTATTGTGAAACATTATACATTTGAAGGCTGCATTTTTGTTTCATAACCGAACCAACGATTAGACATCAAAGTTTTATTATTTCTTTCTTTGTAAACAGCAGGGACAATTAAACATATTCATAAGCTTTGATTTTCATAGAACAGTACTAAGCAAGCACGTCTATTGAAACGGGAAAGGATGATTCAACTATAAACAGTTATTTGTGTTTCCTCTTTGGAAAAATAATAGATACTGTTGACATCATGACTTGATATATACTTTCAACATAAAAGTGTAATTCAATACCGTATTGTACTTTATCGATCATTTCTAAAATTGACCAAAAACGCTCTTAAAATTAAATAAGCGGAATGTATATTTCTCACCAAGTATATCATTTTCTCAGGAGACTTGAATACATAATACCAGGATGAGTCAATTTTAAAGGTGTTTCATCAATATATTTTAACAATTAAAGGAATAACGGCCTTCAAATGTCACTCATAAATCCACGTCGTCGATGTTTTTGCGAAAAGCAGCTTTAATTCAAGGTGATTTTTTAGATATTATTCGAAAAGGCCTCATATAGGACACTTAAATATAAAAAAAGAAAATATTTTATTGACACGCAAATCCCAGCAGTTTCCTCACAATTGGCTATTAACACGATGTTGCTTTAACCTACGTGTCAGTTCATTTCCGAACAATCGTAATTCAAAGTTGATATTACGACAAGGGGATCCTGAAAAAAACACAGATACAAATAAATTTACGATGAATATTATCCATATTTCTAGATTTAAGTGGGGTTTTTTAACTTTTCTTTATTGTATATACAACTGGAAGTCAATTTTGTGCAATTATCGTGAATTAAAGTCATAGACAAATAGAGCAGTATTATATTGATAAAAACGTCTGGGTATATGCCATTATGTACACATTTTTTTTTTTTTGCCCACGATTACTTAGAAGATATGGCAATCTCTGTGCCAGTTCTGTGACAGTGTTCAATATATAAATAGTCGTGACAGTCTCTCTCACAATCTGTGATTGCTTGCGCTTACACTACGAAGTTTTGCTGTTAACTAACGACGCAGACGGGAATAGCAAGCAATGCCTTTATATAAAGTAGTATTGTCTTCCAACAATGTCCTTTGCGTTAGAATATGGAAAATAATACAATGGACACTGCGGGGACAGGCTCAGTAGACAACAAAAGCTAAGATTTATGTACTTACACTGAAAGAGAGACAAACCAACTACACACAACACAGACAGACCAGACAAACACCACCTTATCGTTATCAATAAAAGTTGGGCTCACCGCTTTGGGAACCATAGAAGTCTCCTTTACGTACTGATGATAATTCCCTCTACGCGTGTTCAAATTGTTCTATATAACTATAACCCTATTACCTCCAAAGAATATTGCCGGATAGCTAACAACTACGGCTATTGCAAATGTTTAACATGGAAGAAAAGATAACAATCACAAATGGTCTAAACTTTGTCATGTGATTGTGTTGCATAATGTCAGTTTTGTCATAGCCAGCAACGTCAAACTGACATGTCCGCTGCCTTTCTTTAGTATTGCTAAATATATATTTACCCGTGACGCCACGCTTACTTCAATTAGCAGTTTAATTCCTATGAAAGGTACCTTTTACTGCAAATGATGCATACGCAAAAAAATATTTCTACAAATATTCTGAATATGTATTCAGTAAACAGACAATTAAACAATTATCTTTATATTTGAAAATTAACTTAAAATTGTTTTATTCATTCAGTAAAATGTAGTTTATGTCCTTCTTAAATGCGCCTATTCTTGTCTCTGTTTTCTGTAGAACAATATAACTCAACATTTTTTATTATGCCATATCGTTTTTCTTCATTTTTATATAGGTTAAGATAAAACGTTGATTGTTTAATCAACTGAAATGCTATTTGTGCTGTAGTATAGGTTACGGAATTGATGATAAATAAAATCCATACTGAGTTATGAGAAGGAAAAAACATACGGTTTATTGCTAAACAATTTTAAAAACAATAAATAAACATTTGACCGACAAAGAGTTTCGTAAAAGAGGTCATTTGGGATCTTTTTGTTTTACCTTCAATGACTGCATCGTTGGCACTCCATAATTCAATCGTTTAAGATGATGTCTGATGTCAGTCGTTGAATACTTGTAGTTACTTGTACAATTTAAAGTATTTGTTTTACACTATTCTTCATTGTATTATAATGTTGCTGTCTCCGAGCAGAATAATATGTTTGATTTTTAAAGTATTCATTAATGTTGGAAGATGTGAGACTTTGATTACACATACAATAGTTATAACAGCTAGTGAACACTTCTCTCGAATGAAGCATATAACAAGATTACATCTTATAAATCTGATTAAAATAACCAGTGGTTATGGATAGGATAAACACGTGTTTTGTACATGCATTTATGGCGATCTGCATGTCAATGCGTATTTGAGTGAGCAAAATTTGGCTAAATTAGATTCTAAAGCAAATACATGTAAAATATGACTCGATATGTTATAATAACTAAGCTTTCAACGATGTTCAATAGCATCAGAATGACTTGTACAATTCGAAACAAAACACTTCAAAGAAAACTACAGCGACAAGACCAGTAGTCAAAACAATATGCCTTAGGTAAACAGCTTTCTGATTTCAAAAAGAACTGTAGATACGCTCAAACAAACACAGCGAGGTTTTATCTACCTTAACATTGTTTAACATAAGGTGATGAATGGTTTATATTATGCTTGAATGTCGAATATGATGTGTAGACAAATATCTTAATAATATGGACAAGTTGAAAAATATTAAATTTTATAAAACAATGCCCCCAAAAAATCTATGAATCTATCATTGATATTTTATAAAACAATTGTCTGTTAAGCATTTGTTTAAAGAGTAACACGAATCTCGGGTAATCTTTAACACTTTGAGATAGCCGAACATTATTAAAATCCCAATGAACTAAAACCGAAATTGACTTCTTTGCCCAAGTCAATGTTTAGAGTTCACACATAATGTAACCTTCATTAGAACTATTAAGGTTATTATGGCTATTTAACTTGCACCAGTGTGCATCGTTAGCACCGTATTGGAATGTAAAGCTTAAACTGAGGTTTCCGGTGGGTGCAGTTTCGTCACATTAGTAATCCAAAGTGTTGACATTGCTAAGAAGTCAAAACTTATATATAACTACTTAGGTGCCCCAATTTAGTGTCACTGTCAATCACGTTTACCATTTTTTTATTGTGACACAATAGTTTATGTCTTAAATGGTAACTTACCATGTTTGTTCAAATATGACTTAAGGGACAGTGGTCAATTTCATTCCTAACACTAAGACACAACAAAGTTGCTTCAGACAAACAACTGCAATTATATTATTAAATAACAATCGTCCTTATGATTCGTGTGATTAAATGAAAAAAGTATCATGGAATCTCCCTTATTAAATTATTTAAATAACGATAAAAGTCTTAGAATCTGCATCGTGCTAAGCTTAAAGAGAATTGTGAAACATATCACAATATTTGTGCGAAAAGCTACAAAAACAAGCTCAGTAAAAGTTTCAATATAAACCCGGTTTAATGCCGTTGGGTAAACGCCAAAGACATAGAAAATAAAATCACAAACAAGAAACATGGAAGAACAGCACAAAACTCCACAAACAGCACAGTGCATACATACTATATATAAAAAAGATAAGTATGTTTTGATCCAATGCAAAAACATATGCGATATTTAAATACAAATGCACCATTATGTTTCTCAAATTATATCAACAACATGTAGTCACTAATGCAGCTAAATATTCTAATGTTTAATAATTGGGTAAATGCGTTGGCTAATTAAGTGAAACTGTAAGGAATGGAATAGGGGATGGGTGTTAACGATTTGCCGTGGTCTTGATTGGTTAGGTTCATATTGTGATTTCTATGTAATTGTTTTGTTTTGTCAAGGTATGCGATAAACATTATCATTAAACGCCATAGCCATGATTAACGACATGTTTAACTGATGTTATATCACCAATAAATAATTCAAACACAAATTAATACGTTTGCGCTTGGGAAAGTTTATGATCTTATAAAAATACCAATTTCATTTTGATAATAAGCCAGTATTATAAAAAATTTATTTGTGACTTTCCCGGCGGACGAAACTGTCAATAAAAGTGGTGAATATGATTGCAGCTAACTACATATAAAAGTTAATGTAGAAATATGGGCATGAGCATTTGTCGTGTTTAGAAGACATAAGACAAGGAAAACATGTTGCATTCGTTTGCATTATCGACAGCCGATGGATTGAACAGGGTTGCATTGTTAATCGTAATACAAGACACAACAGCAATAAAGACTTCATGTATTTATGAGCTCACTTTCGTGATCAACAAAGCTCTTCGTTCGAGGTTTATTAAGAAGAAGAAAAAATGGATGTGATGAAATCATTATTGTATTATAATATGTTGGAAAAAGGCTTACATAAAAGAAAGTAAATAACCTAAATGAATTAAACTGTTCTCTGGATGGATTATCTGTTGGCCTTTGATTATTGTGGCATTAAACAAGACTATTGGAAATGTTTGGGTTTTGGGCTTGTCACTGTAGGTTCCATCCGATCGCATGAATACATAAATAGTATGTAACCGCGATTATACGGAGGACAACTACGCCATTTCGTTCAGTTCTAGAGTTTTCAATTAATAGCACGTTATAAGGTCAGTCAAGAACGTAGGATGAGTATTTTGGTGTTTTTGTTTTAAAATTGCATAAAATTCATACCAAAGGAATGCAAGAAAATAAACCAATCATGTATTTCCGGCCCGGATAGGAAAAAAGACACTCGGGCACGTTCATAGCCGGTTACGTTTCAAGCATCGTCCCCCGATTGCATACGTGTTCTCGGTCGTTTTTTTGTTCTATCAGCACCGGAAACACATCACAATGCTGACTGTATTCCACCCAGTGAACACGAAACGTTATATTTAACCAATAGCTTTGCCATGAGAGAATAATTTCTGTGTTCACAAATGGAAATATGTTGCTTAAACTGAAACAAACATGTATAACTTTATATCATGCTGATTATTCATCAAAATACGAGTTCATTATTTGGAATGTGGCATCAAATCTCAGCCACCTACGACATACTGGAAATAACATCATGAATTTCCTTCCCACAACTGTGCACGTTTTCGTTTATTTTACAGTATAAAAATCTCGAAATGAGAAAGTAGTGAATAAGTGAAATTCTAGTTTAATAAACTTACTGTTTCAAACTGCGTGTTTAATGGGAAAATAGTCCATCGTTTTTTTTTGTTTTGCAATAAACTACCGGAAATAATAGAATAAACAGTAATCTTTTGAAATGAAGTCGACAATCTTCGTAAAGCTCTGCATTGTTTGCATTACAAATGCATCAGCTGCTAACTCCCAAGACATAACTTCCTGAAATATGTTTAAGCATATTTCAATAGACTTAAAGAAAACATACTCAAAAACAGTACAGAGAATAAGATTTAGTTTTGAAAGTGGGCAGCGTCGGATAATATGGTCAATATAAAACATAACGGCAATATAGCTGGGTAAACGTACAAAGCACTAATAACATTCAATACAAAACAATTAATCTAATTGGAAATCACACGAAAGAGCTAAAGAAATTACTGCGTATTGCCTTTGTTTATAGTCCGTTATCACGATATCCAATCTTCTTAATAAGAAGATATTTCCTGGAAATTAATTCAATTGGTAAATTGAGTTTGATACCTTGTTTATTTTTGAGATTTTTATACAAATATTGAAGTCTTTTTGCCTTTTATTGATAAGATAAGACTCTACAGTGCTTAAAAATAAGGTGTGTTCTGTGACGTGTCTAGTCCTGATCCAATATCTGTTTACGAACTCCATAGTTTTACTTAACATGAATGTACGAGTTGTAATCGCCACTTCCAAATCTGCTAAATACTTTGGGCGCTTTGTAAGAAGGTCTTAGCTGTATTCGTAATAAAGTTGTGTTTAACTGTTACAGCAACTTCGTTTCCAGTGTCCAATATTTTGTGTTCAAAATTCAATAAACCCAGTAGCTGTTCTTATAAAAGTAGAATCTGGAAATTCTCTCAAAGTGACTTCGGCACACTTAGGCAGCTCATTGCAGATTTTGATTTGAATACATGGTGTAATAATGCTATAACTATTTGCACGTATTAGTATACCAATCAACTCATGTCATTCTGTAATATATATATTCAAAATTTGTAACGATTCGAACACAGGAGCCTCCGTGGTTCCATTTTGAAATAAGAAAGCCATACGATGTTCAAACAACAACAAAATTACACGACTCAACTTCCCGAAACTGCAAAGGAAGCTCATTAGGAGAAACTTGCTGAAAAGCTCTTAGAGACCAGGTCCTCATCTTCTGAGTTTTTGGATAGTTCTAAAACACTTAACTTTTCCACTCCAGCTAAGAAGCCTCCCCAACTCATTCCTTGAGGCATTTGAATGAAATACCAACAAGGTCAATCTTCTGAATCGGAAAAGCCAACTATACTTGACTGACTTCAATACATCATGTCGAGACGTCTTTGATTTAGTTTTGGTTCTAAAGACCGGCATGACCACCGGATCTGTTTCTGTAAATAGTTATGTTTTTATAGATGCACTCTTACTCCCCAATAAGATTTATCACAATTAATATAATTGTTTTAATATACCAAATCGGATAAATAAATGTCGAAAACAATGGTTTTTATGAAGGATACCGAGTTTATTTTGAAGGAAAGATGCAGAAAATACGGTATTTTTATGTTTTGAGACCATCGTTGATCGCAGTTAATCTTTTAGCACTCACCATCATATAATAGTTTTGCATCAGCAGCTCAAGTTTATGTTTGTTATACTTGTGTGTATTGATTTTGATTACTAGTGTCACTTTAAGGAAATAGCTTCTGGAAAAACTCTTCCCCTTCGTAATCTATTCAACCTTTTTCACCGCAGAGGTAAAAAACAGTCTTGGGAAACTAGCAAACGAATGTGTTTATATAAAGCGTCGAATCCCCAAAATGTGGGCAACTTTCGTCAAATATCCCTGTTAGTGTTGTCAGCAAAGTTCTTTAACTTTTTTTGAGCAACTGAATATCCCAAACCTTTTCATTTTGGTTTCATTCCGAAAGATTCCTCTGTGAACCAACTGATTTCTATCAATCACTTATTTTGTCTTGCTCTTGACGAAGTCAAAGAAGAAAATGCATTTTTGGCAGAAAGGTCTTCTTTTCAATCTAAGACAAGGAACTTCTTATTATCTTAGCGAAAGAACAGCATTGCCTTTTAGGTTAATACAAACTGACACTGTTTCTGTGACAGCTGGAATCCTTCAATGCTCTTTCTTGGCTTCGTCTTTCAATATATCAAAATAAGATTTTGCATGAAATAAGGTCTATTATTCGCCTTTTTTGCAGATGAGACAGCCTGAGACATTAATGTCGATGACCCTTTTGCTGCAGCAAGTCTACTTAATGATAAATGGCACATATTCATGCCTGAGCAAATCATTGGCTTGTTGCCTTTAATCCAGAGGCACCTCTTTTACCTCGAAATGTTAACAAACCATTACAACCACCATTTTTTATGATAATACATAGATCAAGGAAATTACCTTATATACACACTTGTGCGTCAAACTTTCAACTTCCTGCTCCTGATATCGAAATTATTGCAGTCCATGTTGCCAATGCAAGTAAATTGATGACACATACCTCTCTTTCTTTCTTGTACACATTTCTGGGGTTCTGTAGCAAGCCTTCTTGACAAGTATCATGCATCAGACCGATAATACTTCAACTTCTTCTCTTCGGCTCAAAAGGGGCAAATGACAAAACAAACTCGACCGTCTTCAAATGTGTCCAAATGTTTATCAAACAGATCAACATGTTTTAACTCATGCTCAACACAATTTGAAAACACCTGACACCTACAACCTACTTCTTGACTTTATCTCATACCCCGTTCGTTTGACGTATATTCTATGGTATTAACTCATATGCACTCATACCTCATTTTATTTGCAATACGATTAATAACAATAAACACTGTCAAATTTTGTAACTACAAAAAACTTCAATACACGTAGTTGAAACCAATCATTTTAAATTGTAAATTGCAAAAGCAGCTTTGAAGAACGTCAGAAACGAGACAGTATGCATTCACCATATACTTCAGCTTGCATTTTCTCTTGTACCACTTGCATTATGCTAGATGTTTTTATTCGTTATGTTGAATTGTTTATACAACTGAATACTATTTAAACCATTTTTTGCCTAAAGCTGCCCTATAAATCAATTGTTATATGATTTGGATGGCAAATACTTGTTTTAATGAAAGCCGATTTTGAAGAAATACTCAACAATTTTAGCGAAGTCTTAACGTGAATTAATGTCGAAAATCCAATAACATTTTTTTAAGATTTTTACATAACCGAATAAACCAATAAAACCTGAGAATTTATATAATTATTATAACTAATTAGTTTTTGTTATTTAAAAAGAAAAGACAATTAAACAGATCCATAACCATTTATTAACATTGGAACACTATTAAAGTAACTCGTCTATTTAAACGGAAAAGGATAATTTGACTACAGATAAATCCTTTTTTTTAGTTTGAAATAAAATAGATATAAAATTATTTAAAATTAATAGGTACTGTTGACATCATGACGTGATATATACGTTCAGCATTAAAGTAAAGGTCAATACTAAGGAGTACCATAACTGCCCATATAACAAAGCAAGCGGTTTGTTAATTTCTCACCGAGTATATCAGTTTCTCAGGAGATATAAATGCATAATACCAGGGTGATGTTAATGTATAAGTCGTTTCATCAATATTTAACAATTATAGGAATAACGGCATTAAAATGTCACTCATAAATCCACGCCGTCGATGTTTATGCGGAAAGCAGCTTTCATTCATGACAATTTATTTAAACAATTATTCCCAAAGGTCTCCTATAGGACACGTAAATATAAAAAAAGAAAATATTATATTGACACTCTACTCCCAGCAGTTTCCTCACAGGCGGCTATTAACACGGTGTTGCTTTTACGAGTATTACCCGCGCGTCCGGGCATTTTTGATTAATCGTGATTTTAGATCTGATATTACAATAAGGAAATCCGGAATGGATACAGGCAAAATTAGGTTTACAATGTAAATGATCCATATTTTCAGCTAAAGTGTTAATATTGTAAGGTATTATGGTTTAAATAAGCTATTAAAAGGACTGACTTATGTATTTTTTACATTTTCTTTCCATATTAATGTATAAACATTGTAAATTGGAGGTCACTTTTGTGCAAGGTAAAGGCATAAGCAAGTTAATCAATATGTCAAACAAAGGTACACAAATTATTAGTTTCTGTTGTCGACGATTTCTCTTAAAAAAAGAACCCCGGCAATCTATTCGATTGCTTGTTGTATTAATAATGGTATTGCATCTGAGTTTTGTATTTATAAAAGCAGATCAATGGTATATGTTCTTATAAGTTTTATCAGCTGATAACAACAAGAAGAACAAAAAGTTGAATTCCACTCTCAGACACACACCAAATTCGGTTCCATGTATTATTCTCTTCAAGATTGCTGCACTTTATCATCCTACTTCACCTTCCCCTAGACAGACAAAATTCACCTGCCATATGTTTACGCCTACACAACGATGTATTGCTGTAAGCTGCCTACGCAGAAGAAAAAAAATAGCTAACAATGTCTTTATATAAAAGGGAATTGCCTTGCATGTCTTCTTTAAAAGCACTAGGCAAAGGCTTCATTATGCTGAGCGAGAGACACATCAACTACACACTACACATACACCAAACTTATCATTGTCAATAAATGTTCGGGTCAACGCCTTGGAAATAATACATGTTTATGTTTTACGTTCTATTGATGAATACTTCGAAGCATGTGAAAATTATGCTATGTTACAATAGCCATAGCACCTTCGAAGTAGGCTTTGTTCGATTGTCAGATGGGTAACTATTAGAGCTGTTGTAATTTTATCTGGAAGAAATACGCGACATCATTCCAAAGATAGCTAAACGTTATCATATTGATCTGATGCATATGATCTGTTGTCCTCATCTGTCTCGTCACACTCATAAGTGTACTGCCTATCTTCAGCATTTCTCGATATCTCCTCACCCGTGACGCCACGCTTGGACGTTTGCAGTCTCCCGCATTGATTTAGATCTTATCCTTTTATCAGACTTGGTGACAATGAACCTTATCTGCCATAAATTGAGCAAGTCCTGTTTAATATTTACAATACTTGATAACAATGCACCTTCTCTGTCCTAACTTCACTATATCCTGTCTTATTCTAACTATACTTGGTAACAATGCACCTTCTCAGTTGATCATGCCCTGTCTAATATTAACGATACGTAGTAACAATATTAAAACACGCTCTCTGTTAAATTTTATTATACTGGATAGCCATGCACCTTTCTTTTTCCTTACTTGATCATGTCCTGTCTAAATTTTATTATACTGGATAGCCATGCACCTTTCTTTTTCCTAACTTGATCATGTCCTGTCTAAATTTTATTATATTGGATAGTCATGCACCTTTCTCAATCCTAACTTGATCATGTCCTGTCTAAAATTTATTATACTGGGTATCAATGTGCATTTCCCTGTCCTAACTCGATCATGCCCTGTCAAAGTTTAACAATACTTGTTAACAATGCAACTTCCTCTGTCCTAACATGATCATGTCCGTTCTAATACTAACAATACTTGGAAACAATACACCCTTTCTGTCCTAGCTTGATCATGTCCTGTCTGATATTAACAATGCTTGATAACGATACACCGTGTATGCTATAACTTAAATATGTCCTGTCTGATATTAACAATGCTTGATAACGATACACCGTGTATGCTATAACTTGAATATGTCCTGTCTGATATTAACAATACTTGATAATGATACACCGTGTATGCTATAACTTGAATATGTCCTGTCTAATATTTACAATACTTGATAACGATACACCGTGTATGCTATAACTTAAATATGTCCTGTCTGATATTAACAATGCTTGATAACGATACACCGTGTATGCTATAACTTGAATATGTCCTGTCTAATATTTACAATACTTGATAGCGATACACCGTGTATGCTATAACTTAAATATGTCCTGTCTGATATTAACAATATTTACAATGCTTGATAATGATACACCGTGTCTGCTATAACTTAAATATGTCCTGTCTGATATTAACAATACTTGATAATTATACACCGTGTATGCTATAACTTAAATATGTCCTGTCTGATATTAACAATACTTGATAATGATACACCGTGTATGCTATAACTTGAATATGTCCTGTCTAATATTTACAATGCTTGATAATGATACACCGTGTATGCTATAACTTAAATATGTCCTGTCTGATATTAACAATACTTGATAATGATACACCGTGTATGCTATAACTTGAATATGTCCTGTCTAATATTTACAATACTTGACAAAGATACACCGTGTATGCTATACCTTGAATATGCCCTGTCTAATATTTTCAATACTTTGTAACAATGAACCTTCTCTGTCTTAACTTGGTCATGTCCTGTTTAATATTTACAATATTTGGATACAAAGTTTTTAAGCAAAAAAATCAACATTACATCATTCTTAATTATGGGCCTTAATTGTCAAATCCTGACAAAATATCACCTTTTTACCCCCTTTATTGCAGTAATTTGTAAATGTCAATAGTCAGAGTGTGTGTGTTTCACATTATTGTCGATCTATGACATGTCCATACAAGACATTTGATTTTATATAACAAAGATCCTGTTTACACATTATTCATAATTCATTATTTCATCTGTTCATCAATTCAGCATATTTAGATTGATTTTGTCTGTATAAAACATGGTACGTATAGTGTAACGGTTAATTTCTATAGCATCATCATGAACTTGAGGCCTTACTTAACTTTATTATAAGCCCAGAGTTCGTGTATATTTAACTCCTGAACTTTTAATTCACTGTTTCTTTCTCATGTGTGTTCGGCACGATTTATTCCGGAAATGAATATACATAAATAATATGCTACCATGTCATATTGTGTCACACACAATAAGACCAGTATGTATGTACTCATAGGCTGGAGAAATTCGCATGTCCGGGCATTTCCGATTAATCATGATTTTACGATGTTTTGAATGCATACGGGTGCAAATAGTTTTAAAATGTATATGGTCCATATATAGTATTAAGTAAAATTGTTGTAACCATTTGAACAAGTACGTGCTAACAACTGTTATTTGGGGCATATACCATCGTCACAAAATGAGTACTCAGAAAATAAAAATCAATATGTATGATACATACGTCAGTATATCAATAGTACTGTTGACAAGGTATTCCTTCTTTGTCCAGCCTACAAAGCCCCCATCCTCCCCTGCAGTGCGAAATTAGTGCAGACGACATCTGTAGACGCCAGCTGAGCAAGTCAGCTTCATCTCAATTACCTATATATTACCACGACCATTTATACTCATTTACCCCTTGGATATTTCAGGCGGAGAGAAATTACTTCTGGCTAGTCATCATCCCATTTCCTGGCATCGATGGAAGACTAAGTCAGTTATATCACTGCACGCATACACGCATTTCCTGGTATGTGAATATTGTCTGCAACTTAGAAATTGTTCGTTTTTTTGCTTGGAAACACACACGTGAGATATTTGACAAAGAATTAGCCAAAGAATAGTGAAGTTAATTGACCAAATATCATATCATGTTAGAGCTGAGCCACATTTCTTATGAACATTGTCAATATTCTTATTTCACCAGAATGTTTTCGAAGTGACATATTCAGGGTTTTTTTCACATCATTCGATAATATTCATTATTGTTGCTTATGAAAATGTTGGGGTAGACCACCTGTACAAACGTTCATTTAGCTTAATACAAATT
Organism: Mya arenaria; assembly: GCF_026914265.1. Classification (NCBI taxonomy): domain Eukaryota; kingdom Metazoa; phylum Mollusca; class Bivalvia; order Myida; family Myidae; genus Mya; species Mya arenaria. Next base: position 61,376,315 of record NC_069124.1, on the reverse strand, counting down.
AAAACAGAATTACTTCTTTTAAAATGTCTTACTAATGAGATATCCGCACTGAAGTGAGATTTGTTTCAGTTCATTAGAAGAAGAGTAATGTTTGCCGTCTTGTTACATAGTTTTCTCTCAACAATATTGTTTTGTTTCATTTATAGGGAAATGAAGATTATTGTATGATTATTATTTGATTTTGTTTTATGTATTTTGAGTGGGAAATATTGATAATTTGACCGCTCCTTAATTATTTTGTTTTCGATTACAGCAAAAGAATTTATAATCGAAATAGGGAACTGAATTTTATTTTTAGATAATGACATAAGAAATACATTCGTTAATTTGTGGAAATAATGCTTAATAGACAACACCGAGCGATCGTTGCATTAAATTGCTTGCTGCACAGCTGTGAAGATTGTATATGTTCCTAATTGTGGTGCAATAAAAAAAACACGAACAGAATCAGGCCAACACATAAGCTGGCTTTTTTTTGTACCTCAATCAACATTAACGGTAAAGATTTATGCGTTATGACGTCAAGTAGTTTTGTGAATTTCTAATGCTTTATTATATTTTAAAATTAACTGAAAAATAATATAATCGATATTTTGGCGCTTTTTTAACTTGGGAATTTGTGGCCACGTAGCTACCAATTTAAAACAAATTTGTAAACGTTCAAAAGTTATCTGAACACAAATATCATTCTTATTTTTTAACCAATAAAGGCAAGTGAATTAATCATAACTATGATCTAAAATTAAAACTAGTTTGGCATCAACGAATATTGTGTCCCTTCAATGTTCAAATACCAAAACAATGTTAATTTTATCTTCTCTTACAAAAACACATGTTCTATAACGACTAGAAGTCAAAAGTCAGCTTCGAAATAATTTCAACCATTATATTATAAATCTTTTAAGTAATTAGCCATCAAATGTCGGTTATCACTTATTTGTAGGCCTATATAAATCATAAGTGTTCGTCTGGCTGCTAATATGTCAATAGAATGACCAACAGTTCATTGAACATACAGTAATTACAGTTTGAATATGTTCTTTTGCTTTAAAATAAAATTTGACGTATAGAATATGTCAAAATGAAAAATGTCACCACGCATCCAAAAGTTTATATATATGTGTATCGGATGCCTTAAAGCCGTCAATGGAAGGTCGAGACAAAAACATCATTATTCAAATAAATCAATCATTGGGGTTGTCGTGGTGGGTTTTATTTATTAAGTACCTAGACTCGTCAAGCTGCATCGCATTCAATCATAAAGAGACGAGGCGGCTAAGTATGTCGATGGCTGCTAGAACATAAAGTTTAATTAGATGTAATAACACTTAGCATTTATTAAGAAACTCTTATTAGATGAATATTTCCAATTCCATTACCTGACTGTTGCGTATAGACCATTGCATGTTTAAATTTCGAGCCCCATTGAATAATTGTGCTGGAAACGTATTGGATTTTTTTCCGCATAGCTTCATATCTCATCGCTGGTGGCTGATACTCACGGACACCTTATTCCTCTACAAGAGTAGACATAGTAATATGAAATATGTGATTGCATTTATTGTTTAGAAGTAGGTGTTCTCTGGATTATTACAACTTTGTTACATACAGAATGTATGAGGGGTATTTGAAGACAATTCAGAAGTTCGTTAACACCTCTCTCGATTGTTCTTCTGTTATTGTTATAATGCAGTTATATATTGTGGACATAGTTTTTCAGTGAATAAGCCTTGGAATAAGATACTAAGACGCACTTATTATGTCCTGTATTGGCGGTAATGTTCTGTTGTAGGACCCGAGGTGACATTCCAGATACCAGGAAAAGGCTGGGCACGCGAACAAGGGCACCTGCGACCGCCAATTAGCTTAACTTGAAGTCGAAGGGAATCGTGACTGGCAAAGATTGGACTGCTCCGGAGACGCCAGTATCGTAGTTTGTTTTGAACGAAAATGTTCTGAAAACGAAATGTCAAAATGTTGACGGTTGGATAAAGGCAAGTGTTCAAGTCTATTTCATAAATGGAAAACAAAAGTAGAGGATAAGTGAACGGTGCTTAGCTTTAAATAACCTCAGAGGTTGTCGATAAGATAAGTCCACCACTTACAGGACGATATTTGATAATGATTACAAGAAAAGGAGATGTAGTTCAGCCCCGGTCGAGCCAACAGTATGAGGAGACATTCGGGCGGGCATGAGCCGACCGCGTCCCTCAAGTTTCTACCTGCGCACTACCTCTTCCGGATACTCATATCCGCTCTTCTTCTCACATTTGGACACAGGCTTGGTAAGTTATCTAATTTATATTGATGAACATATTCGAGACCGTCAGCATAAAAGTAACTAAGGCATTACAAAGTGTTTGCTTAAAGTTGTATCCTTCCATCCCATTCCCGGATTAAAAGAAATAGGATAGGAAAGTTAAGCAAGTTGTTTTGGGGGAATATTTTATAAATAACATTAAAACGAATTATTATCATCTTTATTTTTGTTAATATGATAAAACTGTTAACCCTTCCGTCGTTACCCAAACGTTCAGAATTACCATAACGCCACAACAAATTGATCATATGTTCTAAGGATTTTGCCAAAAGAAAGTAGGAGCGAGCGAGCGAAAAAAAATATAAAAATACCCTTTTTTAAATTTAAGGCAATTCAGAGGCGAGCGCAAAGCGAAAAATTAGAAAAAACAAAACAGTTTATATCTTACCAAATTTATCATACAACTATCATGAATTATGTCAAGAAATGCTTTTTAATTGCAAACATAGGTTCTCAGTTATAAATGAAAAGGTTTTGATGGTAACACATGAAAATCTGTCTCAATATTTAACAAATGGCAATAAGATCCAGTGCTTTACTATTAACTTCAATTTAAACGTGGATATATTGTAAAGACAACACTTCTCATAGTAACGTGCAATTATTTGAAGACTAAAAAGAAAACTATTGTATTCATTCCGTAACTTACTATCACAAAAATCATTTTAGACTAGTAAGAGTAATTCATCATTTGAGCATTTCCAAATATTGGGTCAGGTCTAAATTTGAACTTCTTGAAGCACATGATAAAACTGTAGTGACTTTGACATTGCAGAAGATCGAAAATGTAAATAACACAGAGAACATTTCTAAAAAAAGACACTGTGGATTAAATTGCGGGACAACATAATTAAAGCAGCATGAAAAAAATCTGCAAATGTGGCAACGATCATTATATTAGAGCAGGTGGTGGAATAAAGATGTTTCCCTTTCAAGACCTCGCCTTTACCACGAACCTATGGTTTATAGGTATGTGCCTTGATAAAGAATATCATGACGGCCTCCATAGCTTCAATGCCCGTAAGAAACAGGCCTCTTTAATCACAGGCAACTTTACTGGACTTTCGGTCCAGCCAACCCCGGGTAAATCCACTTCATTCATCTGGCACTGCGGGGCCACCTGGAAGGTAAAAACACGGCCAATTCCCCGGCTATCCCTGGTATACCCCCGGACCCTGGGTGGGGGGTGGCGGGTGGAGGGGGAAATATTTCTAAAACATTTACAAGTTCTACTATTTTTGTCAGTTTATAACAATTATGAGTATATGAAAACTGAGAAATGCATTTTAGAATTAAAAAAATAACTCACGAATTTATGTTCAATTGTTGTAAGTCGTGTGTCCGTGTATTTTAATATAAATTTTGCCCTCAAAATCCAATTTAGTTATTATTTAACACTAAATTTTGAGTACAAAACAATGAATTACTTAAAACACACATAAATAATTCTTGCCTTCGACGCCGTGAAAATGTTGTTGTTTGCTGAAGACTATAATCCATTGACTATGACACTGATTTTCATTTAAACGTGTATTTTAAAACTGACAGTAACCTGAAAATTAATACCGGAAATAAATAACAACGGTGCGTCCTGCAAAATATTCCCGACAAAAAAAGACTGTCAACAAATAGGCTGTTTTGCGGTTACCCGGACCTGATTGTGTCCTGACACGAGGAAATTTTGCTCGCGAAGAATGTAAAGCTTGGAAATACCTTCAAAAAAGGCGAAGTCGACGTTGCAGGTTTAAATTCTATGTAAATGAAGTTTAGAGAATAGAGGAAATAAACAGTAAACAAAAAAAAAAATAATATGCGCGGCCAAAAGGTATGTGCGGGCGCAAAAAAAAGTTTTTTTTTATATTTTTTTTCGTTTTCCGAATTTTAGGTGCGGCAAATCCGACGAACAAATGATCAATTTGTTGTTGCCTAACGGTCATCATAACTACCCTTCCCTTCGCCGCTGTTACTACCGCCTCTACCATCACCACGCGTCCTATCTATTTTGACAGCTCTCCCGTTGATGTTACTATTCCGTACTTAATTCACTGTTTAAATGCATTTTTGTATAATTCACAAATGAGGTTATGTTCCAAATATAAATAATTTAATAAAAGGTGGAATAACCAATAAATGCCCGATATTAATATGAATAAAAGCATGCAAATATTTTTGGTTTAAATTGATTCAAGAATGATAAAAACAAAGCGGTCGTTCTTCTGGTGCAAAATTCATTGACTAGACTGTTCCAGTTTGATTTCATTTCAAAATTAAGAGTGGTTTATCCGTCGTAAAATATGAATACATTCTTGCAACGACACACCATTGTTTAATGATAGTCATATAAACACGTTTAAAAACATTTCAGGCCCGGCGTCGTTATAAAACGAAACTAAGTTATTTTCTAAATCATTATTGAGTAACGGGTTAAAGTTATAATTATCGAATGTATTTCCCTGCCGAGGAATACGACGATTTTAGAATCTTGTACTTTTTAAATGATTCCATTCAAATTAAATCAGGCATAAATGAATTGCGTCCTTGTATTTTTCCGACAGCGGTAGACCGGAGGTCTCCATCATGATGTTTGATAAAGTACAAGAGTGATCGATTGTTGAAAATGTATTTTATCCTCTGATTAGTTAAAAACGATGAAAATCAATTAAACCGGTCTTTTTCTGAAATTTGTCAAAATGGTATTTAAGTCTGACGATACAACCCAACATCCCCCTTGTCTGCGATGTGCTTGCGTTACCTAGCCAGGAAGTAGCGCTAGGGTGTAAAGCGACTGGGCAAGTCATTAACTGCACTTGGCCCCTTAGTGTGCCAGATTTTAAGCATAATTATGGTTTTATACTTACAGTGTATTATAAGGCCAAAAGAAAAAGGGCTATGGAAAAAATCCACAAAATAATTTATCTGATAAAGAAAAAGTCATTTACGAAAACATTAAAGAAAAACCATGAAAGCTACAGGAACAAGCCTAACATTCAACAAAATATCCGTTAAAAGCACACGGCAAAGCACCGTCGGATACAAACTGTGCTATGCTTCGTGGTGAAACATGGGCGTTTTCTAGGAAAATCTCGTAATCAGGAATAATTAATGAGGCAGTTTCATTGTTTCCGCAGGGGACCATATGCTTTGACGTTAAAAAATATTCTAACGAAAGCCATGATTGAACAGGGTCCGCCTTTCCAGTACAATGTTACTTGTCGGCAGTAAAAACCACTCAGCCATGGAGAGGACTAACTCTGTAGAGTTAGTGAATATTGTTTATTTGTAACATGCTGGTTCATTGGAGAAGAGTTGTCCTATGCCTCATGCATATTCATTAACAGGAGATTTTGTCAGTCAATGGTCCGACGGTATTTATGAAGTATAACGTAATGAAGTACCGTGGTTGCCGGTGATGATTATTGCTCAGGTTCAGCATGCAACCAACCGAGAAACAGCACAGATAGATCATGCGATACATAATCATTTATAACGAAAGTAAACTTTTTTTTCCGATAACTTGGTCGGGTTGAGAAATACTTTTTCGTATATGAATCTTTCATAAGAAAATATTCCTCAACCCGAACATATGCTGAAGTGAAATAGATTTTTTCCTTTTATGTTATTGGCGCCACTTAAATCCCACTTCAAGTGAAAATTTGTTTTCAGACAGATTGCTTTTTCACGCCAAATTTATTTCTAATATTTAGTATTAACAAGATGTGACAAGAAATGAAAGTTTACTATGTATGGATGCACTTTAGTTTATTTTGAAGTTATATATAGTTAAAATACAAGAACAATATACTTGCACTTAAATGAAGGCGATATATAACCTAACTCAATATATTTAAACTGTTCTAATTAAGTTTGAAACTTCCTTAAGGCTATTGACGATATAAGCTTTGATAAGCGACAGCGATGAGAGTATCCTTTTACAGAGTGACGACCAACAGATGACGGGTGTAAGTCCGCTTGACCAGTAATAATGCATATTTACAGTTATGTCTTACATTCAGTAAGTGTGACCAACCACAATATAATACGTATTAAAATATAAGGCTAAAAGCAAGATTCCAAAACAAAACATTCCCCAGCTTTCCCGACTAAAATATCATCTGTAATAATACCCACAGTACAACTTGCAATATGAATTCGATATTGTCTATCACTACGGTTTCTTATAGTTAATAATGTAGTGAAATATTAAAACAGCGAGCCTGTTTAGAGGTATACTAAAACCATAAAACCATGAATATATTAAAGTCAAGCATGTCTTTATCAGACAATAGGATGAAGATATCAAACACAAGCATGTAGATATCAGACATAAGGATGAAAATGTCAAACACAAGCATGTAGATATCGGACATAAGAATGAAGATATCAAACATGTAGATATCGGACATGAGGATGAATATATCAAACACAAGCATGTAGATATCGGACATAAGGGCGTGTATACATCGCACACATGTAGGTCGATATCAGACATTAACATGTAACTGTCAAGAGAAACATGTATATATCAGAAACAAGTATAAAGATATTTGCCACGAGCATGTACGCATCTGACAGAATATATAGATATTAGACACCAACATGTATATATGTGACACAAGCATCTAAAACTAGACAGAACATGGATATATCAAACATAAGCATGTAAGTAAAGACAGGACATGTAGATATTGGACACATGCATGTATATATGTGACACAAGCATCTAAAAACTAGACAGAACATGGATATATCAGACACAAGCATGTAAGTAAAGACAGAACATGTAGATATTGGACACATGCATGTATATATGTGACACAAGCATCTAAAAACTAGACAGAACATGGATATATCAAACACAAGCATGTAAGTAAAGACAGGACATGTAGATATTGGACACATGCATGTATATATGTGACACAAGCATCTAAAAACTAGACAGAACATGGATATATCAGACACAAGCATGTAAGTAAAGACAGAACATGTAGATATTGGACACATGCATGTATATATGTGACACAAGCATCTAAAAACTAGACAGAACATGGATATATCAAACACAAGCATGTAAGTAAAGACAGGACATGTAGATATTGGACACATGCATGTATATATGTGACACAAGCATCTAAAAACTAGACAGAACATGGATATATCAAACACAAGCATGTAAGTAAAGACAGAACATGTAGATATTGGACACATGCATGTATATATGTGACACAAGCAACGAAATACCACACAGAACATGTCGATATCAGACACAAGCAGGTAAATATCAGACATAAAATAGGTTTACCATTTGTTCCCTTGGGTGGTATTCAATATGTTTCTTGAGAGAAAGAGAGAGAGAGAAAGATAAAAATGTACCCGATCATTATGTAGGTTAATGGTGGACGATCGTATGTTTCATCTAAAGACGTACACCATTCATGCAATTACGTAGTTTGAATAAAACAAATTTTCTAATAATACAAAAAGCCAAATGCATATGAACACGTCAAACAGGATGAGAAAAGTGAATAGTTAGAATATATTTCCGTTCGGCGTCAAGTGAATAATTTCATTAGTAACCGTCAGGATACAATTTTCGGTGAATATTGTACTGGTGTGGTGTTATGGGATATGGATGAAAATGTGTCCCGCAGGACCAACCTGGCGGCGGGATATCCAGCATGACAACTCTCATAAACCCTCAAACAAATGTCTTTATTTTTACAATCCCCAGCAGTTGTCATTTGAGCATCGCTATTATTCATTGTACAAAGTTAAATTTTCTTCTACACAGTGTGCTAGAAAAAAATTCGTTCAGGTACTTTGTCGCATCTAGGCGCCGTCTTCTCGAACAGTTGTAAGTAGGATTATTAACGAGATTAAGCTAATCCAATGTTCTCTTTTTAAAGTTGGTCAACTCCTTTAAAGCGAACTAACCGAACCGATAATCGTAACCTCTTCATTTAGATTGGCTTTATGTTATTCATAAATTGTAAAAAGGAGTTAAATCCATGTTAATAAAGATTTTTGTCGAGGTGGCCCCCAGACGCAAATTCAGTACTCATTTTTACCGTTCTATCGTGAAAGAAATCATAAAAAACTAGGGTATTTCAGACTACCATATGGTGTAAAAGCAATTGAGCCTCTCCCATAACGATAACCAAACATTAAATATAAAACTTCATAAAAAATAATACAGGCCACCGTAAGTGCCATGGACATTTAGAAGTTTTTAACAGACCAAGCATTGCATAGACCAGTTCTTTGAGCGACTGAATTGCCTCAGATACGATAATAAAATAAGGTAATATAACTTTAGTAGTTTATGATGGAGTTATGATATTGAAGTTTATTGACGTTGGGAATAAACTCTATCAATAGTCTGGTGTCTGTTCTTGCTTTAATCGATTAGGCCAATTTCCGCTTCTTTGAATGTTCCCTGTGCACTAACAGTGCCCTCAGATACATCAGCGTACGCAGAGCTCACGGTGTACATTGTGCATCAACAGTGCCCTCAGATATATCAGCGAACGCAGAGCTCACGGTGTACATTGTGCATCAACAGTGCCCTCAGATATATCAGCGAACGCAGAGCTCACGGTGTACATTGTGCATCAACAGTGCCCTCACATATATCAGCGAACGCAGAGCTCACGGTGTACATTGTGCATCAACAGTGCCCTCAGATATATCAGCGCACGCAGAGCTCACGGTGTACATTGTGCATCAACAGTGCCCTCAGATATATCAGCGCACGCAGAGCTCACGGTGTACATTGTGCATCAACAGTGCCCTCAGATATATCAGCGAACGCAGAGCTCACGGTGAACATTGTGCATCAACAGTGCCCTCAGATATATCAGCGCACGCAGAGCTCACGGTGTACATTGTGCATCAACAGTGCCCTCAGATATATCAGCGCACGCAGAGCTCATGGTGAACATTGTGCATCAACAGTGCCCTCAGATATATCAGCGCACGCAGAGCTCACGGTGTACATTGTGCATCAACAGTGCCCTCAGATATATCAGCGCACGCAGAGCTCACGGTGTACATTGTGCATCAACAGTGCCCTCAGATATATCAGCGCACGCAGAGCTCATGGTGAACATTGTGCATCAACAGTGCCCTCAGATATATCAGCGCACGCAGAGCTCACGGTGTACATTGTGCATCAACAGTGCCCTCAGATATATCAGCGCACGCAGAGCTCATGGTGAACATTGTGCATCAACAGTACCCTAATATTTATCAGCGCACGCAGAGCTCACGGTGTACATTGTGCATCAACAGTGCCCTCAGATATATCAGCGCACGCAGAGCTCATGGTGAACATTGTGCATCAACAGTGCCCTCAGATATATCAGCGCACGCAGAGCTCACGGTGTACATTGTGCATCAACAGTGCCCTCAGATATATCAGCGCACGCAGAGCTCACGGTGTACATTGTGCATCAACAGTGCTCTCAGATATATCAGCGCACGCAGAGCTCATGATGAACATTGTGCATCAACAGTGCCCTAAGATATATCAGCGCATGCAGAGCTCACGGTGTACATTGTGCATCAACAGTGCCCTCAGATATATCAGCGCATGCAGAGCTCACGTTGAACATTGTGCATCAAAAGTGCCCTCAGATATATAATTTCACACAGAGCTCATGGTGAACATTGTGCATCAACAGTGCCCTCAGATATATCAGCGCACGCAGAGCTCACGTTGAACATTGTGCATCAACAGTGCCCTCAGATATATCAGCGCACGCAGAGCTCATGGTGAACATTGTGCATCAACAGTACCCTAATATTTATCAGCGCACACAGAGCTCACGGTGAACATTGTGCATCAAAGTGCCCTCAGATATATCATCGCACGTAGAGCTCACGTTGAACATTGTGCATCTACAGTGCCATCAGATATATCAGCGCACGCAGAGCTCACGGTGTACATTGTGCTTCAACAGTGCCCTCAGATATTTAAGCGCACGCAGAGCTCACGGTGAACATTGTGAATCAACAGTGCCCTCAGATATATCAGCGCATACAGAGCTCACGGTGTACTCTGTGCATCAACAGTGCCCTCAGATATATCAGCGCACGCAAAGGTTACGGTGCACATTGTGCATCAAAAGTGCCTTCAGATATATTATCGCACGCAAAACTCACGTTGTACATTGTGCATCTACAGTGCCATCAGATATATCAGCGCACGCAGAGCTCACGATTTACATTGTGCATCAACAGTGCTCTCAGATATATCAGCGCACGCAGAGCTCACGGTGTACATTGTGCATCTACAGTGCCATCAGATATATCAGCGCACACAGAGCTCATGGTGTACATTGTGCATTAACAGTGCCCTCAGATATATCATCGCACGCAAAGCTCACGTTGTACATTGTGCATCTACAGTGCCATCAGATATATCAGCGCACACAGAGCTCACGGTGTACATTGTGCATCAACAGTACCCTCAGATATATCAGCGCACGCAGAGCTCACGGTGTACATTGTGCATCTACAGGGCCATCAGATATATCAGCGCACACAGAGCTCACGGTGTACATTGTGCATTAACAGTGCCCTCAGATATATCATCGCACGCAGAGCTCACAGTGAACATTGTGCATCAACAGTGCCATCAGATATATCAGCGCACGCAGAGCTCACAGTGTACATTGTGCATGAAGTGTACCCTAATATATATCAGCGCACGCAGAGCTCACAGTGTTTATTGTGCATTAACAGTGCCCTCAGATATATCAGCGCACGCAGAGCTCGCAGTGTACATTGTACATCAACAGTGCCCTCAGATATATAAGCGCATGCAGAAGTCACAGTAAACATTTTATATTGCCAGTGACCTCAGCTATATAAGCGCACACAGAGCTCACGGTGTACAATGTGCATTAACAGGGCCCTCAGATATATCATCGCACACAGATCTCACAGTGTACAGTGCCCTCAGATTTATCATCGCACGCAGAGCTGATGATGATTTTACATTACCAGTGCCCTCATATATATCAGCGCACGCAGAGCTCACAGTGTACATTGCACATCGACATTGCTCTCAGATATATCATCGCACGCAGAGCTCACGGTGAACATTGTGCATCAACAGTACCTTCAGATATACCAGCGCACGCAGAGCTCATGGTGAACATTTAGCATCAACAGTGCCATCAGATATATCAGCGCACGCAGAGCTCGTGGTGAACATTTAGCATCAACAGTGCCATCAGATATATCAGCTAACGCACTGCTGATGGTGAACATTGTGCATCAGCAGTGACCTCAGATATATCATCGGACGCAGAGCTCACGGTGTACATTGTGCATCAACAGTGCCCTCAGATATATCAGCGAACGCAGAGCTCACGGTGTACATTGTGCATCAACAGTGCCCTCAGATATATTAGCGCACGCAGAGCTCACGGTAAACATTGTGCATCAACAGTGCCCTCACATACATCATCGGACGCAGAGCTCACTGTGTACATTGTGCATCAACAGTGCCCTCAGATTTATCATTGCACGCAGAGCTCACGGTGTACATTGTGCATCAACAGTGCCCTCACATACATCAGCGCACGCAGATTTCACGTTGTACATTGTGCATTAACAGTGCCCTCAGATATATCAGCGCACGCAGAGCTCACGGTGTACATTGTGCACCAGCAGTGCCCTCAGATATATCAGCGCACGCAGAGCTCACGGTGTACATTGTGCATCAGCAGTGCCCTCAGATATATCAGCGCACGCAGAGCTCAGGGTGTACATTGTGCATCAACAGTGCCCTCAGTTATATCAGCGCATGCAGAGCTCACGTTGAACATTGTGCATCAAAAGTGCCCTCAGATATATAATTTCACACAGAGCTCATGGTGAACATTGTGCATCAACAGTGCCCTCAGATATATCAGCGCACGCAGAGCTCACGTTGAACATTGTGCATCAACAGTGCCCTTAGATAAATCAGCGCACGCAGATCGCACGGTGTACATTATGCATCGACAGTACCCTAATATTTATCAGCGAACACAGAGCTCACGGTGAACATTGTGCATCAAAGTGCCCTCAGATATATCATCGCACGTAGAGCTCACGTTGAACATTGTGCATCTACAGTGCCATCAGATATATCAGCGCACGCAGAGCTCACGGTGTACATTGTGCATCAACAGTGCCCTCAGATATATCAGCGCACGCAGAGCTCACGGTGAACATTGTGAATCAACAGTGCCCTCAGATATATCAGCGCATACAGAGCTCACGGTGTACTCTGTGCATCAACAGTGCCCTCAGATATATCAGCGCACGCAAAGGTTACGGTGCACATTGTGCATCAAAAGTGCCTTCAGATATATTATCGCACGCAAAACTCACGTTGTACATTGTGCATCTACAGTGCCATCAGATATATCAGCGCACGCAGAGCTCACGGTGAACATTGTGCATCAACAGTGCCCTCAGATATATCAGCGCACGCAGAGCTCACGGTGTACATTGTGCATCTACAGTGCCATCAGATATATCAGCGCACACAGAGCTCACGGTGTACATTGTGCATTAACAGTGCCCTCAGATATATCATCGCACGCAGAGCTCACGTTGTACATTGTGCATCTACAGTGCCATCAGCTATATCAGCGCACGCAGAGCTCACAGTGTACATTGTGCATCAACAGTGCCCTCAGATATATCAGCGCACGCAGAGCTCACGGTGTACATTGTGCATCTACAGGGCCATCAGATATATCAGCGCACACAGAGCTCACGGTGTACATTGTGCATTAACAGTGCCCTCAGATATATCATCGCACGCAGAGCTCACAGTGAACATTGTGCATCAACAGTGCCATCAGATATATCAGCGCACGCAGAGCTCACAGTGTACATTGTGCATGAAGTGTACCCTAATATATATCAGCGCACGCAGAGCTCACAGTGTTTATTGTGCATTAACAGTGCCCTCAGATATATCAGCGCACGCAGAGCTCGCAGTGTACATTGTACATCAACAGTGCCCTCAGATATATAAGCGCATGCAGAAGTCACAGTAAACATTTTATATTGCCAGTGACCTCAGCTATATAAGCGCACACAGAGCTCACGGTGTACAATGTGCATTAACAGGGCCCTCAGATATATCATCGCACACAGATCTCACAGTGTACAGTGCCCTCAGATTTATCATCGCACGCAGAGCTGATGATGATTTTACATTACCAGTGCCCTCATATATATCAGCGCACGCAGAGCTCACAGTGTACATTGCACATCGACATTGCTCTCAGATATATCATCACACGCAGAGCTCACGGTGAACATTGTGCATCAACAGTACCTTCAGATATACCAGCGCACGCAGAGCTCATGGTGAACATTTAGCATCAACAGTGCCATCAGATATATCAGCGCACGCAGAGCTCGTGGTGAACATTTAGCATCAACAGTGCCATCAGATATATCAGCTAACGCACTGCTGATGGTGAACATTGTGCATCAACAGTGCCCTCAGATATATCAGCGCACGCAGAGCTCACGGTGTACATTGTGCATCAACAGTGCCCTCAGATATATCAGCGCACGCAGAGCTCACGGTGTACATTGTGCATCAACAGTGCCCTCAGATATATCAGCGCACGCAGAGCTCACGGTAAACATTGTGCATCAACAGTGCCCTCACATACATCATCGGACGCAGAGCTCACTGTGTACATTGTGCATCAACAGTGCCCTCAGATTTATCATTGCACGCAGAGCTCACGGTGTACATTGTGCATCAACAGTGCCCTCACATACATCAGCGCACGCAGATTTCACGTTGTACATTGTGCATCAACAGTGCCCTCAGATATATCAGCGCACGCAGAGCTCACGGTGTACATTGTGCATCAACAGTGCCCTCAGATATATCAGCGCACGCAGAGCTCACGGTGTACATTGTGCATCAACAGTGCCCTCAGATATATCAGCGCACGCAGAGCTCACGGTGTACATTGTGCATCAACAGTGCCCTCAGATATATCAGCGCACGCAGAGCTCAAGGTGTACATTGTGCATCAACAGTGCCCTCAGATATATCAGCGCACGCAGAGCTCACGGTGTACATTGTGCATCAACAGTGCCCTCAGATATATCAGCGCACGCAGAGCTCACGGTGTACATTGTGCATCAACAGTGCCCTCAGATATATCATCGGACGCAGAGCTCACAGTGTACATTGTGCATTAACAGTGCCCTCAGATATATCATCTGACGCAGAGCTCAAGGTGTACATTGTGCATCAACAGTGCCCTCAGATTTATCATTGCACGCAGAGCTCACGGTATACATTGTGCATCAACAGTGCCCTCAGAAATATCAGTGCACGCAAAGGTTACGGTGCACATTGTGCATCAAAAGTGCCTTCAGATATATCAGCCCACACAGAAGTCAAGGTGTACATTGAGCATCAACAGTGCCCTCAGATATATCAGCGCACGCAATGCTCACGGTGAACATTGTGCATCAACAGTGCCCTCAGATATATCAGCGCACGCAGAGCTCACGGTGAACATTGTGCATCAACAGTGCCCTCAGATATATCAGCGCACGCAGAACACACGGTGAACATTTTGCATCAACAGTGCCCTCAAATATATAAAGCACGCAGAGCTCACGGTGAACATTGTGCATTAACAGTGCCCTCAGATATATCATTTCACGCAGAGCTCACGGTGAACATTGTGCATCAACAGTGCCCTCAAATATATCAGCCCACACAGAAGTCACGGTTGACATTGTGCATCAACAGTGCCCTCAGATATATCAGCGCACGCAAAGCTCACGGTGAACATTGTGCATTAACAGTGCCCTAATATATATATCGGCGCACGCAGAGCTCACGGTGTATATTGTTCATTAACAGTTCCCTAATATATATCAGCACACGCAGAGCTCACGGTGTACATGGTGCATTAAAAGTGCCCTCAGATATATCAGCGCAAGCAGAGCTCACGGTGTACATTGTGCAATAACAGTTCCCTAATATTTATCAGCGCACACAGAGCTTACGGAGTACATTGTGCATCAACAGTGCCCTCAGATATATCAGCGCACACAGAGCTCACGGTGTACATTGTGCATCAACAGTGCCCTCAGATATATCAGCGCACGCAGAGCTCACGGTGTACATTGTGCATCAACAGTGCCCTAATAGATATCAGCGCACACAGAGCTCACGGTGTACATTGTGCATGAACAGGGACCTCAGATATATCAGCGCACACAGAGCTCACGGTGAACATTGTGCATCAACAGTTCTCTCATATATATCAGCGCACACAAAGCTCACGATGTTCATTGTGCATCACACAGAGCTCACAGTGTACATTGTGCATTAACAGTGCCCTAATATATGTCAGCGCACGCAGAGCTCACGCAAATCAAATAAAAGTGAAATTGAAAGTAGATAAATTTGTCTGCCGTCTATTTGTAATTTATTTGTAGGTAATTTCCTTCTAGGTCATTAAAATTCCATTAGTCTAAGAGATAATGTTCGAAGTAGAAATTTGAAAATGAATAATGAGTTTTAATAAAGAAGCCACTGGGAAGCAAACTGTATCTATGTATAGTTGGCGTTCCGATGATAGATTTTCAATTTCATATCCCTGTACATAGATTAAGGAAATAAAGATACCCTATATGATATCTAAATATTTTCTTAAGCGACAGCTGTTTTACCTGTGCGGTATATAATAGCCCATTTATTTACGAGGAGAGAACCAAATCGTGGATTAAAAGCTTTCTTAGAAATCCATGTTTACAACACAATTCTATGTATACACCTGTTTTCCTTTGAAATATTGGTTGTGCTTGTAATAAAATGATATATGGTTTCGATCTGTAATAACATTGGGATTATTTATATGATTTTTCTCATATTTTCTTTGACTGTGTGGGTGAACGCGAAAGAAAATCATCCGATAACATGTTATTTCCCTCCACAGAGATAACTGTATCGAACAAAAACACACGTCAGCGAATTCCTTTTGGAAAAAAGAAACTTATGATTAAATTTGGTTTTGATTTGATAATAAAAGCTCATTGAGTAAGATTAGCATAACCTTATAATTATACATGTCTCATCCAACATGAAAAGAAGGACATGTTGATTGTGCACGGTTTCGAATATATATGTATCTGCTTGGATGGATGCTGTTAACCTTGTCCGAACTACTCCTCTTAAATTACTCGGTCTACTATTAAAAACTTTCACAGGTACATTAAGTTTATTATCGCCTAGTTGTGCATGTCAAATTTGTGTTTACACATTTTATATTTGAATTTGCATGATCTTTTTGAAAACTTCGGACAAAACGTGACGATAGGGTTAGGAACTCCTGCATTAAAATACATACACACTTTTCATTGTAAACGTGTTCCAAAACTTGATTTTATACTTTTGATTCCAATATTCAAGAACGATTTTCCATTGTATTGCAGAATAAGTATTATCCAGACAGGGGTATGTCAAGGTATTTGATTTACGCTCATAACTAGTTATCAGCCTAGCCAGTACATGGTTCGTTGTGTACTTAATTATTTATTGTTGTTTTTCCAATACCAAGTTTCCAAGATAATACTATGGAAATAACATGCATTCAACTAGCAGTCAGAATTTAAAAAAAAAAAAAAAAAAAAAAAAAAAACAGCATAATACTTAACAAAGTTAAAAAGTATCCTGTTCAGATAAAACTTAGATCAAAAGACTTGGTATACAAATTAAATAAACCCAGTGGTAATTGTGTGACAAGCTCGGTAGCCTAGACTTAAACCTTATTCTATATGTGAATACGTTATTATTACAAGGCGCGATGCCCTGAGAAGAAAATATATCATGTGTTTGTCAGTGTTTTTGTAGTTCCAATTCATACTTTGAAATTATTTTAAATTACAGAGAATATGTTTTGTTTCGTAGAGAAACACGATATTTGTATTGTGATCAGGCAATCTATTTCATCTTTGAAGCAAACTAAGGCTTCCAATTACGACGTGTTTCTAGATGTTTGCGTGATGATTGAACAATTTCAAACAAGAGCAACAACCATTTAACTTATGTTAACTTTGATGATTGGTGGCTTTTCTCACGAAGTCAGACAGAAGCGGCCTAAGATCACGAAAATGTGGTATCAAATGAAGGAAAAGTGACACTTGTATATTTACAGCGAATATCACGTATTGAAGTTTGACTTTGAGACTTTGTTGTTATAAAGAAGAATATTTTGCATTTTCGAAAAATTGAAAATTGAATAAGACGACCACTTGACGTAACATTTAAATAATTACTCTGTCTTTTTTATATTAAATGATTTTCTTGTAAGAATGTTTTTCGACAAAGCAGTCCGTAAAATATACATTATATTTTCTAATAAATAGCTTGCAAAATATATGTTTAATATATTCCTTGATACTGTTCTTGAGCACCACTAATGAATTTACCAGTTATGCAATTAACGGTTCAATTTATTTCACATTCAATTAATGCATTCAATGATATGCATCTGCCAAACATAAGTATAAAATTATGTTCAAAGTGTGCCAGGCTGAATATAGGCACTTCGCTTATTCTGAAGTACAGTTGTTTAATATGTTTTTCTACTTTTGTTCTAGTTCAAAAATGGTCCTGCCTCGGAGTTCATTTTTCTTTGGGGCTTAAATTTTTAATATGGATTCTTGTATCGACAACTTAAAACAATAATAGCAATCTGATGAGGACAAACTCTCTATGTTGACTGCATGTGTTGTCTTGTGGTGTCATGTTCTTTCACCCGTTTGTATTTTTGCTGTTTGATCTTTGCTCCATTTTTATTTAATTATTGACGAAGTTGGCTTGTCTTGTTCTACTACTACTACTACTACTACTACTACTACTACTAATAATAATAATAAGAAGAAGAAGAATAAAGCAAACAAAAAGAAATGGTTTAACTCAGAGTGTTACAATGCTAGAAAAGCATTTAAGGAGGCTCGAAATAGATTCGTAAAAAATAAACATAATATCCAGTTACGTCAGGAATACTTTAATGTTAAAAAAACATATAATAGGATTAAACGAAAAGAAAAGAAACTCTTCCTTAAAAATGAGGGTGTTAAAATTGCTAAGCTGGCAAAAACAAAACCAAAACAGTTTTGGAAAAATATCAAAAACCAGTACAAGAAAAATATACCCAGCTCTGAAGGTTTATCTATTGATGATTTGTATGATCATTTTAATAACCTTTTTGGTGCTACAAATAATGAACAATATTTTAATGTGCCCTTTTTGGCGGATGAATCGCTGGATAGGATTATCTCGGAATCGGAACTCAAGAATGCTATATTTTCTCAAAAAAAGCGGGAAAAGTCCCGGCAATGATATGTTAATTGCGGAAAGTTTTAAGAATTCAATTGAAATTACTTCCCAATATTTGCTCAAATTGTATAACAGAATGTTTAATAGCGCAGAATACCCTCAGTCATGGAGAGAAGGTATAATAACACCAATATTTAAAGGTGGTAACGCTAGTGAATCTAAAAATTATAGAGGCATTACGTTAAGCAATATATTAAGTAACGTGTATTCTCAGATATTATTAAATAGGCTGACTAAATGGGCAATTAACAATGAAAAAATAAGCGATTCACAATTTGGTTTCCAGAAAGGAAAATCGACTATTGATTGTATATTCGTGTTATTCTCTATCATTGCTAAAACCCTTAATGGTTGTAAAAAACTGTATTGCATTTTTGTTGATTATGAAAAGGCATATGACAAAATCGATAGAATTAAGCTTTGGACAAAGCTCATACAAGAAAATGTAAGCTCTAAAATAGTACTTTTACTTAAGGCGATGTATTCTGCGGTCAAATGTTGTGTTAGATACAAACAGTCAAGATCAGACTGGTTCGAATCTGGCACTGGCCTGAAACAAGGCTGCCCGAGTTCAAGTTTATTATTTTTATTCTTCGTGAATGACGTCACGTCTAATATTAACAGTAATCGGGAAGGAATATTTACAATAAACGACATAAAGGTATTTCTCCTAATGTTTGCGGATGACGCAGCTTTATTTTCACATAACCCAAACTCTCTACAATGCATGTTAAATGATCTCCAAGATTATTGTAACACCTGTGGGTTAAAAATTAATGCTAAAAAAACGAAAGCTATGATTTTTGAAAAGGGCCGTCACACA
This sequence comes from Mya arenaria, assembly GCF_026914265.1. NCBI lineage: Eukaryota > Metazoa > Mollusca > Bivalvia > Myida > Myidae > Mya > Mya arenaria. The sequence continues at coordinate 61,356,776 of NC_069124.1, read as the reverse complement.
GCCTACCTATTTTATCTCTACGACGCCTAGATAGAAATGGTTGCTTCCTTTAAATATCTTGGGACGCATTTATATAAGAACAATAACTGGAACAGAACACAAAAGCGATTAGCACAGCACGCCTCATAGTCTATGCATAATTTGTTTATTGTATTCAGCCAACTGCACCTACCTATAAAAGAAAACAAAATATTTGATAGTCTAGTGACACCAGTTCTTAACTATTCGGCAGAAGTATGGGGTTTTCACGATGCCAAAGATGTTGAAATGATACATACTAAATTTTGCAGAAAATTATTATGTGTTAAACGATCAACAAATTTAGAATGTTTGTATGGTGAATTAGGAAGGGTCCCAAAGAAAATTAATAGAACGATTATAATGATCACATACTGGATAAAAATTCTTAACTCCCCGAATAATAGCCTGATTAAAATAGTATATAATATGCTACTTGATGACATTAACAATGATACTACGTATAACGGTAATAATTGGGCTTATCATATACAAATCTTATTGAATCGCCTTGGGATGACTTACATTTGGCTTAATCAAGATACGTTATTTATTGATATAATACCTATAAGGCAAAGAATAATCGACAATTATAAACAGACATGGTATGGACAAATAAACAACGTACCTAAACTTTGCTCATATTCATTAATTAAAAACGAGTTTGATCAGGAAACATACCTTAGTGATATTACTGAAAGTAAATTTAGAATTGCTTTAACCAAACTAAGAACTTCATCTCACGATCTACAAATAGAAATAGGCAGATATACTAATACGCGTCGGCACGAAAGATTATGTAATAATTGTAACATGAGAACTATTGAGGATGAATACCATTTCCTTCTACTTTGCCCTAAACACAGAGAACTGCGAAAAAAGTATTTAAGCAATTTTTACTGCAGATGGCCAACATTAACAAAATTCGAAAACCTTATGATAACTAAATCGCCAAAATTACTTCTAAATTTATCAAAGTTTGTTTATTTTTCATTTTGCAACAGAAGTGGAAATTAAATGTTCACTCTTCTTCTGTGTAAAAGTTTGTATTCTTGTGTACTTGTACCACTGTATTTCATTGTATGTTATTTTTTGTATGGCTATGATATTGCCACAACATTAATGCTAATAAAACTTATGTTATGTATGTTATGTATGTTCTTGAAAATACTGGAAGGTGTAAGTGAATAAATTCAAACAAGTGCATTGCTGCAAGGGAGTCATCGCCATATTGTGTCAACTGTATATCAAACACACAATTTATACTCTTCTTTATATAATACTTTATGTACCCAATGTAATTCCTATTAATAATGGTCCATTATTTGAAGGAAAAAATCTCCTAATTACACAAAAAGGCAATCGTAGATTAAATATTCAATTCATCTTCCCAGAAAACCAGTGAAAAGCACCTGTTGCTTGATTCGTCTTCTTTCCTCTCTCATTGCGGTTATCACAACTGTGTGAGTAGTACGCCACTAATTGGTGTGATCCTCGGCATCTCTTTGACTGACTGCTTGTTTACGTTTTTCGTTCTAGTAAGATTAGAAATTGACAGCTACAAGATTAGCGAAATGTTTCTCAAGAGTCGATACACAAACATATAGAGCAGACTACATCCTTTACACGAAACAACTTAAGATTTATGTATTTTACTGTCACTTTTTATCCATTAGTCCGTTTTGTACTCAATAAAATGTTAACATTTATTTTATATGTGAAGCGTTGGGCTTACGATGTTTCATTTACTTTATTGAACATCAGAGTATCTGGGCATTGCGTTTAAATTCTGAGCCTCTATGTTTTCTAACATTATAAGTGCGTGGTGGAAGTGAAATCTCTAGTAGAAGCAGAAGTAGAACAATGATTGGCAGTAAGTTAATGTGATTTTCACGCGCCATCACTTACAAGTTATGCTTATGATTGTCAAGTAATTAAGACTCTGACAACATGGCGAAAGTTTCTTTTAAACTATCGGTAATTTGTTACTCTTTCAGACGTACTGTAATACTTAAGTGGTGTGAAAACTGACTGCATTATTGAAGCAGCATACGAGAGGATCACGTTCCGGATGTTTATAAAGTTATAGAAGTCACATGCCAAAATCAAAATAGAATTATTGCTATGCTTGATTTTTGTTTAAATTGCCATTTTCCAGAAAGAAAAAAAAGCAGATCTGCACAATTTCCTGTCGGGATATCAGTATGGCTAAATGGTATTGATGGCACAAAAGACGACCTGTAGTCTTATTTAATTCTACGCAGTAAATAAATAAGTATTTTTATTACTTTCTCATTGTGTACAAATTTTTAATCAATATCATTGGTTGCTTTTCAGCTATCTTTAATGCTTTTTCACTCACAAAAACCACCATGCCGCATTTATCATTTTTATGTTTTATTATAGCTGAAACCAAAAAGTAGAAACATGAATGCATCTGTTTATCTGTTTTGACCATAACAGGCGCGTAGCTATAAGAAACACAAATTGAAACAATAAGCAGTTATATACAGGAGTATCGATCAATTAAATAAAGACAGAATAGTGTGCAGAAATAGTCACGATAGCATGGATTCTTAAGAACTATGTGTCCAAGCACAATCTTGTATATCCCTCTGTATCAGCTTATTGAAGACAAAGGAAGAGGCACTTTTGTAATTTAGCACCAATTTTGTTGATGTCTGCCAGTGTGCCTGCCGTGTCGGCAATCATCAATCTAATACATTCCATCGGAAATTATGAAAGAAAACAAATGTAACTATATGGCATTGGTATGGCAGAACAGGGTCTATATTTAAATAAAGTTAATACTAAGCGACACAGTAATACTGATTGCATAATAATAATATTCAACGCAAACCCATCTGTATATGAAATACGAAATCAATCCCATAATAACTTTTGGAAATATGCTCCAAACAAACAAGTATAATAATAAACAAATGGCAATACTTGTCAAAATGTAACAACGGTAGTTCCTGTGCAGTGCACTCCACCTCATTGTCAAAATGTAACAACGGTAGTTCCTGTGCAGTGCACTCCACCTCATTGTCAAAATGTAACAACGGTAGTTCCTGTGCAGTGCACTCCACCTCATTGTCAAAATGTAACAACGGTAGTTCCTGTGCAGTACACTCCACCTCATTGTCAAAATGTAACAACGGTAGTTCCTGTGCAGTGCACTCCACCTCATTTAGATATATCTGTGTATAAAGCCTGAAGTTCATACCTCAAACACTTTGGAGTCATGCGCCAGAAAAACAATCATTAAAATTAATGAGAGGGAAAATCATTCTTAAAATATTATTCCCTTTATTTTTGGTTCCTACGCACTGCACTTCCCATAACATGTATCTATGTATTTAGTTTAAAGCTAAGACATACAGGACGGGGTGTTATGAACCTTACAAAAATTGAAGACAAAAAAAGAACGGGCAAAACTTATAAATTACCAACGATAGATTGCACGTCTCCACAATAAGATATATCTATATATGGAATGGCATCGGGGTATTTCTATATGTAAAATGTAACAACGGGCTATAACTTTTTTATTAGAGAAGGTAGAGTTATGGTGCTTGTGTTTGGAATGTTTCTTCATTACCAACTATCATTCATCCAAGATTGAAGTCAATATCCAAAATGTTTATGGAGAAATGTTCCGAATACAACGTGTGACGCTCACTATCATACCAAAACGCACGCGCGCACATACCTATTATTCTTATATCATATGCGGATTCAGGCGGGGGCGGACCCGGCGCGCGCCCCCTCTAAAATTGTCCACGTATTTGGTAAAATCGTTTGAAAAATAGTGTAGAACTGTTTAAATATGAAGAATTTTCGAGTCTAGCATAGATCTACATATAATCAATACTAAATGCTTCAATAAACTGTAGATATATCAAATTACCGAGTCAGTAATTTGATACATCTACAGTTTATTACTCAGTGTACTCAATCCCAGTTTAAGAACTTACGCCCCCTCTAACGAAAAGAGCACGCCCCCTCTAACTAAAAATCCTAGACCGCCACTGTATTTCCCCTTCCGTTTTCGGTTGTGGATGAAACGAGATAGTTTCTCCATTCTGCCGTGATAAATTCGCTTAGTGCACATATCTTTGTATATATCATTTGTTTATTTCCCATGTATTATTTACAAAGCAAATCCTTTGATTGCGCTCATAGTAGGTATATCTTGAATTTGAAAATGTTTGTTGAAATTGTTTAGCGTAAAAGATCACACTTTCGTTTTTAAAGAGCAAACAATGCATTCGTAAGTTTCCTTTTTTCTATTTCAGGAGTTTATTTGTGCCAGTACTAATTTTATCGAACGCTCACAGTCCTTAAAACTAAACCCATTTACAAGTATACATGCATGAACTTCTTATGTCTTTTCCAGAGGTAAAAAAAACTAACTACCTCGATAAGCCTAATTTGACATATCACGATGAATTGGCTTCGGGAAACGCCTCAATTATGCTGATATTTCTGTAATTCTACTTAATATCAATTACCATGGCTTGCTTATGTACATCAAAAGTGTTAGCGGCAAACTCATAAGATGCAAATTTTAATATTACTTTTTCATGGAAATTCATAATCCTCAAAATGCAAAGCAAGCAGTGGATACAGCTAAAGATTTACGAATAAATGTTGAACGAGTCTGTATCATAACTATGATCCATAGATATGTTTAAGCTGAGACTTATTTAAAACATAACTTTCCAAGAAAATCTTTATTTTGTCTCTGTGGACATTTGCTTTTTTTTATGAACGCTGAGATTATTCTGTCGTCTTCTATTTCTACTTAAGTTAAATTATCAATGTCATATTCGTTTTGTTGGCATCGTAGACATGGAAATTCAATTGTTGTCTTTTTTTCTTCAAAGGAGTGAAATATTTTTAACGTCCAGAGTATGAATTCAGTCACTTGGTGAGGTGAACATTTCGCATAACATTTGTAAGGAGAGGCGCCTGATCACTTAAGCAATTTTACGTCCAATAACACCAAGTGGTTCGAGAACATCAAGTTAACATGTGTAGCCGTGCATTTAAATAAAATCATTAAGATATATTGATAAGTATATGTCAAGAAAAGTAAAAATATAACTGATTGAGCGTTCGATACTTAAAATGAAAAAAAAAATGATTGTACCAACGTAGTTTAAACCTTTTTCTGACAATGAATAAAAACATGAATTGAAATTACCAATTATAAAACGAGAATAATAAAACAATTAAACAAGCATACATGTAACTTTTTTCATAACATAGCAAAATCGGTGTATTCATATCACGGCCTCTAAACGCCAGCTCCACCACTTTACGGTGGTGCAAAGAAAAAGAGCTGTCGACACTTCCGTGGTGGAGCTGTGCCCTATGTTTACATGAACAAACGAGAGTATGAATTATATTTTATTTGATAATTTAATTTAACGGACATATTTCGAAAATCGGAGAATGTGGTACTGTGTTAGAACACTTTTACTGTAGGCTGGTTACTATTTCGTTTCAATATTGTGCAAACTGTGGTGTCAGGAGCTTTTCTCCCGAATCGGACTTGTACATATTTGAGATCTGATTGCATAGCAAGTACATTTCGGTGCTTATACACCCCGTAGGAACATTCTCACGCATGCAAACATAACTGGTATGTATAGTACCTATGAACACAACAAAACTGATAAGCACTTCTTATGTGCACATAATGCACAAAAACTGTGCATATTTATAAAAGTGGTGGCGCTGTTGCCCTAGTGGTGGCGCTATCGAGTATGTTTTGCGCTTGAAGTAATATAAAAAGTAAACGCTTTGGGAATAAATACAACAGTTGCTGTGTTTATCATTCATTGACAATTATGCTGGTTACGCATACTACTTGCGGAAACAAAACTCTACGCGAACTACCCAAACCTTACTGAAAACTATTTCGAAAACAAATGGCTATGTGCTGTTAATTTTACCATATAACTATAAGTATCTATCATGTGTGTCCGGTTATGAGAGATCGACAGCTCTTTTTCTTTGCACCACCGTAAAGTGGTGGAGCTGGCGTTTAGAGGCCATGCATATGAACTTGCAGCATCACGTAACAACAAGATTTCGTCTAAACGCGATTGTTACTGGACTTATTATCAAAAAGTATCCTTGCTGTCTTCGGCGTTTTGGTTTCTTTCTGTTTATTAATCCTGTCAAAGAAATATACCTCCGGGTAATTAAATTTGATCTTAATTTCGTTGGAGGGAAATGTTTCCCTGGACAAAAACGTCTCCAATGAACTAGACTGATGATAACTATAAAAAAGGACGACGCATCCATTCTTGTTTTGAATAGGACAAATGATAGATATAGATATCACATAATAGATATCACATATATTGATATCACAGAATAGATATCAAAAATATAGATATCATATATATAGATATAACATATATAGATATCACATATATAGATATCACAGAATATATATATATCGCAGAATATATATATCACATATATAGATATCACATATATAGATATCACAGAATATATATATCACATATATAGATATCACAGATATAGATATCACATATATAGATATCACAGAATATATATATCACAGAATATATATATATCACAGATATAGATATCACATATATAGATATCACATATATAGATATCTCAGAATAGATATCACAGAATATAGATATCACAGAATATAGATATCACAGAATAAATATCACAGAATAAATATCACAGAAAAAGATAAGACATCAACAATTGGACAATTCGTTACAGTAATGGCGTCAAAGTGGCTGGCTGAAATGGCTGTAAGCATATTGGACGTATACTTTAAGACAGACATAATATCATTGAGGTTGTTTAAAAGCACAGAACTTTGTTGCATATGATTGTAGTATTATAGGGATATGATTGAACGAAAGTGCGTTTGTACTTTTAGCAAACTCATATTCATTTAATACAAATACTCAGAAATCTTGTTGATGACGTTTTTTGGAGGTTTGATTCGACCTTATTGTCATCACTTTGTTTGAAATGTTACTTCAGAAATATTTTCTGAGACAAATTATATTTTTACGGAGCATACATTGTTTAATCAACTTTTTTGTTCATTTACCGTCAACAGCAAAGTCACCGAATTGCCATAGCGTTCAATTTGCTTGAGACATTGCTAGACTAACTCGATAAGTCGCTCCACACACAGTTAATGTTATTGCCGTCACGTGAGCAATAACGTGCCCACGAAAACACTCCCTTTAACCATCGAAACCAGTTTGTGTACTTTTGAGAACAAAGTTATGAAATATTTATGAACTGTAATTTTCTCTTTTTGCTCAGTTCCTTATTGGTGAAATTTATAAATTGTCTCCAGGCATTCAAGTATAACATATATACTGTACATTATCCACTGTTTGCATATGCTGTGTACACTATCTACTGATTTCATATGCTGTGTACACTATCTACTGATTACATATGCTGTGTACACTATCTACTGATTTCATATGTTGTTTACACTATCTACTGATTACATATGCTGTGTACACTATCTACTGATTACATATGCGGTGTACACTATCTACTGATTACATATGCTGTGTACACTATCTACTGATTACATATGCTGTGTACACTATCTACTGAATTCATATGCTGTGTACACTATCTACTGATTACATATGCTGTGTACACTATCTACTGATTACATATGCTGTGTAAACTATCTACTGATTACATATGCTGTGTACACTATCTTCTGATTACATATGCTGTGTACACTATCTACTGATTACATATGCTGTGTACACTATCTACTGATTACATATGCTGTGTACACTATCTACTGATTACATATGCTGTGTACACTATCTACTGATTACATATGCTGTGTACACTATCTACTGATTACATATGCTGTGTACACTATCTACTGAAAGCATATGCTGTGTACACTATCTACTGATTGCATATGTTGTGTACACTATCTACTGATAACATATCCTGTGTACACTATCTACTGATAACATATGCTGTGTACACTATCTACTGATTACATATGATGTGTACACTATCTACTGATTACATACGCTGTGTACACTATCTACTGATTACATATGCTGTGTACACTATCTACTGATTACATATGCTGTGTACACTATGTTCTGGTTGCTTTTCTATTTTTTTACAGTACCAACTACTTCAAAAATCATTTATGTTGGGACAGTCGTAATTGAAAAAAATCATTCTATCACGGGTTTCGGTTTTTAATCCACAGATAGTACAATCCTGAACACCTAGGACATTTTCCATCGAAAACAAACTCAAATGTGTATGGACGGTTTACCATATTGGAATTCTTTATATCTAATACGCGGCAAGTAGATCGCGCAGTGATTTCAATTTATTAGTTAAACCTAAGAACTTAAATCTTGGGAACCTTAATCATTTATGCAATAATACACTTCACTGGCAATCAATTTGAACCTAGTAATTCAAACTCACGGCCAATTAATTAATAATATTATTCATCCCTTGACGAACTACTTCCACTGATATACCGACATACAACCGAGGCTGTTTTCTATGGAAAATGGCCGAGGTGTATCGAATGAAACAATTCAAGGCTCGGTGGTAAATATTGAAATGTATGCACGCCCTGATGAAATGGGTATCAAATCATAATGTCCTACCTGTGAACCTAACATTTACTTTTACTTGAAATTCCGAATGAACATTGGGCGTAAGCGACTTTTGCAATTATTGGAATGCAATCTAAACAAATTACGCTCAAGATGATCCGCGGCACTTGAAATTTCTACTGAGTGCTGTCTGGAAGTACTTTATGGACAAATTCTTATCATAGACACTTGAAAATAAGATATATGAACCACAATTTCAAACTTATTTGTTGGAATTTATCTGCTAAAATATACGTGTTACTATTGGAGTCTGCTGTTGTTGTACTTCACAAATTTTCTAACAACATACACTGGTTTGAGTACCAGTAAGACTTAAATAACCGTAAACTTTTGGTTGTTAAGAGTTTAAAATATACTACGGTATTTACTGATTTCTGTTTAAATTCTCTGGAATTGCACAACAGACCGAAAAAATAAGATAAAATTAATTATTCAACACATATGCAATATTATATTTGCAAGTTTAATTTTTTTTCCAATGATTGTAACAAATCAGCTCTGCAATTAGTTTTTGATTAATTAGGAGCATTTAAAAGTTCCGTATATGCACACAATAAATTATATATTTTTAAACTGTTATGTTACACATTTTCTGTACTATATATATCGCCATACAAATATTATTTACTGGGGGCTTGTGTTGATATGGCCGGCTGCTGACCAAGCCGCTTATCCTGTCTGGCACCTTACATTTAGGTTAGGAATCGGGAGTAAAGATGCTTATCTTGCTTATCAATGTGTTTCATATGTCCAATGGATTAGCCCTTAATTTAGAGAGAAAATAAACAAACACTGAACTTGTCTTTTTTGACTCTCCTTAAAAATATCTACTAGAAACAATATGCTACTTGTAATTGAAACCGTTTCATTTCCTCCGCGAGATATTAACAATTAGAGAGGAAAGACAAATAAGAAAACGTTTTCATAGTATCGACGTCTATAATATGTTTTGTGTAACAACTTATTTGCCTGAGCACGCTCGAATCCATTTTGTGGTAGAAATCCATTTCAGGGAAATAAGAGGGTACTGCTGGTGGAACTTGAACTTGATTATGATATGAATATGTTTTACGCACCACCAACGCATATACGTATAGACGTCGACGCATACTTATTATAAAATTAGTTTTCAGTTGAACACGGTTTTTACTACTGCAAATCTGTAAAACCAGAAACACCAATTACAGAATTCGATTGACTGTTTCTACCACAAAATAGATTCGAGCGTGCTCAGGCAAATGAGTTGCTTACACAAAACATATTATAGACGTCGATACTATGAAAACGTTTTCTTATTTTGGTTTGCCAAGCCCCATTGCCCTTGTTCGGACACACTTTGTGAATATGTGATTGAAATACTTTATTTTTGCTTTCTTTTCGAAACAACCAGTGTTGAAAATAATCACTAATATTAAAATCAATTATCAGAAGTATTTCAATCACATATTCACAAAGTGTGTCCGAACAAGGGCAATGGGGCTTTGCAGACCTTTCTGTAGCTTCATTTTCGTCTGTTATTAGCAGTGTCGCGGTTATAGAGATACACATTTTATTTGCAACTAATGTGACAATAATATTACACTCAAGACAACTGTCCCTACACAAAATACATATAAATGTAGCGTTATGGGTATTAATCACTTTGGGCTGTGTCAGTAGGGACATCTTAATGTGTAGCCACTTACATACACTGGCAGTGGCGTAGCTACATGTAGACATTAAAGGCAAAGTTTAAATAACCCAAACATGCAATAAAAACTAATAGATACTCAAACACTTTGAATATCTCAAAAGTTTGTTTTATGTTAACCAAAGCAAGTTTGGTGTTTATTCAAACTACGTGCAGGGTGTATTGCTTCATTTAATTGTAGTCATTACAAATATAATTAAGTATATATATAAAATGTGCATAAAAAGTCCTAAAACTCACAAAAAACTATCGAGACTACACGTTTTTATGCCCTAGCTACGCCCCTGACTGGTTATATTTGTATAAGATGCTGAATCGAACTAGATATTATTTGATAGTGTTTGTATTTTCCATATTAGACGTCATTCAAACAAAATACGTCGTCTTTTATACAAGTACGATGAAACAGATGTACGCAAATATTTGATTATTGTGATATGTTTTGTTAATGCACCTTTTTAAATAATATCGATTTACAATGCATTAGTCAAGGCTGTTCACATGGGCACATAACTGGCTTGCACAACGAGTGACGCTCCCTCGCATTAATCTTATGACAATAAACCACAACTGCTTTACCCAAAGGAGAAATTACTCTATTTCAAGAAAAAAGTTCTGGCAAGTCGAAAGAAAAACATTACGACCCAAGTTCGTGCATCTTTGATAAGATGATCGGAATTGATTGGCATGTCAATGCTTGTTATCCGTAACTGAAACAATGGAGCACAGATATAGGAGCTGATAAATATGACACGAACCAAGGATTGAACATATTTTTCTGAGAGGCGGGTTTTGCATAAGTGGAACGGGAAACAAAGTATGAATATGAAAAAAATCATCGTAAAAGAAAGACGTAGAACGGACGAGAAAGAATAAGAAAAACGCACATATAAAGTCAGACAAATAATAAGTATGCAGAATGAGGAGATACTTAAATGCTGGTTTATACATGTTCACAATATAGTTGAAACCCTATTGGTCACAGACGTTTTAAGACCATTTCTTGGCAGTGGTGTTTGATTAACACTTTCCCTAGTTTGGTTTGCAGTGTTTGCAATCAATTACGTTAATTGGCACAAGTAAACATTTCATATTCGACCACCATCTCCTGAACGTGATAAGACTGTAATGAGCAATAACCATTCCCACAGGCCATTCGTGTCAGTGTCTATTTTCAACTATGATCTTTGTCAATTACTTGATGACGGATGGAGGCCTGGCCATAAAATAACTGGGAACAGTAAAATGTATTGTATGTTTATATGTATGTATTAGTGCGGTAATATGCATATGCGCCGTTTTTTCAATACATTTATTATTCATATCGTAACTTTATAGAATGACTGGAGACCATGTATTATTTATTTAGTATATTATCCCATCAAATCCGCATTAATGTAAAACTAGTCGAACAGAGACAGGAATTGAATATACATTCATTTCCGAGGGATCGTACAATCATTAATCACGCTCGGTAGTGAGACATATTCCTGTGATTGGATGTTTGGAATAACCAATTTGTCTTTTTAAGACAAAGTAATTGTAGAGAATAGTTGGTGTTTATAAAAAGAATTCTGTACCATGCGAGTGCATGAATGTCAAGAATATTTGAATCAAGTTCAACGGGATGAGAACATGGAACCTCACTTTAAATAAGTATGTTCTCACATCAATAAACTACTTTTTGAAATAAATACCGTTCTTTGAATATGTTATACTCTCAATAGGAGTATTTACAGAACTTCCGGGGTTTAAAAATAATTGCGCAATAGTATTTATGTCTATTGTGTTTTGATTTATTTGTATACCGATAAAATTCCTTCTACCATGCACATGTGTCTTAAGTAAATATCCAAGTCAAATAAATATTGAACCCATTGAAATTTTATTATGCTCATATTTATTATTGTACACTTCTAATGAAATGAAACACACCTGTAAGCTATAGGATCTTTCAAGTCTTGCCAACTTATTGTTGATTTATTGTTGTAATTTCATTGGCCTGCCAGTCGGAGGACTTTGAGATGCGTTTTGAACTAACTATGGAATATTTCTGTACTCCGTGACTTTAAGACGTCACACTTTTTAGAGTGCACAGGAAATTAAAAACTAACTAAGATCATTAAAGACAAAGTTTCTCAATACATGATTAGAAACTTTATTTATCTCTACGTGGAAATTGAAAATAGTGAAGCTTAAAGTGCACGATACAATTTGCTTCTAATCAGAAGAAATAGTCCTTCCAGCAGACGTTTCGCAAAGAATTAAGAAGACATGAAATAATACTGCTGGTAGTCTGACGTCCCTAAAGTTGATTAGTATTAAATGACAGCAAACAACAAAGTTTGTGCTTATTTTTCCCTTGAGATTCATCGATATGAAGAAAATCAATAATAATTCCAGTAATAAATGGGTATTCCTTACAGCGTTGGCGGAAATATTCTTTAATCTTTCACAGGTCGTTACATGCAACAGCCTTGGCGTATCGTTTCCTGGTCATTAGCAGCGTGATACCGTCAGTCTATGTAAATTATACCGATAAAGTAAAACTATATACCAGATGATGCGTTTGTCATTTCAATCGCAATTGAATGATACTAGAAGATGAAGTCAAGTAGCAGAGCATTCATACCTTAGCATAGTGTAACATCAGAAGACCACTAACAAGAGACCATACAAGCGACAAATACACGTTTAACTTGTTATAATAATTTTACACGTTTTATAGAAGTATATCCGCCTCACCCCATGACACCCCCTTACCCCCTCACGTATTGTCAACACCGTTCAAGGAGATGTGTGTTGGTTTAGACCTGATCCGATAGTATTACCCCATATAATAGTATGCAACTACCTTTTTGTTTATATACAATGGTGAACCCCAGGCAATTGAAACCACTAGCTGTTATTCATATTTACCCAGCGCTCTGACACTTACCGTATACTTTATTTCAGCATCTTATACTGTATTAAGTCTAAAAAACGTCTTTTTAAAGCTGCACTCTCACAGATATACCGTTCTTACAACTTTTTTTTTGTCTTGGAAAGAGAAAGGTTTTGCGTAAATATCTGCAAACTAATGATAAAAGATTGGTGACAAAAGTTTAGATCGCAGATTTTCATATATCCGTTCGAATGTTTTATGGATTAAACCGTAACGGTTTAAGAAAAATACATAAAATATCTATTTTTGAACTTAATATATAAATATAAAAATCTGCGATCTAATTTTTGTCAGCAGTCTAATATAACTGGTTTCCATGCATTTTCGCAAAGATTGGCTCGGTCCAGGACAAAAAAAATAAAAAAAAAATGTCAAAACGTTCAATCTGTGAGAGTGCAGCTTTAAAATCTAAACACAGCACAAATAATTGTATAACTTGCAAAAAACAAATCTGAAATGATAAAAATATCTTCTGAAGATCGGCGAAAGAGTTCGGAATTTTTCAATTAGTGTAATTTAGGTCATCGATATGTTAGTGCCTTATCATTCATTGGAAAGTATGAGGAAATTACAACAGCCATTTTTACATCCTAAATGTGGCAAAACCTCGATGAACACGATGGTACTTGGCATTTATTGCAATGTTATTGCTCTCAATTAACGAAAGTGGATACTAGAAACAGTTTTGGTGAAATGTTTTATGCGCGCGTGCTTAAGATCGTATATAACTTTGCTATGTATGCCATGGGTTTCCATCAGTCCATGGAAAATATAATAACTGTATTTTGTTATTTACTACCTTGTTATGTTGATGGTAATTAAAATGCTTGATATATGAACATTGGCGACTGATTAGCGTGTTGTTGTTTTTAATTTTCTAATATCAATATAGCATCAGACGGAATGCCATTTTAGTTGCCTATTGAATGTGTTATATCCCGGCACCTTAATAAGCTTTTCCCCATGTAAACTCACCAAAGTCTCTCTGTTAGTATATAACTATTGAAATACCACCTGGGTCGGTTGTCGAGAGAGGAAATATAAAAAAACGTGTTTTGATACTTTATAGTCGAGTTCTTAGGGCGATTTTCTGTCATTAGAACCATCGATGCAGGGAACCGTTTTCCCCACTCGACGTTTTTCGTAAGATTTATAGCATAGAAAAGCAATGAGAGATCATATAAATCACAGAAATTAATGTGTACTACAATCGGAAGGCCGAAAATTCTTTTGCTGGGGGCGTGAGAAATTTGATCCTTCCGTCTCTAATTGGCTAGATAGCAGCATATCATATGTTGTAGATCAAACATTTTATATAAAAGACGAAGGAAATGACTCAAAGTGGCAGACAAACGAGAGCGGAATAATTGTTTCCAGAGTACTAACTAACACCATTTTCGCAACTCGATCGACACGTAGCACGATCGACACGTGGCAGTATTAAATTGAACAATCTGTTTTAAAAACATTAGTTTAGTTGTTACAATAAACAACTTAACGAATTAAAGACGACAAACGTTTACGAAACTCATGGTAGCGAAAATGAACTCCAATAGAGCAACTCACAATATCTTTTCGTAGGGATTATCTCTTAGTGGTAAGGTTACTGGTGTATATAGCATAGTCGCCTCTGACAAACTTTCCTTTGTGGCTGAAACAGACGTTGTGTCATTTCACTCTAAAATGTCAAACGTAATTATAAATAAACATAGTACAGTCTTAAGTGTATTTTATAATGGTTGGTCTATCGGTCTGTATGATTTATTAGCTTCTGAAATATAAGGTGTGGATAATGTCGGGGGGGGGGGGATAAACAGTGTCGCAATTTTCATTGTAGTCAATGAACAGTCTATCAGACCATTCATACTTTATTTAATTCTTATGCTTTTTCGCTCTTGGATGTACGTATTTATAAACATGGACATGCATATACATCTGTATTTTAATATTTTCAGTGTTGGGATCGAAGCACAAGACAGTTCCGTCCAGGCTGCCCTCATTCCGGGAGACGCAGTCCGACTACAGCTTCTCCGAAGGGGACTTGGCCGTCCTCTACTGCTCCGTGCACAACCTAGGAGCGAGAACGGTACGTAGATGGATAAACTTATATTTTAGAAGCTTGACATCAAATACAATGTGGAAAGAGAAGTGAAGGCAAAATGGCAAATAGTTACACATCCATAGACCAAAGTTAATGCAGATGCAATATCGCTTTTAAACAGTATTTGTAAAACTTGATCTAGTATCTTATATAGGACGTCAGAGTGGTTGTATCCAATTCTTCTGGGATGCAGTTGGCATTAAAACTCAGTACGGACGACTCTTACAAAGCGGTTTTCAGACATGGTGGTTATATTATGTTACAAGGTTCTTCAAACTTTAAATAAGGCTTTAAGAACAACATGAGCAACACATGTTGTAGATTGAGTATGGGTTTTGGTATGCCTGAATATATTGTGCTGCTTGAAATAGTTCACGTCGTATAACTCTGTTCACAACTCGACTAAACTATGGTGCATTTATAAATCTGCAAAGTTGATTAAAAAGCCACCGAATCGATTTATAACTGACATGTTGACACGTACAGTTGCTAATTTCTAACTATGTTAAGAACCTCCATTGTCACGCTTACCAATTAAAAAAAGGCAGAAATAAAGATATAGATAAAGAATATAGATAAAGTTTGCCCTAAGTGTCTTAAAAGCAATGTTTATACTATCGAAGACGAATTTTATTTGAGTACTTTTGCACTGCGTTCAACCAAAATAGAGGTTGTCTACTTGTCAAACTATATATAAATGCAAATATCCTTGTGTTAATGTATTCTCAATTTTTGCTTGTTCAGATAGTTTGATTAATAAGATCTGTGTAACTAAACAGTATTTAGCATTTTTGAATGTATCTTATTGTTTAATTTGTATTATGTAACATATAGCTTTTTTATTGTGATCTGCATTTTGGACTGGAATCGTTTACTGCAATACACCTTTGCTGTGTTGTGTATACAGGAACATACTTTTTATAAACGTCTTTAAACACAGTCAAGAAGTTAAGGTAGAAAAACGTTTATTTCTAAACAAGACATATATTTAGTAACTTAACAGAAGACACAAAACTTGAAGGTGACTAAAACGTTATATCGGGCTTTTTACCAACTTTATAGCAAAGGCAAGTCAAACAGCCAACTAGGCGCCACAGCAAAACAAGGAATAACAGTTTTTGCCATGTAAATGACAAACAAAAACTAACTAAATCCCAGTCAGTAACCATAATGTAGGCGCCAAACGGAATGTGCATGTACAGGTTGAAGTTTTTCTCTCGCAATTCGTAGATAATATCAAATGTTTGCTAGGCCTTATTATTGTGTTATTTTTTTAAACGTATTAATCATACAATAAAACCTACAGGAACAAGCACAGTAGAAAAACAAACAACACACACCCTGTTGAAAGGATCAAACCATACAGACACTTAACGAATGCCACAAAGAGTAAAAACAACTGTGACAACACGTGTTTGATATAGCTTATCAAAGCCTAGTGTCTGGGGTCTTCGAATGGGCAGTGAAAACAGGAATGCACTAAGTTTTAACTTTGGTCTTGTGTTGTTGGGGAAACCGGAGTGTCCGGAGGAAACCCACTTGTCCGACTTGGTGACCACAAACCAAACTCACATGCACCCAGGCCGGGAATTGAACACGGGGCGACTAGGTGAGAAGCGAGTGCACTAACCACTGCGCTTACGAATGAATCCAGACGGAGAAAGGCCTTAAAGATACGAAATACTCATACACAGACAACAATCAGACACTTCTCAAAACAGGCATAAGAGCGTGTCGATTTCTTTGAACACAACATTAAAAACCAGCACATACAACAAAACTCATACGTCCGTACTACACAACTTTGTTTTACGTAGTTAATGAAGGGAAATACATACTATACCTATACATTTTGTTTAGTCAATCACTATATAACTGCTTCAAAACAACCTAATGTAGTATGTAAACCGACGAAAGCAAGATCATGTTTTGTTTTGTATACGAATAAAGGCTGCATGCCCGTCTCTTCTAGTGACTGACACGATCTTTGTTTCTTCTATATTTATGTTGCCGATTGTTTTTTCATGTCATTTACGACTGGTAACACTTCGCTATCAAAGTGGCAAACGAAAGATTTTCCAGAAATATATTTGTTGTTTTTCGCTTACAAGTGTATTAAAGTTATGCCAAAAACCTGATCCAGAATAGAATATAGAATATTTCAAGATCCCAAAACATGACTCGAAAATGACAATGTCATTCAGAATACATTCCTCATCACAGGCAAATTTGCCAGTAAATGTCATAAACCCTCCACAACTACTAGTTTCAGGGCCCCTTTACAGTAATGTGATCGTCCAGATCTCAGTATTGTTGTCTGGATTCTTGCCTTCGGCTTTTCTATTACATAGAAGTTCATGTTACTCGCACATAATTGGATTTTACATTTATTTGATTACAACATTGATAACGCAGACACAATTCCACCATTGCCAAATGCACAATATTACTCGTTCGCTTTCAGGACCATGGTTATATGACCGAGTGGTTTTATTGCGTTTATAAGTGTGCTACATTTTTAAGGGAACCAATTTGAATGCTGAACTATCGTTCCCGGGAGAGAATGGAGACTAACGAGTTCTTAGTAGCCCGTATATCATTGTTACTCCATCAGCGGGAGGACAAAAAGGCGAAGCGGAACAATGCCCACATAAAACTTCATTGACGTAACATTATAAATGCTTTTTCAGCCGGCTGTTATTTATCCGGCGGATTGCACGAGCCTTAATAACTTTCCGGTCGGACATCTATTTCATGTGCTCTTGTCATTTTTCTTCGATACGTCTTATTGATAAAGTTCCCTTCTGATTCAATTGGGTTGTCCCGGGAATAGTTACTTATTGAAAATGTCTACTTTTTCGCAACCCATTTGCTTATTTGGGCATTTTCCGCCCACAAAAGGACTGGAAATCGAATTCAATATTCGGGTTTAAACATGGAAAAAATTTCCATGAAGAACCTTGTCTGTCAGTTCCAGCCTTTCGCTCTTACTTGTAAAACGTAATTTTATATTATCGATTAAAGTTGTATGTTCATGTTGCTATAATCGTAAACATTTCCAAACGTATGCAAAAACCTTTATCGTAAATCCTCTGAATAGGGACTTGCTGCATACAGATATTGAACGAAACATACAGCTTTGATAAATATTAACTGTCAAAATCAAACAGTTTCTTTGCGAATAGATTGCAGTAATATTCAGTATACGCACGATTCGTACTGCATGGTAGGACTTGCAATATAGTACAAAACAGTTACTACGCCCCAGCCCTCGCGATTGAAAGTATACAGAACTCTCGCATCGCGCTCGTTCTGTGTTATTTCTATAAATCAAGTAGTATTTGCAATATATATATATATATATATAATAAAACGATATAAAAAATGTATTTTACAGCTTAAAAAACTGTCAAACTGCCGTGAATAAGTTTTTGCCGGTGAAACCCTTAATAAATGTATAACTTCTAATGGTTCAATCCATGTAACGTGCCATGTAAATTACAAATACAGGAAAGGATTTGTATGACATGTAACAAGTTCACGCTTATGTTCTCAAAATTCTTCAGGAATGTATCATTTAAGCGTTTTCAAGTGTTCAATGAAAATCGTCCAAATTCTAAGACGTTCCATGATTTATTACAGCATTGCTGATTTTATTGCACAACATAGAGCAGTCGAAACCAAACTTAATGGGCAAACCGACAGACGGGGGCGCTTCGAATTGTGGTCATATTGTTTTCGACAGATGCAATTGATCTAACAAAAACGTGCCTGTCATAATAAAACAAACTATGCAAAAACAATTGTCTTTCTATAGAATGAAGAATTCATAACAACTGTAGAGCAATTAATACTTCATATGCAATCAAGACCAATTTTTAAGTCAATCAATTTTGATATGTGTTCTCTTGCAGATTTAAGGGAGGTTTAGGCACCCGACGCCCCATCCCATCCCGACATTGATTGTCCAAAGG